>NC_053040.3:300697394-301897394 GCF_002575655.3 Aegilops tauschii subsp. strangulata
ACACAATCCTCTGGGATTCTCTGTTGAAAAACATAGTAATAACTTCATAGTTAGCAATGATGTACTAGTTTTAGAAGTATGCAAAAGATGCACGGATGTCGTAATAGTAAAAAAATCTTACGAGGGTATCTCCATGGTAGTTACCGTAGTTCAACACGTGCACTAGTGGCACGTATTGACCATAATGTTGAGGAGTTTGATTGTAGATATTGTAATTCTCAAGATCAGTACAAAATCCGACCAGATGATTTTTCTCCTGATAAGTTAACTCGGGGCCATCGGTGTAGTGGGTTTTGTCTACCATGTTCCGCACATTGTTTGAACAATCAAAATAAGCTGTCAATGGAAATAAGCTGTCAACTATTTTGAAATGAAAAATATAAATTAGTTAATAATTAACTATGTTTGAGAAACTCACATAGCGATAGAACTGGAGGCGTATCAACAAGGACCCAAATGTCCATATTGTCTTGGTCGATGTCAGGATCACTAAGATCCATGGTGACAAGCATACCCTCATAAAAACCATACATCTTGCAAAATGCTTCCCAATTTTTGCAACCAAAATGGGTTACGCTCCCAGAATTATACAGATTTACTTCAAAATCCACATCATGAAGAGTCCTTAGGTGAATTTTCTTTGTTTCATAATTTTCATGGTCTTCAAAATCCATCCTCTCCAAGACATAGCGTCTTGCATGGCATGGGATAAGCTATACTCGAATTGTAAAAGATGAAAATTACACGTTGAAATAGTTGAAGTCATGCTTAATTATGAAAAAAACACTTGTCGTCGTTGCGTACCGTTTCAACTTTGAAGGTCTCCTCGAGCTTAATGTTGAAGCGCTGATCATCGTCCAGGTGAGGCCTGTCGCACAGACCTCGATCGTCGTGGCACCAGCCGCACTCCCCCGGGAGACTTTCGTCGTCCGATGATGACATTTCCTACGTTCATAATTCAAAACTACATCATCTCTTGCGTCCGTACATCGTCGAATATTATCACTAATACACCTCGAATACTATCATACATATAGCATCGCTAGTACAGCTAGAACCATAGCGCCTGACTGGTATCTAATTAGAAATGGAGGGTGGAGAAATGGAGAAATGGAACTGGTTAAGAGTTGAAAGAAAGGTATCTAATTAGAAACGTAGGTGGAGGGTCTTGTAGAGGATAGATCGGTAGATAGGTAGCAGGGCCATCCAAATAGATGCCCAGTGGAGTTGGCCTAAAAACATTTCTTTCTTTAAGCTACTACTTCCATCTCAAGTATTTATGGTCAAGGGTTAGCAGGGCCATCCAAATAGAATATGTGGTATGGGCTTTTTTAGTAGGTCATCCTACCAGATTAGGGTTTCTCGATGACGAGCAACTGACATTAGTAATAACTATGAGTTGATATCACGCTTATATATGTATAACACAAGTGGCAGTTGATCCTACTTAATTAAGTACTAAGATACCCCGGCCCATGCATTAGTCGCAAGTGCCCAATATGTCCTATTTTTAGCAAAGTCATGCTAAAATTCACGGAAAATTTCAGCATGACCTTTGCTGAAAATAGGACATATGGAGTACCCGAATTTGTCGGAACGGAAGTTAATCGACATTCCGGCAAACTCAAGGGCCTCTCGGGGTACCTGCAAAATCATTATCCCCGCGTAATGAAGTCGCCAATGGGTCATTTCAGAAGATCACAAGTAGCATCATCACAAGTACAACATCATCACAAGTACAACAGCAACAGCAGTGAATACAGGCATAACAGCAGCAGCAGGTTTATTCTTCTTTTTCATAAACACTAATTGTTGCCAACATCATCACAAGTAGCATCATCACAAGTACAACATCATCACAAGTTTAATTTTATATATACTAGGTATATACTATACATACCAGCCCATCCAAAAACTTTGCTAGCCGTGTGTGTGACAATAATAATAATAATAATAATAATAATAATAATAATAATAATAAAGAGATAAAAGAAAAAACCAAAGCTAGTCAGCCGTGTGTACATCTTTCCCATCCTTTTATTCCCTCAAAAAACGTTCCCGGGCCAATCAACCTGCTGCGTGGGCGCCGACCTCCCACAACATACAGCCATGCTATGTATGATATGATTTACTAAAGCAGAACCCACCCAGGTGCTGAACATATATGAGATGCTTGTCTCAACAAATAAATCCGAAGGATCATCTTTTATTTCGTTCTTGGTAAGCACACCAAAGATCTAACAAAATGTTCTGACAATAGATCACACATCTTGTAGCTTCGCATAATACTCTAAAGCTAGAGTTAAAAAAAATCTGAAGATAAACAGCAACCAGTGTAACATTTCAGAGTACTCTGAATCTGAAGACACATTGATCCTTCCACTGTCTGCCCAAATATGAGCTGAAAGACTTTTTTGATTCAGAACTTCGATGCGTTTTGTTTCAGTTTTGGCTAGGAGAGACTATAACAGAGTAGCAGATGCCTTAGAAAATTAAGTGTGTTCACTCAGTGTAAATGATGGTGTTAATGCAGACAGCGTAGCAATCCCTTAGTACTTGGAACTAGTGGCGAGCAGAGTGAGCTTGGACCAGTATGTAACTTATGCAACTCTGCACTTTTCTCTCAAAAGAACACAATCCAGCCATTCAGATGCTCACCGTGGAGGAGTGGAGGACTGGATGATCTGCAGCTTCGGGACGGAGGCGCCATGGGCAGCCGGTGCAGAGGGGCTCGATCTGCTGCTTCGGGGGCTTCTGGAGGAGGCGGACCCGTGCTCGGTGAAGCCTGCTCGGGGAGGAAACGCATGATTCGGGGCGATGACAGTAGTGGCTTGCGATCCAGTGGAGGGTGGTGGATGGTTGGGAGGAGGGGGAGGGGGCGGCGTCGGTGGATGGTTGGTTGGGGGCGGCGGCGGCTGTGGTGGATGCTTGGGAGCGGCGGCAACGGTGGATGCTCGGGGGTGGCGGTGGCTTGCGGTGGTGAGGGGTGGAAGAGCTGCGGTGGTGATGGGTGGAGGAGCGCTGGAGGTGGGGGCGGGGCGCGCTGGAAAGGGGTCATCGGCGGCGAGGGGGAAAGGGATCTGGCGCGCGGGGGGCGAGGGGGCTAGGGATTTGATCTGGTGCGGGGGGCGAGGGGGAAAGGGATAGAGGGGGAAAGGGATAGCAATGGCGCACCTCCAAGGGGTGCGCCATAAGTACATCCATAGCAATGGCGCACCACCGTGGGGTGCGGCATAAGTAACTTTTTTTATTGATAACAATGGCGCACCCACTCCTGGTGCGCCATTAGTAACTTTTTTTTATTTTTTATTGATAAAAATTATTACACTATATAGAGGAGAGGAGTAGAGGAGGGAGGGAGGGAGGGAGCATTTACATTCGTTGACGAGGCGGTGGTTGGCGTCGCATCGGAGATGCAGACCGTAGAAGGAGGAGGAGGCCGATCGTGGTCGTGGTCGTGGGCCAGCCTTGTCACTTCGCGTCGGCGTTCGTTGTCAGCCGTCGATGGACTGCGAGTAGCCCCGCCGAAGTCTCCACCTCCGGGCTTCGGCTTCCTCATCACGGCGGCGGAACAAGGTGTAGCTGCCGGTGGGGTGGGGTGGGGCGGCTGCGGCGAATGGGGTTGGGGAGCGACGCGACCTAGCCTAAGCTAGGTTGGAGCGAGGGAGGGTGCGGGGTCGTCGGCGGCGGTGGAGCGGGGGAGGGTGCGGGGGGTCGTCGGTGGCGGTGGAGCGGGGGAGGGTGCGGGGGGTCGTCGGCCGCGAGGGGGTCTGGCGAGGGGGATCGAGATGGAGGGGGATCTGGCGCGAGGGGCGAGGGGAAAAGGAATAGAGGGGGGAAGAATAGCAATGGCGCACCACCCAGGGGTGCGCCATAAGTACATCCATAGCAATGGCGCACCACCGAGGGGTGCGCCATTAGTAACTTTTTTTTATTTTTGAAAATATCATCAAATTTGTTATTTGAAAATATCATCAAATTTTTTATTTGAAAATATCATCAATTTTTTTTTGGATTTTTAATTGCATTCATTTGTGAATTGGTAAAACATTTACGAATATGAAAAAATATCATCAAATTTAAAAAAATATTCATGAATTCAAAAGGTGCCCATGAAATTTAAAAATATTCATGAGTTCAAAAAATATTAACAAATTCAATACTTTTTCTGAGTTAGAAATTCAATACCAGAATAAACACATAAATAAATATTCATGAGGACTAGAATAGAAGAAATATCATTACTAGTTTTGCAAAAAAAAATTGTTAGTAGTGGCGCACCTTGTTTGTGGTGCGCCATTACTAGTTTGAACTAGTAATGGCGCACTTTACCCAAGTGCGCATTACAAGTTTTGGAAAAATAAAATAAAAATTGCTAGTAATGGCGCACCGTGTGTGTGGTGCGCCATTACTAGTTAAAACTATTAATGGCGCACTATGCCCTGGTGCGCCATTAGTAATTTTGGAAAAATAAAATAAAATTTGCTAGTAATGGCGCACCGTGTGTATGGTGCGCCATTAGTAATGAGGACACTAATGGCGCACCTGTAACTGGTGCGCTACTGCTATATAGCAGTGGCGCACCACATACATGGTGTGCCATTAATGTCCGTATCAGCTATAGCCCTTTTAATAGTAGTGGGGAGACGATGGGTACAGTGCCGAGGTCTTGCCAGAGCACGAGTTTGGCTGGTCGTGACCCGTGGTCACCGCGTGAACTGGCATACCAGGTGCCAGGTGATCACCCACATCATGTATGGTAGATAAACCCTGCTACCGTTAGTCCAAATGAAGAAATAAATCGGTCCAGGGGCAAAGAAGAGATTTGGAGGAGGAGCCAAAACATTTTGGCAGCAAGATGTTTGTGCTGCGGGGAGACAAACACAGAAGAATATAGACTCGGGGCTTTGTCATGGTGTGATCACACAGTAAGATGATCACTTCTGCAAATTTTCAGCTCATTAGGATGAAGATACATGGTACTTGCTGTAGAAACCACCATTATGACCAGAATTAGAGATTTGGATGATGCACTCATATGGAGAGGCAAGTTGAGCTGAAATTGGGCATGTCCCAATGATTCGAAGATATGAGGATGCCCAAAAAGTTTCATGCCATTTGGACGTGCCAAAGTAGCACTTGCTTCATATAGCTTTGTTGTGGACAGAAACTTGAAAAATAGCACATGGCAAATGGTGTAATGGATTGAGCCAAATTTTGGTGGAGGCAGTTTATGTAGTTAGGGTAATGTCCTGGTAAATTTTAAACTTAAATGAAGCAATATAAAATATACTTGCTTCACTAACTAAAAATTTGGACAGAAACAAAGATTTGAAGGTATGCTCACATGGATGCATTACATGCTCTCAAATCTTGAGGAGGGTGATGATTTGGTGATACGAAGGGCCATGCAAAATTTCAACTCAATTGGATTAACCTAGATAGTACTTCCTTTACAATGAATCCCCTCAGACAGGAACTTTCAAAAATTGCTCAGGAATATTTACTAGGTAAATTAAGTTGAATTTTGGCATGAGGCAAGGATTTGGACATGAAAAGGTGTCCACAAAGTTTGGGGTCAATTGGGAAAAGGTAAATGGCACTTGCTTCACAAACTGCCATTTAGGACAGAATATGAAAGGAATTAATTGAGCAAGCGGACGTGAGGTAAATTGTTGTAGATTGATAGATCGAACGCCAAATAAAATAAATAAATATAAAACACAACACGGTATTTTTGTATTTTTTTGGTTTAATAGATCTGAATAAAAATGCAAAGGAAAAGTAGATCGCAAGGCAAATATATGAGGAAAAAGACCCGAGGGCCGTTGGTTTCACTAGTGGCTTCTCTCGAGAAAAATAGCAAACGGTGGGTAAACAAATTACTGTTGGGCAATTGATAGAACTTCAAATAATCATGACGATATCCAGGCAATGATCATTGTTGGAAATATGCCCTAGAGGCAATAATAAAGTGGTTATTATTATATTTCCTTGTTCATGATAATTGTCTATTGTTCATGCTATAATTGTATTAACCGGAAACCGTAATACTTGTGTGAATACATAGATCGTAATATGTCCCTAGTAAGCCTCTAGTTGACTAGCTCGTTGACCAATAGATGGTCATGGTTTCCTGACCATGGACATTGGATGTCATTGATAACGGGATCACATCATTAGGAGAATGATGTGATGGACAAGACCCAATCCTAAGCATAGCACAAGATCGTGTAGTTCGTTTTACCAGAGCTTTTCTAATGTCAAGTATTGTTTCCTTAGACCATGAGATTGTGCAACTCCCGGATACCGTAGGAATGCTTTGGGTGTACCAAACGTCACAACGTAACTGGGTGGCTATAAAGGTACATTACAGGTATCTCCGAAAGTGTCTGTTGGGTTGGCACGAATCGAGACTGGGATTTGTCACTCCGTATGACGGAGAGGTATCTCTGGGCCCACTCGGTAATCCATCATCATAATGAGCTCAATGTGACTAAGGAGTTAGTCACGGGATCATGCATTACGGAACGAGTAAAGAGACTTGCCAGTAACGAGATTGAACGAGGTATAGAGATACCGACGATCGAATCTCGGGCAAGGAACATACCTATGGACAAAGGGAATTGTATACGGGATTGATTGAATCCTCAACATCGTGGTTCATCCGATGAGATCATCGTGGAACATGTGGGAGCCAACATAGGTATCCAGATCCCGCTGTTGGTAATTGACCGGAGAGATGTCTCGATCATGTCTGCATGGTTCCCGAACCCGTAAGGTCTACACACTTAAGGTTCGGTGACGCTAGAGTTGTTATGGGAAATAGTATGTGGTTACCGAAGGTTGTTCAGAGTCCCCAGATGAGATCCCGGATGTCACGAGGAGTTTCGGAATGGTCCGAAGATGAAGATTTATATATGGGAAGTCCTTATTCAGTCGCCGGAAGTGTTCGGGGGGTTACCGGTATTGTACCGGGACCACCGAAGGGGTTCCGGGGGTCCACCGGGAGGGTCCACCTGCCCCGGAGGGCCCTATGGGCTGAATATGGAGGGGAACCAGCCCCTAGGTGGGCTGGGCGCCAACTCCCCCTAGGGACCATGCTCCTAGGGTTGGGGGAAACCCTAGAGGGGGCGCCCCACCTAACTTGGGGGGCAAGCCTCCCCCATTGGCCGCCCCCCTCTAGATGCATCTAGGGGGGTCGGCCCCTTCTCCCTTGCCCCTATATATAGTGGGGGTTGGGAGGGCAGCCGCACCCTTCCCCTGGCGTAGCCCTCCCCCCTCTCCAACACCTCCTCCTCCTCCTCCTCCGTAGTGCTTGGCGAAGCCCTGCCGGAGAACTACAAGCTCCACCACCACGCCGTCGTGCTGCCGGAGCTCTCCCTCAACTTCTCTCCCCTTGCTGGATCAAGAAGGAGGAGACGTCCCCGGGCTGTACGTGTGTTGAATGCGGAGGCGCCGTCCGTTCGGCGCTTGATCGGATCTTCCGCGATTTGAATCGCCGCGAGTACGACTTCATCAACTGTGTTCTTCACTACAAAAAAAATACACTTCCGTGATGATACGTGTTTGTCACAGTGGCCCATATGAGATCCGGCCCGTTAAAAGCCTACCACGTTCTGTGCCAAATTACGGCCCAGATCAGGTCCGACCCTTTAAGAGGCTTTGGGCTCAATTATGGCCCATATCAGATTCGACCCGTCAACTGGACACTATGCTTTTGGGCCCACTTGCTAAAGGCCCACTTAGTAATTCGGCCTGATATTAGTTTTGGCCTGTTAAGGGCCCGTTTAACATTTCGGCCCTATATTAATTTCGGCCTGTTAAAAGCCCGTCATATAGTTGGGCCTAACTACGGCCCGGTTTGCATCCAGCCTGCGCGCAGCCGATATCTGATTGGGCCAAACAAGGACCGAGACAATTTGGCCTGTTAAAAGCCCGTGATTTTATTCGCACAATCATGGGTCGGGGTTCATTTCGGGCTGTTGCCGGCCTGTGAGCTGTTCGGCATGTTTCAGGCCCAACCTACATCGTGATTGCATGACGGCACAATTATGTACCGTAATTTTACGGTTTGGCCGGTTTACTGCGAAGACAGGATAAATATACAGTAAAATAACTGCAGCATCGTGAATAAGAAAAACCTAGACTATACAATAAAGAAATTACGGCATATTACATCCACTGGGCATCAAAGTTCGCCACTATTATAATAAAGCACAAGCAGACAGCAGATTACATACACTGGGCATCAAAGATCGCCACCAGTGCAAATAAACACGCCGACAAAATAATATACAAAACCGATAGCACTTCAATATAGTTCAAGAAAGGTTAGCCCTGCTGGGGAGCTGCAACGCAAGCAGCTGAGCAAGATGATGAGACTGCGCGTGTTCAACACTTATATCTTCCTCACTCTGGAAGATAAACAAGCAGACAGATGACAGGTTTTGCACATAAAAGTATCAGTGCTGACAATTCATCACATTTCTTACTGACGAATAAAGTGACACAGTTTAAAATTGCATTAACACAATATGGTATTGTTCAGGTCAAGACATGGCAGGAAATGACATTGTGAAGGAGTTGGTAGCTTCACGACACCACTGGATTACAGATCAAGAACCCATAAGTATCAATGGTTAGTGTGCTATCAATTTATACCATTTCAGATTGGCAAATAAAGAGACGGTTTAAATAATAGTAGAATGATATGACATTGTTCATAGTTAAGACATTGCAGAATATGACATTGTGCTGTAGTGGGTAGGTTCACCACACCACTGGATTACGGATGAAGAACAGAAGCATACATGCAGTGCAAAAGAAGATCACTTGCTCTGTATAGTTTAATTTACATGGTATGAAGAAGGAACTTGGTTGTACAACTGAAAACTTAAATTGTGAAAGGACAAACTTTTGTTTATGAACTACATAATAAACTTTAAACAAGCAATTTGATGCAAACACCAAAAATAAACAGCTGTTGCAGTCATGCCTAACCAAATATATACAACAAAGTTTGAAGGCTTGAGATGGACAAACTTACATTATTGGTGAAGACAGGCTCTATAAAGGCCTTGTCCATGCTGATGGGGGGGGCAATTCAAGAAGTTTACCACAGAATCTTCTTCAAAAGCATTGCCTTTATTCTACATTTTGTTAAGAGTAAATATAGATGTGATAATATACGAAAAAATGGAGAATATTTAAGATAAGATGAAGAGTGATGCTACATAACCAAGTAGCTATAAATGTAAGTGCAGCGATACAGGCAAAAGGTACAGCCAAGAGCAATGCACAGCTAAACTTCTTCAGTACCAACCTTATGGTAAGAGTAAATATAGATCTGATGTGTAGAAAATGGAGGGCAAAGGAAAATAAGCTGCAGAGTGATGGTACAGGAACAACTACCTGTCATTATAAGTACACTGGAAAAGGAAAGCATGTACTTACAAGAACAATGCAGAGCTAAAAAAACATTGGCATTGGATATATTCTACACGAATGTAACCATTCATACAGATCAGATAATTTGGAGCGAACAATTGATAAGCAAGCTATCATGCATACTGCTGTCACATAATGAACCAAGTATGTGTGCAAGTACAGTGATACAGGACAACAGGTACTAACAAGAGCAAAGCAGCGGGCAGCATATTTGTGATATCCTGTCGTTCTTGTCAAACCGGAATTCTTCTTCGCGCAGATTTCCTGCAAAAAAGATCCGTAAGGCACATGCGGAAAAGTAGAAGTTCAAATTGTCATGTGATTTCATAGACAGTACCTCATCCTGGGAACGAGACCAGTGCATAACAAGGTTTTTCCATTCAATGTCTTCTAAATTTAGCAGAGGAGACTTCACCAGAAATTCGTTTATAGACTTGCCATCAAAGTGTGATTTCCTCAGGTAAGACCGATACTGCTGCAATGCTTCCTTGAAAAGCACAAGCAAGCTTTGCTCGTCATGACTATCCAGATTGACCCTCGCCTAGTTACAACAATGTAATGTAAATCATTGATGTGTTCAATCAGCAGAAAATAGGAAAATAATAACCATGAATAATAGCACTTACACGTAAGTTGGACAGGAAGATGTGAAAATGGTGTTTGTCTTCACAATAATCTTCCCATGATGGGAATATATGCACGTAGTCCCTAACAACATTGAAAGCATTGTCTTTTAAACTATGAATAAATGGAATGGGGTTCCAATCTGCAGGAATTGGCCGTCTCTGCAGTTGGGATAGGTCTTCGGCCGGTGGACTTGTTGTACTTTTTGCTGGAGTGGGATTTTTATGTGGTACAGCTGGTGCTATGGCAAATGAAATCGGTATACCTTTTGCTAGAGTGCAGGTCCTGTGTGGTGGGGCTAGTGGTGTGGCCAGTGAAGTATGGGTACAGTCTGCTGGAGTCGGTCCTACGTTTTGTGTCACTGGTTGTACAGTCAATATAAGTGGGGTGCTGTCTGATTTCTCCGGCACCACCACATTTTTCAAGGACTTTGCTGGTGCTCCTTCAGGTTCGGCAATCACCCTCTTCCTTTTTGATGTCTGATGCACAAGAACAACATTTGAGTGGAAAAACATGGTATGATGACAGATGGAATATGTATTGATAATGGATGGGCATGGCATCTCGACATATATGATGAGTAAACTAAGCAGATGGCGGTGCAACAAAGTAGAAGAAATGCAAGACAACATATGCAAGATACCCGCAATCAATAAAACATTGCCAAATTAGAACAGGAACCTTGATGGGTGAACAGGACAGGCCATCTGCCTTTGACTCCTCGAGGTTAGAATAGTCATTAGGATCATATTCTGAACAAGAATCAACAGGTGGGGAGCGTATGAGTTTCATTGCATCCAGAATGGCACTCAATGCCTTGGTGCCAATTTTGTAAGTCATTGTAGTGTTTAGCTTCAAGAGTGGACTGCTGCTAGTGCGACACAAAGCAGCTACACAGATCATAGTGTAGATATAGCGGGAAAACCTTAAGCATCAGAGTAAAATCAGCAAAGTGGAACTTGCTGGAATATATGTGCTAGTATTGCCGGTACGGCTAGAAAGGCTTCGGATACCAGCTCTCTTCAAGTGAAGGTGCGGTACTGTTAATATGAGTGTAACTCTCAAAGGCGACACAACTCCCCGCATTTCCTTGCTATTCTTATAGGATTCAAGTGGGCAGGCCACTACAAATCCTATTCCTATGTTTACAAGATCCTACGAATCAAAGAGACTCAAAGTGTCCATCACAACCGACTGTATAGACCTCTACACTGCAAATGTCCCTGCTCATCTTCAGTACAAGGAACATACTGTACTACTATCATACTCCCTCCGTTCCAAAATATAAGTCTTGGTAGAGATTTCCACTATGGATCACATACAGATGTATCCAGATACATTATAGAGTGTAGGTTCACTCATTTTGCTCCATATGTAGTCCATGGTGGAATCTATACAAAGACTTCTATTGAGGAACGGAGAGAGTACATATTAAAGAAGAACGGAAGAGGAACATGGTAAAGAAGAGCAAGCAGATTTTGGATAATAAAATGTTGGTTGCGCAGTGCCCACACATGATGAACTAGAGCGCATTAAGAATGCAACTCCCAGCTGTCTCTCGACCATTTCAGGCGGTTGGATGAAGATCCTACGTCTCCTAACCCTTCTTCTTCCTCGTCTCTGATTCTTCCCATACAAAACACCGCACGAGCCGCCGGCCGGACCATCGGCCCCCACCGCCTGTGTTCCTCCGCCACCCCACCCCGCCCCAACCCCCACCCGCGTCGAGTTTTCTTTGTTCGGCGAGGCCCCACAACCACCCGAGCCCCTTCGATCGCACCGGCGAACTCCGGCAAGCTCTGAAAAATCGACTGACCCAATTTTGAAATTTAGTCTACTGTGATTTAACTAGTGTGGAATATAAAAGGGGAAAACCATAAGCATTGGGAGTATAGTGTTGAGTGTGCCATGGCGGATCTGAAGGTGCAAACCGGACAAAGGCAACTTCGCAACCAAGACAAGAAATCAGAGTAAAGCAGTGGCGATATATTTTCTTGCTGCGATAAATAAGTTGAGCAGATATGAAAGAGTACCGCCTCTGGTGCGGCGCCGTGTACGCATCTGCTGAGAATTTGACGGTGCTGCGGTAGCGATGGCTGTCGGTGGCGTGGAAGCAGATCTAGGAGGGTAGACGATGGCGGCGGGGCGCGGTGGACGTGACGGTCGTAGGAGCAGCGCCGGCAAGGGGCACGACGGCGGGGATGAAGCGAGAGGACGGGATGCAAGGATCCCGGTCCGAAGCCGTGGATGAGAGAGGTCGATCTCTTATAATGGACGGTAGCGTCCGGGTATCAGCTCCGGCATGGTGGAGGAGGACGGCGGTGGATGGGGTGGCGGACGGCGGCGGACGAAGGAGGGTGGGGTGGAGAGGGTGTTTTGGCGCCCACGGAGTACGAATGGGGAAAAGGGAGGTAGAGAGGAAGGGGGGAACCATGTATTCAGGGCGCGCTTGTCTCAAATGCGAAGAAATTTACAAACTTAGCCCCCGTTTCAAATTTCTACTACATCACAGCAACATTAGTCGGTTGGAGATAGGACGGTAATCTCGCATACACCGAATATTTGCCGACAAGAGTTTGTTTTTGGCGCCCACCGTGTATGAATATGAATCAGGGAGGGAGTCGATGTAGCGACCAGACCTCAAATGGTCTGTGCTGCTGTGCACCAGTGTCATCCCCGGATCAGTAATGCTGACACGCACAGTACAAATGGAGGATTTATAACAGAGTAGCAATCACACACTTATTACATCGAATATCTCCAAAGAGAATAAGTATGATAAATATGGCTTAAGGCCATCTAAATACGATAACAGCGGAAGACTTGGAAGATAAGTGAGTCCATCAACTCCAGCGGCATCACTGAGTATAAGACCACGACCTAAGGCACCTTACTCGTCGTCTGAAAAGTCTGCAACATGAAACATTGCAGCCCGAAAACGGGTCAGCACATAGAATATGCTGGCAATGTAACACATAGAGAATAATGAACATAGTGATGCTATACTACATGCATAATTGGCTGGTGGAAAGCTCTATGGTTATGGTTTTGCGAAAAGCCAATTTTTCCCTACTGCAAAGGAATAAATTTTATTTAACTATCATGGTGGTTGTTAAACATTGAGATGGTTGACAGCATCTCAATCCCAATTAAGAATCATCATTAACCCAGCAAAATTAATTAAAAGTAACATGGTGATGAGATTCAAATGATAATCGAGGTACTAGATACTCAAGTTGTCCATAACCGGGGACACGGCTAACCATGATTAGTTTGTACACTCTGCAGAGGTTTGCGCACTTTTCCCCACAAGACTCGATCGCCTCCGCTTGATTCTCGCACTACATGATGTTTGAGAAACGGATGACCGAGACACAGTCTTTCAGAAACAATCACTCTTTACTCTGGATGGACAGTTACACCTACTTTCCCCTACATCTGCTAGCCCACCTCTTCAAGAGATCATGTAACCTACTCAACTATGCTAGAGCCCATAATAGCTTGTGGCTGCACACGGAAGTTTCTAGCATGAATGATCTTATGATACCTTTGAGCCTGGGTGGCGGTCCTTATACAAACAGACAACACTGGATTCTCCAGGTGCCTCAATCCACCCAGATGTGATTATTAGTTGCCACCTTAGGTAAACCATTATTAACAATCTCACAACTGTCATGAATTTCACTCAAACCCAATCCACGTCTACGAGCATAGCATGGCAATATAATAGCAACGTAGAAGTAACTCCCAAGGGTTTGATAAATAAAACAGGTAATGGGTACTACCTCAACTACTTCCCAATTCCCACAATTTAATTAGATCCTAATCATGCAATGTTTGAGGAAATAGATCTAATGCAATAAAAACTGGGTATGGAAGGTACGATCAAAGTGTTACTTGCCTTGCTGATGATCCGCGAAAACTAGCGATTCGAAGTAACAAGCGGCACTCTCCGGGTACTCTATCACAAACAAACAAGCAAACAATAAGTACTCATCTAATGCACAGGTAAAACTCGAATGAAGAATCCAACCATAAAGTTCAACTTAAGAACTCCGGTTTGCAAAAAGAATCAACTCGAACGAAGCAACGAAAGTCAAACGGCGAAAGAAACAAGCTTTGTTTACTAATCTGAATCTAGGTCAAATTTTACAGTAGCAAAAACTTGTTTGAGTAGGTTAAACGGAAAGAGAATTTCGAGGCGAAATTCTAGGCGCTTGAATCGCCTGATTCCGATAAACGAGCGAAAAGTTAAACAGAAACGAAGATTCGATCAGAAATCGAGATCTGAGAAAATCGCGGAAAAATCCGACGAAAAAGAAAAACTGACGAACGGTTAAAGAACGGACGTTCGTTAACAAAGAAAATCCGACGAACGCGTTCGTTAAAACGAACGAGTCGGTGAACGCTCACAAAATAACAAAACCGAAGAAATAAACCGATCTAGGTTTTTTTTAAATGAACGGTTTTTTTTAAAACCGGCAAACGGCATCGGATCGGTACCTCGTCGGAATGGAACTCCGGCGGGGTCGGCGGGCTCCGGCGGGGCTCGGCGAGGGGCGGCGGGGTGTGGCGGGGCTCGGGCGGCGAGGGGCGGCTCCGGCGGCGGCGAACGGCGAGCGAGGCGGCGGCGCTAGGCGGCGGCGGTGCGGGCTCTCAGCGGCGGCGGCTCTCGGGCGGGCTCGGGGTGAGAGGGAGGGCGGTGGCGGCGGGGTATTTATGAGGGGGGGCTGGTGGCGTGGGGGAGGGGCAAGGCGGCGGCCGTGCTCGAGGCGGACTCGGGCGCGGTGGCGGTGGCGGCTGCGCGAGGGAGACGTGGGGGTGGGCCGCCGCTCGGCTGGGCCTCGGCCCGGTCGGGCGCTGCGCGGTTTTTTTTTAAACATTCCGCCGAACAATTTGTAGAAAAATAAATAAAAATCCAAAAAAATAAAACAAATTTTCCCCGTCTAGTTAGAATATTTAGAACAGGGTGAACATTTTTTTGACAGAAAATAAATTTTTGAAAACATGCTATATTTTTAATACAATTATAATTGCAAATAAACTCCGAATAAAATCCAATAAATGATTTTAACACTTTTCCTCCAATATTTCAATTATTTTGGAGAAGTCATATTTTCTCCTCTCATTTATTTTTAAGGAAATATTTTTCCGGAGAGAAAATAATTAAAACCAAAAATCCTCGTTTTATTATTTGATGAAAATCAAATATGAAAATTCGAGAAAATCCCCAACTCTCTCCGAGGGTCCTTGAGTTGCTTAGGATTTATCGAGGATTTGTCAAAATGCAATAAAATATGATATGCAAGATGATCTATGTATAACATACCAAATTGAAAATTTTGGGATGTTACAAACCTACCCCCCTTAAGATGAATCTCGCCCTCGAGATTCGGGTTGGCTAGAAAACAGGTGGGAGTGGTCCTTCCGTAGATCTTCCTCTCGCTCCCAGGTGGCTTCATCCTCCGTGTGGTGACTCCACTGGACTTTGCAAAACTTGATAACCTTACTGCGGGTAACTCGGCTGGCATACTCAAGAATCTTAACTGGTTTCTCCTCATAGGTCAAATCACTTTCCAGCTGAATCGCTTCCAGCGGCACAGTATCTCTCAGTGGTATCTCAGCCATTTCTGCGTGGCACTTCTTCAACTGGGAAACGTGAAATACATCATGAACTCCAGACAATCCTTCGGGCAATTCCAGCTTGTAGGCAACCTCTCCCATACGTTCCAAAACTCTGTATGGTCCGATAAAACGGGGTGCTAACTTTCCCTTAACTCCAAAACGCTTCACTCCTCGAAGTGGTGATACTCGAAGATAAACTCTGTCTCTGACTTCGTGAACTGTCTCCTTCCGTTTAGAATCAGCATAACTCTTCTGCCTGGACTGGGCTACTTTGAGCCTATCGTGAATCAACCTCACTTTCTGTTCAGACTCCTTAATCAAATCTGGTCCAAACAACTGACGGTCTCCAACTTCGTCCCATAACAACGGTGTTCTACACCTCCTTCCGTACAAAGCTTCGAAAGGGGCCATCTTCAAACTGGTTTGATAACTGTTGTTATAAGAAAACTCCGCATATGGCAAGTTGTCGTCCCAACTAGATCCATAATCTAGTGCACAAGCTCTCAACATGTCCTCCAGAATCTGGTTGACTCTCTCGGTCTGTCCATCTGTCCGTGGGTGAAAAGCTGTACTAAATTCTAGCCTGGTTCCCAATGTTTCATGTAACTGCTTCCAAAACTTCGAGGTAAACTGGGTTCCTCTGTCGGATACAATGGTCCTCGGAACTCCATGCAAACATACGATCCTGGTCATGTATATCTTTGCCAACTTAGCACTGGTGTAAGTGGTCTTCACTGGAATGAAATGAGCCACTTTCGTCAAACGGTCGACTACAACCCATATTGAGTCATAGCCTGAACAAGTCCTGGGTAATCCTGTGATAAAATCCATGCCTATTTTATCCCACTTCCATTCGAGTATCGGCAATGGTTGTAGCAATCCTGCTGGCTTCTGATGCTCTGCCTTCACTCTCTGACATACATCACAAACTGCTACATACTCTGCAATATCCTTCTTTATTCCTGTCCACCAGAAAGTATTCTTCAGATCCAAATACATCTTGGTATTTCCTGGGTGAATCGAGTACGGTGAATCATGGGCTTCTTGCAAAATCAACTTCCTGATCTCCGGATCTTTTGGCACATACAGGCGGTCCTCAAACCATAAGGTATCGTGCTCATCCTCACGAAATCCCTTGGCTTTTCCTTTGCTCATCTTCTCCTTTATCATCTCAATCTCCTTGTCTGTCTTCTGAGCTTCTCTGATCCTTTCCATCAAGGTAGACTGAATCTCCAGTGTCGCTAAATAGCCTCTGGGGACTATTTCCAAACATAGTTCGCGAAGGTCCTCGGCTAACTCCTGAGGTAACTCTCCTGTCATGAGGGTGTTGGCATGACTCTTGCGGCTCAACGCGTCTGCTACTACGTTAGCCTTCCCTGGGTGATAATGCAATCTCATATCATAGTCCTTTATGAGCTCCAACCATCTCCTCTGTCTGAGATTTAACTCCTTCTGCGTGAAAATATACGTCAAACTCTTGTGATCAGTATACACCTCACAATGGTTTCTGATGAGGAAATGTCTCCATGTCTTCAACGCATGCACCACGGCTGCTAACTCCAAATCATGTGTAGCATAATTTTTCTCATGGGGTTTAAGTTTTCGTGAAGCATATGACACAACTCTTCCTTCCTGCATAAGCACTGCTCCCAGTCCTCGACGAGAAGCGTCGCAATAAACTTCATAGTCCTTGCGTTGATCTGGTAGAATCAACACTGGTGATGTAACCAATCGTTTCTTCAACTCCTGGAAACTAGCTTCACATTCCTCAGTCCAATTGAATTTGGTGTCCTTCTTCAATAGCTCAGTCATGGGCTTAGCAATCTTCGAGAAATTCTTGATGAATCTCCGGTAGTATACTGCAAGTCCAAGAAAACTCCGGATTTCTCAAACTGTCGTGGGTGATTCCCAACTTGTCACTGTATCAACCTTGGCAGGGTCTACTGCTATTCCTTCTCCAGAAATAACATGTCCAAGAAATCCCACTTCCTTCAGCCAAAATTCACACTTGCTGAACTTGGCATATAACTGATGTTCTCTGAGCTTCTCAAGTACCAATCGCAAATGCTCCTCATGCTCTTCCTCATTCTGGGAAAAGACTAAAATATCATCAATGAACACCACGACGAACTTATCCAAAAACTCCATAAACACTTTGTTCATCAGGTTCATGAAATAGGCAGGTGCGTTAGTCAGACCAAATGACATAACGGTATACTCATACAATCCATATCTGGTGGTAAAAGCCGTCTTAGGTATATCCTGCTCTCGAATCTTTAACTGATGGTATCTTGATCGTAGATCGATCTTGGAAAATACTTTAGCTCCTTGTAGGCGGTGAAACAAATCATTGATCATCGGCAGTGGGTACTTGTTTTTGATGGTTACTTCATTCAATCCACGGTAATCAACAACCATCCTCAGCGATCCATCTTTCTTTTCCACTAGAAGTACTGGTGATCCCCAAGGTGACGAACTTGGGCGAACATAGCCTTTATCCAGTAACTCCTTGATCTGCTTCTTAATTTCCTCCAAATCTTTTGCGGGCATCCGGTACGGTCTCTTAGATATTGGCCCTGTGCCTGGCAAAAGTTCAATCAAGAACTCAATGTCTCTATCTGGTGGCATGCCTGGCAACTCTTCTGGGAATACATCCGGGTAATCCTTCACCACTGGTACTTCCTCCTGTACAACACCTGATAAGGAATTTACTTGGGTCCTCTTCGGCATATGCCTGGATACATACTTGATCCTTTTTCCTGCTGGGGTGGTAAGCAAAGTCGACTTGCTGGCGCAATCGATGTTTCCTCCATACAACGATAGCCAATCCATTCCCAAAATCACATCCAAACCTTGCGACTCCAAAACTATGAGGTCTGAGGGGAAAACATGCCTACCAATGGACAATGGCATCTGAAAACATCCTTGGCTTGCCATATACTCTGCTCCTGGCGAGGTTACTAACATAGGTGTTCTGAGAACTTTGGTGGGCAACTTAAACTTATCCACAAATCCCCTTGATATGAATGAATGCGATGCACCAGTATCGAAAAGAATGGTTGCAGTAAATGACTTAACTAAAAACTTACCTATTACTGCATCAGGCTGAGCTTCAACCTCCTCCACGCTCACGTGGTTCACGTGTCCTTTGTTGAACGGGTTCGGCTTCTTCCCAGAGCTTCCATTACCATTGCCATTCTGGGCTTTAGGACAATCAGTTGCATAATGTCCAGTCTTCTGGCACTTGAAACAAGTAACGTGACTTAGATCCCTCTTGGCTGGGGTCGATGGGTTGGTGCGGTTCTGTCCGTTGGTTCCTCCATTTCCATTACCATTCTTGGAGCCATTATGATTGTGCGAACTACCTCCTCCATGGGTATGCTGAAACTGTCCTCCCGGTTTCGGGGCAAATCGTGGCTTCTGCTGAGCTCCAGAATTGTACTTCCCTTGTCCATACTTCCTCTTACGGTTTTCAATCTGCTATTGCTTCCCTTCAATCATGAGAGCTCTATCTACCAGCTCCTGGTAGTTGTTGAAAGTAGCTACCATCAACTGCATACTCAGTTCATCATTCAGTCCTTCCAAAAATTTCTCCTGCTTGGCAGCATCTGTAGCAACGTCATCTGGTGCATAACGTGCTAACTTACTGAAATCCTCCACATACTGGCCTACGGTGCGTCCTCCTTGGCGTAGGTTGCGAAACTCACGCTTCTTCATAGCCATAGCTCCTGCTGAAACATGAGCTGTACGGAAAGCTTGCTGAAACTGGTCCCATGTGACAGTGTCAATAGGGTGTGTGGTTGTGTAATTGTCCCACCATGATGCTGCGGGTCCATCAAGCTGGTGTGCGGCAAAACGCACTCTTTCCGCATCTATGCATCCTGCAGTGGTCAACTCCCTTCCAACTTTGCGGAGCCAATCATCTGCAACAATCGGCTCGGTGCTACTGGAGAACACCGGCGGGTTTAGCCTTAAGAAACGGGCTAAGTGAGCAACAGGTGGTGGTGGCGGTGGGTTGTTGTTGTTATTGTTGTTGCCTTGGTTCTGCACTAACACTTGCATCAGGGCATTCTGTTGCTGAATCAACTCGGTGATCTCTGGTGGGAAAACAAATCCGGTGTCGCGTCTCGGAGGCATCTGATGGGTTAGAAAAGATGAGGGTTAAGAATAGAATGAGGTCTAGAGGGAAAAACACTACCCATATGCTCATGAGACAAATACAATCAATATCACTCAATCAATTCAAACAAGGCATAACAATCGATCTAACTAGCGTTACAAAGTGCTTGAACTATACTATTAAATGGGGGAAAACTACTACTGATATGGTGGTCTACTAGAAATTCTGATCCGTTGAAGACTCCATGATGTCTGCTCCAGCTTCGTCAACAAAGTCATCTTCACTTGGTTCCGAGTCGGTGTCGTCGATGATGATGTAGTTATCCGGACAAGTGCATTCATCATCTTTTGCTTTTGGCACTGGATTTCCCATGAATACTCCAATCTTCTTCTCCAGGTCGTCATTCTTCCCAACTAGTGCGATGATTTCCTCCATATAATCCTCGCGTGTAGCCTTGAGTTCTTCCTCCAGCTCCTTGATCTTGGTTAATGCCTTCTTCAGTTCTTCCTTGTCCGTGCATATCTGGTTCTCCTGGCGACGAATGTGTTGGTTTTGCTCCTGGATGAAAGCTGCAATTGATCCATCCTTCTTGGTTCTGATCATCTCCCGTTGCTCGTCTCGGCGTCCACAAATCTGATAAATAGTATCCTTAAGCTCCTTGTGGTAGACTTCTCCAATGCGCACCATAGCGATGTGGGCGGCCCTGCTCTTCCCTAAACTCCAGGTTGGTGCTTCGAAAACCAATCTTATGGGTTCAGTAATTGGCACAAACGTCCTTCCTGGAATGTGAACTTGAATCTTCCAGCTCTCCTCTTCGGGTAATGTGGCGTTGTAGGTTCCGGTGATGCTTGGTATTCCTATGTTCAAATACTTAGTGACTTCCTTCAAGTGTCGTCCAAAAGGCGTGTCTTCATCTGGTTGCATGAACTTGCTCCTTGCATCCGCCATTCCTAAAGAGTAGAAAGTGGAGAGGGGTCAGAAATGAGAAGAGAGAAGTGTTCTAGGGCTTAGGCTTAGTGGTCGTGTCCTACAGTCACCGTGTGCTCTGATACCACCTTTGTAGCGACCAGACCTCAAATGGTCTGTGCTGCTGTGCACCAGTGTCATCCCTGGATCAGTAATGCTGACACGCACAGTACAAATGGAGGATTTATAACAGAGTAGCAATCACACACTTATTACATCGAATATCTCCAAAGAGAATAAGTATGATAAATATGGCTTAAGGCCATCTAAATATGATAACAGCGGAAGACTTGGAAGATAAGTGAGTCCATCAACTCCAGCGGCATCACTGAGTATAAGACCACGACCTAAGGCACCTTACTCGTCGTCTGAAAAGTCTGCAACATGAAACGTTGCAGCCCGAAAACGGGTCAGCACATAGAATATGCTGGCAATGTAACACATAGAGAATAATGAACATAGTGATGCTATACTACATGCATAATTGGCTGGTGGAAAGCTCTATGGTTATGGTTTTGCGAAAAGCCAATTTTTCCCTACTGCAAAGGAATAAATTTTATTTAACTATGATGGTGGTTGTTAAACATTGAGATGGTTGACAGCATCTCAATCCCAATTAAGAATCATCATTAACCCAGCAAAATTAATTAAAAGTAACATGGTGATGAGATTCAAATGATAATCCAGGTACTAGATACTCAAGTTGTCCATAACCGGGGACACGGCTAACCATGATTAGTTTGTACACTCTGCAGAGGTTTGCGCACTTTTCCCCACAAGACTCGATCGCCTCCACTTGATTCTCGCACTACATGATGTTTGAGAAACGGATGACCGAGACACAGTCTTTCAGAAACAATCACTCTTTACTCTGGATGGACAGTTACACCTACTTTCCCCTACATCTGCTAGCCCACCTCTTCAAGAGATCATGTAACCTACTCAACTATGCTAGAGCCCATAATAGCTTGTGGCTGCACACGGAAGTTTCTAGCATGAATGATCTTATGATACCTTTGAGCCTGGGTGGCGGTCCTTATACAAACAGACAACACTGGATTCTCCAGGTGCCTCAATCCACGCAGATGTGATTTTTAGTTGCCACCTTAGGTAAACCATTATTAACAATCTCACAACTGTCATGAATTTCACTCAAACCCAATCCACGTCTACGAGCATAGCATGGCAATATAATAGCAACGTAGAAGTAATTCCCAAGGGTTTGATAAATAAAACAGGTAATGGGTACTACCTCAACTACTTCCCAATTCCCACAATTTAATTAGATCCTAATCATGCAATGTTTGAGGAAATAGATCTAATGCAATAAAAACTGGGTATGGAAGGTACAATCAAAGTGTTACTTGCCTTGCTGATGATCCGCGAAAACTAGCGATTCGAAGTAACAAGCGGCACTCTCCGGGTACTCTATCACAAACAAACAAGCAAACAATAAGTACTCATCTAATGCACAGGTAAAACTCGAATGAAGAATCCAACCATAAAGTTCAACTTAAGAACTCCGGTTTGCAAAAAGAATCAACTCGAACGAAGCAACGAAAGTCAAACGGCGAAAGAAACAAGCTTTGTTTACTAATCTGAATCTAGGTCAAATTTTACAGTAGCAAAAACTTGTTTGAGTAGGTTAAACGGAAAGAGAATTTCGAGGCGAAATTCTAGGCGCTTGAATCGCCTGATTCCGATAAACGAGCGAAAAGTTAAACAGAAACGAAGATTCGATCAGAAATCGAGACCTGAGAAAATCGCGGAAAAATCCGACGAAAAAGAAAAACTGACGAACGGTTAAAGAACGGACGTTCGTTAACAAAGAAAATCCGACGAACGCGTTCGTTAAAACGAACGAGTCGGTGAACGCTCACAAAATAACAAAACCGAAGAAATAAACTGATCTAGGGTTTTTTTAAAACGAACTTTTTTTTAAACCGGCAAACGACATCGGATCAGTGCCTCGTCGGAACGGAACTCCGGCGGGGTCGGCGGGCTCCGGCGGGGCTCGGCGAGGGGCCGCGGGGTGTGGAGGGGCTCGGGCGGTGAGGGGCGACTCCGGCGGCGGCGAACGGCGAGCGAGGCGGCGACGCTAGGCGGCGGCGGTGCGGGCTCCCAGCGGCGGCGGCTCTCGGGCGGGCTCGGGGTGAGAGGGAGGGCGGCGGCGGCGGGGTATTTATGAGGGGGGCTGGTGGCGTGGGGGAGGGGCAAGGCGGCGGTGGCTGTGCTCGTGGCGGACTCGGGCGCGGTGGCGGTGGCGGCTGCGCGAGGGAGACGCGGGGGTGGGCCGCCGCTCGGCTGGGCCTCGGCCCGGTCGGGCACGGCGCGGTTTTTTTTTAAACGTTCCGCCGAAAAATTTGTAGAAAAATAAATAAAAATCCAAAAAAATAAAACAAATTTTCCCCGTCTAGTTCGAATATTTAAAACAGGGTGAACATTTTTTTGACACAAAATAAATTTTTGAAAACATGCTATATTTTTAATGCAATTAAAATTGCAAATAAACTCCGAATAAAATCCAATAAATGATTTTAACACTTTTCCTCCAATATTTCAATTATTTTGGAGAAGTCATATTTTCTCCTCTCATTTATTTTTAATGAAATATTTTTCCGGAGAGAAAATAATTAAAACCAAAAATCCTCGTTTTATTATTTGATGAAAATCAAATATGAAAATTCGAGAAAATCCCCAACTCTTTCCGAGGGTCCTTGAGTTGCTTAGGATTTATCGAGGATTTTTCAAAATGCAATAAAATATGATATGCAAGATGATCTATGTAAACATACCAAATTGAAAATTTTGGGATGTTACAGTCGATTTCGGCCGAGGACACACTGTGTTTTGGCGCCCACCGTGTATGAATCCGGGTGAGAGGCGGTTACGTCATGTTTGGGTGAAATTACAAACCTACCCCTATCGAAACCTATAGAAATCCAGCAGATAGGCTTTGCGTGGCAGGGATAGGCAGTAGTGATTTCCATCTCGCAGATTTTGGTTTCGGGCGGTTACTGCGACTTTCCCCGCTTTGTTCAAATTTTGCAGAGTGCACGTTTACCGTGCCAACTCAATTCGAATCCCGTTTGTATTCTATTTTTTTCGGGCGGGATCCATTTTCAATTGGAATTACATTCTATATACATCATTTTTTATATATACTCTCAAAAGCACAACACCATTTATACATAAATATGGTTTACAAATGGCATGATCTCAGATTCATAAGGTTGTATCCATCAATTTGGATTTTCAAATATTTGAAACCACTTTATGTTGAAATCCAATGTATGCATTCCTCGCTAACTGTCTCCAATTAATGTGTGTTTCATGCGGGTTTTTTTACTTCTCAAACATGTATAATTTGTTTCACACACGCAACATATAGTGTAATCTCGTTTACACATTAATTGCATATAAACCATGCATTGTTTGTAATTGAAGAATATATGGTTCACCAATATTGATAAACTATATAACATTACACGTGTGCCCAAATTCAAATGAATATGCATGTTTGATACACCAATTTGCATTATGATATTATCGATGTCGTGATCTCCAGTTTAAATATTTGAATCCCCTTTAATCTAGATATTCGTCTCATATAGCTATCACTCATGCTTATATAGGACTATCTCTCTGGACCTATATGCGTTCATCGTCTCTCAGGTATCTCTCGTGCTACCTGTATGTCGATAATGATCTTTTATATTTGTAACACACTGACGATTCCCCCTCCCTCGACCTTCATCACTCTATCTCTCTCTAAGTATATCTCGCTCCCTGCTATGTGTCTCTAACTATGATTCTCCATGTGGAATCTCTTTCTCTCACACAAACACAAAACTTAGTCTCCCGGGGTCTCATTTCTCTCTACTATTCCCATGTGTGCCACTCGCACACCCCTCATACAGAGATGTCTTTCGCTCCTTAGATATGAGAACCTACGACTCTTCCTCTTCAATATCTCTTTCTCACACACAAACACAAACTCTGTCTCCCAGGGTCTCATATTTCTCCATTGTTCTCTTGTATGTCGCTCACACACACCCTCTCTCCCTAGAGATATCTTGCGTTCCCTCGTATGTCTCTCTAGCTATCATCTCGTTGTGAAATATCTTTCTCTCTCGCAGACACAAAACTCCGTCTCTCTGGATCTCATTTCTCTCTGATATCTGTTTGTATGTGACTCACATGCACCCTCTCTCTATCTCTCTCACACCCACACACATAACCCAGCCTTCTGATCCACTCGACTCCTATCTCTAACGCACACTAGCTAGCATCTTTATCTTTCTATTTATCTATTTCTCCATCAACCTTCTTTCTTGCCCTCACTCTTGATTCCTATCACACACACTACATATGTTTCTCTCTACATGCAGTCAAGTGCCCTCTCACACACATATATAACTTCACCCTTTGAACCACCCGACGGTCATCTCCAACACCCAAACTAGCGGATGTCCCTCTAGCTAGCATCTCCATCTCTGTATCTATCTATAGTTTCTCCGTCAACATTTCTTTCTCGCACGGAGTCTTGCTTCCTATCACCCACACTATATATGTCTCTCCATACATATGCATTTATAGGTTGGTCTCTTTTGCACAATCGTTGCGCCTCACTCCCTCTGCTCGCCATAGATGCATGCTCCAGCCCACACCACTATCTCTTAAAGACAAAAACACATGCTCAATTGTCGGGCCTTCTTCCGTGCATTCGCAGATGCATGCATATTGTCATACCGATCCGTCTCTCCCATGTCGTTGATCTTATGACTTATGTCTTCTTTCTTTTATCTCGATCATGCGTGCGCGCACACACACACATCCCACGTATACATGTATACCTCTCACACATGCACGTTCAAGGTCTCTATGTCTCCATACGTAGTTAATTACCCTCAATCCTAACGCCACATCGAATCGTTCTCCTCTTTTGTGCACATAACTTCCGCCTGGATGGGTAAAACACACACTCACACTTTTACCATCTCCTTCTAGCTACCCCCCCCCCCGCCGCTCACTCTTCCCCTATATCTCCGAAACCAATAAGACCATCCCTTTGTTTAATTCCCGCCTACATGCACCATCAATATATAGTAGTCTTCCTCGGTGTCTCTCGAACAAACACGTTCTCTCGATGTCGACTCCTCCCACGCGCACACACCTTCTCTTCCCTCTCTACGGGCATTTTCTCTCTCGCACCCCATCGCTGGTGGCCTCTGCCATACCCATCACCTCTCTATGATGAAGCCATGCACACTGAAGTTACATCCGCCATAGAGGACCCCGCGACACACACACACACACACACGCACACACACACGCGCGCGCACGCACGCACCCCCCCACACACACTAAGACTCCATCTCTCTCTCTAACACACACACACACGCACGCACACCCCCCCACACACACACTAAGACTCCATCTCTCTCTCTCTCTCACACACACACAAACTAAGACTCCATCTCTCTCTCCTCTCTCTCTCTCACACACACACACCCCACACACACACTAAGACTCCATCTCACACACACATGCTCTAGGCAGAGCATTTGTTCCTACCACCCTTCATCCAACCTTACCCGTATGATAAACAATTACCTTTATTTACTTGCATAACATGGACAAATTCCACTTTACTTTAGTAGTCAGCAAACTTATCATCTGTACCCTTATAAAAAAACGAGTTGGCGGTGATGGTGTGCCTGCCATCTTGTAATACAGACCGTATGATCTATATCTGAGGATAGAAAGCAAACTATGATAATTTTACAAAAGATACCCGCACCTCTCTCCACATCATTATCCCCCGCAACCTCATTGCTCAGCAATTAAAAAAGGAATAAGTCTCTGGAACAATCTAGCATGCATGGTGGCCGCTGCCGCCTGCCGGCGCCGTCCATCCCCATGCCTCCGCCCATTCCGACCACCAGTCACCACCACGCTCCACTCCTCCTCGCCTTATCTCTCATCTTTCATTTTTTTGATGACATTCTCGAGATACCAGTTTTCCGATAAAATTCTTGAGATATCATTAGTTTTTACACATGGGATTAATCCTGCATGGGTCAATCACAACAGGTGTTCTGTAAAAAAATGCATATTGATGTTCCGTGCAATGCACGAGAATCTTGCTTGTAATTATATAATGCAAATCACGAGCAGGAAGTGACATTTTTTTGACACAACCACGTTAACATGGCCACGTAAATCACTAGCTAAAGTAAATACCATTATACTTATAACCCGATGCAAAAGGTTGAGTACATGTCCGAAGAGTAGAGTCGCACACACGCACTCTGTCTCTCAGAATCTCTCTCTCACACACACACCAGTTACGTGACGCCCACTTAAGCAGACACGTATGTTACAATTTGTGCACCCGCGGGTACATGTGATGCTGCGCATTTATTTAAGCCGGAAGGCGAACCCAAACAGTAGCTGCATTCATTCCCCTCCTGCCGCCTCTTCTCTGCTCGCCGTCGCCCGGTAGCCATGGGCCGGCCGAAGGTAACAACATACGCCATACTCCCGCCGGAGCGGCACTTTAATATGGAAATTTTAGTGGTCATGCATGCATATTTTTGTGCTAGCACTCCTATATAAGGGTTGACCGGTCGCTTCCCGCGGACGTGCGCGGGCGGTGGAAGAGGAAGGAGAAGGGAAGAGGGCTGTGGAGTAACATTTTTACCACAATTTCTTAGGAAACTGAGTGCAATAATTGAGTAGTTTTGCAAACTACCAGTACTACACCTGAAACGGTTCAAAACCTATACTCCCTTGCCAGCGCACGCTTCCCGCGTGAAACGGTCAGCGTCGCCCTGGAGCGTCAGTGCCGCATTAATGCCCGGCCAGAGCGGAGGCGACCTCTCACTGGCGTCGGCTTTGAAGTGGCGCGACGGCCGAGAGAGCGCCGCTTCCCGGTGCACGCGACTGCTCCGCGTCGAGACTGGCCATAGGCCCTGTTTGGATCCATGGGTTAGAGTTAGTTTGAGCTAGTGGGGGCTCAAATAGCCCTAAAGTATCCAAGCATGAGGGTTTAAATTGGAGCAAGTTGCACCGAACCCACCAAAAAAACTATCCCACCCAAGAGGTGCTAACTGGAGATAGTTCTCATTGGGACCACTGAAAAATCACTTTTCTCTCTCCATGAAGTGCATTTATTGTCAATCTAACCCTGTCACCCAAACACCTTTTTGGCTACAGTTAGTTCAGGGTTAGTCATGAGTTAGTCTAACCTCTAGCTAAGTTAGAGTATCAAACAGGAGCAGTATAGGACATGCAAGTTGCTCAAAGCATACATGCAAATTCGTACATGAAAGGATTTTTTTCTTTTTGAAAATGGAACGTGAAAGGAATTTTTTTTTAGAATGCTCTTGGCATGTCGCTAACATCTGATAGTTAACCGACCTCAATAGACGGCAGAAACGCCAGCCCGCCGCACTTTGATAGAGACGAGGAGGGAGAAGCGATACAGGCTGCTGGATTACTAGAGATAGGTATCGCATGGAAGCCAAGAAATATGGTGATAGCGTGGGTTAGCCATGTACTAGTATGATGTAACTACACTGGGCTGCCGTGTTTCGTACTCTTCCAGTCCACTATGGAGATGATTGGTTAATTTTATATCGCTAAATAATATTAAATATTATGAGTGCAGACGCTCCACCACGAGGTTCCTTGCTCCTTCTCGGTCGTCCGGAATCTATGTTCTTCCACTCTATTTTTTTTACATGAGCTTTGTTCATACTTTTGCCAACACGTGAGGCATCTAGCATCAAGGTGCACGTGTTATGCAAGGATCTTCCATCTATATGAAGAACACGTGGGACTGGAACTACGAGACGGACAAGTACCCAGGAGTGGACGTACGAACCTGAGTAATGTAGCGCAGTAAGTGAAGTAGAAAGGCACAAATGGTATGAACATGTGTGGCATATAGGGTGTGCTTGGTTGCGTTCTCGTCTCATCATAGTTGTTCCCTCTTCATGCATGCTCAACTCAACACCCCTCTTCATGCATGCTCTCTTCATGCATGCTTCTAGTGTATTTGTGCTAAACTAGTGTGGACTCATGCACCCTCCATACACTCTACCAAACACCCAAAAGTAGGTCGAGAAGGGAACTCTTGGGCGGCATTTGTCTCTTACTACGTACTACCACTAAATGTTGTACGTGCAATGCACGGTGATGTTATGGAGTACGTGCCTAAGTACTCTACTATTACTATATTAGTTGGAGGCACATATTAACTTTTATATTTGTTTACGTGTATGCCCCGAGACCTTCCAACTAGACGTGTCTTTCTCTCCAGGTCACACTTTGTATCGTTCATACCACTAAGTACTACTACGTGTGGTCTCCGACCCAGAAGTGGAAGAAGTGGAGACGCTCTACCACGCTGTTTTTTTACGCTGGGCTCTACCACGCTGTTCATGTCCCACTCCTTTCGCTGACGTGTGGGACATCCAGCACGTGCCGTGTTTGGCACCCTTCGTCGTAAGAGTTGAAACGCTAGCATTCATCAGAAATAAAAAATAATTATAAATCGGTAGTGATACTATTTTTTTGCGAACCAATCAGCAGTGATACTATACCACACGGTTTCCTTGCTCCTCGATATCGGAAATAATACTTCCATTCGCCAACATGTGGGACGTCGACCATCCTGGTCCACTTGCCATGCACGCAGAACTCCAAGGGAGAGTCACCGAGGTTGTCACGCCGCAGTAACAATGACTAATGAGCCGTCAAATCACAGGCCCACTTCCCACTTTGAAGTTGCTCGGACGAAGGAACCATCATGACTTCGTTGAATTCCGCTTCTTGAAGAAAACTACTGTACCAGCAGTACTGCTAGCTAGAGTAGTTACTCCAACAGAGGCCTCCTTTCGTTCATAGGATAGGAATATGAAAATCATAGGAAGTGAGATGACATGCATCTCAATTCCTATAGAGAAAGATATGCCATTTGATGCTTAGGATAGGAATTTTTCCATTTAGTCTAGGCTAATGTACTGGTAATTTGCTCTAAAAACTATAGTAGTAACTAGTAGTATTGGTACATGCTCGTACTCAGACACAGACACACACACTAACTACTAGTACTACTACTTCTCACATGCTGGCCAGACGCCGTCGTTCTCCTTCCCGGCTTTGTCGGCGACACCCCACCGTGCTTGGATCTCCGCCGACCTCTCCGCAGCAGCGCGTGCGTCATTTTCTTTCTTGCGGCAGCGGGCCTCTCTTTTCTTGAGTGCTTTCTGACTTTTCCGCTCCCTCTGTGCGGCTTTGGCCGCCTCTTGCTCTACCGCCCATTCGGCCTTGGCATCTTCAAATTCCTCCCACATAGTTGTGAGGTCGCGAGCGGCGATGAACTCGGCACGGCGGGATGCCATCGCTTCCCTACCATTTTGTGTGCGGTCGTGGGCGGCGAGGAACTCGGCGCGGCGGGATGCCATCGCTGCCTTACCGGTTTGTGTGCGGCGCGGTGGCATGAACGACGCTTGGTGAGAGCTCTGGGGTGGAGTGGCCGGACAACCGTATAGTGCATTGGTTTGTCAAGAGCTCAAGGACAGAAGACGAAGCAAATTTGGATTCCCCTTCAATCCTGGTCATTTATTACCGAGTAAAATGCATTGGCGGTCATCGAACTTGTCTTGATAGCTCACTTTGATCATTGTATACGAGATATGGTGATTATATGGTGACTGGCTCAGCATATAGCTCCGTATTTGTCTGGTTGACCAGTCAAACAGTCCGCATGCACCTCATCAGCTCGTGTTCTTTATCTATCTACGCGGGCCTACCTGTCAATGGAGAAAGAAATACTGTAAAAACCAAAATTATGCGTATGTGGGGAATCAAACCATGGACTCGTCGCTGCAACGCACCCTCGTCAGCCAAATGAAAATGAAATACTTCGCGTCAGACACTCACGCTCACGCTGGCAAAGCATGCTAATGCATGCACGTCGCCCTCTAAATCAAAGTCCTTCTCATGGCGCAACGCAAACGGCGAGCCCATCACCTGCGCGCCCCGGTGGTGCCTGACATTACTGTTTAGAGGTTTGATGGAGGCCTACGCGAACGCCAAGCATGTATTCACCTGGCTCAACACCAACGGTCATACTCGGACCGCCTTGCTCATGTATATCGTGCAGTACAACGACAATCTATAAAATAGCCTAAGCTAGAGAGGGTACTATGGTAGTATGGTACAGAGTATGTACTATCGTGAGCGAATGATCTTAGTGCCACTGCACACCGAAACCCCTTCCATCGCTAGCGCGCGCTTCCCGCCTGAAACGGTCACCGTCTCTCCAGAATGTCAATGCCGCATTCACCGGACTTAACTGCAGGTGCAATTGGTGTGTCACTGACATGCGGGCCAGATGCCGGTTGGGCCCACATGTCAGTAACCCAAATGCATCTGCAGTTAAGTAACTGAAGCAGCGTCCGCATTCACGCCCGACGAACCTACTCCGGCGCTAGTTGTCCATTTGTCTGCCGCGGCTCATTGCCATTCGCCCGCTATATTAACTTGAGCCCCAGCTCCCAGCCATAGCCAAAGACCCACACTTATTCTCCTCCGGTCCCTTCCTTCTGTTGGCACCACTTCAACCATGGCCTCCTGGCGCTCCGAAGCTCTCTTGGACGTACTATCGCAGGAGCAGACGAGGGACATCGGCGGCTCCGCTCCGGGCGCGCTCCAAAGCTCTCTTCGACGTACTGTCGCAGGAGCAAACGAAGGAGATCGCCAGCACCCCCCCGGCCGCCCTCCGCCGCCACGACCACGAAGCCGGCATGCGTGCGCGGGCGCAGCCGGCAGCGAGGAAGAGTAGTACACGGTAGGTTGCCGCCGCTCTGGAGGAGGAGGTTATCGAGGCGGATGAGGAGGAGGCAAAGGCAATGGCCGGCTTTCTCGGGTTCATGGCCGGACATGGTGGTCGGGCGCCGGCAATCGTTTAGATTAGGTTCACAGTAGGTTTTAGTACGGTTTGTGCAAAATATGTAATGAATTTCGTCCAGTTTGTAGGAAAAGTTTTCGAAATGTAATGAATTTCATCCGGTTAATTTGAAATTTGCTTTGTTTGCATGAATTTCGTCCGGTTAGTTCATATAGTTGTCGAAAGGTATGCGGGCAGCATCGGATGGCATCCATCAGTGTCGTCGGACAGATGCCGGTGTAAATTTGTGGGCCAGCGCTGGAGATGCCCTAACTATCATGCTATAATCGCTAACAATCCTCCATTATTTGGCAGGGAACAATAATCCCTCGATCAAAATCAGATCCGCGGTGTTTCGCACTCCTCCTGCGTAAGAGTGTAAACTCTTGCTTACATAAAAATGGAGCAAGTGGATGGCACTGTAGCACGTCATATCACTCGAACTAGCCCGCCTAACGAGCGGGAAAGCACCGGCCTCGTCATTTTATTCTGGATTTCTATCGATCGATCGTGCGAAAATGTTACACTTCGCAAGTTCTAAAGGAAAAGGCGGCACACTTACGACTCGTACGCATCGCAACCCCGACAGTCCGGCTCGCACGCCGCTCACCAGAGGGGACACGCATTGTCTTGCAATTTCACTGACATGTGGGACCATAATTGAATAAACCGTCGATAGCCGAAATCTAATCGCTCGGCGAGCGTCGGCTGAGAAGAGAGAAACGGGGGAGGGAGAAGAGATCGCCCGCCCGCCGCGCACGGACTCCATGATATATATGGTGATAATGTGAGGTGGGCCATGCTGGAGTCCGGACCGCTTCCGGAGTCCGCTCTCACCGCCCTGGCCCCTCAAGACGCCAGCTGCCCGCCGCATGCATGCATAGCAAGTAGTACTCCTTATGTGGAGGAGAGAGAGGCATTGACAAAGTCAAGGAGTGGGCTCTGCAAGAGCCCGTCTCTACACGTGCTCCTGGGTATAAAAAATAATTCTAAAAAAGGCATAAAAACAATTGTGTCTTAAAAAAAGAAAGGTAAAAATATTTGAGAGGAAATAGATAGGGAGAAAGTGAGAAAAAGCTGTAACCTAGGCATTACATGAGGAAGGAGGGAGTGGTGCACATGCCAAGTTCAATGGGCTGCCGTGTTTCACACTCCTCCGTCGTAACAGTGGAGACAATAACTTTCATAAAAAATAAACAATGAATACTCGTTGCTCGTCCTCTATATCGGAAAGAATACTTTCATTCGCCGACATGTGGGACGTCGACCATCCTGGTCCACCTGCCATGCACAAAATTATCCTGGTCTACCCCGGTCGTATCGCAGGCCCAACCTTTCCCACTGTAAGTTGTTCGGACGAAGGAACCATCATGACTTCGTTGAATTCCGCTTCTTCAAGAAAACTTACTGTACCCGCAGTACTGCTACCACACGCGAAGACTGGACGGCACTGTACCACGTCATATCACTGAAACCCACTAGGCCAAACTAGCCCGCCTAGGTCATCTATTTTGGAACGGAGGGAGTACGTCTCTGCACTGCTATGATTTTGTGTTGCACGTTCTCTGTACTTTTGCTATGATTTTCCTACCCTATGAACCAAATGAGGCCTGAATGTATGTCGACTATTGTCTGATCGATCGCTAAGCCTACAATTTTAGGAGCTAGGGCTATTGGTCAATCGACGAGGGATAAGTATAAGCGTACCACGAGTTCATCAGCCCCAACATTTCTCTTCGTTGAGTGTTTTGCAAGTACTATAGCTTGCACAGTAGCTAGCCTACTAACACCAAGAATCATCAAACAAGCCCTGCTGATATGATAAACAGTTCAAACTTACATCTAAGCATGCCATATATTACATCAAAAGCTGGTGAGGATACATCTGTTTCCATAACTCGGAGAGGGTTCGCATGATTCATCGCATGATTCACTATCAAACAAAAGTAGCAAGATCCTCCCACACAAGACAGTGCACTAGCCCTAAGATGGTTTGATAACACACATCGTTCTGGTAATTAAACACAGGGCAATGCAAACTACCTTGAAGGATTAGCGCGACCAACTATTTCTTGTCATCGATCTCTCGGGCAATGACCACAGCACGGACAGCGGCATGGGAATCGATTTCTGGGGCGATGTCCATATGACTGACCGCGACATCAGAATCGATCTCTGGGCGATGTCCACAGGATGGACAGCGGCATCGGAATCAATCTCCGGGGCAATGCCAACAGGACGGGCCACGACATCGGAATCATCAAGGACGTCCACCGGCACCTGCACAACCCTAACATATTAGCAAGCACATTGCAAATAATCAAAAACCACAACTATGGTAATAAGCCATTATTTTTTACCTTGTGCAGCTCACCGGGGGATCTCATCCCTCCGAGGGCCATCTCCTCATCCTCGATGGGGGCCATCACCTTGCCAGGGGAATACTGCTTCTCAACGGCGACTATCTCCTCAAACTCGGTCTTGAGCCTCACATAGGTGGCAATCAGAGTTCCTGGGGTAGGCACGGTGGGGCCCTTGCTGTTCTTCCAACTTTCTTTGAGGAGTTCGTCCGCCAACGTCCTCAACTCTTTGGCCAGTGCTTGTTTCTTGGAGTTCTTCGTCTCCATGGGTTGGCCCGCCAACATGGTCAACTCGTTGGTCGGTGCTCGCTTCCTGGAGATCGCTGTCTCCAGTGGGTTGTCCGCCGGCAACTCTTTGCCTAGTGCTCCAGGATCAATCAATGAACTGACAAACAAAAAGCAATCGAAAGGAAACCACAATCGCAATGAAAACGGGAAAAGAATAGGATGTGAGAATCGGTTGGTGCTTCGCAAAAAGAAGATTCTTGGAATGAAAATATAGCAGCATAACTGATTCGCCCACCTTTCCTTTGTCGGTACAGAAGAAAAAAGGCAGAAGTGAGTAGCCTGGAGTGAGGTTTTCTTCAAGAAAGGGAAGAAAGGGCTTGAACGAGCGTTCCAGTGAAATGACGGTTGCTTCATCCAGTCCAACTTGGAGGCCACCTTACCACTGCTGGTAAAGGTGTGGGTTTTGTGATATGACGGGTCATGACGGCCACACCGGGGTGACAGGTGAGTCTCGACTGTAGCACCTCGCTGTGATTTGGTGGATGGCACATGGGCCCGAATGCTTTGAAATGTCCCGCATGTAGATAGAGCGGCTAGTCATATAGGAGTGCTCAATATTGTGCACCGCGACCAAGGCGGAGAGGAAAACGAGAGAACTACGTAATTAATGCATGAGTTTAATTAGGGTAGTTTTGTAAAGTACGAGATACATTCCTCCAATCGCAAAATGCCTTGGTTCATGAGATTTGAGATTTGAGCCCTATAAACCGGAAGGGAGGGAGTACTGCACACGGTGTAGTCTAGTCACTTGTTGAAATCTCTAGAAAGGCAAATACTCCTTTCCGGTTTACAGGGCTATACTACTCCCTCCATCTAGGTGTGTAAGTCATCTTACGAAAACCAAATAGTCCCAAAACACTTAGGAGCAGTGCATTAACTTCTACCTTGTTTCTTGTTTCTTGACATATCAACCAATAAGAGATGAGAGGTGTGCATGCTTTTAATGACTTGCAATGGCTAGTTCATTGCATGCAATGCTATTAATTAGCAAATAAACATTGGTGACCCCAGGAGGAAACGGTGCTAAGCGCGTGGACCTATGCAGAATGAGTATCAACCAATGGATAATGGAGTTTAATTGTTAAACAATAGCAATTTTGTCTCATGCAAGAGCCTGGCTAGTACTCCAAGGAACCGCACCACGCGAGCGTTCGCAACTGCCATGTTCGGGTTGCGCTTGGCTCTTCGCCTCTTCGAGAAGATGAACAATGATGTTACTCCTACTTCTAAAGTATCGAATGCACTGCTGCATGTCCGTCCACCTCATGCGGGAGGGATAGCGTGTAGCGAAAGCTTCTACTTACTGCTCCTGCTTTTGCGTCTATGAAAGGAGGGCCCAACAGGTGGTTGGCCCTCCTGTCATGCAGCCAAAGGCAGGTGCACTTAAGGCACCGGAGCTCGGTCCGCGAGGGAGAGGGCGTTGTAGTAATCAAATTTCTCGGTCTTGTACGAGTTGACGCGACACATCAAAGCACTGCACTCGATATATGTCTTTTTACACATTTCAAATGGGCTACTTCGTATGTAGGAGTAGACATATTCTGCTTCGTATGTAGTCACTTGTTGCAATCTCTAAAAAGACTTATATTTGGAAACGGAGGGAGTACAACACATGCATGCATGCCGTGACTTTCCTTTTGATACTTGCATGTGTTGATTTGATGCACCTTGCCAAACTTTGACTATAAATTTAACTAACCAAATTTTCATGCATGTCACAAAAAATTACGGGGCTGTTTGGATTGTGACTATGTTTGTCTTATGTTGCCACATTATTTTCCCACACTTGCCACATTTGCCTAACCTGAGTTGCTCAAATTGTTAGACACACTTTGGCTTGCCTAAGGGAATCTTGACACAATTTTTGTGTCTATGACATGTGGGGTTCACTGCTAATAAAAAAATTCTTGTCTTAGGTGTGGCTAATAAAAAAGACTTATATTTAGGAACGGAGGGAGTAGAAAATATAAATAATAATGCATGTTGGGGCAACCGACGTTTCCGCTAATTTTAGCCATGGGCTTGTTCACAATTTTTACGAGGGGGTGGTTTTTCATTTAATGGAGGGACTTGTAGTACCAGACTTGAATGATACAAAGTGCGACCTGGCACACCGTAACACTACTTGGAACAAGCGGGTAGCTATCTCAAAAAACAATCAACAACTAAGAAAAACCGCGACCTGGCATGTAGTAGTACACAATTTTAAACGATTGTTTTGATGGAGTGAAAAAGGAAAACTACCCCACTACGTATATATAGGCCGGAGCCTCCGCGCTTGCTTGCTAGGGTTGCTCTATTCACACACTCTCATCCTCTCCAGATCTAAACAAGATGGGGGTAGTAACACTGTCTTTCTCCCTTCAAAAAGCACTGGCTTTCTATCCTCACCGCTGGTTACAGATCCGGACGTATCCCCCTCCGCCGGTGAAGGGGAGGAGGGGCAGCGTTTAGGCCATCATCGACAGCGAGGGAGGAGACCCACTGCCGGCCGCACCGTTATCTCTGGCCGAGCGCCGACGCGGGAGGTCCTCCGATCCCTTTGTCGTTGCCTATGGGCGGATCCGGCCTCCCGCCGCCCACCTATCCACATCCCGACGACCTTCAGGTATATCTTCGTTCGAAACCGCCTTAGCTCTACTTCCCCATCTCGCTACGTCGCTGCATGTGCATCATTTTTTACCTCTCAGCCCCTCTTGATCATATGGTTTAACGTCACATATTTTTTCTTCTTCTATTGTTAGAGGTAAAGCTACTTCATGGAGTTGAATCTTGTACTCCCTCCGTCCGAAAATACTTGTCATTGAAATGGATGTATCTAGATGTATTTTAGTTCTAGACACATCCATTTTGATGACAAGTAATTCCGGACGAAGGGAGTACTTGGTTCAAACAAGAAATAAAGTGGGGGTGGGGGAATTTAGTATGTACATCGGACTTGGTACAAACAGGAAGGAAAGGGGGTGAAAGTAGTACAGACTGGTCATCCAACCGGTCTCTTGGTCGAAAAGGGAAATATAGGGGTAACGCTGTACACAGTGGTATGACCAGGACTAGATTTGCTATCCACACATAGGAGTAGGTGGCTAGAGTGAACAAAAATGGGACCAACCCAGATATGTTTCTTGGATGTTTGTTTCTCGGGGCAACAAACTATGAATCACCACTTTATGCCCCTGTTTACGTACATGGTGCTGGACTGCTGGTGCACCCACTGTCCCATGCCCTTATACCAAATATTTAGGCTCCGTTCGGAATAAAGGGGCAGAAAACATATGTCTTGATGAAAATAGAGGAATAGGAAAGGAATGTAGGTATAAAACTATGGAATAGCGAACCGGAGGAAACTCTCAAGAGAATGTGTTCGGATGGACTACGAAATGTACAGATTTGTTTTTTTAGAGTAGCATGCTTGGCAGTATGAGATGCTATTTGTTTATTCAGCTGCACAGTGACTACTCTTGTCCTCACCTCACGTACCACACATAGGATGATTTTTTATTCCGGCAACACAGCACAGCAACCTGTCTAATGCATGGCAGCGAGCGCCTGCCTTGGGCTTCCGCCCAAAAAATGAGCAGTGCGTGGATGTTTCTAATCCTATGGAATCAGTACTACCAGACCAGCTTTCCTATGAAACACTATTCACCTTTCTCGTGTTCCGAACGGTTGGAAGGGAAAGAATACCGTAGGAATTGTGTTCCTACGAAAATCCTGCACCAAACCTGTGAACCGAACGTAGCCTTAGCTGTTCTTAATCTAATTTCACTGGTAAAAATGAAGCCATGCCACTATTATAAGCCATGACAAGTTTAGCCAAATGTTTTTGCCTGTAATTGTTTGAGACTCTGACTGTTTCCTTTGTGCCTTTTTGTGCAAACAGGGATATCCAATTCACCTGGTTGCTGTTGTGACCTTTTGGTGCACTGCACAAAACTCTTCTTAAAAGAAGTGACTTTTGTGCTGTTTAACTGGAATGTCAGAATGGAACAGTTGGTTCATTTTGGTGGAACTGCACAAAGGGAGATCTGTGTTCCAATCCTCATCATCCATATTGGCGCCATAACCTTCCTTTAGGTAAGAATGATATTTAATGCATGTGTTCATCTCTATTTTCCGACTGCCATGAGAAAATAATGTTGTTTTTTACTAGTACACTTGTACTTCCTCAATGACAAAACCAATTCTGAATTAGAAGGCCAATCATGTAATTGGTTTCACCAACTGGTGAGGAGAAAGAGAAACAGAGCATGAAGAGGAAGAAGAAGAAGAATAACCAGTGCCAAGACAATCTTGCTGAAGCCAGAGGCCTTAGTCGAGGCCATTCAAGGGCTCTGGCAACGACTACCTTACATGTGAGACGATCCTCCAGGGAGCCCTTCCACTTCTGCTGTCTCACTTAATTAATTAGGAGTACTTAAGTACCACTAATTTATTACTGCCTAATTTTCCTGTTGGAGTTAAACAAATCTTTAGTAGGACCCTATGCTGAATCATGTACGTGTGTATGTTTGTCTATGGAGGTGAATCATGTGGTGGAGCAGGGAGGGAATATTATTAGTGTCATGACATAATAGTGCTATTGTTTTGCATGTTAATTTATTGCCATTGGTTCAATGAGGTAATGTTTTGCGTATTGTCCATCATGAATTTGATGCTACTGTTTGAGTAATATGCTAATGTCTTCCTATCCTTTCTCACTAAGCTAATGAAGGTTTCACCTTGTTCCTACTTGTGCAAACAGGGATCATGTTGTGCCAATCATACATTTTAGTGGAACTACACAAGACAATACAATGAACTGTATCCCGGCCAGTGCTTTAACTCTGCTGGAAGTTCTTGATAATCTTTCGATATAATCTCAGCACTGGTAAACAAGAGTGATTTCAACCATACATTTGAAGTGCACAAAAATATATACTATTGTGTGATTCCAGTGAGTGCTTTATCATCTCTTATGGGACTACATGAATAAGCTTTTTTCTCAGGTTGGTACGGGCCTAAGGCCTTTATCCATATTAGTTTGCTGTCATCTCTATTTGTATCGTGCTACTGTCATGAGAAACTCCTTTATCTTTGCATGTTAAAGTTTTGCAACCTATGATAAATGGCAATGCTTTGAGTGTTGAGTTGAGCTAATTGGCACTGATTAAATAAACTAATACCTCTCTTTAAGCAAGATGACTATGTTGCTAACTTTACCCATTAAGATAATGAGGGTGCTTCTATTTGTTAGTGTATGTTTCATCAACTAGTCCCACTATTACAGTAATCTCACTCTCTCAATATATGTGCCAACAGGGATGATCGATTTTGGTGGAACTGCACAAAAACTTTGGGTGCTTCACTGCCTCGACAGCTTCCGTCCTTTCCTGTCAGTCGCTAATCTCCGCTTGCTTTCTTCCTTTGCTGTCAGTCGCTTGGCTTATCTCGGCTTCCAGTCAAAGGAAATAGTAATTGATATGCTACCTCACACAGGTTGGTACTGGTCTTTATCCTGATTATTGTGCCTGTCATATGTATTGGTAATTTGGTATTGTGCTACTATTTGCCGATTTCATAAAGGAGTAATTTGGAGCCTGAACTCGCAGGCAAATCATTACATCGGGTGATTTCAGTAGAACTGCACAAAATGATCAGATGGACAGGTACTTATGCTGCTGCTATGTACTCCAAAGTTCACTCAGACAAGCATCGATGTTGACAAGAAGTGCCTATATTCATTCGAGTATCAACCGGCGTCAACCAATTGTCAAACTCCAAGTATTAGGAGAGTGAACGCCAAAAATATTGCTTGGTGCATAGCCCAGAAAAACACAGTCCAGTCTTTGGTCCCAACTTGTGCCTTTTGGTTATCGGCACATATGGTAGCGAACTATATGGCATGGAGTCTAAAGATTCCAGACAAGTTGGTTGACGCGTATATTCATCTGGCACTTAATCAGTCTGCACGCCAAGGATGCTCCATTTCAGTTGAACTGCACAAAAAATTTGGGTGGTTCATTTTCTCAACCGCCTCCTTTCTCGTCTGCAATGTAGAATTTTGGCGAGATACAGGACCAAGATGAGCCAGTAAACTAGTTGGATGAAAGTAGTGGCCAAGTTGCTCAAACCTCCCTCGGCACGAGGCCACTATTTGAGGATAAACCTACAAGCAAAGTTCAGATTGTCTATGCTGCCTCTTATGTACTCGAAAGTTTACTCGTACAAGAACTAATTTTAGCAAGAAGTACCTCCGATTGAACACCATTTACCAGTCTGTACCCTAGGTAATTAAAGTTCGTCCATGGATCATATTGGCTGTGATCTCAATCATTTGGATGCATAAACATACTGAACATGTGTATATCTGAACCTTTTTGTGAATTATGTATGAATATTGTCGTGTGATCTATCAATCATTTGGATGCATAGATATGTTGAGCTTGTGTATATATCAATCTTTTGAGTTGTTGATAGTGAATGTTGGCTATGAATATGAACGTGTCCTGTGAACCTGAGTTTGATATGAATGTTTACCTTTTCTGTTGTATTTGTGTGTGAACTTGTTAGTATGCCTACTGTGGGGTATAAAACGCAGGTCTCTTATAAAAGTAATGCTGTGTCCAATTTATGTTTTCCCTTCTAACCACATTATATATTTATATTATTACTATTATCGTATATTTTATAGAGACTTATATAGACATTATAAAAACATCCCACGTGTTATTAACTTATAAAGGTAAATGTTTAACGGAAGTTGGTAAGGAAAATCCTGGTTGTTTTTGACTCACAGGTAAGGAAAATCCTGGTGATTGCGTACAAAAGCTTGCGAAGATTTTAAGGACCAATTTAATAATAACGCGCTCATTTTTATTTTGGGCAATAACTCGCTAATTTCTTAATTATATATATAAAAAATGTGCCTCCGGTTTATTCTTTGATATTAATTGCTCCTTCTAACATAACATTATATATATAATGAGCCCACCTAATACGTGTATTTCAAGGAAGTGCAAATGGGTTGGGATTTCTTAGAAAATATAAATGGGCCTGATTGACGCGAAATTATTTGTTCACCCAGCCCAGCAAATGGACTGTACATTCTAGAAAACATGGGTTAAATATATGCCACATTTTTGCAGGCTGACATGTGGGCCAATAGGTCGAAGCCTACACAGGGCGTTGTCAACTTGGTCAAAAAATGATTGTGTCATCCACAGCCATTGGATTTATATCCAACGGCCGGCATGCACCTTCAATCTCTCGTCTTCTTCCTCCATCGTCGCCGGGACCACCTGGTCGGGCCTCCGGCGGCTAGCGGCTCTGCTTAGCACGCATCGCTGCGAAGCGCTACCCCACCGCCGGCCAGGCTATCCCTCCACCCCTCGACACCTCCTGTTATTCTCCACAGACAACAGCCCCACGCCGCAACAGAACCAATTATAACCCTTCTCCTCCTCTCAATCTGCGACTCCACTGCCGCGTTTTCCCATCTCCGAGTCGTTCCCGTCCGGGGCCTCGCCGTCGTCCACCGCCTCGCTGCGTTCGATGCGGCGTGGTCAACAAACGAGAGTCATCGGAAGAGGACTGTACGTGGAGAGCCTGACGGCTGGGACCCACGAGGTCCATGGTCGCACGCAAGGAAAGTGCCTCCTTATTAAGCTGAAAAAATGTTTCCTCCACCTGACAGCTGGGACCCACCGGCTATATCTTTGCATGGAAGGAAGTGCCTCCTTGTTTTGCGAAAAAAATTATTCATCCCGTTGACAGCTGGGACCCGTCAGATTTGGTGACTGACTCGTGGGCCTACTAAGCGGACATGTACGCACGACTTTGTCAACTTAATCAACAAATGATTCTAGCAGCTGGACCGTTGGGTGTTAATCCAACAGCCGTGCTCCTTCTTCAACCTCTGTTCTTGCTCCTGTCTCCCGTGGGCGGCACCGCAGCTGTGCTGCCGCACACCCGAACCAGTGAAGTTTCCCACTCCTCTCCATCTGCGACTCCACTGCCCCGTCTTCCCCATCTCCAGGTCGTTCCAGTTTGGGTGCGCTCGGCACGGTGTGGTCAACGTGGTCAACAACCAAGAGTCATCGGAAGATGACTGTACGTGAGAGGCTGACAGTGGGGACGCACCACGCCCATGGACGCATGCATGCAACGGAACGCGGCGAGGTCAACATGGTCAAGGAACGACTTCCATCGGAAGTATACTGTACGTGGAGAGTCTCAGTTGGGTCCACGGCCGCAGGAAGTAAGTGCCTCCTTATTACGCGGAAAATAATGATTCCTCCAACTGAGAGCAGGGACCCACTGGACGGGCCACCGTATTTTGCGAAAAAATGTTTGCCCCCTGACTACTGGGACCCACCTGACGGGCCACCGTATTTCGCGCAAAAAACGTTCCCCCCGCTGTCAGTTCGGACCCACCGGAAGTGCCTCCTTATTACGCACAAAAAAATGAATACTCCCCCGGCTAGCTGGGACCCACCTTGGTGGGAGGCTGACTTGTGTGCCTACTAAGTTCACGGGGACGAAGGGCTTTGTCAACTTAGTCAATATGAACGATTCTAGCTCCAGTGACCGTACGATGTCCATCCAACGGCCATAGTGCTTCTTCAACCTCTGGTCTTCTTGCTCCAGCCGCCCAAAGTAGCGCCGGTCATGCCGCATGCTCCTGCCTCCCGTGGCCGGCTGTGCTGCCGCGGAGGCCTCACCGCCCCCTACTATTCCCACCGCTGGCTAGGCCCTGGGGCGACAGCAGCCTCACACCGCAGCCGAACCAGTGAACCCTCGTACTCCTCTCCGCGCGGGCTTCCACCGCCGCGTCTTCCCCGGCTCCGTGTCGTCCCCTTCCTAGGCCTCGCCGTCGTCCACCGCCGTGGTGCTCTCCGCGCGGCGTGGTCAACGTGGTCAAGGAATGACTTCCATCGGAAGAGTACTGTACGTGGAGAGGCTGACAGCTGGGTCCACGGCCACAGCCCAGTTTTTTGTGATTTGCCAAGTAAGTCGCTTTGTCAGGCCTGTTGGGCTGCAAATCTTTCAAGACGAGGAGAGCTTTCATTCGGCTGGCCGAGAAAATGGCCCATCAGTAATGAGAAATGGGCTGTACATTTTTAAAACACACCAAACCGGCAATTAGTTTCAAATATCTTTTTTTTTCATTTCGAGATTTTAAATTACATTAATTTTTATGCGTGGAGAATTTGTTGGATTTTATATTGATATACATTTATTTTTAAAATTAGTTTGAATGTGAGTCGAAATTTCGGGATTAAAAACAGTTCGGACCGCACCGAAATATGCAAAATTTCGTATAATTTTTTAACCGTGGCCACAATATGGGCTGTAATGCTAACAAAAAGAATATGGGCTCCAAAAAAACCTTAATAATTAGCAAATGGGCTGTAAATTATTAGAAATAATGGCAGATGGGTTGTATGCTGTTTTCCACAGATTCGAGGCTTTCCTAAAAAAAGGTTGACGCACAAGCAGTGACTGTTGGATGGCCATCCAATGGCCGTCGTGCTTCTTCGATCTCTGTTCTTCCTGCTCCAGCCGCTCAAATAAGCGCCGGCGGGACTGTTTGCTCCCTCCTCCCCACGCCCGGCTCTGCTGCCACGCAGGCCTTACCGCCCCACCGTACTCCCATCGCTGGCCTAGCCATCCCTCTACTCACCCACACCTGCTGTTATTCTCCGGCGACGCAGACGAACCAGTAAACCCTCGTACAGTCGTACTCCCCTCCGCGTGGGAAACAACTGCTGAGTCTTCCCTGCCTCCGTGTCGTTCCCTTCCTAGGCCTCGCCGTCGTCCACCGCCCTGGTCCTCTCGGCGCGGCCTGGTCAACGTGGTCAACGACCGACATGCATCTGAAGTGACTGTACGTGGAGAGGCCGACAGCTGGGTCCACGGCCGCACGCAAGGAAATGCCTCCTTATTACGCGCAAAATAATGATTCCTCCCCCTGACATCAGGGACCCACCGAAAGGGCCTCTGTATTTCGCGAAAAAAACGTTACCGCCGCTGACAGCTCGGACCCACCAGCTATATCTTCGCACGCAAGGAAGTGCCTCCTTATTACGCAAAAAAATATGAATACTCCCCCTATTAGCTGGGACCCAGTATAGTGGCAGGCTGACTTGTGGGCCTACTAAGTTGACGGGGACGGAGGGCTTTGTCAACTTAGTCAATATGCACGATTCTAGCTCCAGTGACCGTACGATGTCCATCCAACGGTCGTAGTGCTTCTTCAACCTCTGGTCTTCTTGCTCCAGCCGCCCAAACCAGCGCCGGTCGTGCCTCGTGCTCCTGCCTCCCATGGCCGGCTGCGATGCGGCGGAGGCCTCACCGCCCCCTGCTACTCCCACCGCTGGCCAGGCCATCCCTCTACTCACCCACACCCCCTGTTATTCTGCGGCGACGGCAGCCTCACACCGCAGCGAACCAGTGAACCCTCATACTCCTCTACGTGTGGGCATCCACTGCCGCGTCTTCCCCGGCTCCGCGTCGTCCCCTTCCTAGGCCTCGCCGTTTTCCACCGCCCTGGTGCTCTCGGCGCGGCGTGGTCAACGTGGTCAAGGAATGGCTTCCATCGGATGTGGACTGTACGTGGAGAGGCTGACAGCTGGGTCCATGGCCGCAGCAAGGAAGTGCCTCCTTATTACGTGCAAAAAAATTATTCCTCCACCTGACAGTGGGGACCCACTGGACGGGCCACCGTATTTCGCAAAAAAAATGTTTGCCCCTGACTGCTAGGACCCACCAGCTACATCTTCGCACGCAAGGAAGCGCGTCCGGGCAAAAAAATGATTCGCCCCCCTGACTGCTGGGACCCACCAGCTACATCTTCGTAGGCAAGGAAGTGCCTGACAGTCGAGACCCACCTGGTTGAAGCGTATGTAGCGTTGTCATTCTGGTCGCGAACATGTACGTACATATATACTGGTGGATGTAGAGGCGCGCACGTGTCGTAGTAGAGGCGCGTACATGTCGTAGTAGAGGCGCGCACGTAGCATGTACACGTACGTACAACGGCCAGGGTGCAAGAAAGAAAATACGGCCACATATGTGTACATACGGGCGGGGTCTCGAACGCCTACTCGCGCATACGTACGGCCAGGGCTCCTGTACATGGCTGGGTCGGAACGGAGAAACAACGTCGTCGTCGTGTTCATGGGGAGGCAACGGAATGTGTCATGTTCATGGGGAGGCAACGGAATGCGTCGTGTTCGTCGGCAGGCAACGGAACGCGTGGGAGCCAACCGGCTGGGTCGGAGCGGAATGCGTGGTCGTGTTCATCGGGAGGGCTTGGACGGAACAGGCGATGGAAACGAGGCCTGGCGTACCGCACAACAGAGGAAACGGACCTCCTACATTCGGAACGGGGTCCTGTTGATCGGGAGGGGTGTGGCGTACCGCAAAATGGAGGAAACGGACCTCCTACGGTCGAAACGGGGGTCCTGTTGATCGGGAGGGGTGTGGCATACCGCAAAACGGACGAAACGGACCTCCTACGGTCGAAACGGGGGTCCTGTTGATCGGGAGGGGTGTGGCGTACCGCAAAACGGACGAAACGGACCTCCTACGGTCGAAACGGGGGTCCTGTTCATCGGGAGGGGTGTGGCATACCGCAAAACGGGACTCCACGGGATACTGTTCATCTCCACCGTCGACCTCCTCCAGCCTCCACGGGCTCCTGTTCATCCAGCCTCCACCGCACGCTACTCCACCGGCTACTGTTCTACCACCCCTCCACGGGCACCCCTCCACCATCTACTGTTCATCCAGCCCTCAACACCACGGGGTCCTGTTCAACCACCCCTCCACGGGCACCCCTCCACCGTCTACTGTTCATCCAGCCTTCCACCACACCACGGGGTCCTGTTCATCCAGAGGCAACGCCACCGCTCACTGTTCATCCAACCCCCCCCCCCCCGCAACGCTTACTGTTCATCCCAGAGGCAGCATCGATCGGCTTCAGTTAGCAGCAGTAGCGAAGGAATCGCTCGATCGGGTTCAGTTAACAGCCATCGATCGATCGCTCGGGTTTAGTAAGGCGTAGCCTGCAGTGCAATCGCTCGGGTTCAGTTTGAGCCGAACGCCTCGCTCGGGTTCAGTTAGAGCCAACGCCTCGCACACACGCGCGTACGTGTACGAGAGAAATGCGCATCGCTCGGCCCCCGACCTCCCACCGTAACTGGGAACTCCCCAAAATTTTCTGAGCCCTCGCTTCTACCACGGTTTTTTCCGTCATGGACGGCCCAAAGAATGTCATGCAGCTGCGTCTCCGGCCCGCCCAGGACGAAAAGCCCATTTTCTGTCATGATTTTTTGTCATAGAAGTAGGAGCCCACCACATCTACGATGATACCGAGTTTTGTCACAATTACCGTCATAGAAGTGTCATATGTATGACAGAAAAAAAAAATCCTTCAGCCCAAAATGTCACGGATGTGTCTTTTTTGTAGTGCTTGTAACGCTTCCCCTTAGCGATCTTCAAGGGTATGAAGATGCACTCCCTCTCTCTCGTTGCTAGCATTTCCTAGATTGATCTTGGTGACACGTAGGAAAATTTTGAATTATTGCTACGTTCCCCAACAGTGGTATCAGAGCTAGGTCTATGCGTAGATTCTATGCACGAGTAGAACACAAAGTAGTTGTGGGCGATGATTTGTTCAATTTGCTTACAGTTACTAGTCTTATCTTGATTCGGCGACATTGTGGGATGAAGCGGCCCGGACCGACCTTACACGTACGCTTACGTGAGACTGGTTCCACCAACTGACATGCACTTGATGCATAAGGTGTCTAGCGGCTGTCTGTCTCTCCCACTTTAGTCGGATCGGATTCGATGAAAAGGGTCCTTATGAAGGGTAAATAGCAATTGGCATATCACCGTTGTGGCTTTTGCGTAGGTAAGAAATGTTCTTGCTAGAAACCCAGAGCAGCCACGTAAAAACATGCAACAACAATTAGAGGACGTCTAACTTGTTTTTGCAGGGTATGCTATGTGATGTGATATGGCCAAAAGGATGTGATGAATGATATATGTGATGCATGAGATTTATCATGTTCTTGTAATAGGAATCACGACTTGCATGTCGATGAGTATGACAACCGGCAGGAGCCATAGGAGTTGTCTTAATTTATTGTATGACCTGCGTGTCATTGAAACGCCATGTAATTACTTTACCTTATTGCTAACCGTTAGCCATAGTAGTAGAAGTAATAGTTGGAGAGACAACTTCATGAAGACACGATGATGGAGATCATGATGATGGAGATCATGGTGTCATGCCGGTGACGAACGCGATCATGCCGCGCCTCGAAGATGGAGATCAAAGGCACAAGATGATATTGGCCATATCATGTCAATTTACGATTTGAATGTGATGTTTGTCATGTTTACATCTTATTTGCTTAGAACGATGGTAGCATAAATAAGATGATCCCTCACTAAAATTTCAAGAGATGTGTTCCCCCTAACTGTGCACCGTTGCGAAGGTTCGTTGTTTCGAGGGACCACGTGATGATCGGGTGTGATAGATTCTAACGTTCGCATACAACGGGTGTAAGCCAGATTACACATGCGAAACACTTAGGTTGACTTGAAGAGCCTAGCATGTACAGACATGGCCTCGGAACACAAGAGACCGAAAGGTCAAACATGAGTCGTACAGTAGATATGATCAACATGGAGATGTTCACCGTTGATGACTAGTCCGTCTCACGTGATGATCGGACACGGCCTAGTCGATTCGGATCATGTGTCACTTAGATGACTAGAGGGATGTCTATCTGAGTGGGAGTTCATTAAATAATTTGATTAGATGAACTTAATTATCATGAACTTAGTCTAAAATATCTTTACAATATGTGTTGTAGATCAAATGGCCCACGCTAATGTTGCCCTCAACTTCAATGCGTTCCTAGAGAAAACCAAGCTGAAAGACGATGGTAGCAACTATACAGATTGGGTCCGTAACTTGAGGATCATCCTCATAGCTGCCAAGAAAGCATATGTCCTTGAAGCACCGCTAGGTGACGCACCCATTTTCCCAGCAACTCAAGATGTTATGAATGCCTGGCAGTCGCGTAGTGATGATTACTCCCTGGTTCAGTGCGGCATGCTTTACAGCTTAGAACCGGGGCTCAAAAAGAGTTTTGAGCTGCATGGAGCAGATGAGATGTTCCAAGAGCTGAAAATGGTTTTCCAAGCTCATGCCTGGGTCGAGAGATATGAAGTCTCCGACAAGTTCTATAGTTGTAAGATGGAGGAAAACAGTTCTGTCAGCGAGCATATACTCAAAATGTCCGGGTTGCACAACCGCTTGTCTCAGCTGGGAGTTAATCTCTCGGATGACTCGGTCATTGACAGGATCCTCTAGTCGCTTCCACCTAGCTACAAGAGCTTTGTGATGAACTGCAATATGCAAGGGATGGAGAAGTCCATTCCTGAGTTATATTCAATGCTTAAATCAGCGGAGGTGGAGATCAAAAAGGAACATCAAGTGTTGATGGTGAATAAGACCACTAGTTTCAAGAAGGGCAAGGGTAAGAAGAACTTCAAGAAGGACGGCAAGGGAGTTGCCACGCCCGGTAAATCAGTTGCCGGGAAGAAGCCAAAGAATGGACCCAAGCCCGAGACTCAGTGCTTTTATTGCAAGGGAAATGGTCACTGGAAGCGGAACTGCCCCAAGTACTTAGCGGATAAGAAGGCCGGCAATACCAAAGGTATATATGATATACATGTTATTGATGTGTACCTTACCAGCACTCATAGTAGCTCCTGGGTATTTAATACCGGTGCGGTTGCTCATATTTGTAACTCAAAACAGGAGCTACGGAATAAGAGGAGACTGGCGAAGGACGACGTGACGATGCACGTCGGGAATGGTTCCAAGGTCGATGTGATCGCCGTCGGCATGCTACCTCTACATTTACCTACGGGATTAGTTTTAATCCTCAATAATTGTTATTTAGTGCCAGCTTTGACCATGAACATTGTATGTGGATCTCGTTTAATGCAAGATGGCTACTCATTTAAATCTGAGAATAATGGTTCTTCTATTTATATGAGAGATATGTTTTATGGTCATGCCCCGCTGGTCAATGGTTTATTCTTACTGAATCTCGAACGTGATGTTACACATATTCATAGTGTGAATGCCAAAAGATGTAAGGTTGATAATGATAGTCCCACATACTTGTGGCACTGCCGTCTTGGTCACATTGGTGTCAAACGCATGAAGAAACTCCATGCAGATGGACTTTTGGAGTCTCTTGATTATGAATCATTTGACACATGCGAACCATGCCTCATGGGCAAAATGACTAAGACTCCGTTCTCCGGAACAATGGAGCGAGCAACCAACTTATTGGAAATCATACATACTGATGTGTGCGGTCCAATGAGCGTTGAGGCTCGCGGTAGCTATCGTTACGTCCTCACCATCACTGACGACTTAAGTAGATATTGATATGTCTACTTAATGAAACACAAGTCTGAGACCTTGTAAAGTTCAAGGAATTTCAGAGTGAGGTAGAGAACCAACGTGAAAGAAAAATAAAGTACTTACGATCAGATCGTGGAGGGGAATATTTGAGTCACGAGTTTGGCACGCACTTAAGGAAATGTGGAATTGTTTCACAGCTCATGCCGCCTAGAACACCTCAGCGAAATGGTGTGTCCGAACGTCGTAATTGCACTCTATTGGATATGGTGCGATCTATGATGTCTCTTACCAATCTACTGCTATCATTTTGGGGTTATGCTTTAGAGACTGCCGCATTCACTTTAAATAGGGCTCCGTCAAAATCCGTTGAGACGACACCATATGAATTATGGTTTGGGAAGAAACCTAAGTTGTCGTTTCTGAAAGTTTGGGGATGTGATGCTTATGTCAAGAAACTTCAACCTGAAAAGCTCAAACCCAAGTCGGAAAAATGCGTCTTAATAGGATACCCTAAGGAAACTATTGGGTATACCTTCTACCTCAGATCCGAAGGCAAGATCTTTGTTGCCAAGAATGGATCCTTTCTAGAGAAAGAGTTTCTCTCAAAAGAAGTAAGTCGGAGGAAAGTAGAACTTGATGAGGTACTGCCTCTTGAACCGGAAAGTAGCGCAGCTCAGGAAAATGTTTCTGTGGTGCCTGCACCGACTAAAGAGGAAGTTAATGATGATGATCATGAAACTTCGGATCAAGGTACTACTGAACTTCATAGGTCCACGAGGACACGTTCCGCACCAGAGTGGTACGGCAACCCTTTCCTAGAAATCATGTTGTTAGACAACGGTGAACCTTCGAACTATGAAGAAGCAATGGCGGGCCCGGATTCCAACAAATGGCTTGAAGCCATGAAATCCGAGATGGGATCCATGTATGAAAACGAAGTATGGACTTTGAAAGACTTGCCCGATGATCGGCAAGCCATAGAGAATAAATGGATCTTTAAGAGGAAGACAGACGCGGATGGTAATGTGACCATCTATAAGGCTCGGCTTGTCGCTAAGGGTTATCGACAAGTTCAAGGGATTGACTACGATGATACCTTCTCACCCGTAGCGAAGCTGAAGTCCGTCCGAATCATGTTAGCGATTACCGCATTCTATGATTATGAAATATGGCAAATGGATGTCAAAACGACATTCCTTAATGGTTTCCTTAAGGAAGAATTGTATATGATGCAGCCGGAAGGTTTTGTTGATCCTAAGAAATGCTGACAAGGTATGCAAGCTCCAGCGCTCAATCTATGGGCTGGTGCAAGCATCTCGGAGTTGGAACATTCACTTTGATGAGATGATCAAAGCGTTTGGGTTTACGCAGACTTATGGAGAAGCCTGTGTTTACAAGAAAGTGAGTGGGAGCTCTGTAGCATTTCTCGTATTATATGTGGATGACATACTGTTGATGGGAAATGATATACAATTTTTGGAAAGCATAAAGGCCTACTTGAATAAGTTTTTTTCAATGAAGGACCTTGGAGAAGCTGCTAACATATTAGGCATCAAGATCTATAGAGATAGATCGAGACACCTCATTGGTCTTTCACAAAGCACATACCTTGACAAGATATTGAAGAAATTCAACATGGATCAGTCCAAGAAGGGGTTCTTGCCTGTGTTGCAAGGTGTGAGATTGAGCACGGCTCAATGCCCGACCTCGGCAGAAGATAGAGAAAAGATGAGTGTCATCCCTTATGCCTCAGCCATAGGGTCTATTATGTATGCCATGCTGTGTACCAGACCTGATGTGAACCTTGCCGTAAGTTTGGTAGGAAGGTACCAAAGTAATCCCGGCATGGAACACTGGACAGCGGTCAAGAATATCCTGAAGTACCTAAAAAGTACTAAGGATATGTTTCTCGTTTATGGAGGTGACGAAGCTCGTCGTAAAGGGTTACGTCGATGCTAGCTTCGACACACATCTGGATGACTCCAAGTCACAAACCGGATACGTGTACATTTTGAATGGTGGGGCCGTTAGCTGGTGCAGTTGCGGGATCTACATGTGAAGCGGAGTACATAGCAGCCTCGAAGGCAGCACAGGAAGCAGTCTGGTTGAAGGAGTTCATCACCGACCTAGGAGTTATTCCCAATGCGTCGGGTCCAATGACTCTCTTCTGTGACAACAATGGAGCTATTGCCCTTGCCAAGGAGCCCAGGTTTCACAAGAAGACCAGGCATATCAAGCGTCGCTTCAACTCCATTCGTGAATATATTCATGATGGAGACATAGATATTTGTAAAGTGCATACGGATCTGAATGTCACAGATCCGTTGACTAAACCTCTTCCGCGAGGAAAACATGATCAACACCAGAACTCTATGGGTGTTCGATTCATCACAATGTAACTAGATTATTGACTCTAGTGCAAGTGGGAGACTGTTGGAAATATTCCCTAGAGGCAATAATAAAGTGGTTATTATTATATTTCCTTGTTCATGATAATTGTCTATTGTTCATGCTATAACTGTATTAACCGGAAACCATAATACTTGTGTGAATACATAGATCATAATATGTCCCTAGTAAGCCTCTAGTTGACTAGCTCGTTGATCAATAGATGGTTATGGTTTCCTGACCATGGACATTGGATGTCATTGATAACGGGATCACATCATTAGGAGAATGATGTGATGGACAAGACCCGATCCTAAGCATAGCACATGATCGTGTTGTTCGTTTTGCTAGAGCTTTTCTAATGTCAAGTATCGTTTCCTTAGACCATGATATTGTGCAACTCCCGGATACCATAGGAATGCTTTGGGTGTACCAAACGTCACAGCGTAACTGGGTGGCTATAAAGGTACACTACAGGTATCTCCGAAAGTGTCTGTTGGGTTGGCACGAATCGAGACTGGGATTTGTCACTCCGTATGACGGAGAGGTATCTTTGGGCCCACTCGGTAATGCATCATCATAATGAGCTCAATGTGACTAAGGAGTTAGTCACGAGATCATGCGTTATGGAACTAGTAAAGAGACTTGCCAGTAACGAGATTGAACGAGGTATAGAGATACCGACGATCGAATCTCGGGCAAGTAACATACCGATGAACAAAGGGAATGGTATACGGGATTGATTGAATCCTTGACATCGTGGTTCATCCGATGAGATCATCGTGGAACATGTGGGAGCCAACATGGGTATCCAGATCCCGCTGTTGGTTATTGACCGGAGAGATGTCTCGGTCATGTCTGCATGGTTCCCGAACCCGTAAGGTCTACACACTTAAGGTTCGGTGATGCTAGAGTTGTTATGGGAAATAGTATGTGGTTACCGAAGGTTGTTCGGAGTCCCCGGATGAGATCCCGGACGTCACGAGGAGTTTCGGAATGGTCCGAAGATGAAGATTTATATATGGGAAGTCCTTATTCGGTCGCCGGATGTGTTCGGGGGGTTACCGGTATTGTACCGGGACCATCGAAGGGGTTCCGGGAGGGTCCACCTGCCCCGGAGGGACCTATGGGCTAAATATGGAGGGGAACCAGCCCCTAGGTGGGCTGGGTGCCAACTCCCCCTAGGGCCCATGAGCCTAGGGTTGGGGGAAACCCTAGAGGGGGCGCCCCACCTAACTTGGGGGGCAAGCCTCCCCCCTTGGCCGCCCCCCTCTAGATGCATCTAGGGGTGTCGGCCCCTCTCCCTTGCCCCTATATATAGTGGGGGTTGGGAGGGAAGCCGCACCCTTCCCCTGGCGCAGCCCTCCCCCCTCTCCAACACCTCCTCCTCCTCCGTAGTGCTTGGCGAAGCCCTGCCGGAGAACTGCAAGCTCCACCACCACGCCATCGTGCTGCCGGAGCTCTCCCTCAAATTCTCCTCTCCCCTTGCTAGATCAATAAGGAGGAGAAGTCCCCGGGCTGTACGTGTGTTGAACGCGGAGGCGCCGTCCGTTCGGTGCTTGACCGGATCTTCCGCGATTTGAATCGCCGCGAGTACGACTCCATCAACCGCGTTCTTGTAACGCTTCCGCTTAGCGATCTTCAAGGGTATGAAGATGCACTCCCTCTTTATCGTTGCTAGCATCTCCTAGATTGATCTTGGTGACATGTAGGAAAATTTTGAATTATTGCTACATTCCCCAACGATCATTACATAGGCATCATGTCCAAGATTAGTAGACCGACTCCTGCCTGCATCTACTACTATTACTCCACACGCGACTGCTATCCAGCATGCATCTAGTGTATTAAGTTCATGGAAAAACGGAGTAATGCAATAAGAACGATGACATGATGTAGACAAGATCCCTTTATCTATATGGCGGTAGATATAGATCTCGTCTTTTTATCCTTAGTAGCAACGATACATATGTGTCGTTTCCCTTTCTGTCACTGGGATTGAGCACCGTAAGATAGAACCCACTACCGGGCACCTCTTCCCATTGCAAGATAAATAGATCAAGTTGGCCAAACAAAACCCAAATATCGGAGAAGAAATACGAGGCTATAAGAGATCAAAGAAACTCAGATAACGTTCATGGATATAAAAAGATATAACTGATCATAAACTCGAAGTTCATCAGATCCCAACAAACACACCGCAAAAGAGTTACATCATATGGATCTCCAAGAGACCACTGTATTGAGAATTCAGCGAGAGAGAGAGAGAGAGAGAGAGAGAGAGAGAGAGAGAGAGAGAGAGAAAGAGAGAGAGAGAAAGCCATCTAGCTACTAAGTACGGACCCGAAGGTCTACAACGAACTACTCACGCATCATCGGAGAGGCACCAATGGAAGTGGTGAATGCTACCTCTTGAGCACTGCGTTGGTTTTCCCTTGAAGAGGAAAGGGTGATGCAGCAAAGTAGCGTAAGTATTTCCCCCAGTTTTTGAGAACCAAGGTATCAATCCAGTAGGAGGCAACGCACGAGTCCCTCGCACCTACACAAACAAATAAATCCTCGCAACCAACGCAATAAAGGGGTTGTCAATCCCTTCACGGTCACTTACGAGAGTGAGGTCTGATAGATATGATAAGATAATATTTTTGGTATTTGTATGATAAAGATGCAAAGTAAAGAAAGCAAAATAAAGACGGCACCAGAAATAGCTTGTTGACGGGAGATTAATATGATGGAAAATAGACCCGGGGGCCATAGGTTTCACTAGTGGCTTCTCTCGAGAGCATAAGTATTACAATGGGTGAACAAATTACTGTTGAGCAATTGGCAGAATTGAGCATAGTTATGAGAATATCTAGGTATGATCATGTATATTGGCATCACGTCCGCGACAAGTAGACCGACTCCTGCCTGCATCTACTACTATTAGTCCACACATCGACCGCTATCCAGCATGCATCTAGAGTATTAAGTTCATAAGAACAAAGTAAGGCTTTAAGTAAGATGACATGATGTAGAGGGATAAACTCATGCAATATGATATAAACCCCATCTTGTTATCCTCGATGGCAACAATACAATACGTGCCTTGCTGCCCCTACTGTCACTGGGAAAGGACACCGCAAGGTTGAACCCAAAGCTAAGCACTTCTCCCATTGCAAGAAAGATAAATCTAGTAGGCCAAACCAAACTGATAATTCGAAGAGACTTGCAAAGATAACCAATCATACATAAAAGAATTCAGAGAAGATTCAAATATTGTTCATAGATAAACTTGATCATAAACCCACAATTCATCGGTCTCAACAAACACACCGCAAAAGAAGATTGCATCGAATAGATCTCCACGAGAATCGTGGAGAACTTTGTATTGAGATCCAAAGAGAGAGAATAAGCCATCAGCTAATAACTATGGACCCGAAGGTCTGAGATAAACTACTCACACATCATCGGAGAGGCTATGGTGTTGATGTAGAAGCCCTCCGTGATCGATGCCCCCTTCGGCGGAGCTTCGGAAAAGGCCCCAAGATGGGATCTCGCGGGTACAGAAGGTTGCGGCGGTGGAATTAGGTTTTTAGCTCCGTATCTGGTAGTTTGGGGGTACGTAGGTATATATAGGAGGAAGAAGTACGTCGGTGGAGCAACGTGGGGCCCACGAGGGTGGAGGGCGCGCCCAGGGGGGTAGGCGCGCCCCCTACCTCGTGCCTTCCTGGTTGATGTCTTGACGTAGGGTCCAAGTCCTCTGGATCACGTTCGTTCCGAAAATCACGTTCCCGAAGCTTTCATTCCATTTGGACTCCGTTTGATATTCTTTTTCTGCGAAACTCTGAAATAGGCAAAAAAACAGCAATTCTAGGCTGGGCCTCCGGTTAATAGGTTAGTCCCAAAAATAATATAAAAGTGTATAATAAAGCCCATTAATGTCCAAAACAGAATATAATATAGCATGGAACAATAAAAAATTATAGATACGTTGGAGACGTATCAAGCATCCCCAAGCTTAATTCCCGCTCGTCCTCGAGTAGGTAAATGATAAAAACAGAATTTTTGATGTGGAATGCTAGCTGGCATAATTTCAATGTAATTCTCTTAATTGTGGTATGAATATTCAGATCCGAAAGATTCAAGATAAAAGTTTAATATTGACATAAAAATAATAATACTTCAAGCATACTAACTAAGAAATTATGTCCTCTCAAAATAACATGGCCAAAGAAATTTCATCCCTACAAAATCATATAGTTTAGTCATGCTCCATTTTCGTCACACAAGAATGCTCTCATCATGCACAACCCCGATGACAAGCCAAGCAATTGTTTCATACTTTAGTAATCTCAAACTTTTTCAACCTTCACGCAATACATGAGCGTGAGCCATGGATATAGCACTATGGGTGGAATAGAATATAATTATGGGGGTTATGTGGAGAAGACAAAAAAGGAGAAAGTCTCACATCGACGCGGCTAATCAATGAGCTATGGAGATGCCCATCGATTGATGTTAATGCAAGGAGTAGGGATTGCCATGCAACGGATGCACTAGAGCTATAAATGCATGAAAGCTCAACAAAAGAAACTAAGTGGATGTGCATCCAACTTGCTTGCTCATGAAGACCTAGGGCATTTGAGGAAGCCCATTGTTGGAATATACAAGCCAAGTTCTATAATGAAAAATTCCCACTAGTATATGAAAGTAACAAAACAAGAGACTCTCTATCATGAAGATCATGGTGCTACTTTGAAGCACAAGTGTGGAAAAAGGATAATAGCATTGTCCCTTATTATTATTATTTTGGGCCTTCCTTTTTTTATTTGGCCTTTCTCTCTTTTTTTTGATTTGGTACAATGCTCTATGAATGATGATCATCACACTTCTATTTATTTACAAACCAATGATTACAACTCGATACGAGAACAAAGTATGACTCTATATGAATGCCTTCGGCGGTATACCGGGATAGCAATGAATCAAGAGTGACATGTATGAAAAAAATTATGAACAGTGGCTTTGCCACAATACGATGTCAACTACATGATCATGCAAAGCAATATGACAATGATGAACGTGTCATGATAAACGGAATGGTGGAAAGTTGCATGGCAATATATCTCGGAATGGCTATGGAAATGCCATAATAGGTAGGTATGGTGGCTGTTTTGAGGAGGATATAAGGAGGTTTATGTGTGAAAGAGCGGATCATATCACGGGGTTTGGATGCACTGGCGAAGTTTGCACCAACTCTCAATGTGAGAAAGGGCAATGCATGGTACCGAAGAGGCTAGCAATGATGGAAGGGTAAGAGTGTGTATAATCCATGGACTCAACATTAGTCATAGAGAACTCACATACTTATTGCAAAAATCTACAAGTCATCAAAAACCAAGCACTACGCGCATGCTCCTAGGGGGATAGATTGGTAGGAAAAGACCATCGCTCGTCCCCGACCGCCACTCATAAGGAGGACAATCAAAGAACACCTCATGTTTCAAATTTGTTACATAACGTTTACCATACGTGCATGCTACGGGACTTGCAAACTTCAACACAAGTATTTCTCAAATTCACAACTACTCAACTAGCGCAAGTTTAATATCACTACCTCCATATCGCAAAATAATCATCAAGCATCAAACTTCTCTTAGCATTCAGCACACTCATAAGAAAGTTTTTTTACTAATCTTGAATACCTAACATATTAGGATCAATTTCCCAATTTAAGCAAATTACCATGCTGTTTAAGACTCTCAAAATAATATAAGTGAATAATGAGAGAATAATAATTCTATAAAACAAAACCACCGCCGTGCTCTAAAAGATATAAGTGAAGCACTAGAGCAAAAACTATATGGCTCAAAGGATATAAGTGAAGCGCATAGAGTATTCTAATAAATTCCGAATCATGTGCGTCTCTCTCAAAAGGTGTGTACAGAAAAGATGGTTGTGGAAAACTAACAAACAAAGACTCAAGTAATACAAGACGCTCCAACCAAAACACATATCATGTGGTGAATAAAAATATAGCTCCAAGTAAAGTTACTGATGGAAGTAGACGAAAGAGGGGATGCCTTCCGCGGCATCCCCAAGCTTTGGCTTTTTGGTGTCCTTAGATTATCTTGGGTGCCATGGGCATCCCCAAGCTTAGGCTCTTGCCACTCCTTATTCCATAATCCATCAAATCTTTTACCCAAAACTTGAAAACTTCACAACACAAAACTTAACAGAAAATCTCATGAGCTCCGTTAGCGAAAGAAAACAAAACACCACTTCAAGGTACTGTAATGAACTCATTATTTATTTATATTGGTGTTAGACCTACTGTATTCCAACTTCTCTATGGTTTATAAACTATTTTACTAGCCATAGATTCATCAAAATAAGCAAACAACACACGAAAAACAGAATCTGTCAAAAACAGAACAGTCTGTAGTAATCTGTAACTAACGCAAACTTCTGGAACTCCAAAAATTCAGCCAAAATAGGACGACCTAGACAATTTGTTTACTGATCAGAAGAAATTGGAATCAATATTTTATCACGTCCTGGTGATTTTTAACAATTATTTTCGTGAACAGAAAGTTTCTGGAATTTTCAGCAAGATCAAATAACTATCATCCAAGAAGATCCTATAGGTTTAACTTGGCACAAACACTAATTAAAATATAAAAACATATCTAACCGGAGGCTAGATCAAATATTTATTCCTAAACAGAAGCAAAAAGCAAAAAACTAAAAATAAAATTGGGTTGCCTCCCAACAAGCGCTATCGTTTAACGCCCCTAGCTAGGCACAATAGCAAGGATAGATCTAGGTATTGCCATCTTTGGTTGGCAATCCATAGGTGGCTCTCATAATAGATTCATAAGGTAATTTTATTTTCTTTCTAGGGAAGTGTTCCATGCCTTTCCTTAACGGAAATTGGAATCTAATATTCCCTTCCTTCATATCAATAATTGCACCAATCGTTCTAAGGAAAGGTCTACCAAGAATAATAGGACATGAAGGATTGCAATCTATATCAAGAACAATAAAATCTACGGGCACATAATTCCTATTTGCAACAATAAGAACATCATTAATTCTTCCCATAGGTTTCTTAATGGTGGAATCTGCAAGGTGCAAGTTTAAAGAGCAATCATCAAAATCACAGTAACCTAGCAAATCACATAAAGTTTCTGGAATCGTGGAAACACTAGCACCCAAATCACACAAAGCATAGCATTCATGATCTTTAATTTTATTTTTAATAGTGGGTTCCCACTCATCATAAAGTTTTCTAGGGATAGAAACTTCCAACTCAAGTGTTTCTTCATAAGATTGCATCAAAGCATCAATGATATGTTTGGTAAAGGCTATATTTTGACTATAAGCATGTGGAGAATTTAGCACGGATTGCAACAAGGAAATACAATCTATAAAAGAGAAATTATAATAATTAAAATCCTTGAAATCCAAAATAGTGGGTTCATTAATATCTAGAGTTTTGATCTCTTCAATCCCACTTTTACCAATTTTTGCATCAAGATCTAAAAACTCCGAATTTTTGGAATGCCTTCTAGGTAAAGGTGGATCATATTCAGTCCCATCATTATCAAGATTCATATTGCACAACAAAGATTTAATAGGGGACACATCAATAACTTTTAGATCTTCATCTTTATTTTCATAGAAACTAGAAGAACACGCTTTCACAAAACAATCTTTCTTAGCACGCATCCTAGCGGTTCTTTCTTTGCACTCATCAATGGAAATTCTCATGGCTTTGAGAGACTCATTGATATCATGCTTGGGTGGAATAGATATAAGTTTCAAAGAATCAACATCAAGAGAAATTCTATCAACGTTCCTAGCCAATTCATCAACCTTAAGCAATTTTTCTTCAAGCAAAGCATTGAAATTATTTTGCGAATTCATAAACTCCTTAACACTAGTCTCAAATTCAGAGGGCATCTTATTAAAATTTCCATATGAATTGTTGTAGGAATTACCATAATTATTAGAGGAATTACTAGGATACGGCCTAGGATTAAAGTTTCCTCTATACGCGTTGTTACCAATATTACTCCTACCAACAAAATTCACATCCATAGATTCATTATTATTCTCAATCAAAGTAGACAAAGGCATATCTTTAGGATCAGAAGAAACACTTTTAGTAGCAAATAATTTCATAAGTTCATCCATCTTTCCATTCAAAACATTAATTTCTTCTATCTCATGCACCTTTTTATTAGTAGATCTTTCAGTGTGCCATTGATAATAATTAACCATAATATTATCTAGGAGTTTAGTAGCTTCTCCTAAAGTGATTTCCATAAAAGTGCCTCCCGCGGCCGAATCTAAAAGATTTCTAGAAGCAAAATTCAATCCGGCATAAAAATTTTGTATAAAAATATCATCCACAAATTCAAACCATGTGTAGGGTAATTACGTATCATTAATTTCATCCTCTCCCAAGCTTGTGCAACATCTTCATGATCAAGTTGCTTAAAATTCATGATATCGTTTCTAAGAGAGATGATCTTAGCGGGAGGAAAATACTTAGAGATAAAAGCATCTTTGCACTTATTCCAAGAATTAATACTATTTTTAGGCAAAGACGAAAACCAAGCTTTAGCACGATCTCTAAGCGAAAAAGGAAATAGCTTCAATTTAACAATATCATTATCCACATCTTTCTTCTTTTGCATATCACACAAATCAACGAAGCTATTTAGATGGGTAGCAGCATCTTCACTAGGAAGGCCGGCGAATTGATCTTTCATGACAAGATTCAGTAAAGCAGTATTGATTTCACAAGATTCAGTATCGGTAAGAGGAGCAATCGGAGTGCTAAGGAAATCATTGTTGTTGGTATTGGTAAAGTCACACAATTTAGTATTATCTTGAGCCATCGTGACAAGCAAGCAATCCAACACACGAGCAAACAAGAAACAAGCGAAAAAGAGGCGAACGGAAAAGAGAGGGCGAATAAAACGGCAAGGGTGAAGTGGGGGAGAGGAAAACGAGAGGCAAATGGCAAATAATGTAATGCGGGAGATAAGGGTTTGTGTTGGGTACTTGGTATGTTGACTTTTGCGTAGACTCCCCGGCAACGGCGCCAAAAATCCTTCTTGCTACCTCTTGAGCATTGCGTTGGTTTTCCCTTGAAGAGGAAAGGGTGATGCAGCAAAGTAGCGTAAGTATTTCCCTCATTTTTTGAGAACCAAGGTATCAATCCAGTAGGAGGCCACACACAAGTCCCTCATACCTACACAAACAAATAAGAACCTTGCAACCAACGCGATAAAGGGGTTGTCAATCCCTTCACGGCCACTTGCAAAAGTGAGATCTGATAGAGATGATAAGATAATATTTTTGGTATTTTTATGATAAATATTAAAAGTAAAGATTGCAAAATAAACGGCAACAGAAATAGCTAGTTGACGGAAGATTAATATGATGGAAAATAGACCCGGGGGCCATAGGTTTCACTAGTGGCTTCTCTCAAGAGCATAAGTATTACGGTGGGTGAACAAATTACTGTTGAGCAATTGACAGAATTGAGCATAGTTATGAGAATATCTAGGTATGATCATGTACATAGGCATCACGTCCGCGACAAGTAGACCGACTCCTTCCTGCATCTACTACTATTACTCCACACATCAACCACTATCCAGCATGCATCTAGAGTATTAAGTTCATAAGAACAGAGTAACGCTTTAAGTAAGATGACATGATGTAGAGGGATAAACTCATGCAATATGATATAAACCCCATCTTGTTATCCTCGATGGCAACAATACAATACGTGCCTTGCTGCCCCTACTATCACTGGGAAAGGACACCGCAAGATTGAACCCAAAGCTAAGCACTTCTCCCATTGCAAGAAAGATCAATCTAGTAGGCCAAACCAAACTGATAATTCGAAGAGACTTGCAAAGATAACCAATCATACGTAAAAGAATTCAGAGAAGATTCAAATATTGTTCATAGATAAACTTGATCATAAACCCACAATTCATCGGTCTCAACAAACACACCGCAAAAGAAGATTACATCGAATAGATCTCCACGAGAATCATGGAGAACTTTGTATTGAGATCCATAGAGAGAGAAGAAGCCATCTAGCTAATAACTATGGACCCGAAGGTCTGAGGTAAACTACACACACATCATCGGAGAGGCTATGGTGTTGATGTAGAAGCCCTCTGTGATCGATGCCCCCTCCGGCGGAGCTCCGGAAAAGGCTCCAAGATGGGATCTCACGGGTACAGAAGGTTGCGGCAGTGGAATTAGGTTTTTGGCTCCGTATCTGGTAGTTTGGGGGTACGTAGGTATATATAGGAGGAAGAAGTAAGTCGGTGGAGCAACATGGGGCCCACGAGGGTGGAGGGCATGCCCAGGGGGTAGGCGCGCCCCCCTACCTCGTGCCTTCCTGGTTGATGTCTTGACGTAGGGTCCAAGTCCTCTGGATCACGTTCGTTCCGAAAATCATGTTCCCGAAGGTTTCATTCCGTTTGGACTCCGTTTGATATTCTTTTTCTGTGAAACTCTGAAATAGGCAAAAAACAACAATTCTGGGCTGGGCCTCCGGTTAATAGGTTAGTCCCAAAAATAATATAAAAGTGTATAATAAAGCCCATTAATGTCCAAAACAGAATATAATATAGCATGGAACAATCAAAAATTATAGATATGTTGGAGACGTATCAGTGAACCCCTCCGTGATGGTGTCTAGGATGGATCTGGTGGTTCTGGACTTTGCGGCGGCTGGATGAATATTTCGTCGACTCCCCTAGGGTTTCTGGAATATTGGGGTATTTATAGAGCAAAGAGGCGGTCCAGGGGGGCACCCGAGGTGGGCACAACCCACCAGGGCACGCCAGGGCCTCCTGGCGCGCCCTGCTGGGTTGTCCCCTCCTCGGGACTCCCCCCAGGTGCAACCAGGGCCCATCTGCTTCCTTTTGGCCCATAAAAAATCATCGTGAAGTTTCTTGCCATTTGGACTCCGTTTGATATTGATTTCCCGCGATGTAAAAAACATGGAAAAAACAGCAACTGGCACTTGGCACTATGTCAATAGGTTAGTACCAAAAAATGATATAAATTGACTATAAAATGATTATAAAACATCCAAGATTGATAATAAAACAGCATGGAACAATAAAAAATTATAGATACGTTGGAGACGTATCAGCATCCCCAAGCTTAACTCCTACTCGTCCTCGAGTAGGTAAGTGATAAAAACAGAATTTTTGATGTGGAGTGCTGTTCATCAAGTCATATCATATTCTTTTCTTTATAGCATGGATATTTGGACTTTTATGTGATTCAAAGCAATAGTCTAGTTTGACATAATAATTTAGATACTCAAGCATATCAACAAGCAACCATGTCTTTCAAAATATCAACGCTAAAATAAGTTATCCCTAGCCCATCATGCTCAAACATTGATCCATTCATGAAACACACTCGAATATTAACTACACCCAATACTTGAGCACGATCATATTGCCTCCTAGTTGGTGCTTTTTATGAGAGAAGATGGAGACTCAAACTTCAAAAATAAAAATTGCATAAAGTAAAGGAAAGGCCCTTCGCAAAGGGAAGTAGGGATTTGTAGAGGTGCCAGAGCTCAAAGCGAAAAAATAGAGATAAAAACATTTTGGGAGGTGTATCCATCCCACCAACGAAAACGACTTAGAGTTCCCAACACTTTGCATGCTAGATATGCCATAGGCGGTTCCCAAAAAAATAAAGTTTATTCCTTTTTCCATTCATACTTTCACTTTCCGGCTAACCGTATCCACTGTGTCCTCCATACTTTTGGGGGACGCAGTAATTTCAAAAAAAATCCTACGCACACGCAAGATCCATCTAGGTGGTGCATAGCAACAAGAGGGGAGAGTGTTGTCTACGTACCCACGTAGACCGAAAGAGGAAGCGTTATGACAACGCGGTTGATGTACTCGTACGTCTTCACGATCCGACCGATCCTAGTACCGAAAGTACAGCACCTCCGCGATCTGCACACGTTCAACTCGGTGATGTCCCACGAACTCTCGATCCAGCTGAGTGTCGAGGGAGAGCTTCGTCAGCACGACGGGTGATGACGATGATGATGAAGTTACCGGCGCAGGGCTTCGCCTAAGCACTGCAACGATATGACCGAGGTGGATTATGGTGGAGGGGGGCACCACACACGGCTAAGACAATGTCAACTTGTGTGTCTCTGGGGTGCCCCCCTCCCCACGTATATAAAGGAGGGAGGGGAGGCCGGCCGACCTCTCTAGGCGCGCCAAGGGGAGAGAAGTCCTCCTCCTAGTGGGAGTAGGACTCCCACTTTCCTAATCCCACTAGGAATAGAAGGAAGAGGGGGAAGGAGAAAGGAAAGGGGGGCCGGCCCCCTCACCCAATTCGGATTGGGCTTGGGGGGAGCGTGCCCCCTCCTAAGCTGCCTTCTCTTCTCTCCCACTAAGGCCCATTAAGGCCCATATGCTCCCCTGGGGGTTCCGGTAACCTCCCCGTACTCCTGTAAATGCCCGAACTCACCCGGAACCATTCCGATGTCCAAACATTGTCATCCAATATATCGATCTTTATGTCTAGACCATTTCGAGACTCCTTGTCATGTCCGTGATCATATTCGGGACTCCGAAATACCTTCGGTACATCAAAACACATAAACTCATAATACCGATCATCACCGAACGTTAAGCGTGCAGACCCTACGGGTTCGAGAACCATGTAGACATGACCGAGACACGTCTCCGGTCAATAACCAATAGCGGAACCTGGATGTTCATATTGGCTCCCACATATTCTATGAAGATCTTTATCGGTCAAACCGCATAACAACATACGTTGTTCCCTTTGTCATCGGTATGTTACTTGCCCGAGATTCGATCGTCGGTATCTCAATACCTTGTTCAATCTCGTTACCGGCAAGTCTCTTTACTCGTTCCGTAATGCATCATCCTGCAACTAACTCATTAGTCACATTGCTTGCAAGGCTTATAGTGATGTGCATTACCGAGAGGGCCCAGTGATACATCTCCGACAATCGGAGTGACAAATCCTAATCTCGATCTATGCCAACTCAAAAAACACCATCGGAGACACCTGTAGAGCACCTTTATAATCACCTAGTTACGTTGTGACGTTTGGTAGCACACAAAGTTTTCCTCCGGTATTCGGGAGTTGCATAATCTCATAGTCATAGAAACATGTATAAGTCATGAAGAAAGCAATAGCAACATACTAAATGATCAAGTGCTAAGCTAACGGAATGGGTCAAGTCAAATCACACCATTATCTAATGATGTGATCCCGTTAATCAAATGACAACTCATGTCTATGGCTAGGAAACTTAACCATCTTTGATTCAACGAGCTAGTCAAGTAGAGGCATACTAGTGACACTCTGTTTATCTATGTATTCACACATGTACTAAGTTTCCGGTTAATACAATTCTAGCATGATAATAAACATTTATCATGATATAAGGAAATATAAATAACAACTTTATTATTGCCTCTAGGGCATATTTCCTTCAGTCTCCCACTTGCCAATAATCTAGATTACATAGTAATGATTCTAACACCCATGGAGTCTTTCTGCTGATCATGTCTTGTTCGTGAGAGAGGCTTAGTCAAAGGGTCTGCAACATTCAGATCCGTATGTATCTTGCAAATCTCTATGTCTTCCTCCTTGACTTGATCGCGGACGGAATTGAAGCGTCTCTTGATGTGCTTGGTTCTCTTGTGAAATCTGGATTCCTTTGCCAAGGCAATTGCATCAGTATTGTCACAAAAGATTTTCATTGGTCCCGATGCACTAGGTATGACAGATATGAACTCCTTCATTTGCTGCTTCCGAAGCAGCTAGGTACTCCACTTCACACGTAGATCGCACCACGACGCTTTGCTTAGAACTACACCAACTGACAGCTCCACCGTTCAATATAAATACGTATCCGGTTTGTGACTTAGAGTTATCCGGATCAATGTCAAAGCTTGCATCGACGTAACCATTTACGACGAGCTCTTTGTCACCTCCATAAACGAGAAACATATCCTTAGTCCTTTTCAGGTATTTCAGGATGTTCTTGACCGCTGTCCAGTGATCCACTCCTGGATTACTTTGGTACCTCCCTGCTAAACTAATAGCAAGTCACACATCAGGTCTGGTACACAGCATTGCATACATGATAGAACCTATGGCTGAAGCATAGGGAATGACCTTCATTTTCTCTCTATCTTCTGCAGTGGTCGGGCATTGAGTCTGACTCAAATTCACACCTTGTAACACATGCAAGAACCTTTTCTTTGCCTTGATCCATTTTGAACTTCTTCAAAACTTTACCAAGGTATGTGCTTTGTGAAAGTCCAATTAAGCGTCTTGATCTATCTCTATAGATCTTGATGCCTAATATATAAGCAGCTTCACCGAGGTCTTTCATTGAAAAACTCTTATTCAAGTATCCTTTTATGCTATCCAGAAATTCTATATCATTTCCAATCAACAATATGTCATTCACATATAATATTAGAAATGCTATAGAGCTCCCACTCACTTTCTTGTAAATATAGGCTTCTCCAAAAGTCCGTATAAAACCATATGCTTTGATCACACTATCAAAACATTTATTCCAACTCCGAGATGCTTGCACCAGTCCATAAATGGATCGCTGGAGCTTGCACACTTTGTTAGCATCCTTTGGATTGATAAAACCTTCAGGTTGCATCATATACAACTCTTCTTCCAGAAATCCATTCAGGAATGCAGTCTTTACATCCATTTGCCAAATTTCATAATCATACAATGCAGCAATTGCTAACATGATTCGGACGGACTTAAGCATCGCTATGGGTGAGAAAGTCTCATCGTAGTCAAATCCTTGAACTTGTCAAAAACCTTTCGCAACAAGTCAAGCTTTGTAGACAGTAACATTACCGTCAGCGTCAGTCTTCTTCTAGAAGATCCATTTATTCTCGATGGCTTGCCGATCATCGGGCAAGTCAACCAAAGTCCACACTTTGTTCTCATACATGGATCCCATCTCAGATTTCATGGCCTCAAGCCATTTCGCGGAATCTGGGCTCATCATTGCTTCCTCATAGTTCATAGGTTTGTCATGGTCAAGTAACATGACCTCCAGAACAGGATTACCATACCACTCTGGTGCGGATCTTACTCTGGTTGACCTACGAGGTTCGGTAGTAACTTGATCTGAAGTTATATGATCATCATCATTAGCTTCCTCACTAATTGGTGTAGGAGTCACAGGAACAGATTTCTGTGATGAACTACTTTCCAATAAGGGAGCAGGTACAGTTACCTCATCAAGTTCTACTTTCCTCCCACTCACTTCTTTCGAGTTTAACTCCTTCTCTATAAAGGATCAATTCTTAGCAACGAATGTCTTGCCTTCGGATCTGTGATAGAAGGTGTACCCAACAGTCTCCTTTGGGTATCCTATGAAGACACATTTCTCTGATTTGGGTTCGAGCTTATCAGGTTGAAGCCTTTTCACATAAGCATCGCAGCCCCAAACTTTAAGAAATGACAGCTTAGGTTTCTTGCCAAACCACAGTTCATATGGTGCCATCTCAACGGATTTAGATGGTGCCCTATTTAACGTGAATGCAGCTGTCTCTAAAGCATAACCCCAAAATGATAGCGGTAAATCAGTAAGAGACATCATAGATCACACCATATCTAGTAAAGTACGATTACGACGTTCGGACACACCATTACGCCGTGGTGTTCCGGGTGGCGTGAATTGCGAAACTATTCCGCATTGTTTCAAATGAAGACCAAACTCGTAACTCAAATATTCTCCTCCACGATTAGATCGTAGAAACTTTATTTTCTTGTTACGATGATTTTCTACTTCACTCTGAAATTCTTTTCACTTTTCAAATGTTTTAGACTTATGTTTCATCAAGTAGATATACCCATATCCGCTCAAATCATCTGTGAAGGTGAGAAAATAATGAAACCCACTGCGAGCCTCAATATTCATCGGACCACATACATCAGTATGTATGATTTCCAACAAATCTGTTGTCCGCTCCATTGTTCCAGAGAATGGCGTTTTACTCATCTTGCCCATGAGGCATGGTTTGCAAGTACCAAGTGATTCATAATCAAGTGATTCCAAAAGTCCATCAGAATGGAGTTTCTTCATGCGCTTTACACCAATATGACCTAAACGGCAGTGCCACAAATAGGTTGCACTATCATTATCAACTCTGCATCTTTTGGCTTCAATATTATGAATATGTGTGTCACTACTATCGAGATTCAACAAAAATAGACCACTCTTCAAGGGTGCATGACCATAAAAGATATTACTCATATAAATAGAACAACCATTATTCTCTGATTTAAATGAATAACCGTCTCGCATCAAACAAGATCCAGATATAATGTTCATGCTTGAGGTTAGCACCAAAAAACAATTATTCAGGTCTAAAACTAATCCCTAAGGTAGATGTAGAGGTAGCATGCCGACGGCGATCACATCGACTTTGGAACCATTTCCCACACGCATTGTCACCTCGTCCTTAGCCAATCTTCACTTAATCCGTAGTCCCTGTTTCGAGTTGCAAATAGTAGCAACAGAACCAGTATCAAATACCAGGCACTACTGCGAGCATTAGTAAGGTACACATCAATAACATGTATATCACATATACCTTTGTTCACCTTGCCATCCTTCTTATCCGCCAAATACTTGGGGCAGTTCCGCTTCCAGTGACCAGTCCCTTTGCAGTAGAAGCACTCAGTCTCAGGCTTAGGTCCAGACTTGGGCTTCTTCACTTGAGTAGCAACTTGCTTGCCGTTCTTCTTGAAGTTCCCCTTCTTCCCTTTACCCTTTTTTCTTGAAACCGGTGGTCTTGTTGACCATCAACACTTGATGCTCTTTCTTCATTTCTACCTCTGCAGCCTTTAGCATTGCGAAGAGCTCGGGAATTGTCTTATCCATCCCTTGCATATTAGAGTTCATCACGAAGCTCTTGTAGCTTGGTGGCAGTGATTGAAGAATTCTGTCAATGACACTATCATCAGGAAGATTAACTCCCAGTTGAATCAAGTGATTGTTATACCCAGACATTTTGAATATATGCTCACTTACAGAACTATTCTCCTCCATTTTGCAGCTGTAGAACTTATTGGAGACTTCATATCTCTCAATCCGGGCATTTGCTTGAAATATTAACTTCAACTCCTGGAACATCCCATATGCTCCATGACATTCAAAATGTCGTTGAAGTCCCGGTTCTAAGCCGTAAAGCATGGCACACTGAACTATCGAGTAGTCATCAGCTTTGCTCTGCCAGACGTTCATAACATATGGCGTTGCTCCTGCAGCGAGTTTGGCACCTAGCGGTGCTTCCAGGACGTAATTCTTCTGTGCAGTAATGAGGATAATCCTCAAGTTACGGACCCAGTCCGTGTAGTTGCTACCATCATCTTTCAACTTAGCTTTCTCTAGGAACGCATTAAAATTCAATGGAACAACAGCATGGGCCATCTATCTACAACAACATAGACATGCAAAATACTATCAGGTACTAAGTTCATGATAAATTAAAATTCAATTAATCAAATTACTTAAGAACTACCACTTAGATAGACATCTCTCTAATCATCTAAGTGATCACGTGATCCAAATCAACTAAACCATGTCCGATCAGCACGTGAGATGGAGTAGTTTTCAATGGTGAACATCACTATGTTGATCATATCTACTATATGATTCACGCTCGACCTTTCGGTCTCAGTGTTCCGAGGCCATATCTGCATATGCTAGGCTCGTCAAGTTTAACCCGGGTATTCTGCATGTGCAAAACTGGCTTGCACCCATTGTATGTGAACGTAGAGCTTATCACACCCGATCATCACGTGGTGTCTCAGCACGACGAACTTTCGCAACGGTGCATACTCAGGGAGAACACTTGTACCTTGAAATTTAGTGAGAGATCATCTTATAATGCTACTGAGGGAGTCCTGGACTAAGGGGTCCTCGGGCGTCCGGCCTGTTATCCATGGGCCAGACTGATGGGCTATGAAGACACGAAGGCCGAAGACTGCACCCGTATCCGGATTGGACTCTCCTTGGCGTGGAAGGCAAGCTGGGCGATCAACTATGAAGATTCCTTCCTATGTAACTGACTCTATGTAACCCTAGATCCCTCCGGTGTCTATATAAACCGGAGGGCGTAGTCCGGCTAGCATATACTCATTACCATAGTCATACAGGCTAGACTTCTAGGGTTTAACCATTATGATCTTGTGGTAGATCAACTCTTGTAATACTCATACTCATCAAGATCAATCAAGCAGGAAGTAGGGTATTACCTCCATAGAGAGGGTCTGAACCTGGGTAAACATCATGTCCCCCGTCTCTTGCAACCATCGACCTTAGACGCATAGTTCGGGACCCCCTACCCAAGATCCGCCGGTTTTGACACCGACATTGGTGCTTTCATTGAGAGTTCCACTGTGCCGTTGACGGAAGGTTCGATGGCCCCTTCGATCGTCTATAGTGACACTGTCCAAGGAGAAACCTTCCTCCCCAGACAGATCTTCGTATTCGGCGGCTTCGTACTGCGGGCCAACTCGCTTGGCCATCTGGAGCAGATCGATAGCTACGCCCCTGGCCACCAGGTCAGATTTGGAAGCTTGAACTACGTCGCAGATATCCGTGGAGACTTGATCTTCAATGGATTTGTGACCGCGGCGATCGCTCCCCCTCGCTCCGATAAACATGACTTAAATCTGTCATCGGACCAGATTCAGGAGATAGTTCCTGTAACTTCTACGGCCTTAGATCCGGAGCAGTTTGCACCATCCGAAGCCACGGAGTCCGCGGCATAGGAGCCGCACACATACTTAACACCAGGGAATATCTGCGTCAACGGAATTCCGGACTCGTTTTTGGCTATAAATACCGAACCACATACGCCTGCAGACACCGAGCTGGATTGGTCATCGATCTTCAAGTTCAGCACCGCAGATGTCTTCCAACACTCGCCCTTGGGCGATGTGCTAAATTCATTAAAAACTTGTCCCTGGCGGGGGACTCACAGCCGAACTATGTCCGGTTCGAGCTAGAGGCTGATAATGGAGAATTTCGCTTCCCATCTGCCACCCACGTCGTAGCCACTGTCGAGGATGTAACCGACTGATGACCCACAAGTATACGGGATCTATCGTAGTCCTTTCGATAAGTAAGAGTGTTGAACCCAACGATGAGCAAAAGGAAATGATAAGCGGTTTTCAGCAAGGTATTCTCTGCAAGCACTGAAATAATAGGTAACAGATAGTTTTGTGATAAGATAATTTGTAACGAGCAACAAGTAACAAAAGTAAATAAAGTGCAGCAAGGTGGCCCAATCCTTTTTGTAGCAAAGGACAAGCCTGGACAAACTCTTATATAGACAAAAGCGCTCCCGAGGACACATGGGAATTATCGTCAAGCTAGTTTTCATCACGTTCATATGATTCGCGTTCGGTACTTTGATAATTTGATATGTGGGTGGACCGGTGCTTGGGTGCCGTCCTTACTTGGACAAGCATCCCACTTATGATTAACTCCTATTGCAAGCATCTGCAACTACAAAAGAAGTATTAAGGTAAACCTAACCATAGCATGAAACACGTGGATCCAAATCAGCCCCTTACGAAGCAACGCATAAACTAGGGTTTAAGCTTCTGTCACTCTAGCAACCCATCATCTACTTATTAGTTCCCAATGCCTTCCTCTAGGCCCAAACAATGGTGAAGTGTCATGTAGTCGACGTTCACATGACACCACTAGAGGAGAGACAACATACATCTCATCAAAATATCGAACGAATACCAAATTCACATGACTACTAATAGCAAGACTTCTCCCATGTCCTCAGGAACAAACGTAACTACTCACAAATCATATTCATGTTCATAATCAGAGGGGTATTAATATGCATAATGGATCTGAACATATGATCTTCCACCAAATAAACCAACTAGCATCAACTACAAGGAGTAATCAACACTACTAGCAATCTACAAGTACCAATCCCAGACTTAGAGACAAGAATTGGATACAAGAGATGAACTAGGGTTTGAGAGGAGATGGTGCTGGTGAAGATGTTGATGGAGAATGGCCCCCTCCTGATGAGAGGAGCGTTGGTGATGACGATGGCGATGATTTCCCCCTCCCGGAGGGAAGTGTCCCCGGCAGAACAACTCTGCCGGAGCCCTAGATTGGTTCCGCCAAGGTTCCACCTCATGGCGGCGGAGTCTCGTCCCGAAAGCTTGCTGATGATTTTTCTTCGGACGAAAGACTTCATATAGCAGAAGATGGGCACCGGAGGGCCAACAAGGGGCCCACGAGGCAGGCGGCGCGCCTAGGGGGGTTTGAGCATGCCCCCGACCCTCGTGGCCAGGGTGTGGGCCCCCTCTGGTATTTCTTCCGCTCAGTATTTTTTATTATTTCCAAAAATAACTTCCGTGGAGTTTCAGGACTTTTGGAGTTGTGCAGAATTGGTCCCTAATATTTGCTCCTTTTCCAGCCCAGAATTCCAGCTACCGGCATTCTCCCTCCTTATGTAAACCTTGTAAAATAAGAGAGAATAGGCATAAGTATTGTGACATAATGTGTAATAACAGCCCATAATACAATAAATATCAATATAAAAGCATGATGCAAAATGGACGTATCAACTCCCCCAAGCTTAGACCTCGCTTGTCCTCAAGCGGAAGCTGATAATGATAAATATGTCCACATGTTTAGAGGTAGAGGTGTCGATAAAATAAATACGGACATGAGGGCATCATGATTATTCTCATAACAGCAACATATAAGGATAATGTCATATGATCTCTTATGCTCAAGTAATAATCTATTCACAATGCAAAGTATGAATCAGAAACTTTATTGAGAACCAACAAACTATAATCTCAGTCATTGAAGCAATTGCAATTTATCATAACATCAGAAAGAGTCAATGTCAGAGCTTTTTAGCAAGTCCACATACTCAACTATCATTTAGTCTTTCACAATTGCTAACACTCACGCAATACTTTTGGTTACGGAGTTTTAGCCGGACACAGAGAAAGATAGGGGCTTATAGTTTCGCCTCCCAACCTTTTACCTCAAGGGTAATGTCAACAATAATAACTCATGCTAACTTACATCCAATTAGATATATATATATATCAGGATCTTTCCAACACACTGTGCTTGCCAAAGGATAAAATGTAAAAAGGAAAGGTGAAGATCACCATGAATCTTGCATAAGGTAGAAGATAAAAGTAAAAGATAGGCCCTTCACAGAGGGAAGCAGAGGCTGTCATGCGCTTTCAGGGTTGGATGCACAAAATCTTAATGCGAAAGAATGTCATTTTATATTGCCACTTGTGATATAGACCTTTATTATGCAGTTCGTCGCTTTTATTTCTTCCACATCACAAGATCGTATAAAGCTTATTTCCTCCACACCAATCAATCATACATATTTAGAGAGCAATTTTTATTGCTTGCACCGATGACAACTTACTTGAAGGATCTTACTCAATCCATAGGTAGATATGTTGGACTCTCATGGCAAAACTGGGTTTAAGGATATTTGGAAGCACAAGTAGTATCTCTGCTTGGTGCAAAGAATTTGGCTAGCATGAGGGGGAAAAGCAAGCTCAACATGTTGGATGATCCATGACAATATACTTTATTTCAGATGTAAGAAAACATAACCCATTATGTTGTCTTCCTTGTCCAACATCAACTCTTTAGCATGTCATATTTTAATGAGTGCTCACAATCATAAAAGATGTCCAAGATAGTATATTTATATGTGAAACCTCTCTTTCTTTATTACTTCCTATTAATTGCAACGATGACCAAAACTATGTTTGTCAACTCTCAACAACTTTTAATCATCACACTCTTTCTATGTGAAGTCATTACTCTCCATAAGATCAATATGATCTCTTTGTTACTTTTTATTCTTTTCTCTTTTCTTTTATTCACACAAGATCATAGAAAGATAATCAAGCCCTTGACTCAACACTAATCTTTATTATATAGCTCACGGAATCGATTACATAAAGGGATCATAAGCAAAACTCAAAACTGGATCATACTAAAAAAATATTCTACTAGATCACGATATTACTAAAAGGATCGAACTAAGAAAAACGGTAAAGATAGGAGTGTGATGGTGATATGATACCAGGGCACCTCCCCCAAGCTTGGCAGTTGCCAAGGGGAGTGCCCATACCCATGTGATTATGTCTCCTTTCTCGGAAGTGGTGGTGACGGAGTTGTTGATGAAGTAGGCTTGTCGTCCATCTTCCAAGGCATAGGCTCACCATCATAGAAGGATGAACGAGTCTCCGGGATCCTCAAATCTGCAGCCAAACTCATCCTCTTGAATCTATATTCATACTCACAGTTTTGGTTTTGCAGGTCATAGATCTGGGCTTGGAGGTGCTCGATTTTCTCGTGAAGCTTGAAGATGGCTTCCCCAATGTCCTTGGCATCCATCTTGTGGTTGTTGGTGAACTCCGTGATCATAATGTGATTGGAGTCAAGTCCACGCTCCACCATCTCCTGGCACTTGAAAACTTGTTGCTCCATTGCCTCGAGCCTTGTCTCCACGCTTCCGGTCCTCCTTGGTCCCTCAACATCACGGATGTGCAGCACCCCCTCATGCATCTCAATGGTTTGAGGGTGTTGCAGCACTTCCGCGAGGTAGGGGTTGATGACCTTCTCGAAGAACTTGTCCTTGGGGGCACTTGGAGACGTCATGATGATCTAGATCTGTCAGAAAAATAGCTCGAAACAAGAACAGAGGACAATTGCGTGATACGGTGGTCAAAACCTTAGGGAGATTATATAATGAATTTTTACCGACTAAAATACGTATCGTGCAAGAAAATGGAGTCCGGACAGCACACGAGGTGCCCACGAGGCAGGGGGCGTGCCCAGGGGGTAGGGCGCGCCATCCACCCTCGTGGAGCCCTCGTGTCCTTCCCGGACTGCTTCTTATTTTTCTATTTTTCTAAATATTCCAAAACGGAGAAAAATTGCCATTAGAACTGTTTTGGAGTCGGTTTACTTACCGTACCACATACCTATTCCTTTTCGGAGTCTGAAACGTTCTGGAAAGAGTCCCTTATGTACTCCTCCGGGGTTACGGTTTCAATAACCTTAGTTTCAACATTTATAGGATTACCTAAGATATAATGTTTGATTCTTTGACCGTTCACCACCTTCGGATTTGTGCCTTCGAAGTTGTTGATTTTTATGGCACCGGAACGATAGACCTCCTCGATAACGTAAGGACCTTCCCATTTAGAGAGAAGTTTGCTTGCAAAAAATCTTAGACGAGAGTTGTATAGCAATACGTAATCACCTACATTACACTCACGCTTTTGTATCCTTTTGTCATGCCATCTTTTAACTTTTTCTTTAAACAATTTGGCATTTTCATAGTCTTGGGTTCTCCATTCATCAAGTGAGCTAATGTCAAATAACCTCTTCTCACCGGCAAGTTTGAAATCATAATTGAGCTCTTTAATAGCCCAATAAGCCTTATGTTCTAGTTCGAGAGGTAAGTGACATGCTTTTCCATAAACCATTTTATACGGAGACATACCCATAGGATTTTTATATGCAGTTCTATAGGCCCATAATGCATCATCAAGTTTCTTGGACCAATTCTTTCTAGATCTATTAACAGTCTTTTGCAAAATTAATTTGAGTTCTCTATTACTCAATTCTACTTGACCACTAGACTGTGGGTGATATGGGGATGCAATTCTATGATTAACATCATACTTAGCAAGCATTTTACGGAAAGCACCATGAATAAAATGTGAACCACCATCAGTCATTAAATATCTAGGGACTCCAAACCTCGGAAAAATAACTTCTTTAAGCATCTTAATAGAAGTGTTATGATCAACACTACTAGTTGGAATAGCTTCTACCCACTTAGTAACGTAATCAACAGCAACTAAAATATGTGTATACCCGTTAGAGGCAGGAAAAGGTCCCATATAATCAAAGCCCCAAACATCAATGGTTCAATAACAAGTGAATAATTCATAGGCATTTCTTCACCTCTACTAATATTACCAATTCTTTGACATTCATCACAAGATAAGACAAACTTACGGGCATCCTTGAAGAGAGTAGGCCAAAAAAAACCGGATTGCAATACCTTATGTGCAGTTCTATCTCCAGCGTGGTGTCCTCCATAAGCTTCGGAGTGGCACTTGCATAGGATCTGTTCCTGTTCATGCTCAGGTACACAACGTCTAATAACACCATCTACTCCTTCTTTATAAAGATGTGGGTCATCCCAAAAGTAATGTCTTAAATCATAGAAAAAAAATTCTTTTGCTGGTATGTGAAACTAGGTGGTATAAATTTAGCAACAATGTAATTAGCATAATCAGCATACCATGGAGCAGTACGAGAAGCATTTATGACATTTAATTGTTCATCAGGAAAGCTATCATCAATAGGTAGTGGGTCATCAAGAACATTTTCTAACCTAGACAAGTTATCTGCAATGGGGTTCTCAGCTCCCTTTCTATCAATAATATGCAAATCAAATTCTTGTTGCAAGAGAACCCATCTAATAAGCCTAGGTTTAGCATCTTTCTTTTCCATAAGATATTTAATAGCAGCATGATCCATGTGAATAGTTACTTTAGAATCGACAATATAAGGTCTGAACTTATCACAAGCAAATACAACTGCTAAGAATTCTTTTTCAGTAGTAGCATAATTTCTCTGAGCATTGTCTAGAGTTTTACTAGCATATTGAATAACATTTAATTTCTTATACACTCTTTGCCCTAGAACAGCACCTACAGCATAATCAGTAACATCACACATAATTTCAAAAGGTAAATTCCAATCAGGTGGCTAAACGATAGGTGCAGAGATCAATGCTTTCTTAAGTATTTCAAATGCTTCTACACAATCATCATCGAAGACAAATGGTATATCATTTTGTAACAAATTAGTCAAAGGCCGAGAAATTTTTGAGAAGTCCTTAATGAACCTCCTATATAACCCGGCATGACCAAGGAAACTTCTTATACCTTTGATGTCCTTGGGACACGGCATCTTTTCAATAGCATCAACTTTAGCTTTATCAACTTCAATGCCCCTTTCAGAAATTTTATGCCCCAAGACAATGCCTTCATTAACCATAAAGTGGCACTTCTCCCAATTCAAGACAAGGTTAGTTTCTTCACATCTCTGCAAAACTCAATCAAGGTTGCTTAAGCAATCATCAAAAGAGGATCCATAAACGAAGAAATCGTCCATGAAAACCTCACAGATCTTTTCACAAAAGTCAGAGAATATAGCCATCATGCATCTTTGAAAGGTAGCAGGTGCATTACATAAACCAAAAGGCATACGTCTATAAGCAAAGGTACCGAAAGGGCAAGTAAAAGTGGTCTTAGCTTGATCATCAGCTGACACAGGTATTTGAGAGAAACCAGAATAACCATCTACAAAGCAAAAATGTGTATGTTTGGATAATCTTTCTAGCATTTGATCAATAAAAGGTAAGGGGTAATGATCTTTTTTAGTAGCCTTATTTAATTTGTGGAAATCAATTACCATCCTATAACCTGTAATAATTCTTTGCGGAATCAATTCATCTTTATCATTAGGAACGACAGTAATACCTCCCTTCTTAGGGACACAATGGACAGGACTTACCCACTGACTATCAGCAACGGGATAAATTATACCTGCCTCAAGGAGCTTTAGTATTTCTTTTCTTACCACTTCTTTCATCTTAGGATTCAGTCGCCGTTGATGATCAATAACTGGTTTGGCATCTTTCTCCAAATTTATTTTGTGTTGACATAGAGTGGGACTAATGCCCGTAAGATCATCAAGAGTATATCTAATAGCAGCACGGTGCTTCTTCAGAGTTTTCAATAATTTTTCTTCCTCCTTCTCTGAAAGGTTAGCACTAATAATAACATGATATATCTTCTTTTCATCAAGATAAGCATATTTAAGAGTATCAGGCAATGGTTTAAGCTCAAACACGGGATCACCCTTGGGTGGAGGAGGATCCCCTAGGATTTCAACAGGCAAGTTGTGTTTCAGAATAGGTCCCTGTTTAAAGAGCACTTCATCTATTTCCCTTCTTTCATTCATAAACATATCATTTTCATGGTCTAGCAAATATTGTTCTAAAGGATCACTAGGAGGTACGGCAATAGAAGCAAGCCCTATAATTTCATCCTTACTAGGCAATTCCTCTTCACGGTGTTGTCTACAAAATTTAGAAAAGTTAAACTCATGAGACATATCACCTAAACCAATAGTAACAACATCTTTTTCACAGTCTATCTTAGCATTAATAGTGTTTAAGAAGGGTCTACCAAATATAATGGGACAAAAGCTATCTTGTGGGGAACCAAGAACAAGAAAATCGGCAGCATATTTAGTTTTCCCACACAAGACTTCAACATCTCTAACAATTCCAATTGGTGATATAGTATCTCTATTGGCAAGTTTAATGGTGACATCAATATCTTCTAACTCAGCAGGTGCAATATCATGCATAATTTCTTTGTATAAGTCAATAGGTATTGCACTAGCACTAGCACCCATATCACACAAGCCATGATAACAATGATCTCCTATTTTAACAGAAATAACAGGCATGCCTACCACAGGTCTATGTTTATCTTTAGCACAAGGTTTAGCAATTCTAGCATTTTCTTCACAGAAATAAATAACATGCCCATCAATATTATCAGCCAAGAGATCCTTAACAATAGCAATATTAGGTTCAACTTTAACTTGCTCAGGAGGTGTATAGGTTCTAATATTGCTTTTACGAACCACAGTTGAAGCTTTAGCATGATCCTTTATTCTAACAGGGAAAGGTGGTTTCTCAACATAAGTAGTAGGAATAATAGGATCATTATAAGTGATAGTCTTTTCTTCAACTTTAATATGTGCAGCTACTTTTACTTCTATGGGAGGATGATATTTAAACCACTTCTCCTTAGGAAGATCAACATGAGTATTAAAAGATTCACAGAAAGAAGCTACTATCTCAGAGTCAAGTCCATATTTAGTGCTAAATTTACGGAAAACATCGGTATCCATAAAAGATTTAACACAATCAAACTTAGGTGTCATACTTGACTCCTTACCTTCATCGAGATCCCAATCTTCAGAGTTGCGTTTAATTCTTTCCAATAAATCCCATTTGAATTCAATAGTCTTCATCATAAAAGAGCCAGCACAAGAAGTATCGAGCATGTTGCGATTGTTGTCAGAAAGCCGAGCATAAAAATTCTGAATAATCATTTCTCTTGAGAGCTCATGATTGGGGCATGAATATAACATTGATTTAAGCCTCCCCCAAGCTTGAGCGATGCTTTCTCCTTCGTGAGGACAAAAATTATATATATAATTACGATCACGATGAACAAGATGCATATGATAAAACTTCTGATGAAATTCCAATTTCAATCGTTTGTAGTTCCATGATCCCATATCATCACATAGCCTATACCATGTCAATGCATCTCCCTTCAAAGATAAAGGGAAGACCTTCTTCTTGATAACATCATCGGGCATACCTGCAAGCTTAAATAATCCACAAACTTCATCCACATATATTAGGTGCTCATCAGGATGTAATGTTCCATCTCCTGCAAAAGGATTAGCTAGCAGTTTTTCTACCATACCCGAAGGAATTTCAAAGTAGACATTTTATTTTTCAGTAGGTTCAGTAGGTTGAGGAGCAACTCTTTGCTCTACTGGTCGGGGTGAAGATACCCCGAACAAGCCCCTTAGAGGATTACTTTCCATAGTAACAAGTGACAGTAAATTTCAGCACACTATATAAATTTTTCCTTACCAAATTCCACCTACCAAAGGCGCTTCACTCCCGGCAACGGCGCCAGAAAAGAGTCTTGATGACCCACAAGTATAGGGGATCTATCTTAGTCCTTTCGATAAGTAAGAGTGTCGAACCCAGCGAGCAGCAGAAGGAAATGATAAGCGGTTTTCAGCAAGGTATTTTCTGCAAGCACTGAAATAATAGGTAACAGATAATTTTGTGATAAGATAATTTGTAATGAGTAACAAGTAACAAAAGTAAATAAAGTGCAGCAAGGTGGCCCAATCCTTTTTGTAGCAAAGGAAAAGCCTGGACAAACTCTTATATAGAGAAAAGCGCTCCCGAGGACACATGGGAATTATCGTCAAGCTAGTTTTCATCATGTTCATATGATTCGCGTTCGGTACTTTGATAATTTGATATGTGGGTGGACCGGTGCTTGGGTGCTTTCCTTAATTGGACAAGCATCCCACTTATGATTAACTCCTATTTCAAGCATCCGCAACTACATAAGAAGTATTAAGGTAAACCTAACCATAGCATGAAACATGTGGATACAAATCAGCCCCTTACGAAGCAACGCATAAACTAGGGTTTAAGCTTCTATCAATCTAGCAACGCATCATCTACTTATTACTTCCCAATGCATTCCTCTAGGCCCAAACAATGGTGAAGTGTCATGTAGTCGACGTTCACATGACACCACTAGAGGAGAGACAACATACATCTCATCAAAATATCGAACGAATACCAAATTCACATGACTACTAATAGCAAGACTTCTCCCATGTCCTCGGGAACAAACGTAACTACTCACAAATCATATTCATGTTCATAATCAGAGGGGTACTAATATGCATAATGGATCTGAACATATGATCTTCCACCAAATAAACCAACTAGCATCAACTACAAGGAGTAATCAACACTACTAGCAACCTACAGGTACCAATCCCAGACTTAGAGAGAATTGGATACAAGAGATGAACTAGGGTTTGAGAGGAGATGGTGCTGGTGAAGATGTTGATGGAGAATGGCCCCCTCCCGATGAGAGGAGCGTTGGTGATGACGATGGCGATGATTTCCCCCTCCCAGAGGGAAGTGTCCCCGGCAGAACAGCTTTGCCGGAGCCCTAGATTGGTTCTGCCAAGGTTCCGCCTCGTGGCGGCGGAGTCTCGTCCCAAAAGCTTGCTTATGATTTTTCTTCGGACAAAAGACTTCATATAGCAGAAGATGGGCACCGGAGGGCCAACAGGGGGCCCACAAGGCAGGGGGCGCGCCCAGGGGGGTAGGGCGCGCCCCCCACCCTCGTGGCCAGGGTGTGGGCCCACTCTGGTATTTCTTCCGCTCAGTATTTTTTATTATTTCCAAAAATAACTTTCGTGGAGTTTCAGGACTTTTGGAGTTGTGCAGAATAGGTCTCTAATATTTGCTCCTTTTCCAGCCCAGAATTCCAGCTGCCGGCATTCTCCCTCCTTATGTAAAGCTTGTAAAATAAGAGAGAATAGGCATAAGTATTGTGACATAATGTGTAATAACATTCCATAATGCAATAAATATCAATATAAAAGCATGATGCAAAATGGACGTATCGCCGACATGCCTGATAATGGCTCCGAAGACATTGACCAGTATCAAGGACGATGCCGACAAGGAGCAAGGCCAAGACCCGCCAGTCACCAGACATGGGATGGCCACCCCCTCGTACGACGTGTACATGGTTGACACACTTAAAAAGGCTGGCGACGATGACAAAGGAGATCCAGTTGAGAATAAACCTCCTGAGACATAGTCTAAACACCGGCGCCCTAAACGCCGCTCCAAGTCACATCGCGGCAACGCTGGCACCGGAGGAAAAAGTACTCCGGACGACGCCGAATACAATGAAGACCCTGTTGGAGCAAGATCCGAACAGGAGGAACAAGAAAACGGGCAAGCTAGCCCCGATGAACAGGCCCTGCCCAGCGACAATTCGGAGGACGACAACTACCTTCCTCCCTTCGAAGACGAGGCAAGCATCGGCGACGAAGACTTCATCGTACCCGAAGAGCCCCTCGAGCAGGAGCGCTTCAAGCGCAGGCTAATAGCTACTGCGAGGAGCCTGAAAAAGAAGTAGCCGCAGCTTCAAGCTGACCAAGACTTACTCAACGACAGATGGACCGAAGTCCTGGCCGTCAAAAAATATGGCCTTAGTGGCCCAGCCAAAAGCTACCCGAAGCATATATCGCTACCTCAACCTATTGACGAGGCGTTGGAGCTCGTACCATCATCACACAATGTGGCAGGTTGTCGACAACTCTGTCTGGATAAAGAGGCAACTCAAGCTGAATACCAGACCGCCCCACCTCGCCGTAAGGACAAGAATAACACAGCTCATGGCTATACAGACGACCTCCGACGGGACTAGGATAGTAGAGCAGGACACGCAAGATCGATCTATGGATCGCGAGGGCATGCCTCGACACGCAACAAGGGCTACCTATTCGGACGTGAAAAACTTAGCCACGCCCGAGACGAAAACCGCAAATGGGCTCCTTCTGAGTTACGTCGCAGTGTGGCCCAACATAGAGGCGCCGCACACCCTCTTTGCTTCACTGATGAAGTAATGGATCATGAATTTCCCGACGGATTCAAACCCGTCAATATTGAATCATACGACGGAACAACCGATCCCGCGGTATGGATAGAAGATTTTATCCTCCACATCCATATGGCACGTGGAGACGACCTCCATGCCATCAAATACCTCCCACTAAAACTAAAAGGGCCAGCTCAGCACTTGCTAAACAGCCTGCCTGAAAATTCCATAGGCAGCTGGGAAGCCTTGGAAGAAGCCTTCCTTGACAACTTCCAAGGAACATATGCCCGGCCACCGGACGCCGATGACCTAAGCCACATTGTCCAGCAGCCCGGAGAGTCAGCCAGGAAGCTCTGGACTCGGTTCTTAGTCAAAAAGAACCAAATCGTCGACTGTCCGGACGCGGAAGCCCTTGCGGCCTTCAGACACAGCGTCCGGGACGAATGGCTAGCACGCCACCTCGGACAAGAAGGACCTAAATCCATGACAGCCCTTACTGCTCTAATGACCCGCTTTTGCGTGGGAGAAGACAACTGGCTCGCTCGTAGAAGCAACATCGCTAGCGACCCGGGCACTTCCGAAATCCGAGATGGCAACGGCAAGCCACGACGAAGCAAACACAACAATCGCAACGATAATGAAAGATCACATGACACAGCAGTCAACGCCGGATTCAGCAACCTCAAGCCCGGTCAACGGAAGAAGCCATTCAAGGCAAACCGAGACGAACCATCCAACCTAGACAGGATATTGGACCGACCCTGCCAGATTCATGGCCACCCCGATAAACCAGCTGATCATACTAACAGAAACTGCTGGGTCTTTAGACAGGCCGGCAAGCTCAACGCCGAACACAAGGGGAAGAGGCCGCCAGGCGACAGGGACGACGGAGAGGTTCACCAACGAAATACCGGGGGCCTGAAGCAATTTCTACCCGAGGATCAGCTACTCCCGGAGCGAAAATAGCAGTCCGGCTTCCGCCGCCCACCTCGTACACCTACAAAATTTGTGCCGCGCATACATCACTACGCACTCAAGATACCATGGGCATTGGCACGGACAAGCCTGCAAGCATCCCGGTAACATTTTTTATTCGTTTTCTTTTTATTTCTTCCTTCACTATCCCTTAAAAACAGGTGACGAACAGGACAAACATCTGAAACCGGCGCTATCGGAGTCCGGATCCGTACACTCACCTAAGGGGCTATTTCCATCAAGGATTCCCCCCGCCGAGGACTGGCGGCACAGACGGGCGACAGGAGGTCCAAAATAACTTTTTGTAGACCGCACTCTTTATTTTGAGCCTATACTATGCCTGTTCCTCCGCCTCCGACCCCGAGCATGTCAAATAGCCGGGAGGATGGCTTTTATATATTTAATAAGTAATCATTGGCATATCGCTCAGCTCCCAGTAAACAGTATTCGAATTAATCATCCGTGTTGTTTCGCCACTGAATACGGCTCCCATGGTTGTCTCGCAGATATACCTTGGCATAACCTGCCAGGGGCTCGGTATGGGAACAAATGAGTTGCCAGCAAAAGCCCGAACAGCTCTACAGCGTACTTCGGTGTCGCAAGTTTGGCCTTATATGCATCAGCTCCGAATCATTGTCTTGGGTCAATAGTTGGGTTGCCCGGCTCCTGTGCTTGCTACCCTACGTTCCGCTCTATCGGCTAGGGTAGTAAAGGGAGAACTACTGCGATTGTGCTTCCGGTTCATCTGGTCAAGTACCTCAGTAGAGAAAGCCAAAAATGGACTGTCATGATGTGGCGAGAGCTGGTCAACCACTTGACGACTTATTGGAATCTTTAGCGATTCTCCATGTCACACGAAGGATCTTTTTTAGATCAAATATGTAAGGCACCATACGTCGCATACATACCATGGGCTATGTCGTAGTCCCACCATAAAACTCCTATGGCTAAGTGAAAGTGTTAACGCCCTATAGTCCGATTGCCTGGTTCGCCGCATTATCACCTCCTTTATGGACCAAGACGTTGGATAAAGAGTGATTAAATGCTTTTCCGAACACCCCCGTACTTCCTACAAGGGGGCTGAAGCTGACGACTGGAAAACTTTCAGATTGTATTAAAACGACCGCACAGGAGGAATTAAAGCTTTCAAGCAAAACATAAAATAGATTAACTATAAAATGGTCTTTTACAATTCTCATACACCTCACTCGAACATTATGTCTTTCAAGCACTGACCCTCTATCAAGCGGGCGGTCTCCAGGACGTCTTCAAAATAATGCTCCGGTTCAGGACGGTTCTTGCCCTTGGGTGGACTCTTCGCCGCAACATCGATGGCCTTCATCTTCCCCCAGAATGTCTTGACTCGGGCAAAAGCCATCTGCGCACCCTCAATATACGCCGATCGCTTCACAACGTTGATACGCGGCACCGCGTCAGCAAGCCTTTGCACCAAACCGAAGTAGCTATTCGGAACAGGCTTGGTTGGCCACAACCGAATTATGACGTTCTTCGTGGCAGCGCCGGATATCCTATGAAGTTCGGCCCATTGGGACATTTGTTCATTGAGCAACAGAGGGCGCTTTGATGCGCCAAACTGCGACCAAAAAAGCTTCTCCGTTGCATACCCATCTCGTGCTTGGTAATACTGCGCCACATCGGAAGAACTCTTCGGCAGGTCCAAAAACTCGTCCGGAGAGCTCCACACTTGGTTAAGCTGAGCATAGTTCGGATCACCGAACTTAGCTTGCAGCAGAAACGGCTTACCAGCCGCAATCTCCCTAGCTTGCCGGATCTCCTCACTGCTCTGGATTCCGACCGCACTTCTCTCGCCTCTCGTAAGGCCTTGTCCAGTTCAGCCGTTAAGGCTTTACTCTCCTTCTCCAGAAATTCACAACGGCCAGTAGCATTCTCCAGTTCGAGCATCATCGTGGATATCTTCTCCTCGTCTTGGCGCCGTGCAGCTTGTTTGGCTTTTAACTCAGCCGATGCCTTTTCGGCAGCCGCATTGCTACACCGGGCCTGCTCCTTGGCCCGGGCCAGCTCCGCTCGAAGAACTTCAACGACGGCAGCACCATCTGCAGCCACGCATATTCCAGCATACAGATTTTAGCATCATGCTTATACCACAAAAATGTATGGGGATTGCCCCAAATATATACCTTGCGACTCGTCAAGACGCATATTGATTAACGCAAGGTCATCCCCTGCTACATCCAGCTTCCGCTGCAGCTCAGCAATATCCATAGTCTGGGAAGTAGCTAAGGGGGAAATAGCCCGCGTTCCAGTTCATCAGATCAGTCCTTGAGTAATCCTTTTTGATCCTCCGATTCGCTTCCCAGTGGAAGCCAACCCGAGTCTCAGGGGCTACTACCTATACACAGGTGCATCTTCACAAATAAAACATAGCTGAAAATATTATATCACAAACCTCAAAGCCTTTTAGCAGGCTCATGAAGGCTTCATTCAATCCGCTCTTCGCGGACAAAATCTTCTCAACCAATGTACCCATCAAGGTACGCTGCTCTCCCGAGACAGATGCTTTTCGCAACATGTCCCGCAATATATCCGGAGCCTCCGGGTCTCTAGAAGCCGCTCTAGGATCACCATCATCCTTTGAAGGAATATGTTCACGTGTCTCCAGAATCACCGTCGGCTGCGAGCCAGACAGTCCGGGGCCTTTATTATTAGTCCCAGAATCTCGGACGGTCGGAGATCCACCTTCGTGTACTGCCTCTTTTATCCCCTGCGTAACTTGTTGATCAAGAAGAACCCTCCGCGACGACACTTCAGAGTCGTCCGCCTTATTGGGTGAGGAGGTTGGAGGAGGCGTCTCGCTCTCCATCATCTCTGGGAGGAGACCTCCCGAAGAAGAGGGTTGCCCAGAAACACTCTCTGCGCCGACCTGTAAAAATGCACGGACGCGTTACGTATATCTTCGGTAACGGCAAAGGAGCGGGATGCTATCAAAGTATTCCGGACTCACTTACGGTTTGCCGAGGGCTTGTCCCCTTGTCGGAGCTGTTCAACGGCGTTGCTTTCCAAACCCAAGCCGCTCAACGGTGGCATCTTGCCCCTTTTGGGGGATCGCCCCTCCCAACCTTCAGAGGCGGCCCTTTTCCTCCTACTCGGAGAAGGGATGCTGGCTCCTCTTTCGCCTCTATCTTCAGGCGAGGAAAGGTCGATTTCTCTAGACTCAGTATCCGACTTACTTCCAGAACAAAGGTCATCCTGGGTCTTTTCGCTCTCCTCTTTGCCTTCCCTTGCCGGCACCTGATATGGTGCCGAGGCCAGCATCCTTGTTAGCACAGGATTAGCTGAGTCTTCAGGGAGGGGAGCCGGACACCTAATCTGTTCCACCTTCTTTATCCAGCCCTGAAAAAGGATGATTCGGTTAGTATCTTGCCACTGGGTATCTGATTGTGAGGTATTCGGCAAACGGGAACTTACCGGGGTATCCAGATGATTACAGTCTAGGCCGACATCTTCGGTGGTGTCCGGCCATTGCCTTCGTTTCCCGAAGAATAATCTCCACATTCCTTCATGCGTAGTGCCGAAGAAGTGCTGAAGAGTCCGCGGCACTTCTGGATTGAACTCCCACAGGAGGAGAGGCCATCGCTGGCACGGCAGGGTCCGACGAACTAGCATTACTTGAACAACGTTGACGATATTGATGTCCCTCTCAATGAGGCTTCGGATGCGACTTTGCAGAGTTCGCACATCGTCCGTTGATCCCCAATCCAACCCCTTACTAATCCACGATGCAAGCTGAATTGGGGGGCTGGGTCAAAATGTGGGCGCAGCTGCCCACTTGGAGCCACGGGTCTCGGTGATATAGAACCACCCCTGCTCATAAATCAGAAGATTTGGCGAAGGATCCTTTCAGCCAAACAGCGCTAGCAAGCTTGCTCACTATGGCACCACCGCACTCAGCTTGCTCCCCCTCTATCACTTGCGGCTTCACATCGAAGGTCTTGAGCCACAAGCCAAAGTGCGGAGGAGTTCGGAGGAAGGCTTCGCACATGACGATAAACGCCGAGATAAGAAGAATAGAGTCCGGGGCCAGATCATGAAAATCTAGCCCGTAATAGAACATGAGCCCTCAGACGAAGGGGTTAAGTGCAAACCCTACCCCGCGGAGGAAGTGGGACATGAACACGACCCTCTCGCCGAATCTGGGGGTGGGAATAACCTGCCCCTCGACAGGAAGCCGATGATGGATTTCTGCGGTCAGATACCTCGCCGCCTGAAGCTTTGCAATATCTCCCTCCGTGACAGAAGAAGCTACCCACCGGCCTTGACAGCTGGATCCAGACATGATTGGGGCTTGTGGTAACTGGAACCCGGGTGATGGAACTCGGGGTAGCAAGGGTTGAGGAAGAAGCAAGCATGAAAGAAAAAGACGGGTCTGTACCCCTATACAAAGGCTGCGAATATCAAACGTCTCCTCCTGGGCCTCAAAACTTGCCTATTCCCAAGGAGTTGTACCCAAGCGACGGTTAGGTTACCCACGTCCGGGTTGGCAAGAATCCCCTAAAAAGGGGAGACATGATCTCCGCTTGGACAAGACATGCCAATAAAACCACGTCTCAAGACGTGGGACGACGGGCCAGCTAACGGTTCGAAAATAATGGCCGAGCAGGCGTGATGTCATATTACCAAAAAGTTGTCAGCGGATTGGACTCGTGAAATATTATATCCCCTGCAGTTGTGGACACAGGTCCGGGTACAATCATTACATCTAAAGACTATCTTGGAGTTCGGAAAGGGGAACCCGCCTTGCAATGCCGAAGACAATCCGCGTGCCGGACTCCTCTTCATTGAAGCCAGGTTCAGGGGCTACTGAGGGAGTCCTGGACTAAGGGGTCCTCGGGCGTCCGGCCTGTTATCCATGCGCCGGACTGATGGGCTGTGAAGACACGAAGGCCGAAGACTGCACCCGTATCCGGATTGGACTCTCCTTGGTGTGGAAGGCAAGCTGGGCGATCAACTATGAATATTCCTTCCTATGTAACCGACTCTATGTAACCCTAGATCCCTCCGGTGTCTATATAAACCGGAGGGCATAGTTCGGATAGCATATACTCATTACCATAGTCATACAGGCTAGACTTCTAGGGTTTAGCCATTACGATCTCGTGGTAGACAATTCTTGTAATACTCATATTCATCAAGATCAATCAAGCAGGAAGTAGGGTATTACCTCCATAGAGAGGGCCCGAACCTGAGTAAACATCGTGTCCCCCGTCTCCTGCAACCGTCGACCTTAGACGCATAGTTCGGGACCCCCTACCTGAGATCCGCCGGTTTTGACACCGACAGCTACCGCCGAACTAAGCAAAATAAGATGCATAAAGGATAAACATCACATGCAATCAATATAAGTGATATGATATGGCCATCATCATCTTGTGCCTTTGATCTCCATCTCCAAAGCACCGTCATGATCACCATCGTCACCGGCTTGACACCTTGATCTCCATCGAAGCATCGTTGTGGTCTCGCCAACTATTGCTTCCACGACTATCGCTACCGCTTAGTGATAAAGTAAAGCAATTACATGGCGATTGCATTCCATACAATAAAGCGACAACCACATGGCTTCTGCCAGTTGCCGATAACTTTGTTACAAAACATGATCATCTCATACCATAAATTTAGCATCATGCCTTGACCATATCACATCACAACATGCCCTATAAAAACAAGTTAGACGTCCTCTACTTTGTTGTTGCAAGTTTTATATGGCTGCTACAGGCTGAGCAAGAACCGTTCTTACCTACGCATAAAAAAAACAACGATTTCTCGTCAAGTGTGTTGTTTTAACCTTCAACAAGGACCGGGCGTAGCCACACTCAATTCAACTAAAGTTGGAGAAACTGACACCCGCCAGCCACCTGTGTGCGAAGTACGTCGGTAGAACCAGTCTCGCGTAAGCGTACGCGAAATGTTGGTCTGGGCCGCTTCATCCAACAATACCACAGAATCAAAGTATGACATGCTGGTAAGCAGTATGACTATTATCACCCACAACTCATTTGTGTTCTATTCGTGCATATAACATCTACGCATAGACCTGGCTCTGATACCACTATTGGGGAACGCAGTAATTTCAAAAAAATTCCTACACACACGCAAGATCCATCTAGGTGATGCATAAAAACGAGAGGGGAGAGTGTTGTCTACGTACCCTCGTAGACCGAAAGCGGAAGCGTTATGACAACGCGGTTGATGTAGTCATACGTCTTCATGATCCGACCGATCCTAGTACCGAAAGTACGGCACCTCCGCGATCTGCACACGTTCAGCTCGGTGATGTCCCACGAACTCTCGATCTAGCTGAGTGTTGAGGGAGAGCTTCGTCAGCACGACGGCGTGATGACGGTGATGAAGTTACCGGCACAGGGCTTTGCCTAAGCACTGCAACGATATGACCGAGGTGGATTATGGTGGAGGGGGCACCGCACACGGCTAAGACAATGTCAACTTGTGTGTCTCTGGGTGCCCCCCTCCCCACGTATATAAAGGAGCGAGGGGGAGGCTGGCCGACCTCTCTAGGCGCCCCAAGGGGGGAGGAGTCCTCCCCCTAGTGGGAGTAGGAACCCCCCTTTCCTAGTCCCACTAGGAATAGAAGGAAGAGGGGGAAGGAGAACGGAAAGGGGGGCTGACCCCCTCACCCAATTCGGATTGGGCTTGGGGGAGCGTGCCCCTCCTAGGCTGCCTTCTCTTCACTCCCACTAAGGCCCATTAAGGCCCATATGCTCCCCGGGGGGTTCTGGCAACCTCCCGGTACTCCTGTAAATGTCCAAACTCACCCGGAACCATTCCGATGTCCAAACATAGTCATCCAATATATCGATCTTTATGTCTCGACCATTTCGAGACTCCTCGTCATGTCCGTGATCATATCCGGGACTCCGAACTACCTTCGGTACATCAAAACACGTAAACTCATAATATCGATCGTCGCCGAACGTTAAGCGTGCGGACCCTACGGGTTCAAGAACTATGTAGACATGACCGAGACACGTCTCGGGTCAATAACCAATAGCGGAACCTGAATGTTCATATTGGCTCCCACATATTCTACGAAGATCTTTATCGGTCAAACCGCATAACAACATACGTTGTTCCCTTTGTCATCGGTATGTTACTTGCCCGAGATTCGATCGTCGGTATCTCAATACCTAGTTCAATCTCGTTACTGGCAAGTCTCTTTACTCGTTCCGTAATGCATCATCCCGCAACTAAATCATTAGTTACATTGCTTGCAAGGCTTATAGTGATGTGCATTACCGAGAGGGCCTAGAGATACATCTCCAACAATCGGAGTGACAAATCCTAATCTCGATCTATGCCAACTCAACAAACACCATCGGGGACACCTGTAGAGCACCTTTATAATCACCCAGTTATGTTGTGACGTTTGGTAGCACACAAAGTGTTCCTCCGGTATTTGGGAGTTGCATAATCTCATAGTCATAGGAACATGTATAAGTCATGAAGAAAGCAATAACAACATACTAAACGATCAAGTGCTAAGCTAACAGAATGGGTCAAGTCAACCACATCATTCTCTAATGATGTGATCCCGTTAATCAAATGACAACTCATGTCTATGGCTAGGAAACTTAACCATCTTTGATTCAACGAGCTAGTCAAGTAGAGGCATACTAGTGACACTCTGTTTGTCTATGTATTCACACATGTACTAAGTTTCCGGTTAATACAATGCTAGCATGAATAATAAACATTTATCATGATATAAGGAAATATAAATAACAACTTTATTATTGCCTCTAGGGCATATTTCCTTCACATACCAACAATTTCCAAGGAATTTATTATTTGACAACATAAAGTAAATTCTTTTTTTTTTGCATTTTGGGACTGGGCATCCTTAAAACCTTTGCCTTACTCTCGTGCAATGACAAGTGAATAAACACTCATCTTGAGAACAACACATCTAGCATGGAAAATATTAGCCACCTGTTACCGTTCCACGGGCGAAACAAACACACAAAAGAGAAGTTTATTTTGAAAATTAGAGATGGCAGATGCAAATTTGGTTAGAACGGCAAAAGAATACCGCATATAGGTAGATATAGTGGACTCATGTGGCAAAACTGGTTTAAAGGATTTTGGATGCACAAGTAGAGGTCATACTTAGTGCAAAATGAAGGCTAGCAAAAGATTGGGAAGCGACCAACCAAGAAACGAATAATCTCATAAGAAAGCATTAAGCATAACTAACACCGAATAATGCACCACAAGTAGGATATAATTTTCATTGCATGATTATTGACTTTCGTGCATGCATAGGGAATCACAAACCTTAACACCAATATTCCTACTAGAGCACAATTACTTTTCAACATAACTCACATATCACATCATCATATCTCAAAACTATTACTAAGAATCAAGTTTATTTTGTCCAATGATCTTCATGACATTTTTTACTTTATCCTTCTTGGATATATATAACTTTGGGACTAACTTTTATGTGTGGCTTTTCATAAGCTCAAACAAATATAAGTGAAGATCATGAGCATAACAAATTTTCTTTCTCTCAAAATAATTTAAGTGAAGCAAGAGAGAAATTCTTCAAAATTTTACTAACTCTCAAATAAATCTAAGTGAAGCAAGAGAGCATTTCTTCAAAAATAACAAAGCACACCGTGCTCAAAAATATATACGTGAAGCACTAGAGCAAGTCCTAGCTCATAAAAGATTTAACTGAAGCAAAGAGAGCAATTTTAACAAGTCATGATATAATTTTGGCTCTCTCAAATAGGTGTGTCCAGCAAGGATTGTTGACTTAAAACACAAAATAAAACAAGAAAAGACACATATCATACAAGACGCTCCAAGCAAAACACATATCATGTGACGAATAAAAATATAGCCTCGAGTAAAATAGCGATAATTGTTGGAAGAAAGCGGGGATGCCACTCAGGGGCATCCCCAAGCTTAGTTGGTTGCTCATTGTTGGAATAATAGCTTAGGATGCCGGGGCATCCCCAAGCTTAGGCTCTTACATCCTTCCTTCATCCATCGTAAGATAACCCAAAACTTGAAAACTTCAATCACACAAAACTCAACAAAACCTTCGTGAGATCCGTTAGTGTAAGAAATAAACCACTACTATAAGTGATGTATGAAACCAATTCTTATTTTGTTTATGTATTATATCTACTGTATTCCAAATTTTCTATGGAAAAAACTCATCAAAGAAAACCATAGAGCCATCAAAATAAGCACACAACACAAAGAAAACAGAATATGTGAAAATAGAACAGTCTATAGCAATCTGATTTGTTCGAATACTTCTGGAACTCCAAAAATTCTGAAAAACTAGGACAACCTCGATAATTTGTATTTTCACAAGAACGAGAGTGGCCAACTTTTTGGTTCTAGGATTCTTTATTTCGGGAAGCTCAAAAATCAATCTTTGCAAAGTAGGATGAGTGCGGATAAATTTGTTTTCAAGTTTCAAAACAGGTGCTGAAATAGCATCCGCATAAGATCTAGTAGTTTTAAGTATAGGAGCATCATCTAGACTTAAATTTCCAACATAATTGAAAAATTCTTGGATACGTTCTTTTCCCATAACGTTCCCTTGCCCCAAGATAAAAGTTTTAGCATCCAGATTGCATGTACATCCAATCTTAGGAGTCAGGCCATCATTTGTCGGTGCCATACCAAAATCACTCATGATTGCAAGCAGAGAATAGATCTGGCGAGAAAACAGCGGACGAAAAAAGAGAGGCGAATAAAACGGAGAATTTTTGTGAAGTGGGGGAGAGGAAAACGAGAGGCAAATGGAAAATAATGTAAATTGCAAGGAGATGAGATTTGTGATTAGGAACCTGGTTATGATGAAGATCCTCCCCGGCAACGGCGCCAGAAATTCTCCTTGATGGTAGCTGGAACTACGTCGGTATCTCCCCGGAGAGGGAGGGATGATGTAGCACAGCAACGGTAGGTATTTCCCTCAGTTATGAAACCAAGGTATCGAACCAGTAGGAGAACCAAGCAACACAACGTAAACAACACCTGCACACAAACAACAACACCTCGCAACCCGACGAGTTAAAGGGGTGTCAATCCCTTTTGTGGTACGGCGCCTCAAGATAGGCAAGCGGACGTGAGGTAAATTGTAGTAGATTGATAGATCGAACGCCAAATAAAATAAATAAAGATAAAACGCAGCAAGGTATTTTTGTATTTTTTGGTTTAATAGATCTGAATAAAAATGCAAAGGAAAAGTAGATCGCAAGGCAAATATATGATTAAGAAGACCCGGGGGCCGTAGGTTTCACTAGTGGCTTCTCTTGGAAAAAATAGCAAATGGTGGGTAAACAAATTACTGTTGGGCAATTGATAGAACTTCAAATAATCATGACGATATCCAAGCAATGATCATTACATAGGTGTCGGTGTCAAAACCGGCGGATCTCGGGTAGGGGGTCCCGAATTGTGCGTCTAGGATCGATGGTAACAGGAGACGGGGGACACGATGTTTACCCAGGTTCGAGCCCTCTCTATGGAGGTAATACCCTACTTCATGCTTGATTGATCTTGATGAATATGAGTGTTACAAGAGTTGATCTACCACGAGAACGTAATGGCTAAACCCTAAAAGCCTTGCCTATGTGAATATGGTAATTAATGTCCCCCCTATCCGGACTATGCTCTCCGGTTTATATAGACACCGGAGAGATCTAGGGTTACATGGAGTCGGTTACATAAGAAGGAATCTTCACAGCTGGTCGCCTAGCTTGCCTTCCACGCCAAGGAAAGTCCAATTCGGACGGGTATAGTCTTCGGCCTTCGTATCTTCACAGCCCATCAGTCCGGCCCAATGAATAACAGGCCGGACGCCCGAGGACCCCTTAGTCCAGGACTCCCTCAGTAGCCCCTGAACCTGGCTTCAATGACGATGAGTCCGGCGCGCTGATTGTCTTTGGCATTGCAAGGCGGGTTCCCTCCTTCCGAACTCCGGAATAGTCTTCGGACGTAGTAGATATATCCGGACCTGTGTATACAATTGCAGAAAATACAATATTCCACGAGTCTAATTTGTTGATAACTGTTTATGACATCACATCACGCCTGCCCGGTTACTATTTCCAACCGTTGGCTGGCACGTCGCCCCACGTCTCGGGACGCGGTTTTACTGGCATGTCTTGCTAAAGCAGAGATCGTGTTCCCTTATTCACGGGATTTTCATTAATGCAGGCGTGGATAACCCAACCGTCTCCTGGGTACAACTCTCTGGAGATAGGTAAGTTTCGAGACCCAGGTGGATACGCTTAGTATTTGGGGTCTTTATATAGGGTCCCAGACTCGTCTTCTTCCTTTGCGCTTACTTGTTCCTCAACCCTAGCCACCCCAAGTTCCAACCCTTGGGTTCCCATCGCCACCAGCCCTAATCATGTCCGGATCCAGCCATCAAGGCCGGTGGGTGGCTTCTTCTGTCACAGAGGAGGATATTGCGAAGCTCCGCGCAGCGAGGTATCTGACCCCGGAAATCCTTCATCGGCTTCCTACACAGGGGCAGGTCGTTCCTACCCCCAAATCCGGAGAGAGGGTAGTGTTTGTGTCCCACTTCCTTCATGGGTTAGGGTTCGCGCTTAACCCCTTCGTCCGGGGGCTCATGTTCTACTATGGGCTAGACTTTCACAATCTGGCCCCGGACTCTATTCTCCTCATCTCGACATTTATCGTCACGTGTGAGGCCTTCCTCCGGACTCCTCCGCACTTTGATTTGTGGCTCAAGACCTTTGATGTGAGGCCGCAGGTGACAGAGGAGGAGCAGGCAGGGTGCGGCAGCGTCACAATAGCTTGCCAGCGCGGTTTGGTTTGAAGGATCTTTCGCCAAGTCTTCCAACCTATGGCAGCAGTGGTGGTTTTATATCAACGAGCCGCGGGGCTCCAAGTGGGCGGCTACGCCTGCGTTCCGACCCGGCCCTCCAATTCAGCTTGCTTCATGGATCAATAAGGGACTGGACTAGGGATCCGTCAATGAAGTGCAGACTCTACAAGGTCCCATCCGAAGCCTTACCGAGAAGCGCATCGGTCTTGTGAACGTCGTTCAAGTAATGCTAGTCTGCCGGACCCTCCCATGTCAGTGGCGGCCTCTCCGTATGTGGGAGTTCAATCCAGAAGGGCGGCGGCCTCTTCGGCACTTCTTCGGCACCACGCACGAAGGAATGTGGAAATTATATTTCAGGGAACGAGAGCAATGGCCGGACACTACCGAAGATGTCGGCCTTGACTGCAATCATCCGGACACTGCGGTAAGTACTCAAACTCCAAACACCTTCTATTCAAGCATCTCTTGACAAGATACTGAACAATCCGTCCCTATACAGGACTGGATAAAGAAAGCGGTGTTTATCTGGTGTCCAGCGCCCCTTCCTGAAGACTCTACAACCGCCCTGCTGACAAGAATGCTGATTCCCACACCGTACCAGGTGTCTGCAGAGGGGGGCGAGAGCGGGGAGCCCGAAGGTGATACCCGTCCTGAGGATGAATTAGACGCTGTGTTCGGGGAAACCAAAACTCTTTTGCCCGAGGGCAAAGGCACGGAGGAGGCCCTCCATGGCAAAAAGAGGGCGGCTTCCGAAGATCAGGAGGGGAAGCCTTCCAAGAGAGGAAAAATGCCATCGTCGGGCAGTTTGGGCCGGGCGAGCGATGCTGCCGTAAAGTTTTATGGCGAGGACGAACCTCTGGCCAAACCGTAAGTGAAGCTGGGGCACTTTAAATGTACCTCATTCTTTTCCTATTAGTGAAGTAATCATCCGACATATGCACATCCACGCAGGTTACCGCCTGGTGTTTCTCGATCGTCCTCCTCCTCGGGAAACCTTCTTCCGGAGATGATGGAGAGTGACACGCCATCTCCGGCCTCTTCACCCAACATGGGGGATGGTACCGAGGTATCGTCCCGAAGGGCTCCTCCCGATCGTCAAGCAGTGCAGGAAACGAAGAAGGCGTTACCCGAAGGTGGTGCCTCCGTCACTCAGGGTTCGGGAATCAAGAATGATGGCCCCGAACCGTCTGGTTTACAGCCGGAGAAGATTCTGGGGGCAAGTAAGCGGATTCCTTCAAAGGAATGCCGTACTCCGGCGGCGGTTTCCGAAGACCCCGGAGCGCCGGAAATGATGACGGACATGCTGCGGCGAGCGTCCATTTCAGAGAAGCACCATGCCTTGATGGTTACGGTGGTCGAAAAGGTTCTATCCGCGAAGAGCGGATTGAACGAGGCCTTCTCGAGCCTTCTAAGAGGTTTTGAGGTTTGTGATGTAATTTTGCCAATTGAATAATATTGACAGAATGCACTTGTTGTATATGCAGTAGCCCCTGAGACTCGGATTGCCTTCCGAAGGAGGCAATCGGAGGATCAAAAATAAATGCTCCATCACTAACCTTGATTTAACTTGGGATACAGGCTGCCTCCCCTTCTGCGGCTACCCGAAATATGGAAGTGGCCGAACTGCAGCGAAAGCTGGATATTGCAGAAGATGACATTGCATTGATCAACAGGCGTCTTGACGACTCGCAAGGTATATATGTCGAGCATTCCTTACACCAATGTTCTTGTAATGTAGGCCTGACGCCGAAAAGGGTTTTATATGAAATGCGCATGATTGCAGATGGTGCTGCCGCCGTTGAAGTTCTTCGGGGGGAGCTAGCCCGGGCCAAGGAGCAGGCCCGGTGTAGTGATGCGGCTGCCGAGAAGGCATCGGCTGATCTAAGAGCCGAACAGGCAGCTCGGCGCCACAGTGAGGAGAAAATATCCGCACTGGCGCTTGAATTGAAGAATACTGCCAGCCGCTGTGAATTCCTTGAGAAGGAGAATAAAGCCAAAATGGCTGAACTTGATAAGGCCGTATGAGAGGCGAGTGAAGCTCGGTCTGAATCTAGGGCAGCTCGTGAAGAGATTCGGCAGGCTAAGGAGATAGTGGCCGGTAAGCCCTTTTTGCTTCAGACTAAGTTTGGTGATCCGGACTATGCTCAGCTAAACCAGGTCTGGAGTTCTCCGACTGAATTTTTGGACTTGCCGAAGAGTTCTTCCGATGCGGTGCAATTTTACCAAGCGCAAGAGGGGTATGTAACGGAGAAGCTTTTCTGGTCACAATTTGGCGCATCAAAGCGCCCTCTGTTGCTAAATGAACAGATGCCGCAATGGGCCGAGCTTCATAGGATATCCGGCGACGCCATGAAGAACGTCATAATCCGGTTGTGGCCGAGTGAGCCTGTTCCCAAGAGCTACTTTGGCCTGGTGCGGCGTCTTGTTGATGCGGTGCCGCGTATCAATGCTGCGAAGCGGTCGGCATGCATTGAGGGTGCACGGATGGTCTTTGCCCGAGTCAAGACGTTCTGGGGGAAGATAAAGGCCGTCGATGTTGCGGCGAAGAGTCCGCCCAAGGGCAAGGACCGTAATGAGCCGGAGCATTATTTTGAAGACGTCCTGGAAGCCGCCCGCCTGATAGAGGGTCAATGCTCAAAGAACATAATGTTCGAGTGAGGTGTATTAGAATTGTAAAAGAAAATTTTATAATTGATCCATTTAATATTTTTGCTCCAAAGCTTGAATTCCTCCTGTGCGGCCGTTTTAATATAATCTGAAAGTTTTCCAGTCGCCGGCTTCATCCCCCTTGTAGGAAGTATGGGGGTGTTCGGAAAAGCATTTAATCACTCTTTATCCAACGTCTTGGTCCGTAAAGGAGGTGATAATGCAGCGAATCAGGCAATCGGACTATAAGGCGTTAACACTTTCACTTAGCCATAGGAATTTTATGGTGGGGCTACGACATAGCCCCTGGTATATATGCGGCGTATAATGCCTTGCATATTTGATCTGAAAAAGATCCCTCGTGTGACACGGAGAATCGCTAAGGATTCCAGGAAGTCGTCAAGTGGTTGATCAGCTCTCGCCGCATCATGATAGTCAGTTTTTGGCTTTCTCTACTGAGGTGCTCGTCCGGTTTAGACCAGGGCACAATCGCAGTAGTTCTCCCTTTACTACCCTAGCCGATAGAGCGAAACGTAGGGTAGCAAGCACAGGAGCCGGGCAACCCAACTATTGACCCAAGACAATGATTCGGAGCTGATGCATATAAGGCCAAACTTGCGACGCCGAAGTACGCTATAGAGTTGTTCGGAATTTTGCTGGCAACTCTTTCGTTCCCATACCGAGCCCCTGGCAGGGCATGCCGAGGTGCATCTGTAACGCAGCCCTTGAGGCCGTACTCATTGTTGAAAGAGTATGAAAGATTAGTTCGGACGAGGTTTTCTGGGAGCAGAGCAATACGCCAATGACGAATATATGTGTGTGTATATATATATATATATAATAAAAAAGAAACCACAAGCCCGGCTATTTGACATGCTCGGGGTCGGGAACAGAGGAAAAAGGGCATAGTACAGGCTCGGAATAAAGAGTGTGGTCTACAAAAAGTTATTTTGGACCTCCTCTCGCACGTCTGCGCCGCCCGTCCTTGGAGAGGGGAATTCTTAACGGAAGTAGCCCCTTAGGTGAGTGTACGGATCCGAACTCCGATAGAGTCCGTTGTAGATGCTGTCGCGGTCACCTGTTCTTAAGAAATGATACGGAAAAATAAGAAAAACGGATAAAAACGTTACGGTGATTCTTGCAGGGTTGTCCATATTGTGCTTCCACTGATGCCCATGGTAAGTGGGTGGCGGAAGCCGAACTGCTATTTCCGTTCCGGGAGTGGTCGAACTTCAGATGGAAACTGCTTCTGGCCCCTGATGTTCGGCTGGCGAGCCGCTCCGTCGTCTTTATCGCCTGGTGGCCTCCTCCCCTTACTATCGGTGTTAAGCTTGCCTGCCTGCTTGAGGACCCAACAATTTCTGTTGGTATGGTTAGCTGGCTTATCAGGATGACCGTGAATCTGACAAGGTCGGTCCAATATTCTGTCAAGGGTGGATGATCCATCCTGGTTTGCCTTTAGTGGCTTCTTCCGTTGACCGGGTTTTGGATTGTGAAATCCGGCGTTGACCGTTGTGTCGCGCAATCTTTCAGTATTGTTGCGACTGTTGTGTTCGGTTCGTCGTGGCTTACCGTTGTCGTCTCGAATTTCGGAAGTGCCCGGGTCGCTGGCGTTGTTGCTTTTACGAGCGAGCCAGTTGTCTTCTCCCGCACAAAAGCGAGTCATTAGAGCGGTAAGGGCTATCTTGGATTTAGGTCCTTCCTGGTCGAGGTGACGTGCTAGCCATTCATCCCGGACGCCATGTTTGAAGGCTGCGAGGGCTTCTGCGTCCGGACAATCGACAATTTGGTTCTTTTTGACTAAGAACCTAGTCCAGAGCTCCCTGGCTGACTCGCCGGGCTTCTGCACAATATGACTTAAGTCATCGGCATCTAGTGGCCGGACATATGTTCCTTGGAAGTTGTCTCGAAAGGCGTCTTCCAAGTCTTCCCAGCTACCAATACAGTTTTCTGGCAAACTGTTTAGCCAGTACCGAGCTGGCCCTTTAAGCCATGAAGGGGCCATGAAGTACCATGGAGTGGCCATCCCGTGTCTATTATACACACGTCGTACCATGAAGTGGCCATCCCGTGTCTAGCGGGTAGTGAGTTCTGGCCTTGCCCCTCATCGTCGTCCATACCGTCGATGTCTTTGGGGCCGAGGTCAAGCGTGTTGGTTGGGTCTTCGACAGTGGCTATGAAGTGGGTGGCGGGTGGGAAGCTAAATTCTCCATCATCAGTCGTAAGTTCGAACCGAACATAGTTCAGTGGCGAGTCGCCTGCCAGAGATAGGTTTTTTAGTGAGTTTAGTACATCGCCCATGGGCGAGTGTTTGAAGACGTCTACGACGCTGAACCTGAGGATCGATACCCGATCGAGTTCGGTATCTGCGGACTCGCAGGGTTCGAAACCTGTCGCCGGGGACGAGTCCGGGGTTCCGCTGATGCGGATATCATACGCAGTAGAATTTGCGTGCGGCTCCAACGCCGTGGAATCGGTAGCCCCCGTGATGAGGTTGAGCTTCCCATCCTGGGACGACTTGATCTGCTCCGGATCTAAGGCCGGAGTTGCTGCAGGAGCTATCTCCTGGATGCGGCCCGATGACAGGTTTATGCCATGTCCGTCGGGGCGGCGGGGAGCGATTGCCGCGGTCTCGAATCTGTCGAAGATCAAGTCTCCATGGATGTCCGCAACATAGTTCAAGCTTCCGAATCTGACCTGACGGCCAGGGGTGTAGCTGTCGATCTGCTCCAGATGGCCAAGCGAGTTGGCCCGCAGTACGAAGCCACCGAACATGAAAATCTGTCCGGGGAGAAAGGTTTCTCCCTGGACAACATCATCATCGACGATTGAAGGGGCCATCAAACCTTTTGTCGACGGCACAGTGGAACTCTCAATGAAAGCACCAATGTCGGTGTCAAAACCGGCGGATCTCGGGTAGGGGGTCCCAAACTGTGCGTCTAGGATCGATGGTAACAGGAGACGGGGGACACGATGTTTACCCAGGTTCAGGCCCTCTCTATGGAGGTAATACCCTACTTCCTGCTTGATTGATCTTGATGATATGAGTGTTACAAGAGTTGATCTACCACGAGATCGTAATGGCTAAACCCTAAAAGCCTAGCCTATGTGAATATGGTAATGAATGTCCCCTATCCGGACTATGCTCTCCGATTTATATAGACACCGGAGAGATCTAGGGTTACATGGAGCCGGTTACATAAGAAGGAATCTTCACAGCTGGTCGCCTAGCTTGCCTTCCACGCCAAGGAAAGTCCAATCCGGACACGGGTATAGTCTTCGGCCTTCGTATTCTGGGAGAGTTTCCAAACTGCCATGGGCACCCATCTTTCCTTCAGTACCGCTTTCCACCCTCAATCAAGTGGTCAGGTGGAAAGGGTCAACCAAATTCTCGAAGACATGCTTAGAGTGCGTTATCTCATTCGGTATGGATTGGGAGAAATGCCTACCTTTCGCCGAGTTTGCTTATAACAATAGCTATGAATCCAGTCTTAAGAAAGCTCCTTTTGAGATTCTGTATGGACGAAGATGTCGAACACCTTTGAACTGGTCAGAAACCGGTGAAAGACAATTCTTTGGACCGGACATGATCCAGGAAGCAGAAGAGCAAGTTCGCATCATTCGTGAGAATTTGAAAACAGCCCAGTCTCGTCAAAAGAGCCAGTATGACCGTCGTCATAAGGAAGTGGCTTATGAAGTTGGCGACAAGGCTTACCTTCGGGTTACTCCTCTAAAGGGTACCCACCGTTTCGGTATCAAGGGCAAGTTGGCTCCTCGTTACATTGGTCCTTTTCGCATTCTCGCTAAACGAGGAGAGGTTGCCTACCAGTTGGAACTACCCCCACATCTTTCTCGAGTCCATGATGTCTTCCACGTCTCTCAACTCAGGCGTTGCTTTTCGGATCCCATCCGCGGAGTGGACCACGAAACGCTTGATCTCCAAGATAACCTCACATATCGAGAGTACCCTATTCGCATTCTTGATCAAGCAGAGCGTGTCACCCGACGTCAGAACATCAAGTTTCTCAAGGTTCAGTGGTCTCATCATTCCGAGAGAGAAGCTACATGGGAGCGAGAAGATCGTCTTCGACTGGAGTACCCCACCTTCTTTCCATCGACCCCTGAATTTCGGGACGAGATTCTTTCAAGTGGGGGCGAGTTGTCACGTCCCTAGTTCTGGTATGACCTAGACTAGCTAGTCATGTGTGCATCATGTCTAAATTTCATTTAAATTTGAAATGGGGATTTGTGAAAACCTCATAAATCATTTCTGGAAATGACCCATATAAAAATTGCTCCAAAAAGGTCCAAGGAAATGTTCATGTTACTCCCTGAAAATATTGGACAGAGATAAAAATCAAACCAATATTTTCAGGAGCTCACAAATATTTATTTTGGGCATTTGGAATTAATGCAGTAATTATTTGCTTTGGATATATATAAAATATTGTCCAAAAATTATGCCATTTGTTGAGGAGTTCTGGAATAATACCACTAGCCCCTACAAAAATTGGCATAAGTAAATAAAATGGTTTAGTATTTTTGTTAAACCAAACAAATGTCAGAAAATTAGAAAAGAAAAAGAAATAGGAAAAAGGGAGCTTACCTGCGGCCTGGCACTGTGCGGCCTGGCCTGGCCAGCAGGCCGGCCCAGCTGACTGGCCAGCGCCAGTCGTCCCCCTCCTCGCGCCAGAGGGACAGGGCGCGTGGTCGCCGCACGCCGCGCGCATGCACGCCACGGCAGCTGCCTGCCTGCCCTCTCCCCTCTTCGACCTGGCCTCGCCAGAAGCGCCCAGCTCCCCCTGGCCTCACTCCCTCTCTCCTGCGCCTCTCCCCTCCTCTCTCCCGCTCTCTCCCGCGACGCCCGAACGCGTCGGTCGCCGCCGTTCGCTGCCCCGCGCTCCCCGCCATCCCCTCGCACCTCCGTCGTGTCCCAGAGCTCCGCCTCCTCGCGCTGAACCCCTCCGCTGAGCCACGCAAGCCGGAACGCCCTGGAACGCCGCCATCGCCATCGCCTTCCTCCTCGGGCTCCGCCGTCCGCCACCGTCGATTCGCTGCCGTCTCCGCGTCCCCGAGCTCGCCAACCCGCTCGTCTCACTCGCTGTGAGCCACTGACCCGAACCCCCCTTCTTCGCGCTCTGTTTGCTTGCTGTAGCCGTCGCTCCGCCGGAGACCGAACCACACCGCCGCCCGAGCTTCTCGCCGCCGTGGCCACAGTCGTCGTAGCTCCCAACCGAGCACACCCACGTGCTCACCGCGCCGCGTAGGTGCCATAGGAGCTAAGCACGCCACTCCACGGCCACCGCAGCCCCGTTCCCGAGTGCGCCCGAACTCCGGCCGCCGCCGAAGTTGACGCCGCGCTCAACCTCGGCCACCCTAGCTGCTGCCGCTTGCTGCACTGGATGCGGGAGAGCTCCAGCTCCCCGCGATTGCCCTCCGCCGCTCGTTTGGGCACCGGGAGAACGAACCCGACGCCCTCCGTCGTCTCTGGCTCCGCCGGCGACGAGCCGCGGGTCAACTCCGGCAAGTTGACCCGGGTTTGACCCCGGTTGACCTCCCCAGGGTCACTGACCTGCGGGCCCTGCCTGACTAATTAACCTAGCTTAGGTCTAAACCTAATTAGATTAACCTAGGTTAGTGCTAACTAAGTTTAGTTAGTTTAGTTAGCCACTGACACACGGGACCCACGCGTCAGGTTTGACCTGGACCATGCCCCGTTGACCTGCTGATGCAGCGATGACGTCATGCTGACGCAGTAAAGGACTTTCTGGATTTAAAATAAATCAGGAAATTCCAGAAAATTAGTAAAACTTCTAAAATTCATAGAAATTCAACCGTAGCTCAGATTTAAATAATTTATATATGAAAAATTATCAGAAAAATGCAATCTATCCATCTGTACTAGTTTCATGCATGACAAACCAACTTATACCTACTGTATAAGTGAAAACATATAAATGGCATATATAAGGACTTAAATTAGAGTTGCATTTGAACCTTTGGTTCAAATGGATGTCTTCCAAGTTGAATGCTAAATGCATTGGCTCAAAATACATCACATATTCATGCCATATTCATGCATCATATTGTTGCATATGATTGTGTTTTGATTGTCGACACCGTTCCTTCTCGATAGGTCCTGCTCCGGAGAGTGTTCCAGAGTACCTGTCTGAGGAGCAGTGCCACCCTGTTGATCTACCAGGCAAGCAAACCCCCTTTGTTCATTCCGATACAATCCTAGTCTCTCGCTCCTGCTCTCTTTTACCGCATTAGGACAACAACGATTCAACTGCTACTTTATGCTGCGGTAGTTGAACCCATTCCTCTGCATGACCTGTCATTGCCACAGTAAATAGTTGAAACCCACTAGCATGTGTAGGAGTTGATTGAGCCATGTTGTGTTCCTACCATGCCATGCCTGCTATTGCTTAGAGTTGTGTCAGGTCTGGTTCATTGGGAATGAATTGGAGTGTTACGATATGTTCTGGTGCCGAGAGTTAAGCGTGTGAACACGATTTGGTAAAGGTAGCGGTGAGAGGCCATGTAGGAGTACATGGTGGGTTGTCTCATTGGGACCGTCCTTAAGAACCGAGTTCTGTGTAAGTTGTCCAATGACTAGCTACTACCACACATTGGGTTCCGGTAACTCGACCCCTCTCGACTTATTAACCAACTTGATCTCTGTCTAGGAGTTGCAACTAGTTTCTGGTGTTTGTAGGTAGTGCTATTTTTCTACCAAGTGGCACCCGGCAGGGTGGGCTTGGGACAGACTAGGCACACGTGGCCCGGTGTACCGAGTGGCACCCGGATGGTGGGCTCGGGAACCCTGCACACATCGTTTGGGGCCGTGAGCGACACCCCGGCCGGATCTCCTTGCGGATGGAACCCGAATAGGCGATAAACCTGGACTAGAGTCTTGCGTGGTTAGTCAGGTCGTGGCCGACACCCTCGCCAGGCTTCCGCTTGAAGGTTGCCGAGGTACATGACGTGTACATGGCGGTAAGTGGCGAGAGCGTGTGTGACGCAGTACACCCCTGCAGGGTTATCATGATCTATTCGAATAGCCGTGTCCTCGGTTATGGACTTCTTGGATGCTTACGTGGTACATAGACAACTTGAAGTGGATACTCTAAAATGCTCAAGATAAGTGTGAGTGCTATGGATGGCTTCTCGTAGTGAGACGGGAATGGATCCATAGTGGTGTATTAAGGTGGTGATCAGTGGACTCGTGTGCGCCTTCTTACCTCAAAGAAGTTTCTCGTAGTCGTAGAACAGGATAGCCTCTGAGTCAAAGCTGGCTTGCTGCAACTAAACCACACACTACCTTCTTGATACAAATGCATGTATGATAGGATCTGATGTAAGTCTTGCTGAGTACCTTTGTACTCATGTTTGCTTTATTTATGTTTTGCAGCGGAGACTTCGGTCTTGTTAGTAGTTCCGCTTGGACTTCGACGGGTAGCTTGTACCTCAGCTACGATCTTGTACCTTGGGAGGGTCTTGTAGATAGTCAGGCTTCTTAGCCTTTTTCTTTTGTAGTTGTTTGTACTCAGACATGTAATGCTTCCGTTGCTTGTATGCTCTGAATGATGGGTCATGTGACCCCTGTTTGTACTTAATGCTATGTGGCTCATCTGGGCCTTTTATCTATATGAGTTTGCGTTATGTTGTGATGCCATGTTGTACAGCACATACTTGCATGTTATGCGTACGTGTAACGTGTATTGCTATGTGTGGGATCCGACAATCTAGTTGTTTATCCTTGGCAGCCTCTCTTATGGGGAAATGTAGTCTAGTGCCTCCTTGAGCCATAGTAGTCCGCTACAGCCCGGTTTACCGGAGTCCTGCTAGCCCAGCACTACTGCTCTGGACACTTGACTGGCTGGCATGTGTTTCATCTCGTTCCTGTGTCTGTCCCTTCGGGGAAATGTCACGCGGTGACATCCGGAGTCCTGCCTAGCCTGCTACAGCCCGGGTTCCCGGAGTCCTGTTAGCCCAGTGCTACAGCCCGGATTCACACGCTGCTGACCGACACGCTCGATGTTGAATCATGTATGCTTGTCCCCATACGTTAGTGCCGCTTTGGGTTCACGACTAGCCATGTCGGCCCGGGTTCTCTGTCATATGGATGCTAGCGACATTGTCATATACGTGAGCCAAAAGGCGCAAACGGTCCCGGGCCATGGTAAGGCGACACCCGTGGGAATACCGTGCGTGAGGCCGCAAAGTGATATGAGGTGTTACATGCTAGATCGGTGTGACCTAGAATCGGGGTCCCAACAGCTTTGGTATCAGAGCCTGACTGCCTGTAGGATTTCCAAGCCAACCTGGTCGAAGTTGAGTCTAGAAATTCCTTAGTTATGTAAGGGAATTGATTGTGGAAGGGAACGTAAGGCTCTTTTACTCCTTTTACCTCATGCCTTCTGATCTGAGTCATCCTATCTTTCCTACGGGGTTAAGGAACTAGGCTTTCTCTTCCGTCTATCAGGATCACGTGTTACTACACCGTAGTCTCTTAGGATTGGTTGATCAGAGTCTTATCCCAGTTTGAGTACCTCCGGTGTAGCCTGTTTTAGTAATATCTCAGAACCTTGAGTGATGATGTTGAGTAAGGTGCTACCCCGTCCTTTGCAGAATGTCTCATTTTGAGCATTTTACTGCCGTTATGCTGCCGGATTTGTCCTAGGAGTTTGAGAGATACTAAATTTTCTTATGCTACATGTTGCATCCTATAGTTGTTGTTGACCTCGTCCTTGGTTCCGCTTCTCAGGATGTCGTCAGTTAACCGAAGTTCTGTTGCTCGTTGCCTGAACCATGGAGGTGGTAGGGATGAGGAGGATCCTCCCGACCAGCCTTCGTTGGCAGAGTTTATGTTAGAGATGGAGAGGAACAAGCAGGAGTCTAACCGCTTGTTAGCACGTATCGAGGAGAACACCGCACCCCAGTGCAGAGAGTCAGCGACCATCTATGATTTCATTGGTCTGAAACCACCTACCTTCCATCATTCCATTGAGCCACTCGATGCAGATGACTGGCTCCGTAGTATCACACACAAGCTGCGTTCTGCGAACGTAGCTGAAGGTGACAAGGTCACTTATGCTGCATATCACCTGGAAGGTCCTGCTAGTCTTTGGTGGCAGAACTATGAGGCTATGCTTCCAGTTGGCCACATACCGACCTGGAGAGATTTCACTGAGGCTTTTTGCGAGCATCACATTCCTCAGGCTCTCATTGACCGCAAGAGAGAAGAGTTCTGTAGTTTCACCTAGGGTAAGATGGCTGTTGATGCTTACAGTAGAGAGTTTGAGAACCTCGCCCGCTATGCTATAGAAGAAGTGTCCACGGACGCTAAGAAGCAGGCTAGGTTCCGGAAGGGTCTCAAACCCAAGTTGCGTCGTGATCTCCACTTGCACCATTGCAATACATTCCAGGCTCTTGTGAACAAGGCCATTAATGCGGAGACAGCTCAGCTCACCTACGAGGAGTCTCGTAAGCACACCCGTGATTTGGTTTCTTCCTCTGGTTCTAGTTCTCATAAGCGCCGGATTTGGGTTCCAAACTCCGCTCTTCCACCTGGATATGCACCGAGGCCATCTTATGTGGCGCCTTACCCAGTTCAGCAGTATGCTCCACCCAGGCCTATTGGTAGACCGCTTGTCAATGCAGGTCCACATCCAACTTCAGGGACTTGCTTCACATGCGGGAAGCCAGGACACTATGCACGTGACTGCTCTCAAACTAACTATGCCCCACCCCTGCCTGAGAAGTCTGTTGGCAGTGGTAAGCCATCACGCAAGATGATCAGTGTCAAGCCAGCTCCCACTGAACGTGGACGTGTGCATCACGTCTCAGCTAAAGACGCTCATGATGATCCGGATGTCGTTCTTGGTACACTCCTTGTCAATTGCCATCCAGCTTCGGTTCTATTCGATACCGGAGCATCTCACTCCTTCATCTCTGAAGGCTATGCTCGTTGGCACGACATGTCATTTTGTGATATGCCAACTCCACTTGAAGTCCAAACTCCAGGGTCTAGATGGCAAACTACCAGAATAAGCCATGGTAATGAAATCCTTGTTGACAGACTTGTATTCCTTGCATCGCTCATAGCCCTCAAGTCTACAGATATTAACATCATCTTGGGTATGGACTGGATGACAGCTCATCATGCCAAGATTGATTGTTACACCAGGTCTGTTCAACTCACACACCCACTTGACTTGGGGGGCAAGTTCCCCCCCCCTTGGCCGCCCCCCCCTTGAGATGGGATATCTGGGGGCCGGCGCCCCCCTGGACCCCTATATAAAGAGGGGGGAAGGGATGGCAGCCGAACCCAAGCCTCTGGCGCCTCCCTCTCCCTCCTGTGACACCTCTCCCTCTCGCTGAGCTTGGCGAAGCCATGCCGAGTTCCCCGCTGCTTCCACCACCACGCCGTCGTGCTGCTGGATCTCCATCAACCTCTCCCTCCCCATTGCTGGATCAAGAAGGAGGAGACGTCTTCCCAACCGTACGTGTGTTGAACGCGGAGGTGCCGTCCGTTCGGCGCTCGGTCATCGGTGATTTGGATCACGACGAGTACGACTCCATCAACCCCGTTCACTTGAACGCTTCCGCTCGCGATCTACAAGGGTATGTAGATGCACTCTTTTCCCTCTCGTTGCTAGAAGACTCCATAGATTGTTCTTGGTGATGCGTAGAAAATTTTAATTTCTGCTACGATCCCCAACACCCAGATACACCTCGCAGCCCTGCCGTGCAAGCCACGTGTCAGGGCGGGGTTGTACACGCCCCGGGGGCTCCTCCCGGAGGGGGGCTCCCATCCCACGCCCAAGTGGAAGCACCATGCTCCGCACTGGCTGACGACACTGCCGAGGAGCGGCTATGCCCGTGCACAAGCGGAAGCACTATGCTCCGCGCTGGTGATAAACAACTAAGGGCGACCCCACGGTCGTGCCAACCTCAGGGAGCCCAGAGCTCAGCGCCCAGCCTTACCGCAACGCCTTCCCTCAGGAAAGCCGTGCATGGGGGCTGGGCACGGGGGCTGCGCTCGGGTCACGCCCAAGCGCACGCCACCTAACCAGGTCCCTCGGACCTGGGCATCGCGCGCCCCTCCCGAGGCCTCGACGAGGGCAGGTATGGGAATTGTTTGCACGTCAAGGGGGACTCCTGAGCATCGCGACTCAGGAGCCTAACTGGTCACGTAGCCCCTCACTCCTTGGTCTGTCCTGGTCTCCGGTCAGCCCAATGGCGGTTGAGGTATGCGCGGGGCCGGGCCCTGCCGACGTAGAACATTAATCTACCCCCACGAACTCTCCCTATATGATGTTTGCGCGTCAAGGGGGACTCCTGAGCATCGCGACTCAGGAGCCTAACTGGTCACGTAGCCCCTCACTCCTTGGTCCGTTCTGGTCTCCGGTCGGCCCAATGGCGGTTGAGGTATGCGTGGGGCCGGGCTCTGCCGACGCAGAACGCAAAGCAAATAGGAGGGAAATCGTGAAATCTCGAAGCAAATATTACAAGCATATTGTCCTCATAGTACCAAATTAAACAGTCTAAACGCCTCCACGAGGCCTGATACATGTCGCAGGAACATAATGGGAAGAATGGCCGCGAGTCACCTCTAGACGTCGTCGTCGCCTGCGGAAGGCGCTCCCTCGTGAGCGGTTTTGTCTTCACCACCAGCCGCAAGGTCGACAATGCCAGACAGAGGAGCGGAGACGAAGCCGCGGAACCTCCTCAGCAAGGCCCCCACCTGATCCTGCACGGCCGCGGCAGCCGCCTCGTATTGATCTTCAGCTACAGGCTCCAATAGCTCGTCAAGGCAAGCGTTGGGGTCGCGAAGGTGCAGGTGGCTAAAGACGCGAGTCAGCGCGGCTGAAGAGAGGACGCGAGCCTCTGCCTCCGCCATGGGACCGTGTAACGCCCCGAGACCGACGCTTCAGAAGACTTCCTTATTTTCGTGATCTCCGCGTGTTTCTTTTGGTGCTTGTTCTTTTATTGTTGCATTGCATCTTGTCATCATGCCATCATGTCATTAATCTTTGCATAAAACTCAACTAAATAAACTGCATGGATCTTCGATCTATTTAAATCGAGGGAAGGGTGACTTCTCTTTAGAACATATCCTCCCAATATTAGGGAGCTATATTATAAATATTCCATTAGTTTGGAATCAACCGTAACACACTTGCAAATTACCCCAATACCTTTGTTACCTAAGTTCTTGGTCTCCAACCTTGCCATATATTCTTTCATCATATTTCGGAGCTCCACCAAAAATCCGAACATTTTTGGACACTTCTAAAACCTTGTTCTAGTTCAAACCATTTGAATTAAATTCAAAGAGTTTGAATTTAAACTTCGTTCATGCCCACTTCTATTTTTCCTGGATCAAGCTCATTTTTGTGAGTCCGGGAAAATTAACCACCCGTGCAAATTCTATCCCTAACACTCCCTTTCTTCCCCTTTTCTTCTTTCATATTTTCTGTTTTGGGAAATAAAAAAAGAAGAGTGAGGGAGAGAGAGCTTAGCCCAGCAGGCCACTCAGGCCCAGCAGCAACCAGCCACCAGAAGCCCATCCGGCTCCCCTGTTCTAACCCTAGCTCTCTCACCGATCCCCCACTCCCCCTCGTTCATCCTCCATCGCCGCCAGTGCTCGATCCCCTCGCCCTCTCCTCGATCCCCTCCTCCCACCTCGCTCCAGCCACCGCAGAACCAGGCTGCCGCCCGCTCTCTGGTCCACCATCGTCGTCGGAGCCCCGGGCCAAGACCGCCCCTCGCCTGGACCCGTCAAGCCCCGCCACCGGCCTGTTGCCCTGCTCGACCCCGACCTCCACCATCCCGCTTCGAGCTCTGCCATCGCCGCGTCCTCCCTCTGCCTCCTCGCCATGGCCCTCGCGAGCTTCCTCCCGCGCCGCCTCTCCTCCTGCTTCTCCTCGTCGCCACCAACTCGCCTCGACCTCACTGCGGGCAGCAGCAGTCGCGCTGCACCCTGAGCTGCGCCCTCGTCCCGATTCCCTCCTACCCGTGCTCCTTGTCTGGCCCCGCCGTCCAGCCGCGCCGCGCCCTCAAGCGCCTCGCCTCGCCGCTGCTCCCCGCCACCCCGCAGCATCTTGTCAGACCGCGCCCTGCTGCAGCTGCTCTTCCCGCGTGCCGCCGGACCTCCTCGCTGCCATGGACAGCCACCTCGCCTGCATCCTCTCATCGGCCCTCTCTGCCTGCTGCCGTTCTGCCATCTCCAGCCTCGGCGTTGACCGACCGCGACGATCCCGGAGACTGGATACGCCAAGTACTAGGTCAACGAGGACCGCCAAGTTCGTCTTCCGCCATCTCCGAACGCCAAGTACAACTACGAACCCGAACACCTCGGATGCATCAAGTTCCTCTACGACCCGTGTACGACTATGTGATTTCACCAACTACCCCTTGGATGCGCCAAGTTCGACTACATGGACCACCAAGTTCCTCTACCGATGACTCTAACGACTACGAAACGTGTACCACTACCGTCGACCCGCGAAGACCCCGTGGACGTCAAGTTCCTCGCCATGACCCCGAACATCTACGGAACATGAACGACTACTTCCTCTTTGACTCGTGAACCACTACTTCCGCTACCGTCGCCGTGTGCCACTACTTCCACGACGACCCTCCCGAGAACGACTACTTCCTCTACATCGTACCGAACTTGATCCGTTCCGAAACGCACGCTTCAAAGGTATAACCCCGAGACGACGTCCGTGGAGCGTATGCTTTGTTGTATGAGATGCTCGCGTTTGCACTGTGTCCCAGTTGTCGCTTGCGCGTTCCTTGTTTCCATGCCACCGACATGTGGGACACCCGGTAATCGGGATCACCCCACCATCTTTTGCATGTTTCGCACATCCGCACACTTGCTCTTTTGCACCGGTATATCAATGAGTTATCGGATCATCGGAAGGTTGCCGTGGCACCATTTTCGTTATCGTTGTCGTGGCACCCTTTTCGTTCCACCACGGTAACAAATGCTTCATAACATGCTCATGTCAATATTTTCATAAAATTGCTTAAAACTTGCATATGTCATCCGCATCATGATAACAACATTTAAATGTTTACAATTGACGTTTGCATTAAAATTGCTAAATGACATATGGGGATTTTCCGGAATTGTTGTTTATTATTTCCGGCCTCATAAACTTGCCTAAATAGTTAGTTTCCTTATGCTTCACCTCTTGCCATGGATAATAACATTTAATATTGTTGGGTCCATAAACGAGAGAGAACTAAATAATTAAATGTGGTGTTTCGTCAATATGCAACTCGTTGCATACTGAGCTCCACTTAATTTTTAGTGTTGTTTGTTGCATTTTCCCATGCCATACCTCATTTAAACCGGACATGCATCATACTTGATTGTGCATCATGCCATGTGTATGTGGTGGTTGTTCACTATGTTGTTTGTTTCTTTCCGGGTTGCTTCTTTCATTAGCTTCGGTTTCGTTCCGGAGTTGTGATGATTCGTTCGACTACGTCTGGTTGTCTACTTCGTGGACTCGTTCTTCTTCCTTACGGGATCTCAGGCAAGATGACCATACCCTCGAAATCACTTCTATCTTTGCTTGCTAGTTGTTCGCTCTATTGCTATGCCGCGCTACCTATCACTTGCTCTTCAAGCCTCCCAAATTGCCATGTCAGCCTCTAACCTTTTCACCCTTCCTAGCAAACCGTTGTTTGGCTATGTTACCGCTTTTGCTCAGCCCCTCTTATAGCGTTGCTAATTGCAGGTGAAGTTGAAGTTGTTCCATGTTGGAACATGGATTTTGGGATATCACAATATCTCTTATTTAATTAATGCATCTATATACTTGGTAAAGGGTGGAAGGCTCAGCCTTATGCCTGGTGTTTTGTTCCACTCTTGCCGCCCTAGTTTCCGTCATAACGGTGTTATGTTCCTTGATTTTGCGTTCCTTACGCGGTTGGGTGATTTATGGGACCCCCTTGACAGTTCGCTTTGAATAAAACTCCTCCAGCAAGGCCCAACCTTGGTTTTACCATTTGCTACCACCTATCCCCTTTTCCCTTGGGTTCTGCAGACTCAAGGGTCATCTTTATTTTACCCCCCCCGGGCCAGTGCTCCTTCGAGTGCTGGTCCAAACCGAGCGATGTCCGGCGCCCCCTGGGCAACCAGGGTCTATGCCAACCCGACGTCTGGCTCATCCGGTGTGCCCTGAGAACGAGATATGTGTAGCTCCTATTGGGATTTGTCGGCACATCCGGGCGGCTTTGCTGGACTTGTTTTACCATTGTCGAAATGTCTTGTAAACCGGGATTCCGAGACTGATCGGGTCTTCCCGGGAGAAGGTTTATCCTTCGTTGACCGTGAGAGCTTGTAATGGGCTAAGTTGGGACACCCCTGTAGGGTATAAACTTTCGAGAGCCGTGCCCGCGGTTATGTGGCAGATGGGAATTTGTTAATATCCGGTTGTAGAGAACTTGACACTTGACCCTAATTAAAACGCATCAACCGCGTGTGTAGCCGTGATGGTCTCCTTTCGGCGGAGTCCGGGAAGTGAACATGGCTTTGGGTTATGTTTGACGTAAGTAGGAGTTCAGGATCACTTCTTCATCATTACTAGTTGACGACCGTTCCGTTGCTCCTCTTCTCGCTCTTATTTGTGTATGTTAGCCACCATATATGCTTAGTCGCTGCTGCAACGTCACCACCTTACCCTTTCCTACCCTTAAGCTTAAATAGTCTTGATCTCGCGGGTGTGAGATTGCTGAGTCCTCGTGACTCAAAGATACTTCCAAAACAGTTGCAGGTGCCGATGATACCAGTGCAGGTGATGCAACCGAACTCAAGAGGGAGTTCGATGAGGACCTTGGTCGTTACTATGTTTCGTTACCTGTTGATTAGTAGTGGAGCCCAGTTGAGGCGATCAGGGATCTAGCAGTTGGGTTGTCTTCTTTTCTTTTGGTTCCGTAGTCGGACCTATGTGTGTACTCTGAATGATGTATGATTTATTTATGTATTGTGTGAAGTGCAGATTGTAAGCCAACTCTTTATCCCATTCTTGTTCATTACATGGGATTGTGTGAAGATGACCCTTCTTGCGACAAAACCACAATGCGGTTATGCCTCTAAGTCGTGCCTCGACACGTGGGAGATATAGCCGCATCGTGGGCGTTATAAGTTGGTAATCAGAGCCATCCCCGACTTAGGAGCCCCCTGCTTGATCGAATCGCTGACGTTGTTGAGTCTAGACAAAAATGTTTTGAGTCTTAGGATTATATATATCGGAGAGTAGGATTCTTTTTACTCCTCAGTCCCTTCGTCCCTCTGGTGAGGCCTCCTGACGTAGAAGTTTTGACTTTTCTCTCCTCAAATTTCACTAAATTTTTTTTTAGGATCACGCGGGTATCTTGGAATCGTTCCGATGGTTTTGTGACGAGAACATTGTTCTTGGTGCCTCCTGACATTTAGGGGTTGTGGCAGTGTCCCGGGGAGTTGAGCTCCGAGGTGTTGTCGTCACAATTTTATCGTTGCAGTTCTGGAATACCTGAGTTTCGCCGACATCGAAAATCTCTTTTATGCAGTTGTTGGTGAGATCACCTCGACGCCACCCAGTACTGGGGCGGGAGTTCGGGAGTATTGCCATAACTCGTATAACGGATGCTTTTCGAAGGTTGAGGTAAACGATTTCCGAAGGTTTCTTGGTTATGTGTTGAAGGATGGATACAGCTGGATCTAGGTATTGTTAGTTTGGGTGAGATATATTGTGTCCCCTGTATCCCCAACACCTGATTGCATAACCAGAAAGTTTCGGGAGTTTATAAGTGGGAATTCAAGTAGCTCCTAGGATATCTTTCCGACAGATGCATGATATGAGATTGGGATTCGACGTCTAGTGGTCCGCTTTTCCACGGTTGGTTTTACAGTGGTCTCATAGTGTCTTAAAGAGTCCTTGGCTATGCCGACTCGGGGACGCTTCGTATGTCATGTGCACTGCCTTGTACATGATGGTGTTGTACGATCGAACCCGTGTGGGCCCCACCACGAAAACTTCGGACGGAATCTCTGTCATATGTTTGTTCCGGCTTATTCTGCAAGCCAAATCCTTTGTTTTGTTTTAAGTTGTGGTATTCGAGTTGCTTCAATGTCAAGTGTTGATTCCATACCTTATTCTAAGCGGTGTTCTCATTTCTATGTGGATACTAATCCTTCTTGATCATCGAGATTGTCATGTTAATTCTTTTCAACTGGCGTGTTTCTCTTCAAGTGCATCCAGTCATTCCAACATTCGCGAGATCAATTCTCAGTTCTTTGCAACGGTGTTTATTCCATCTGCCCCAAGTTGCCTTTGTTTTTCCCGCCCTCCCACCCTTTTTCTTCAAGGACTCAGATTTCTTAATCAAGTATCCATTTTATTCATGTGAATCCCCTTCATTCTTTTCAATCAATGTGCTTACCCGGTGGTTCTCATGAAGTTGAACTTCAAGTTCATCATTCTTCATTCTTGTATTCTTCTCTGGTGGTTTAAATTCAAGCTTTGTCGATCATATCTTTTCCTCGTTTCAAATGCTTTCTCATGCTGGTGTACCTCTTAATCATCCAGTTCTCGCCATTCACTTGTTCTGGAGTGCCGAAGATATCTCAGAAGATTCAAGTTTCCATTCTCAATTCATTCAAGTTCTTTTGAGGATGCTATCTCATTCAAGCCATTTAATTCTACTAGTGCGATCTCTCTTTTAAATCATTTCAACAGTGTTTCTTTTGAGTGGGCCATAACCCACATGTATTTTCCCAGGATCTTACCTGACTCTTCTAATTTTTCTGGAGTTATTCCCAAATTCATTGCAAAGTTTGACGTAAGAATGAATTATCATCAGTCAAATGTCTTTCTCCAAGATCTTTCAAATTCTTTTCATTGTTGATTCAACCTTTCTATTCTTCATGGTTCCGGAGTGCCTCAATAATTCTTGATGGTGTTTCTCATCGTCATTCTCAACATTTGAAGACCGAAGAAGAATTTCTCCTAAATCTTATCCATTCTCTTCAAGATTCATAGTTCTAGCTTATGCCATCCTCTCATAATTGTTTTTGATTGCGAGAATTCTTTTCTTACCCATCCGGAGCATTTCAGGAGTCTTTTCAGTTTGATTCTCCGAAAGCCATCATCTCAGAAGATTTCTTCGTTCAAGTTTTCAGCCTCGTTCTCCAATTATTCTAAATTGATGCCTCTTCGTTCATTTTCAATTCTTCCGGTGCATCGTTCAACTATTCTCTAATCAGCTCGTGATCTCTTCGTTCTCGTGTATCAAATTCCCTCGAGTATTTTCGCGCGTTCTTTAATTCTACCGGTGTTTCGTCCTCTTTTCTTCAATTGTTTTCAATTCTCGCGGTGGTTCGTTTAAGATTTTCTCTTCCTTCGTTATCATATCAATTTATTCGTTGTTTCAATCCTACCGGTGTTTCGATGAAGACCTTCAAAAGTTTGCGCAATATCTATCGTAATCCTTTTTCAACGAGAATAAGTAGTATGCCAAATCCATTGCTTGTCATCAATTTAATTGGTGAAGGATGAGCATAATGTTATTCTTATTCTTGTTTCATCGAGTAAATTCAATTCCTTATTCCGGAGATTCATCAAAATTCTTGATCTCAGTTGTTCATCTTTTCTTTCCGGAGCTCCAAGTTATTTCAATTATATCATTTCAAAGCTTCATCTAAATCATTGCAAGGCTTCTCCCGGAGTTCTTTTCAACTTTCCATTTCGTTTGATCATTCTTTTATTACCGGAGTTCTTCATGGAGGCTCTACATGGTGGCTCATCAAGGATTCATTTCATTCTTCAATTGTTCTTCAAGATTTTTCTCGAAGTTAAGATCCGTCAAGCTATACTTTAAAATAAACATGGTGTTCAACACATGTTTGTCTTGAGGAGTTCAAGCATTCTTCTTCTTGCATTCCGAAGTGCAATTCTTTCTACAATATCTTTTGAGGTGGTGTTATGTCATTCTTGACAATTTGAGTTCGCGTTTCATGATTCACATGTTGTCAAGAATTAGATATTTTAAATCCACCAATCTCTTCGTTGGATCTATCTTGTGTCATGTTTCACCTAAAGCCTTCCCTAAGGAATGTTGCTATTATGGTGCTTATAAATGATCCAAGTTTTCTCCTATCCTCTCCGCGAGAGAAGTTTTCATCTCTTCGTTGATCTCAAGCAAGCAATTGTTTCCGTTAGTGGCGGGTTGTCACCTCATAATTTTGAGAAAGTGTTTCCATAAGCCCACTACAAGCTTATTCTTTTCGTTGTTGGTTTTTTCCAACAATTCCATTCTAACCTTCTCCGAAGGGTGCTTTACAAGCTCATTTGTGGCAGAAGATGTCATTTCTTCTCCGTTATCTTATTCCGACGATCTATCTTCTATTCGTTCGTCCCGGAGGCATTGTGATGTTGCTCTCTTCGACCAATCATCTTGTTTTGTCAAGATCATGTAATTTTTTCCTTTCTTATCCATTTAACCGGAGTGAAGTGTTTTCATTCGAGTTCTTTCATCTTATCAAGTTTTGTCTCCTCCCTCAACCGGAGTGCTGTCTGAAATCTTTCTTACCCCTTGTGCCATTCTTTCATTAGTTCCGGAGGCAATGTGTTGTTAATTTCATTGAGTATCCTCTCTTCTTGTCAAGATCATGTTCAATTCCTTCCATTTACAGTCGGAGTGCTGCCCAAATTATATCACTCTTATTCCTTCTCTATCTTGTTTTAACCGGAGTGTTGTCGTAATTGATCTTTATCGTTCCCTATACATCTCGTTTCAACCGGAGTGCTTGCATGTACTTCTTGTCCATCTTAACCATTTTGGTTTGTTTTTCAACCTACAAGGTTCTTGTAATGGTCCTTGTTCCTCTTGCTGAACGGAGTGTTGTAAATTTTGTTCACCTCCGTCGTGTCATTTCTTCAAGCTTTGCGACCTCTCAAGGTTCTTTGGTTTCACTCTTTTGTCAAAGAAGCAATTTGTCTTACCTCTTCCCTTCCGTTTTTTTTCCGGTGCCATCCTAGATCTCGGGACGAGATCCTCTTGTAGTGGTGGAGTGTTGTAACGCCCCGAGACCGACGCTTCAGAAGACTTCCTTATTTTCGTGATCTCCGCGTGTTTCTTTTGGTGCTTGTTCTTTTATTGTTGCATTGCATCTTGTCATCATGCCATCATGTCATTAATCTTTGCATAAAACTCAACTAAATAAACTGCATGGATCTTCGATCTATTTAAATCGAGGGAAGGGTGACTTCTCTTTAGAACATATCCTCCCAATATTAGGGAGCTATATTATAAATATTCCATTAGTTTGGAATCAACCGTAACACACTTGCAAATTACCACAATACCTTTGTTACCTAAGTTCTTGGTCTCCAACCTTGCCATATATTCTTTCATCATATTTCGGAGCTCCACCAAAAATCCGAACATTTTTGGACACTTCTAAAACCTTGTTCTAGTTCAAACCATTTGAATTAAATTCAAAGAGTTTGAATTTAAACTTCGTTCATGCCCACTTCTATTTTTCCTGGATCAAGCTCATTTTTGTGAGTCCGGGAAAATTAACCACCCGTGCAAATTCTATCCCTAACACTCCCTTTCTTCCCCTTTTCTTCTTTCATATTTTCTGTTTTGGGAAATAAAAAAAGAAGAGTGAGGGAGAGAGAGCTTAGCCCAGCAGGCCACTCAGGCCCAGCAGCAACCAGCCACCAGAAGCCCATCCGGCTCCCCTGTTCTAACCCTAGCTCTCTCACCGATCCCCCACTCCCCCTCGTTCATCCTCCATCGCCGCCAGTGCTCGATCCCCTCGCCCTCTCCTCGATCCCCTCCTCCCACCTCGCTCCAGCCACCGCAGAACCAGGCTGCCGCCCGCTCTCTGGTCCACCATCGTCGTCGGAGCCCCGGGCCAAGACCGCCCCTCGCCTGGACCCGTCAAGCCCCGCCACCGGCCTGTTGCCCTGCTCGACCCCGACCTCCACCATCCCGCTTCGAGCTCTGCCATCGCCGCGTCCTCCCTCTGCCTCCTCGCCATGGCCCTCGCGAGCTTCCTCCCGCGCCGCCTCTCCTCCTGCTTCTCCTCGTCGCCACCAACTCGCCTCGACCTCACCGCGGGCAGCAGCAGTCGCACTGCACCCTCGCGCTGCGCCCTCGTCCCGATTCCCTCCTACCCGTGCTCCTTGTCTGGCCCCGCCGTCCAGCCGCGCCGCGCCCTCAAGCGCCTCGCCTCGCCGCTGCTCCCCGCCACCCCGCAGCATCTTGTCAGACCGCGCCCTGCTGCAGCTGCTCTTCCCGCGCGCCGCCGGACCTCCTCGCTGCCATGGACAGCCACCTCGCCTGCATCCTCTCGTCGGCCCTCTCTGCCTGCTGCCGTTCTGCCATCTCCAGCCTCTGCGTTGACCGACCGCGACGATCCCGGAGACTGGATACGCCAAGTACAAGGTCAACGAGGACCGCCAAGTTCGTCTTCCGCCATCTCCGAACGCCAAGTACAACTACGAACCCGAACACCTCGGATGCATCAAGTTCCTCTACGACCCGTGTACGACTACGTGATTTCACCAAGTACCCCTCGGATGCGCCAAGTTCGATTACATGGACCACCAAGTTCCTCTACCGATGACTCTAACGACTACGAAACGTGTACCACTACCGTCGACCCGCGAAGACCCCGTGGACGTCAAGTTCCTCGCTAGGACCCCGAAAATCTACGGAACATGAACGACTACTTCCTCTTCAACTCGTGAACCACTACTTCCGCTACCGTCGCCGTGTGCCACTACTTCCACGACGACCCTCCCGAGAACGACTACTTCCTCTACATCGTACCGAACTTGATCCATTCCGAAACGCACGCTTCAAAGGTATAACCCCGAGACGACGTCCGTGGAGCGTATGCTTTGTTGTATGAGATGCTCGCGTTTGCACCGTGTCCCAGTTGTCGCTTGCGCGTTCCTTGTTTCCATGCCACCGACATGTGGGACACCCGGTAATCGGGATCACCCCACCATCTTTTGCATGTTTCGCACATCCGCACACTTGCTCTTTTGCACCGGTATATCAATGAGTTATCGGATCATCGGAAGGTTGCCGTGGCACCATTTTCGTTATCGTTGCCGTGGCACCCTTTTCGTTCCACCACGGTAACAAATGCTTCATAACATTCTCATGTCAACATTTTCATAAAATTTCTTAAAACTTGCATATGTCATCCGCATCATGATAACAACATTTAAATGTTTACAATTGATGTTTGCATTAAAATTGCTAAATGACATATGGGGATTTTCCGGAATTGTTGTTTATTATTTCCGGCCTCATTTAAACTTGCCTAAATAGTTAGTTTCCTTATGCTTCACCTCTTGCCATGGTTAATAACATTTAATATTGTTGGGTCCATAAACAAGAGAGAACTAAATAATTAAATGTGGTGTTTCGTCAATATGCAACTCGTTGCATACTGAGCTCCACTTAATTTGTAGTGTTGTTTGTTGCATTTTCCCATGCCATACCTCATTTAAACCGGACATGCATCATACTTGATTGTGCATCATGCCATGTGTATGTGGTGGTTGTTCACTATGTTGTTTGTTTCTTTCCGGGTTGCTTCTTTCGTTAGCTTCGGTTTCGTTCCGGAGTTGTGAGGATTCGTTCGACTACGTCCGGTTGTCTACTTCGTGGACTCGTTCTTCTTCCTTACGGGATCTCAGGCAAGATGACCATACCCTCGAAATCACTTCTATCTTTGCTTGCTAGTTGTTCGCTCTATTGCTATGCCGCGCTACCTATCACTTGCTCTTCAAGCCTCCCAAATTGCCATGTTAGCCTCTAACCTTTTCACCCTTCCTAGCAAACCGTTGTTTGGCTATGTTACCGCTTTTGCTCAGCCCCTCTTATAGCGTTGCTAGTTGCAGGTGAAGTTGAAGTTGTTCCATGTTGGAACATGGATTTTGGGATATCACAATATCTCTTATTTAATTAATGCATCTATATACTTGGTAAAGGGTGGAAGGCTCGGCCTTATGCCTGGTGTTTTGTTCCACTCTTGCTGCCCTAGTTTCCGTCATACCGGTGTTATGTTCCTTGATTTTGCGTTCCTTACGCGGTTGGGTGATTTATGGGACCCCCTTGACAGTTCGCTTTGAATAAAACTCCTCCAGCAAGGCCCAACCTTGGTTTTACCATTTGCTACCACCTATCCCCTTTTCCCTTGGGTTCTGCAGACTCAAGGGTCATCTTTATTTTACCCCCCCCCGGGGCCAGTGCTCCTTTGAGTGCTGGTCCAAACCGAGCGATGTCCGGCGCCCCCTAGGCAACCAGGGTCTATGCCAACCCGACGTCTGGCTCATCCGGTGTGCCCTGAGAACGAGATATGTGCAGCTCCTATCGGGATTTGTCGGCACATCCGGGCGGCTTTGCTGGACTTGTTTTACCATTGTCGAAATGTCTTGTAAACCGGGATTCCGAGACTGATCGGGTCTTCCCGGGAGAAGGTTTATCCTTCGTTGACCGTGAGAGCTTATAATGGGCTAAGTTGGGACACCCCTGCAGGGTATAAACTTTCGAGAGCCGTGCCCGCGGTTATGTGGCAGATGGGAATTTGTTAATATCCGGTTGTAGAGAACTTGACACTTGACCCTAATTAAAACGCATCAACCGCGTGTGTAGCCATGATGGTCTCTTTTCGGCGGAGTCCGGGAAGTGAACACGGCTTTGGGTTATGTTTGACGTAAGTAGGAGTTCAGGATCACTTCTTGATCATTACTAGTTGACGACCGTTCCGTTGCTCCTCTTCTCGCTCTTATTTGCGTATGTTAGCCACCATATATGCTTAGTCGCTGCTGCAACCTCACCACCTTACCCTTTCCTACCCTTAAGCTTAAATAGTCTTGATCTCGCGGGTGTGAGATTGCTGAGTCCTCGTGACTCACAGATACTTCCAAAACAGTTGCAGGTGCCGATGATACCAGTGCAGGTGACGCAACCGAACTCAAGAGGGAGTTCAATGAGGACCTTGGTCGTTACTATGTTTCATTACCTGTTGATCAGTAGTGGAGCCCAGTTGAGGCGATCAGGGATCTAGCAGTTGGGTTGTCTTCTTTTCTTTTGGTTCCGTAGTCGGACCTATGTGTGTACTCTGAATGATGTATGATTTATTTATGTATTGTGTGAAGTGGCGATTGTAAGCCAACTCTTTATCCCATTCTTGTTCATTACATGGGATTGTGTGAAGATGACCCTTCTTGCGACAAAACCACAATGCGGTTATGCCTCTAAGTCGTGCCTCGACACGTGGGAGATATAGCCGCATCGTGGGTGTTACAGACCGAGACCATCAACGACCTCCTCAAGCGCCTTCACCACGAGAGGAAGCAGCTGGGCGGGGCCGTCCTCGTCGTTGTCCAGAGGCTTCTCCAGGCCGTGCTCGTAGAGCATCTTCAGCGCCTTGCGAGACCTCTTCTCGAGATCGGCGAAGGCCACGCGGTCTTCCGCCAGGACTCGCGCCTTGGCATCAAGATCGGCCTCCCTCGTCCCCATATTCCGCTCCAACTCTTTCAACCGGTTGCGCTCGGCGGCCTGCTTCTCCCCCAGCTCCGCCAGCTCGGCATCACGATTCTTGACGGCTTCCTCCCGGGCCTTCATCTCCTCCTCCTTCGCTTGGCGGCAGCACACCTCTTCGGCGTGCTTGTCGCACAGGCTCTGCAGCTCGCCCTCCAGCACTTGGCAGTGGTCACGGGCGGCCTTGGCGTCCTTTAGCGCCGCCTCACGGTCGGCCGAAGCATTGGCGGCTCCTTGCTTCTCCTTCTCGGAAGCCACAGCAGCCTGACCCAGCGCCGCGCGAACTGCCAGGTCGGAGTGAAGCCAGCTAGAGGCCAGCTCCAGACACCCGGCCACCAGGCGTGGGTCCGCGCTCAGGACATCCGCCTGCAACTAGGTCATCTCCGCAAGGGCACGCTCCAAGACGGCAGCGGGAGCAGAAGGACTAGGAAGTGGAGATGCAGCAGTGGGAGGAAGCAACATCATCACCAGGGCTTGGGAGACCGCAGGTTCTGGAGCAGCTGGGACCTCGTCTGCCGCGCCAAGTACCGGCACCTCCGGAGCCAGCGGGGCCATGGGGGCTGACTCCACGCAGCGATGCTCCTCTTGGCCTCGCGAGGACGATCGGGCCGGGGAGATGCGGGCGCTGTTGCCTCCTTTCTCCGCGGGAGGCACGGCCGCTGCGTCTTCTTTCCTCTTCTTCGCTGAAGATGTCGGCCTGATCAACCAAGGGCGAGTATCAGGAAACGACTAGTACAAGCAAGGGCAAGGCGAAGCTTAAGACACTTACTGATCCACTACGACATATTCCACTGACCGCTTGAGAAGCTTGAAGCCTGACAGCTTCGGGACCTGAGGAGCAGGCGTTCGGGCTCCGGTGGCACCAGTCGGAGCAGAGGCAGAGCCAGAGCCAGCCCTAGGAGGTGCCAGGGCGGGGGCGGCACCACGGGCTACCAGCGATGACCTGCCCTTCATCGGGATAAGGGGTTGCTCCCTCTCCCCTTGGAAGGCGACGACCTCGGCATCATCAGGAAGGGTGCGGAGAATCTCGGCCTTGCTCAGGGGGGAAGTCTCCCCCACCTCTTCCAGGGTCTTCTCCGAGTCCTCCTCCTCTTCTCCCTCTCCGCGGGACTCACTGGAAGACACCTCCACCGGTTTCTGCACCATAGGAACTCCCGGAGGCATTGGCGGCACCAGCCCGCGCGCATCAAAGGTCGGCCTGGAGACGACAAATTCCTCCCGGTCCCTGCGCTGGAACAGGGGAAGGAAAGCGCTAGGTGAGTACTCCTGGTTGTCCCCGACTATGAGGCGCAGGATGGCGTCCAATTCATCGCCAGGTAGGTCCCCTGGCCTCAGGCAGGTCTTGTTCTCCTCTTCTTCAAGCTCCTAGAGGGGGCGCGTGCGCGCCTGGAGTGGGGCAACCCACAGCGTCAGGAACTCCCTCAGGAGCATCGCCCCCGTTACCTTGGCCGCCCTCGCATTGCTCGGCCGCAGGTCGGTCATCATCTGCCCCAACACCAACGATGCCCGCTCGTCGACAAGCTCCGCCTTGGGCCACCCCCCGTTGGGAGGGGGCGCCGCTGTTGGCAACGCCAGGCGCGGTCGGCGCGCAGGGCATCCATCATGACCCATTTGGATCGGATGTTGTCGGCCCTCTTCCCGGTGCTCGAGATTGAGTTGGCTTTGCTGCATGCAACGAAATTAGCACACCCGGAGGTGTGTTCGCCGCTGACGCTGAGGAAGAAGAAATGGCGAAGGAGCGCCACGGATGGCATAACGCCCAGGTACGCCTCACAGTAGTAAGAAAAGATGGACAGGAGGAGGACAGAGTTGGGATGGAGATGCAACACCTGCAGCCCGTAGTGGTCGAGGACTTCATAAAAGAAATCAGAGAAGGGAGGAACCAACCCGACGGCGACGCTGCTCGAGAAGAAGGGGAAGAAGGTGCTCCCCTCAGGCTCTGGCTCGTCGGACGCGAGCCGGAGCTCCGTCTTCCCCCACTCATTGCTCTCGCCCGCTGTCAGCAGGCGCACGGAGGCGAGGCTCTTCTCCGTGACGGTGGGCGCCTCGAGGGCCGGCTCATACCAAGCCGGTGCTGAGGAAGTCTTGACCTTGCGCGGTGCCATGGGCGGCAGATGCAGAGTGAGGATGGAGCAGATCTGGAGATAGCGGCGGCAAAGAGCGAGAAAGGGGATCTGGAGCGAGACAAGGAAGGAGCAATGAAGGAAAGAACTGCCCGTGCAGCCTCTGTCAGGGCAAGCAGCTGCCGAGGCAGCATGAAGAAGCGGAGACGCCCACGTCCAATCAACCGCCACACGTCGACCGAGGCCGAAGGCTTTTGGGCCCCGCGGTGCTCCGAACTTGACCCTTGGCTTCGCCGCGAAGCCAAGCCCGAGCGCACCTTGGGCTCGGGGGCTACTGTCGGTGTTCTGGGAACGGGGGTCGCCAGACTTGCCTGCCTGCGGCCCACAGCGTGGCCAAGCAGCAGGCCGTACGACCATCTTCATCAACAAGGCACCCAAGACCCTCGCGAGGGTCCAAGCCTCGCGAGGCGGACAACGCAAGACCGCCTCTGGAGTGGCCTAGCCAAGCAGGCTCACGAGGAGCGGAGATATCAAGGCGAGGCAAACTTCACGAGGCTTTCGTGACGTGAGCCATGACGAACGGTACCAGACGGGTGCCAAGCGGGCGCCAGTGCGCGCAGCGTCCCTATTTCCTCTTTGGTGCTAAGGAGGCCAGCGCAGGTGAAGAGTACCGAGGCATCAGGCAACGGTTGCCATATTGGTGCAACGAGACCAAGACCAGGAGGACGGCAAGGCGGAGGTCATCGTGGAGCCCAAGACGGCGTCACCCCAGAGCTTTTCGCAGGCGAAGACCGCTTTTGTCAGGATAGCTTGTACTAGTTGTTCCCCTTCAAATTTGCCCGCCGTTGTTGGCTTCCTTCCCGCTCGATATTTGGGAAGAGGACCAGGGCCTCTATAAATAGGACTAGCCACCATAGTAGGAGGGGACGGATCCAGAACTAGTTCAGATCATCCTCTACTACACAAGCACAGGAACACCTCAACCTCAGGAGGCTGTTCTTCCCTTGTACTGTTCATCATCAGCCCAAGAGGCAATCCACCACCACCACACTGGAGTAGGGTATTACACCACAACGGTGGCCCGAACTAGTATAAACCTCGTGTCTTTCTATGTTGCGAGTTCGTCGAGTTCGTCCGCAAGATCTTAGCGAGCTAGAGCATAGATCGGTAGGAGGGAGAGACTTCGCGCGCACCCCAGTGTTCGAACCTTAAGGGTTTGCTGGAACCCCACATCTGACAGGGACGCCAGCGTCGACCCGCTGAGGTACCTGCGGAAGACGACCAGAACTGGGCCATCCTACCAGCCGGCAGCCGACCGTCAGTCTCACGGGAAGGAGCCGGTCGAGCCGCAGCAGGCTGTGAAGCGTCCGGCGGCAACGCAACCGGGGCGCAGGAAGACGGCCGTGAAGAAGATGCGCGTGCTACCTCCGTCGATGGGGCCGAGGTGGGTGATTCCCACAGTCATCAGGTAGATGCTTCTAGTCGCTTGCTTTTCCCTTGCTTGTTGTTTCTATTGCGCTAACCTTGCGGTGCTCAGGTCCGCCCTTGACCTGGCCGTGGCAGCGACGGCGGCCAAGATGGGCGAGGTCGCCTGGAGGAGAACCCGGAGCAGCACCATCGACTGCGACCCGGACCGGGCTGTGGAAGAGGACCTTGTGGCCCGCTAGTCTGGATGGGACCTCGACACGTTGGAACGCGCCACCTGGCGGGATCGGGCGGAGGCGTTGAAGGAGGTGGCAGAGGCCGAGAAGGAGGTGGAGGCATCCTCGGCCCAGGCATGGGAGAGGGTCACCACGTCATGGGCAAGGCTCAAAGTGGACCTAGCCTGGCCGGAGATGGCGAGGGGCACGAGCCAGCCGTCACAATCATCAAGCCGCATCCGGAAGGGATGGGCGAGCCGGTGGACCGGGCGGAGCTGGCCGATGGCGAGTCGGACGTTGATGAGGACATCATCATGGAAACGTCGCCCCGGGCTGACCCGGCAGGAGAAGGCAAGCCTGGCAGCAGGAACCGCGGGACGGATGCCCCGCCAGCCGGTGAAGCATAGCCGACGCCAGCCCTGGGGCCGTGGTTGAGGATGTCGGGGCCTTGGTGATTGTGCCGCGGTTTGATCATTACGAGAAAGCCGAGCATAAAAATTCTGGATAATAATTTCTCTTGAGAGCTCATGATTGGGGCATGAATATAACATTGACTTAAGCCTCCCCCAAGCTAGAGCGATACTTTCTCCTCCACGAGGCCAAAAATTATATATATAATTCCAATCAAGATGCACTAGATGCATAGGATAAATTTTTTGGTGGAACTCCAATTTCAAACGATTCCAATTCCATGGTCCAATATCATCACATAGCCTATAACATGCCAATGCTTTTCCCTTCAAAGATAAAGGGAAAACCTTTTTCATAACTTGATCCCTGGGTAAATCTACAAGCTCAAACAATCCACAAATTTGTTCTACATATATCAATTGCATATCAGGATGTTTGGTTCCATCTCCTGCATAAGGATTAGCTAGCAGTTGTTCTATCATACCCGAAGGAATTTCATATTCAATATTTTCAGTAGGTGCAGTAGGTTGAGGGGTAACTAATTGTGGTTCTGAATGAGGTGAAGATACCCCGAACAAACCCCTCAAAGGATTGTTTTCCGTAGTATCAAGTAACAATAAATTTTAGCACACTATATAAATGTTTCCTTACCAAAGACGCTTCACTCCCCGGCAACGGCACCAGAAAAGAGCCTTGATGACCCACAAGTATAGGGGATCAATTGTAGCTCTTTTTGATAAGTAGGAGTGTCGAACCCAACGAGGAGGAGAAGGAAATGACAAGTAGTTTTCAGTAAGGTAATGTCTGCAAGTGCTGAAATTGTAAGTAGCGGAGTAGTTTGATAGCAAGATAATTTGTAACATGCAAGTAACGATAATAGTAACAAAAGTGCAGCAAGGTAGCCCAATCCTTTTGAGGCAAAGGACAGGCCAAAAAAGTCTCTTATGATAAGCAAAGAGTTCTTGAGGGTACACGGGAGATTCATCTAGTCACTTTCATCATGTTGGTTCGATTTGTGTTCGCTACTTTGATAATTTGATATGTGGGTGGACCGGTGCTTAGGTGCTGTTCTTACTTGAACAAACCTCCTACTTATGATTAACCCTCCCGCAAGCATCCGCAACTACGAGAAAAGTATTAAGAATAAATTCTAACCATAGCATTAAACTTTGGGATCCAATCGGTCCCTTACGGAATAGCGCATAAACTGGGGTTTAAGTTTTTGTCACTCTCGCAACCCACCATCTAATTGCTATTCCACAATGCATTCCCTTAGGCCCAAATATGGTGAAGTGTCATGTAGTCGACGTTCACTAAGGGAATCACAACATACATACTATCAAAATATCGAACACATATCAAGTTCACATGATTACTTGCAACATGATTTCTCCCGTGACCTCAAGAACAAAAGTAACTACTCAAATGATAAACATGCTCATTATCAGAGGAGTATTAAATAGCATATTGGATCTGAACATATAATCTTCCACCAAATAAACCATATAGTAATAAACTACAAGATGTAATCAACACTACTAGTCACCCACAAGCACAAATCTATAGTTTCGGTAACAAGACTGAACACAAGAGATGAACTAGGGTTTAAGATGAGATGGTGCTGTTGAAGATGTTAATGGAGATAGCTCTCCCCAAGATGGGAGAGTTGTTGGTGATGATGAGGACGACGATTTCCCCCTCCGGGAGGGAAGTTCCCCGGCGGAATCGCTCCGCCGGAGGGCAAAAGTGCTCCTGCCCAAGTTCCGCCTCGAGGCGGCGGCGCTTCATCCCAAAAGTCCTCCTCTTATTTTTTTTCTAGGTCAAAATGACCTATATACCAGAAGATGGGTACCGTAGGTGGGCCGAGGCGAGGATGGTCTCCGAGAAGGTCCAGGCGGTGTCGTCGTCGACATCCGTCCCGGCCACAAGCTGGTCGGCCCGGTGAGTGATACGTCCATTTTGCATTATGTTTTCTTACTGTTATTTATAATGTTTTTACCCTTAATAATGCTTTTTTGAGTAATACTAATGCCTTTTCTCTCATAATTTACAAGGTACACACCAAGAGGGAGAATTCCGTCAACTGGAAATCTGGACCTGAAAAAGCTACGTCAGGCCACCTATTCTGCACAACTCCAAATAAGCTGAAACTTCACGGAGATTTTTTATGGAATAAATAAGAATTACTGGAGCCAATAACTACCAGAGGGGGCCACCAGGTGGGCACAACCCACCTGGGCGCGGGCAAGCTACCTTGCGTCCTTCGCTCCATACGACGAGTTCGTCACGGAGTGCACGGATGACGGTGCGGAGATCCCGGACGATGACTTCAGCCTGCTCCTCGATGACCCTGTGGGCAGCTCGACCGAGTTGGGGCCCTATGCGAAATGATGGCGCCGCGACGCTGGACGACACCGCCATGACTGTGGAGCCGGCGCGGCGGCTGCGACCACCCCGGAGGAGGCGGCGGGCTGCAGTGCCAACCCGGATGCCGTCTAGGGTCTCTTTATTTATATTTACACAGACTGAAGTTAGGTAGCAGGTCCACCCATTGGGGGTGTAGTTTCATATAATGAACTCCTGGCTGTGGGCCTTTGCTGTATATAAATCTTTTGTTTGCATGTTCAGTTTTGCTGTTCGGCCTTAGGCCTTTTCTTGTTCGTCTTCTCTTTGGACTTTCTTCCCACTAGTTGGACAGCCGAGTGCCGGTCTATGACTGAGATTCGGCATTGGGAGGAGACGTATAGTACTTAGGCTTTTTTGAACATTGAGCGAGAGCGAAACACCCACCTGGCCGTCTAGCGGCAGGCGGTGAAGCCGACTAGCACACAGCCGGTCATGTGGCGATTTTGACGGCAAAGGGCGCGGGGTGCCGGATGGGAGAGCCGGCCGCTTCTTCTTAGCAGTTCTATGCGTGCCGATGCTTCCGGCCTTTGGCTCTTGCCAGCCGGGAGCCGGTCTGTGGCTTTAGGCAAAGAGAGGGCTTTGGCGACTCGGGCGCATCGAAATGGACTAAGGGAGATGGCGGGGTGTGGTCTGGCTGGCAAGCCCCCGAGCCCCCGAGCCGGACGCACCGACCCAGAGGACAGAATAAAAAGCATGAAGGTGCGTAGAACACAAGGCTCGATAGAACCAGAAAAGGTGGCCCCCAAGTGTCGTTCGGGGGACCTATTGTATTCATTAAACCCAAAAGGTAGTGGTACATACGTGAATAAGTTTAACTGTAAAATGGGCGGAGGAGCTCCGTGTTCCAAGGTCGGCTGGTCTCTTCACCGGTTGTATCTCTTTTGCGCTTGTTTGGCTTCCGTGCGTCGATGAGGTAGTACATGTTTCGGTCGCAGAGCGCCTTACTGATGATGAAGGGGGCCTCCCAAGGGGAGGCCAACTTGTGTTGGCCGGCTGTCCGATGGATGAGCCGGAGCACGAGGTCGCCCTCACGGAATGCGAGGGGTTTGATCTTCTTTCTATGGTAGTGGCGCATGCCCTATTGGTATATGGCCGGCCGGCTGAGGGCCAAAAGGCGCGCCTCCTCGAGCAGTTCGACACAGTCTTCGTATGCCTCCTTGGCCTTAGCTTCTGTGTACATGGTCACTCGGGGCGAGTCCAACTCGATGTCGGTGGCGATAATTGCTTCAGCTCCATAGACGAGGAAGAACCGGGTGAACCCGGTCGACCGGTTGGCCGTCGCCCGGAGACTCTAGAGGACGGCCGGCAGCTCATCGAGCCATCTGCCGGGTGAGCGCACAAGGGGCTCAACGAGTCGCGGCTTGATGCCGGCTAGGATCAGGCCGTTTGTCCGCTCGACCTGGCCGTTTGATTGGGGATGCGCGACGGAGGCCATGTCGAGCCGGACGCCGGATGTGGAGCAATATTGAGCTAGTGTGCCCTTGGTGAAATTGGTGCTGTTCTCCGTGATGATGCTCTGGGGTACGCCGTAGCGAACCATGATATCTTTGATGAACCTGACGGTCGTCGGCCCGTCGAGTTTCTTGACTGGCCTTGCCGCGATCCACTTGGTGAACTTGTCGACGGCCACCAGCAAGTGTGTCATACCGCCTCGGGCAGTTTTGAAGGGCCCCACCATGTCAAGCCCCCGACGGCAAAGGCCCATGTGATTGGGGTGGTTTGGAGGGCCGTGACCGGCTGGTGGCTGCGCTTGCGCAAGCGTTGATAGCCATCACACTTGAGGACCAGCTGCTCGATGTCTTTCAGGGCCGTGGGCTAGTAGAAACCATGGCGGAAAGCCTTGGCCACCAAGGACCTCGAGGCTGTGTGGTGCTCGCACTCGCCCTGGTGGATGTCTAGGTGGATCTCGATCCCTTTGTCCTGCTTGACACAGCATTGGAACACGCTTGTTGCACTGCGCTTGACGAGCTCGTGGTTGATGATGGTGTAGGCGGACGCCCCACGTTGCACTTGCCGAGCCTCGGATCCGTCCAGGGGGAGTGCTCTGCTCTCTAGAAAGGCGAGGATTGGTTAGGCTCAGGACAGAGCCGTGACCACCGTGAAGACGGCCACTTGGACGGGATCCAAGGCGGCAATACCCGGGCCAGAGCCGGTGGCCCCCGAGCTGGAGCAGACGGCCCTCGGGCCGAGGCCTGCAGCCCCCGGGCCGGAGCCGGCAAGCCCTGGGGCTGGATCGGGATCGACGGTCGCTGGGGAGCCGACATCCCCCAAGCTAGGGTCGATATCTCCACGGGTCGGCAGGGGCGCCGTGGGGTCGTCCGGGAAGAAGATGGATTCCGAATCGGGAGACGGCTTGATGGACGACTTTCGCAAGTGCTCGAGGGAGACGCCTGGGGGATCGCTTGCTATCTTGGCTAGTGTATCGGCAACCTCGTTGTCTACGTGAGGGACGTCTAAGGACGCATAGCTATCAAAACTGCCATTGAGCTGTTGGACCAGTAACCGGTAGCTGGCCATGTTGGCATCCCTGGCGTCTCACTCGTCGAAGACTTGCTGCACCACCAAGTCCGAGTCGCCGTAGCAGAGGATGCACCGGATGCCAATCTCTTTGGCCAGCCGGAGGCTGTGCACGAGAGCTTCGTACTCAGCAATGTTGTTGGAGGCGGCGAAATGGATCTACACCGTGTACCGCAGCCGGTCGCCCTTTGGGGAAGACAACACGATGTCGGCTCCCAGGCCGGAGCACATCTTGGAGTCGTCAAAGTGCATGCGCCAGTGCATCGAGTCGGGTGCTGGCGGCAGGTACAGGGTCTCTGTCTAGTTGATGAGAAAATCAGCCAGCGCCTGGGACTTGATGGTAGTGCAGGGCTCGTAGAGGATCGTGTGGTCGGCTAGCTTGATGGCCCACTTGGCCACCCAGTCAGAGGCATTGATGCGGCTTGAACTACATCGGTATTTCCCCAAAGAGGAAGGGATGATGCAGCATAGCTACGGAAGGTATTTCCCTCAGTGATGAGAACAAGGTTATTGAACCAGTAGGAGAACCACGCAACACCATGTAAACAGCTCCTGCACACAAAGAAGAAATATTTGCAACCCAACATAAGATAGGGGTTGTCAATCCCTCCTGGGTAAAAAGATAGGTAAAATTGTAGTAGATTGGATAAATGGATCTTGCGGGAACGCGAGATAAAATAAATAATAATAAATTGCAGCAAGGTATTTTTGGATTTTTGGATTAATAGATCTGAAAATAAAAGCAAATAAAAACAAATCATGAAGGGAAATATAATAAAGAAGAGACCCGGGGGCCGTAGATTTCACTTGTGGCTTCTCTCGAGAAAAATAGCATACGGCGGGTAAATAAATTACTGTTGGGCAATTGATAGAACTTCAAATAGTCATGACGATATCCAGGCAATGATCATTACATAGGCATCACGTCCAAGATTAGTAGACTGACTCATGCATGCATCTACTACTATTACTCCACACATCGACCGCTATCCAGCATACATCTAGTGTATTAAGTTCATGGAGAAACGGAGTAATGCAATAAGAACGGTGACATGATGTAGACAAGATCTATTCATGTAGAAATAAACTCCATCTTTTTATCCTTAATAGCAACAATACATACGTGTCGGTTCCCCTTCTGTCACTGGGATCAAGCACCGTAAGATCGAACCCATCACAAAGCACCTCTTCCCATGGTAAGAAAAATCGATCTAGTTGGCCTAACTAAACCAAAGATTCGAAGAAGAAATACGAGGCTATAAGTAATCATGCATATAAGAGATCAAAGAAACTCAAATAAATTTCATGGATAAAAACATAGATCTGATCATAAAATCAAAGTTCATCGGATCCCAACAAACAAACCACAAAAAGAGTTACATCAAATAGATCTCAAAGAAACCATTGTATTGAGAATCGAGAGAGAGAGAGCGAGAGAGAGAGAGAGGAAGCCATCTAGCTACTAACTACGGACCCGTAGGTCTACAATGAACTACTCACGCATCATCGGGGAGGCACCAATGAGGATGATGAACCCCTCCGTGATGGTGTCTAGATTGGATCTGGTGGTTCTGGAACTTGCGGCGGCAAGAATTGATTTTCGTTGACTCCCCTCGGGTTTCTGGAATATTTTTGTATTTATAGAGCAAAGAGGTGGTGCTGGAGGCCACCGAGGTGGGCACAACCCACCTGGGCGCGCCCTGGTGGGTTGTGCTCCCTCAGAGCCCCCCTCTGGTATTTCTTTGGCCCAACAGGTTTCTTCTGGTCCAGAAAAAATCTCCAAAAAGTTTGGCTGCGTTTGGACTTCGTTTGGTATTGATTTTTTGCGAAGTAAAAAACAAGCAAAAAACAGCAACTGGCACTGGGCACTATGTTAATAGGCTAGTCCCAAAAAATGATATAAAGTTGCTATAAAATGATTGTAAAACTTCCAAGAATAATAATATAACAGCACGGAACAATAAAAAATTATAGATACCTTGGAGACGTATCAGCATCCCCAAGCTTAATTCCTGCTCGTCCTCGAGTAGGTAAATGATAAAAATAGAATTTTTGATGTGGAATGCTGCCTAACATGTTCGTCACATATTCTTTTCTTTGTAGAATGGACATTTGGACTTTTATATGATTCAAAGCAATAGTCTAGTTTTGACATGAAGATTTCAATACTCAAGCATATCAACAAGCGACCATGTCTTTCAAAATATCAACACTAAAGCAAGTTATCCCTAGCCCATTATGCTCGATCATTGATCCATTCCTAAAACACACTCGCATATTAGCTACACCCAATGCTCAAGTATGATCATAGTGCCCCTTAGTTGGTGCTTTATAAGAGAAGATGGAGACTGAAATAAAAAATGAAAATTGCATAAAGTAAATAGAAAGTCCCTTTTCAGAGGGAAGTAGGGATTTGTAGAGGTGCCAGAGTTCAAAGCGAAAAATATAGAGATAAAAACATTTTGGATGGCATGCTTTTCCTGTCAACGAAAATGATCGAGTAGTTCCCAATACTTTCCATGCTAGATATATCATAGGTTCCCAAACAAAAAATAAAGTTTATTCCTTTTTCAACCATACTTTCACTATCCATGGCTAGCCGTATCCACGGGTGCCTTCCATACCAACACTTTCCAAAGAATTTATTATTTAACAACATAAAGTAAATTAATTTTTCATTTCGGGACTGGGCATCCCTAATACCTTTGTCGTACTCTCGTGCAATAACAAGTGAATAAACACTCATCTTGAGAATAACACATCTAGCATGGAAATATATCAGCCACCCCCTACCGTTTCATGAGCGGTACGAGCACATAAAAGAGAAATTTATTTTGAAAATTAGAGATGGCACATACAAATTTGCTTAGAACGGCAAAAGAATACCGCGTATAGGTAGGTATAGTGGACTCATGTGGCAAAACTGGTTTAAAGGATTTTGGATGCACAAGTACTGATCATACTTGGTGCAAATGAAGGCTAGCAAAAGATTGAGAAGCACCCAACCAAGAAACGAAAAATCTCATAAGCGAGCATTAACCATAACTAACACCGAATAATGCACCACAAGTAGGATGTAATTTCATTGCATAACTATTGACTTTCGTGCTTGCATAGGGAATCACAAACCTTAACACCAATATTCTTACTAAAGCATAATTACTCATCAACATGACTCACATATTATATCATCATATCACAGAACTATTACAAGGAATCAAGTTTATTTTGTACAATGATCTCCATGAAAGTTTTTATTATATCCCTCTTGAATATCTATCACTTTGGGACTAATTTCATATGTTGCTTTTGAGAGCTCAAACAAATCTAAATGAAGAACATGCGCATAAATTTTTTCTTCTCTCAAAATAATTTAAGTGAAGCAAGAGAGAATTTCTTAAAAATTCGCTAAGTCTCAAATAAATCTAAGTGAAGTATGAGAGCATTTCTTCAAAAATACTAAAGCACACCATGCTCAAAAAGATATAAGTGAAGCACTAGAGCAATTCCATAGCTCATAAAGATTTAAGTGAAGCATAGAGAGCAATTCTAACAAGTCATAGCATAATTTTGGCTCTCTCAAATAGGTGTGTCCAGCAAGGATTCAAGACTAAAAATAAAAAAACAAGCAAAGACTCATATCATACAAGACTCTCCAAGCAAAACTCATGGTATGTGACGAATAAAAATATAGCTCCAAGTAAAATACAGATGGTCGTTAGAAGAAAGAGGCGATGCCACGCGGGCATCCCCAAGCTTAGTTGCTTGCTTATCTTTATATAATAGGTTGTTATGCCATGGGCATCCCTAAGCTTAGGCTCTTATTACTCCTTATTCCTTCATCCATCGTAATCTCACCAAAACTTGAAAACTTCAATCACACAAAACTCAACAAAGCCTTCGTGAGATCCATTAGTATAAGAAAGCAAATCACTACTGTAAGTACTGTTGAAAACCATTCATATATTACTTTTGCATTATATCTACTGTATTCCAACTTTGATATGGCTCAAACCCCTCAAAAGAGTCCATAGATTCATCAAAATAAGCACACAATGCAAAGAAAATAGAATCTGTCAAAAACAGAACAGTCTGTAGCAATTTGGAAACTTTTGACACTTCTGTAACTCCAAAAATTCTGAAAAATTAGGACAACGTGGGAAATTTGTATATCAATCTTGTGTAAAAAATTCAGAATTTTTCGTTGCTTCTATGATTTTAAAAAAATATTTTGCTGGACGCAAAAGTTTCTGTTTTCCAACAAGATCAAAGCAACTATCACCCAACATGATCCCAAAGGCTTGTTTGGCACAAACACTAACTAAAACATAAAAAACACAATCATAGCAGTAGAATAATTTTTCAAACACTCGAGAACAGAAATAAAAAGACAAAAAAAATTTATTCATTGGTTGTCTCCCAACAAACGCTATCGTTTTACGCCCCTAGCTAGGCATAATGCAAGGATTCAACTATTGTCATCTTTATTTATAGATCCATAAGATGCCCTCATGATTGATTCATATGCTGGCCTAATTCTTGTTCTAGGGAAGTGTTCCATACCCTTTCTTAGTGGAATTGAAATTTAATATTGCTTTCTTTCATATCAATCACGGCACCAAATAGTGCGTAAAAACGGTCTACGAAGAATAGTTGGACAAGACGGATTGCAATCAATATCAAGAACAATAAAATCTATGGGAACATAATTCCTATTTGCAAGAATAAGAACATCATTAATTCTTCCCATAGGCTTTTTAATATTAGAATCCGCCAAGTGCAAATTTAAAGAACATTCTTCAATATCGATAAGACCAAGCACATCACATAAAGATTTCGGAATTGTAGAAACACTAGCACCCAAGTCACATAAAGCAAAACACTAATAATTTTTAATCTTGACTTTGATAGTAGGTTCCCATTCATCATGTAATTTTCTAGGAATTGAAATCTCTAATTCCAACTTTTCTTCCAAAGCTTTCATCATAGCATCAACAATATGTTTAGTAAAAGCTTTATTTTGTTCATAAGCATGGGGTGAATTTATCATGGATTGCAACAAAGAAATACAATCAATCAAAAAGCAATTATCATAGTTAAAGTCTTTGTAATCCAAAAGAGTGGGCACATCAACTAGTTAAAGTTTTGACCTCTTCAAACCCACTTTTATCAATTTTCTCAACAAGATTTTCACCCTCTTAATTATCGGGACGCCTTGTAGCTAAAGTTGACTCTTCTTCAGTCCCTTTTTCATCAATCTTAATTTTACTAAACAAAGAACCAATAGAAGAAACATCAATCATTTTAAGATCTTCATCATTTTTATGAAAGCAATCACTTGAAAACGCCTTTTCTAAAAATTCTCTTCTAGCTCTAAGCATAGCGGTTATTTTCTTAATTTCATCCATAGAAACATATAAAACTTTAATTGATTCTTCTACCTTCGGCACAAAAATTTCCATCTTGAGATTTTCTACATCATGAGAAATTCTATCAATGCTTCTAGACATATCATCAATCTTACTCAACTTTTCTTCTATCGTAGTATTCAAATTCTTTTGAGCATTGATAAATTCTTTAATATTATTCTCAAGATCAGAGGTGTTCCTATTATTATTATAAGAAGGATTACCATAGGAATTACCATAATTAGAAGAATTTCTCGGAAAAGGTCTAGGATTAAAATTACCTCTATAAGCATTGTTATTAAAATTGTTTCACGAAACAAAATTCACATCTACGGCATCACTATTTTGCTCAATCAAAGTAGACAAAGGCACATCATTAAGATCAATAGGAGCATTTTTATTAGCAACCAACTTCATAAGAGCATCAACTTTTCCACTCAAAGAATTTATGTCTTCTACCAAATTGACTTTTTTACTAGTAGGAGCTCTTTCGGTATGCCATTGTGAATAATTTTCCATAATATTATCAAGCAACTTAGTAGCTTCACCCAAAGTAATTTCCATAAAAGTACCCCCCGCGGCGGAATCCAAAAGATTTCTAGAAACAAAATTCAATCCCGCATAAAAATTTTGTATGATCATCCAAAGATTTAAACCATGAGTAAGGCAATTTCTTAGCATCAATTTCATTCTTTCCCAAGATTGCACAACATGTTTATGCTCAATTTGCTTAAAATTCATGATTTGCGTCCTAAGGGAAATAATTTTCGCAGGAGGAAGATACTTCGTGATAAAAGCATCCTTGCACTTATCCCAAGAATAGATACTATTGCGAGGCAAAGAAGAAAACCAAATTTTTGCACGATCTCGCAAAGAAAACGGAAATAATTTCAACTTCACAATATCATTATCCACATCTTTTTTCTTTTGCATATCGCATAATTCCACGAACGTGTTAAGATGGGACGCGGCGTCCTCATTAGGAGTACCGGAAAATTGATCTTTCATAACGAGATTCAACAAAGCGGCATTAGTATCACAAGACTCTACACTAGTGGCAGGAGGAGCAATCAGAGTGCTAATAAAATCAATTTTGTTGGTATTGGAGAAATCACACAACTTGGTGTTCTCTTGAGTCATTGTCACTACGCAACAATATTGCACTCAATACAGATCCGACGAGAAAAACGACGAACCAAAAAGAGGGCGAATAAAACGGCAATTTTTTGTGTAGTGGGGGAGAGGAAAACGAGAGGCAAATGGCAAATAATGTAAATTGCAAGGAGATGAGATTTGTGATTAGGAACCTGGTGGATGTTGATGATATCTCTCCGGAAACGGCGCCAGAAATTCCTTTTGATGCGGCTTGAACTACGTCGGTATTTCCCCAAAGAGGAAGGGATGAGGCAGCACATCTACGGTAGGTATTTCCCTCAGTGATGATACCAAGGTTATCAAACCAGTAGGAGAACCACACAACACCACGTAAACAGCTCCTGCACACAAAGAACAAAAACCTGCAACCCAACATAAGAGAGGGGTTGTCAATCCCTCACGGGTAAAAAGATAGGTAAAATTATAGTAGATTCGATAAATAGATCTCACGGGAACGCGAGATAAAATAAATAATAACAAATTGCAGCAACGTATTTTTCTATTTTTGGATTAATAGATCTGAAAATAAAAGCAAATAAAAATAGATCGCAAAGGCAAATATAATAAAGAAGAGACCTGGCAGCCGTATATTTCACTAGTGGCTTCTCTCGAGAAAAATAGCATACAGCGGGTAAACAAATTACTGTTGGGCAATTGATAGAACTTCAAATAATCATGACGATATCCAGGCAATGATCATTACATAGGCATTACGTCCAAGATTAGTAGACCGACTCCTGCCTGCATCTACTACTATTACTCCACACATCGACCGCTATCCAGCATGCATATAGTGTATTAAGTTCATGGAGAAATGGAGTAATGCAAAAGAATGATGACATGATGTAGACAAGATCTATTTATGTAGAAATAGACCCCATCTTGCTATCCTTAATAGCAATGATACATACGTGTCGGTTCCCCTTCTGTCAGTGGGTGTCGGTTCCCCTTCTGTCAGTGGGATCAAGCACCGTAAGATCGAACCCGTCACAAAGCACCTCTTCCCATGGCAAGAAAAATCAATCTAGTTGGCCTAACTAAACTAAAGATTCAAAGAAGAAATATGAGGCTATAAGTAATCATGCATATATGAGATCAAAGAAACTCAAATAACTTTCATGGATAAAACATAGATCTGATCATAAACTCAAAGTTCATCGGATCCCAACAAACACACAGCAAAAAGAGTTACATCAAATAGATCTCCAAGAGACCATTGTATTGAGAATCAAAAGAGAGAGAGGAAGCCATCTAGCTACTAACTACGGACCCGTAGGTCTACAATGAACTACTCACGCATCATCGGAGAGGCACCAATGAGGATGATGAACCCCTCTGTGATGGTTTCTAGATTGGATCTGGTGATTCTGGAACTTGCGGCGGCTAGAATTGACTTTCGTTGACTCCCCTAGGGTTTCTGGAATATTTTTGTATTTATAGAGCAAAGAGGCGGTGCGGGAGGCCACCGAGGTGGGCACAACCCACCTGGGCGCGCCTGGACCCCCAGGCGCGCCCTGGTAGGTTGTGCTCCCCTTGGAGCCCCCCTCTGGTACTTGTTTGGCCCAACAGGTGTCTTCTGGTCCAGAAAAAATCTCCAAAAAGTTTCGCTGCGCACTATGTCAATAGGTTAGTCCCAAAAATGATATAAAGTTGCTACAAAATGATTGTAAAACATCCAAGAATGATAATATAACAACATGGAACAATGAAAAACTATAGATATGTTATAGATGTATCAAGCATCCCGGTAGCCCATGATCTCGCCGACGGGGGCCGTGCTCACCACGGTGATGGTGTGCTCCTGGAAATACTGCTTCAGCTTCTTGGCGGTGAGGTACATGCCATAGCACATCTTCTGGTAGTGGGGGTAGTTCTGCTTGGATGCGGAGAGCACCTTTCTCAGGTAGTACACTGGACGCTAGACCGTCTGAACCTTGTCCTCCTCCGGACGCTCGACCACCAACACCGTTCTGACCGCCAGGGAGGTGGCGGCGGTGTACAGCAAAGCGGCTCCTTCCGGCCGACATGGCCATGATGCGTGCGGTGGAGAGCATGCGCTTGAGGTCGTGGAAAGCTTCGTCCGGCTGGTCGTTCAACTCGAATGCCGTCTTCTTCTTCATCCGCTGATATAGGGGCAGGGCGCTCTCCCCCAGCCGGCTGAGGAACCAGCTGAGAGAGGCCAAGCAACCAATAAACTTCTGGACGTCACGCAGCCGGGCTGGCTTGCGCGTGCGCTCGATCACCTTAAACTTCTCCGGGTTAGCTTGAATGCTGCACTCCGAGACGAGGAAACCAAGGAGCTGGCCAGCCGGTACGCCGAAGACACACTTCTCCGGGTTGAGCTCGATCTGGTATCGGCCCAAGTTAGCGAAGGTCTCTTGGAGGTCGGCTAGGAGCGTGAGGTGCTGCTTGGTCTTCACCACGATGTCGTCGATGTAGACATGCACGTTTCTGCCAATCTAGGGCAACAGAATTTCTGCATGCAGCGTTGGAAGGTGGCACCGGCATTCTACAAGTCGAACGACATGGTGATGTAGCAGTACGCTTCGAAGGGCGTGATGAAGGACGTCTTGAGGGCATCGGCCGGGTCCAGCTTGATCTGGTGGTAGCCGGAGTAAGCATCTAGAAAGGACAGGAGCTCACAGCCGGCCATGGAGTCGGTCACTTGATCTATCCGCGGCAGGGCAAAAGGATCCTTGGGGTAGGCCTTGTTCAGGCTGGTGTAGTCGATACACATGCGCCAAGTGTTGTTCTTCTTCAGGACGAGGATTGGGTTGGCCAGCCACTCTTGGTTGAAAACTTCCATGATGAAGTCGGCTGCGAGCAGCCGGGCGATTTCTTCTCCAATGGTTCTTCGCTTCTCCTCGGAAAAGTGGCGTAGTGGTTGTCAGACAGGTTTGGCGTCCTTGCGAACATGGATTTTGTGCTTGGCGTACTCCCTCGGAACACCCGGCATGTCCTTTGGGGACCACACAAAGATATCCCGATTCTCACGGAGGAAGTCTACGAGCTCCCCTTCCTATTTACCGTCAAGGCGAGTGCCCACGATAACGTACTGGCTGCGGTTGGGGTCGGGTGGGTTGAGCGGTACCTTCTTAGTGTCTTTGGACGGCTGGAACAAGGCCTCACCAACTGACTGCTTGAGCGGAGCCGGCACGGCTGGCTGCTCGCCAGCCAATGCCACGATCTGGTTGAGCTTGTGCCTGTCCTTGGCAATGACCAGTGACTCGGCCAGCTTGGAGCCGGCTTGGGCGCACTCCAGGGATTTCTTCACTACAAAAAAATACACTTCTGTGATGATACATGTTTGTCACAGTAGGTCACTTTTTTGTCATGCATGTACATCCATGACGATTTTATGACAGAATCAAGATAGTCATACATGTGCTGTCGTAGAAGTGTTCCATGACAATACCAAAATTATCATCACGAAAGTGTCCACTTCCGCGTCATGGAAATGCTTTCGTCAAGTGTAACCGACACATGGCATCCACCGTAACGGATCGTCGTTAAGCTATCAGGTTCCGGTTTGGATCCGATAACCCGTTAACAGCCCGGACCAATGGGGATTTTCCATGTGTAAAATCATCATTGGCTGGAGGAAACACGTGTCGGCTCACCGTTGGGACAGTTGTCATCCACTCATTGGACCGAAGGCGCCTATGATACGTCGACACGTGGAACGGCCCACAGAGGCCCATATAGGTTAAAAAGGTCGGCCCAGTCAAAGGCCCATAGTATTTACACACGTACTAGTGGGCCAGCCCAATAACAACCTGTTTAAACATGGCCTATTTACGTCCCGAAGCCAGATCTGGCCCTTTAATTGTTTGCCGAATATTTGGGCCCAATTACGACCCAGTGACATTTCGACCTGTTAGAGGCCCGATGTAGACATGGGCCCATTTCAGCCCGGTGTGTCTTTCGGCCTTGGAATGGCATGTGCTGCCCATGGGCCATATTTGGTCCGAGGCGACATCCGACCCTCTAACGGCCCGTGATAAAGGTGGCAACCGTTCAGCCCAACGTGACTTTGGGCCTGTTAAAGGCCTGTCGTATAATTTGGCCCGTTGATGCCTCTACGTGGCAGACGGCAAAGTAGCTAATTCATGTAGTGTACTAAGCTTTCAGCCTCTTAAAGGCCCATGATATCAGTGGGCCAACTAAGGCCCGAGATATGTTTCGGCCTGGTAATGGCCCGTCATATAACTGGGCCAAAAAAGGCCCGGTATACATTTCAGCCTGTTGAAGGCCCGTCGACGACTAGTGAAAATTGAGGCCCAACATGGCCTGCTAAAGGCCCATGGTTTCTTCTGGGCCATAACAGGCCAGCAGAATATTCAGCTTGTTAATGGCCCAAAGCTACATGGGCCCAACTAAGCGCTGGGTCCACTAAAGGTCCAACTAAACTTAGGGCCGAATATAGGCCCGTGTAAGTTATGGGCCTGGCGCAAAGTGTGAAGGCCCCAATGGCCTTTCAGGCCCAAGAAAGTTGCAGGATGGCCCAATTGTGGCCCGCTAAAAAGCAGGGCCGTTAGAGGCGAATGTTTCGGCCCGGTCGACTACATCAGATTTTCTCCATTTTTTCAGATAGCGAATGATGGCAGTAACTAGTAGAAATTAAGAACAAACCTACTCTATACAATAAAGGAATTATGGCATAGTAACTTAGAATAACCTACACTATACAATAAAGGATTTATGGTATATTACATCCACTGGGCATCAAAGTTCGCCACCAGTGATCATAAAGCGCAATGAAGAAGCAGATTACAAAAACTGGGCGCCATTGCAGCGTAACAAAATAATACTGAATCAAGATCACTTCCAAGACAGTTCAAGAAAGGTTAGCCTTGCGCGGGAACTGCTGAGCAAGGCTGTGAGACCGGCCTAGCATGAAGGTCATAGCTTCCAGGTGTAGCTGTTTAGCAATGAGGTTCTCATTGGTGTTCTCCACAATCTTTCTTAGAGATAGGACTTCAAGTCGAAGTTGAGTTGCAGAATGCCTTTCTGCTAGAACTTGGGACTGAAGAAGTCGAACTGATTCAGACAGCGAATTCTATGAGCTTGTCTGACTGCTAGTCTCAAGTAACTTGAACACTGCATCAAGACAAGACTTTGGGGTTGTCTCGCTATCTTCAAGATATTTTGCCTTCTTTGCTGCAATGTATGTTGGGTTTGTCTCACAGCCTTCAGCAGACTTGTGCACGCCATCAGGCATATCACCCTGAAACAAGTAGAGAGATGACAGGTTTTGCACGTGTATAAACAAAGATGATAATTGTGCTGTCAATTCCATCCAATTTCAAATTAGAAAATAAAGAGTAAGTTCAAATATCAATAGCATAATTTGGCATTGTTCATAATGCGGGTAGCTTCACCACACTACTGGATTATCATGTCAACATAACAAGCATAGATGAATGGCAAAGACAATCATTTTATCTATTTTGGTTAATGTGCATGGCATGTTGTTCATATCATCAGCCACATCAGTAAGATAAAACAGGAGATGACAAGGTGCAAACATGGGCTCCTTCACCACACACTGGATTATAGATCCACAAAAACAAGCATACATATAGGGAGTATTGAGTAATGTGCATGGTATGAATAAGGAATTTGGTTTTACAAGTAAAACTTGGAACTTATGGTTGTTGCGAACATGCATTTTGATAGAAACAGGAAACTAAACAACAGTTAATGATAGGGAGTATGAGAAAATTAAACAGCAGTTGATGATAAAGGCTTTAGAAGGACTGACTTACATTAATATTTAACACCGGCTTTATAATGCCCTTCTCCATGTCAAGGGAAGGAAACTCAAGAACTTCAGCACATGATCTTCTTCATAAGCATTGCCTGTACTCTACATTTGATAGAGAGTAATTATAGATATGACACTACTAGGAAAAGGCCTGCTAGTGGCGCACCTGTTTTGCCTACTAATGGCGCACTACAGGTGCGCCACTAGCATCACGCCATTAGAATTTTTTACTAATGGCGCACCACAGGTGCGCCATTAGTATCTGGTATACTAATGGCGCACCAGGCAGTGCACCATTAGTACATCACACGGTGCGCCATTACTATCTGACTTAGTAATGGCGCACCACATAGAAGTGCGCCATTACTAACATTTTTTCAAAAAAAATTAGAAATTTTTTTTAAAATATTTTTTTCGTTTTTTTCTTAATCTCGGGTCACTATGGCTTAATCTCGGGTCAATATGCTTAATCCCAACTCAAATCGCACTCCGTGGTCAAACTTTCCGAAAGGTCACCCATCCTCACACTACTCCAGCCCAAGCACGCTTAACTTCAGAGTTCTATCCAACCCCAGCACCAGCTCACTTAACAGGCACTTGTTGATATATCTAGCATATCAATCCTATTAAACCTTGTTGATGTCTAGGACTTTGTTCATGTTCATGAGTGTGATGAAATTTTGAAAAAATATTTCAAACTTCCGTTCATATTACGTATCATATTTTGAACATTTTTTCCAAAAAAACTTTGAAACAATTTTTTTTTCTGTTACTAGTGGCGCACCTAGCAAATTGTGCGCCACTAGTAAGTTTGATTTTTTTTCATTTTCCCCCTCTAGATCTTAAAAGCCCCGTATCTTTCATTCTATTAGGTTTTTAGGGATTCTGAAGATGTTGAACGGGATTCCCCCCATTCAATTCGGATGTATCTTTTCGAGTAGATGATTTTTCATATAAAAAACTTTTTAATCCGAGTTCGTATGCAAAAGTTATGCCCATTTTACAAATTCCAGAGAGATTTTGCAAATAAAGTCGAAATTCATATTTGTAAATTTTCCCAACAACTAGACCACATATCACATGGGAAACTTATTTTATTTTATTTTTTTGACATTTCCATCATTTTCTTTTATTTTTTCTAAAACTGAAAAGGCGGTCCACAGGGGGGGTGCATTCGGTGGAATTTTTGGGCATAGTTAGTAATGGCGCACCGTGGGTGTGGTGCGCCATTACTAACTTTGAAAAAAAATTGTTAGTAGTGGCGCACCGAGGGTGTGGTGCGCCATTACTAGTTAAAACTAGTAATGGCGCACTGTCCCCTGGTGCGCCATTACTAGTTTTGAAAAAAAAATGTTAGTAGTGGCGCACCGAGGGTGTGGTGCACCATTAGTATTTGGACACTAATGGCGTACCAACACATGGTGCGCCATTAGTATATAGTAGTGGCGCACCACATGTGTGGTGCGCCGTTAGTGTCCATATTATCTATAGCCCTTTTCCTAGTAGTGTGATAATACTGGAAGGGATAGAGGATAATGAAGATAAGATGCAGATTGATGCAACATAATCAACTACCAATCCCTGGAAGTATTACAAGATAAAATGTACTGACAAGAGCAATGGGCTACACTTCTGCACTGGCATTGTCTGTGTATTCAACTTTTTGGTAAGATTAAATATAGATCTGGTATTTTTTTAGTAAATGGTGGGTGAGGGAGATAAGATGCAGAATGCTACACAATGAACCAATCTCTCTTCCCATAATATAAGAGTGTTTTGAACACTGGTGTACTATACAAAACGTTCTTATATCATGGGATGGAGGGAGTAGCTTTTAATGTAAGTACAGTGATAGACGACGTTCAGTCCTTACAAGAGGGATGCAGAGCTAAACCTCTTCAAAAGCATTGGGTTGATTCTAAATTTATGTAAGAGTCCATATGGATCTCATAATGTCCTCCAAATGGACGATAACAAGGCTAACATGTGTAGTGATGCTACATAATCAACCAGCTATGAAAGTAAGTATAGTCATACAGGGCAAGAGGTACTCACAAGAGCAATGCAGTGTGCAGTATAGTTGCGAGATTCTGTGGTCCCTTGAGAATGAATGTTCTTTTGCATACTATTTTTGTACAAGTGAGACGGTAAGGCACATGCAAAAATGTAGTTCAAATTTTGATGTGATATCATAGACAGTACCTTACGCTGCAGACGAGACCAATGTGTAACAAGATTATTCTAGTCATTGTCTGATAAATGTAGCACCGGAGACTTTACAAAAATTTCATTTAGATTCTTGCCGTTGAAGTGCGCTTGCCTTAGGTAGGAACGATACTTCATCAATGAGTGCTTGAAAAGCGCAACCAACCCTTGCTCGTCTTGACTATCCAGTTTGGTCATCACCTATTTAAAAGAATGAAATCTTGTATCTTCTGTCAGCAGAAACATATGCAATAATTAGCATGAATAACATTAGTACATTAGTTACACGTAAGTTGCGGAGGAAGACTGGAAATTCTTCTGTGTCTGTGGTACAATCTTTCCATGCAGGAAAGATGCACACAAAGTTCCTGACAACAATATAAGCTTCATCTTCTAAACTGGGAAGAAATGGAACAAGGGTCCTATTTGCTGCAGTTGGGGCTCTCTCTCGTTCAAAAAGGGATTTGGCAACTGGATTTGGTCTACTCTTTGCTAGAATGGGGGTTTTGCGTCGTAGAGCTAGTGCTATGTCAACTTACATCATCATACTGTTTGCTGCAGTTGGGGTCTGCTCAGTTGGGGCATCAGAGATGACCAGTGTAGTAGGGATAGAGTCTGCTAGAGTTGGGGCCGTGTTTTCTGGGTCAAGTGATATTGCAACTACACCTAATGGGCTATTTGATTTATCAGGTGTCACTATCTTTTCCAAATACTTTGCTCATGCTCCTCCGCAATCAGCAATCGCCCTCTTCCTTTTGAACGTCTGATACACAAGAACATCATTTGAATGGATAAATATGGTATGATGACAGATGGAATATGTACTGAAAATGGATAGGCAGGGCGTATTCGCATACATGATGTGTAAACTAAGCTAATGGCAGTGCAACAAAGCAGAAGCAATGCAAAGCACCATTTGCAAGATATGTGCGACCAATATAACCTTGGAAAGATAGAGCAAGCACCTTGATGGGTGAATAAGATAGGGCATCTGCCTCTGACTCCTCCACTAGGGAGCTACATTGACTTAGGTCTCCCTCTAGCTCAGAATCACTGTTAGGATCATATTCTGAGCATGAATCTGTAGGTGGAGAGCGTTTGCATTGCATTGCATCCAGACTTGATTTCAGTCCCTTAATGCCAAGTTTGACAGCCATGGCATTGTTCTGCTTTATTCTTTTCATGCGCGCAAGCTCATAATCATTATGATGTTGTTCAGTATATGAGATTCATGAAAACATAAAAACTAGTTAGATTATCTATGGAGTGCATTGCGGATTCAACTCGAAGAGTGTCTCCCTGTAAACCCATGCATCTACAAAGTTCACCCCCAACCGTGCTGACCAGACCACACACAGAAATACAAACCTCTTATGTCTCTATAACAGGCAGACACACATTTCAAAACTGAAGTAGGAACATTAGATTCATATCAAATTCATATTTGAACAAATAAACAAAGGAATTATGAGTGGCATAATATTTAGCTTCAAGGGTGGAGTGCTGGTAGTGCGACACAAAGCAAGTAGGCAGATTGTATTCCATGTAAAAGATCGTAGTCTATGTAAAAGGTGAAAATGACACTTTCTTTCTATACAATGAAGTGTTCATCGCCCACACATGATGGAAGATATCACACAGAGAAATAGTATTCACTCTCTGCGGTTCCAGTATTTTGAAATAGGGTGGTCCACCCTAAAAGAATATTGACAACAAATATGACAAGGCAAGCATAGAGGTAGTGAATCAATCATTACTTGTGAGCTTACTGGGACAAGTATGCAGAATTGTAACTGTAGTAAGAGACCGTCCAAAATCTAAATCAATAAGTTGTTCTAGCACTTATTGTTTGCAACTAATCGACGTGAATAATTGGATATCATATCGAGTGAGTAAGAAAGACAAGTAAAATTGTCAACAAACCTGGCCTGCAGTAGTAATCTGGGTCAATGTCACTATGACCAACAATCCAAAATGGCTAGTGTCTGTTCCTACGGCCGGAATTTTGAAACCCTGTGAACTTTATAGGTACTAAAGATTACTGAAATACATCTGAACCATTAAGTGTAGGTAGCACTCGATACACAACAAACCCTAATGACAGTCCTACCTAATGAGTAATGAATCAATTAGAAAATGGGTGATGAGGAGTGGCTGTTGAGTGTTGAGGATGTATCTCGGGATAAATTGGGTTGGCTTGGTGGCTGTTGCATGCCTGAGCATTGAAAGGACTGGGAAGGTAGGCACGGCGGCGCGCCCGGGCAGCGGTGACGCTGTTGGGCGAGCGGCTCCTCACCTCCTGTTAGTCCGGCGTCTCCTCCTAGAGTCATGTCGTCCGGGGTTGGCAAGTCGCCGGCGAGGCAGGCGGCTGGGGGCGAGTAGGGATCGGAAGTGCAGCAGAACAGAGGGGAATCGGGGCCTGGGCCGATCCAAAATCTAAGGGTGGGTCGCAGCCCATCGTGGGCACCCTGTAGATACACACCCAAGCGGCGTACATGCATTTTCAAAACTAAATTAGGAACATTTAGCTAACTAACTAAATGACTCTGTTTAAATAATATCAGATTGGTATTTGAACAACTAAGCTTGTTTAGATTGATGGGTGGAGCAGTGCTATTATGACACGAAGCACGTATGTTGATCATATAGTGATCATAAAAAGGGGGAAACCCTAAGCATTTTTTTAGCAAAAGAGGGTTTCCCCTCCGATTTCTATTAAAGAAACCACCACGGAACCAACATGATCAATTAAACCCTAAGCATGATCAATTAAACCCTATTATGACTGTGCTATGGTAGATTTAAAGCTGCAAACCGCAGAAATGCTATTTAGCATCCATTGTTTGCTTTGAACTAAGAACTAAATTCTAAGAGTTGAAAAGAAAGTACAGTAACCAAGTTACGATTTATTTTCTGGTTGAGATCAAAAGGTTGAGCAGATATGAAGTACCACCTCTCTTGCGGTGCCATGTAGGCATCGGGGGTGTGATGGTTGTCGGTGGCGTTGAAGCAGATCTGCGACGGTAGACGCGTGCATCGAGGGATAAGTCTTGTTGCAGTGGACGAGAAGGTCGTGTGAGCGGCCCCGACAAAGAGGACGACGGCGCGGATGAAGCGAGAGGACGCGAGGCAAGGCTCCTGGTTCGTCTTCGTGGATGAGAAACATCCATCTCTAGCATTGGACGACGCGGTCTTGGTAGGCGCTCCGGCATGGTGGAGGACAGTGGTGATGGATGGGGTGGAGGAAGGCGGCGATGGATGGGGTGGCGGACGGAGGAGGCAGGTCTGGGGATGGTGTTCTAGCACGAACGGTGTATGAATGGGAAAATGGAGGGAGAGGTACGAGGAACCATGTGTTTGGGGATGCGCCTGTCTGAAATATGGGAAAGTTACGAACTTAGCCCCCATTTAAAATTTGGATGTCTCGTCGATTGGGGATAGGACGATAATCTCGCATCTCCCCAATATTTGCCCAGAGAGATTTCGGGCGAGGAGAGGGTGTTTTGGTGCCCGCGGTGTATGAACGGGGCTGACAGGTAGGGCAGTTGTGTCACGTCTGAGTGAAGTTACAAACCTGACCCTATTGAAAATATTTGCCTACATCGATTTTGGCTGAGTCAAGTTTGTTTTGCCGCCCACCGTGTATGAATGGGGAAATGGAGGGAGAGACAGAGGTCTTTCGGATGAGCTTGAATCAAATGTGTTTTGCCGCCCATGTTTGGCGCCCACCGTGTCGGAATGGGCTTAGAGGCAGTCGTGTCACGTCTAATTGAAGTTACTAACCTACCCCTATTGAGAGAAGTGGAAATCGGGCCGATTAGGATGTTCGTGTAAGGGGTAGACAGTAATTTCCATCTCCCAAACACTGGCTTCGGACAACCAACGTGGGAGTGGACATTTTGCCGCTTCTTTCGAATTTTGGGACAATAAGCATCCATGTTTACCCTGGCAACTAAATTCGAATCCATTTTGTATTCCTATACAAATCTTTATAAATCATTCTATGTGTTTTTAAACATCTTCAAAAGCACGACAAAGATGTATTCCACTGTCATATATGAATATGATTTACAAATGCCGATACTCGAATTCAGAAGCTAGAATCCAGTTTAAGGTGAATTCGAATATTTGAAACCACTTTATGTCCAACTCAAGTGTCACACGCAGCATAGTGTGTACTCCCATTTAGATATGTACACAAGCGATGTCTCAAGATTCAAAATACCGAGTCAATCAACCAATAATGTACAAAACTAATAGACATATAAACACTTATAGAGTATATGGATCAAGAATATCAACTAACATACATAAGCCAGGCCGCTGTACTTTTTTTGCTAGAAGAGCATCCTTTTTTTAGCGAAGCTAGTACAACATCTTAGCCCTTTCAGATGCGTGCCACTTAAGGACCATCTATACTACTATTATTGCTGAATACACATTCACCCGATTGGCATATTTGTAGGTTTAGCACAGCAATCAAAATGAAATGTCTCAGTCTTATCAATTAATACAGACTTGTGCTACAAAAATTACAAACCAAAAAACAATTATTACATGATCTCTAAAACAAATGGTTTGATCGATTACATGAACAAACAACACAAAGGTTACTCAACGATGGAAAGAACATTTCACTATGATTTACCAAGTGAGAATTTAATTTCCCTTTTTCCTTCAGGACCTTAACAATGTGGTCAGTCTCAGCTTGCTTCGTTTTGAAATCCACCAAATCTTTAATGGTTGTCTTGAGTACTGCTTGTGATTGTGTTGTTTGCTTCCTCAACATGTCAACTTCATCTCTAAGTGCAGAAGCAGAATCTCTTTCTACCAATAGTTTAGCCTCTAGAGCATCAGTAGTTGGCAAATCATGATGCATATTGGGATGGTGCCACTGCTGTGGGATGATACAACATCCATGGGGACCTCGCTCTTTGATCTTTGGCTAACCTGTTTTGCCATTAAAGTTCTGATTGGATTCTAAAAAGTTAAAGTTAGCAAAACATCTCAACTAGGAGTTATAACAGCAAACTAGTTAAACAAAAAAGGAATTAAAGAGTTTCAATTGGTATGCTGAAAAGTAGTTATTAACATCATTGTAACCGGTTGCAGCAGCAAAGCAGTTAAACAAACAAGTTTTGCAAAAGGTACCTATTGTGCCATTGGAGTTTCTCTTGGATCCTGAAAAGCTGAGTAGCCAGTAACGTGATTAGAGCAACCGGGTGTAGCATCAAAGCAGTTAAACAAACAAGTTTTGCAAAAGGAACCTGTTGTGGCATTGGAGTTTCTGTTGGACCCTGAAAAGTTGAGTAGTCAGTAACTTGATTAGAGCAACAAGTTACAGCAGCAAACCTATTACACAAATATATTTTTGAAAATGTACCTGATGTGCAATTGGACTTCCAATTGGATCCTGAAAACTTGAAGTTGGTAAGATGATTACAGCAACAAGTTACAGCAGCAAACCAGGTAAACAAGGAAGTTTATGAAAACATACATGTTGTGCCAACGGAGTTTTAGTTGGATCCTGCAAACTTGAATGTTAGCAATCATAAATAAAGTGTTGCAAGAGCCATAAGAAACTAACATCAAACTAGTAAAACTAACCAGTTTTGGCAACATATTTAATTACACATGAACTAGTAAAACTAACAAGTTCTTAGCAACGTATTAAAGTAACAAGTCGATACCGTTTACCAGCAACACAGACATCTGTAAATTTCTTTGATGTAAGCAAAATGATTCCAACACACACACACACACACACACACACACACACACACATATATATATAAGTTAAAAAGATGGTGTCCCTCATATAAACCTGACAGTTTTCTATCTATAAACATAAACATTACTAGTGGTACAAGTGATAACAGCAACCCATTTAAACAAACGGGTATCAGAACGTAAATTACACATGAATTCTGCTGCACCCTAGAAGTACATATGACCAGCTATCTGCGTGCTTAAGTAGCTATTTAAGTTTAGGCAAACAGGTAATTCTTAACAGTAAGTATCAAACACATAGATAGGCGCAGTCTATAATAGGATTAACAGGCTATGACATTATGTAATCAGTAGCAAACTAAATTAAGCCAAGCAACGTAATTGAACAATTTTGCAATAAGTGGCTACCTAAAATTCCGAGAAGCATGTAACTGAACTTACGCTAGCTCTTTGTACAGGCACGGTGCAACTTCTTTTTCGCTTGCAAGGTTGTACGAAGGAGTCCATGGCATCAATTGCTTGGATACGCAGTCCCAATACTTCTTTCTTCCCACACTGCATTGGTAAGTCGAATGGTTAATCTGATAAGATGGTGCATCCTTGATATGTTATATGAGGACGGGTTGTCAGACTAGTTGTAGCCACACACATCACACTCGCTTTTCCTGTATATTTCATTCGATTACATTTGGCATATCGAGATCTAAGCAATCTACAATAGGATGACAAGACTGGCATCCTTCACATTATTGGCGAACTCAGATCATAGAAACAAGCAATTCAATCATTCTGTGGGTAAATCAAAAGCGCCACTGGAATATTTTTCACTACCCCAATCATACACGCAAAAAGGGGCGATGCCACCGTAGGGGCTGGTATGGGCAGCCGCCTCGGGTGGCTGGAAAGTGTGCACCTAGTTTGAGTTGTCTAGGTTGGCCCAGGCTAGTTTTGTTCAACCCAATGCACGAGCAGGCAATGTAAAAAATGAAGAAAAATGTTTCAATTTGGATGGTCCCATAACGTAAGTGCAAGGCAGGCCCTATAGCAGGCTCGTAGCCTAAACGAGCACCTCCCATATCGATCAACAGCAGGAAAAATCCCAATTCGTTCACTCCAACCTCCAGTCTGGTTCGCTCCTAACCTAGCCACCGCTGGACAGACCGACAAAGCACTTCCTCGCACCCTCATTCGACGCCGGTCACCAGGCTTCAAGCGAATGGAAGGACAAGAAGATGAAGATCCAACCCTGGGTGTAGCCTGCATGGGAGGCAGCGGCGGCAGCATGGGCATGGCATCGAGCTTGCACAAACAGACAGTCGCAGCTTGCAAGAGCAGCATGCGCAACTAGCAGGTACATCACATCCCTGATTATATCTAATTAAACTGTTCAATTTCTGGCCAATAGTTAAACCTGACAGTGTTGTAAAACTGCTTATATGTAGGGAATGTATGAGAAAATGAAACCAATTTCTGCTTATTTTATAACTCCCCCAATCAATACTGAACTGACTGAACCTGATGTATCTAATCAAGTTTCCGGTGCAAACATACAAGCTCATGTTGTTCTTGAGCCTGAAGTGTCTAATGAACAGACTGCTAATGAAGGATTTGATGCAAACATTTTACATGCTCCTGGTGATGAACATATAGTGTCTAATGAGGGATCTAATGCAAGCATTTTGCAATATCCCATTGAAGGATTTAGTGTCTAATGATGATCTGCTATGTTGAGAGAGACATAGAGATTTGCAGGCATTGCTGACAAGCAAATTATAGTACATTTTCATGGCTTGAGGAAACATCGAGGCCATCTACCAGAAAGTCCCCGTATCATGACAACGTAGCATAAATACTTTTTTAATCTATTGTTTGAAACTATTGGCATACTTGTGTAGGATAGATACATTGATATGCAGTTTGCGCACTGGTTATAGGTGCATATTTTCAGCCAGAGAACGAATAATTCAAGCAGGTACAGACCATGTTAGTAGTCCTTGTACACCATGTTGCATTTTGTGTTTTTCGTGTTTACATCATTTAGTGTTTTATAATCTGGAACTACTTTGGATCATTAGCTGGTTTTCAAAGTGCATGTAGCTTCACATTTCTCAAGTTATGTTGATTTCCGGAGTGCAAGTGCCTTCGTATTTTTTAAGTTAAATTTTCGCCCCTAGTAACTTGAATTCATGGATCCGCCTATGTACGAATTAAATGAAATGCAGGGACTTACCCTAGCTTGTTGTACAGGCTCACTACAGCTCTGCTTGCGCTTGGGATGTTCCATGTACAAGTCCATGTTACCACTCGCCTTGTGCTCCTTGCATCCCCCTCTGCATTTTTGACACGTCGAATGGTTGATAAAATAAGAGGAATCGACCTTGCTGTTGTACCGGAGTACAGGTACTTACAAGGTTATACCGGTGTGCAGGATGTGTACCAGATCTCGTAGCGCTGTCATGCTTCGCTAAAAATTGATTTTGCTTATTTTAGATGATATCTCCAGAAGAAATAAGAGTTAAAGTCAGAGTTGCATAGGCGTGTAAGTGAAGAGAGCAGTGAAAGGATATCCAAACCTCGTCGTAACTGTGCACAAGGGAGTGATATGTGGATACCTAATTCGGGCCGGCGTTTGGGCATGCTCGCCTAGCTAGAGTGCGGGTCACTTTAGAGCCGTTGAGGGTGATGCGCTGGCGTTGGCTGGACGCGCACGGATGCAGATCTTGAGTGGCAGTGGAGCGCTACGACGCAGTGGACGAGACCGTTGGTGAAGCCCTAATGTCCTCGGGGGGCGGAGGTGCGATGATGTGCTCGGTGAAGTAGCCCCAGTGAGGTGGGAGACGACGTCGGTGAAGCGCACATGATGCGGTAGAAGTCGGTGTCTGTGAGGCACGTCGGTTGCGGCGGTCGACGTTGTCGGTAGACCACCCGATGCGGTGGATGAGGGTGTAGATGAGGTAGCTTCGGTGCAGTGGTGAAGCGCGACCGTCGTCTTCGTCATCGTCGTCCGGCATAGAGGTGGGGAAAGATACGAGACGAGGGGCGATTCAAACTTTGCTTGGGTTGGCGGCGAATTAGGGATTTGAGTGTTGGGGAACGTAGTAATAATTCAAAAAAAATTCCTACGTGTCACCAAGATCAATCTAGGAGAAGCTAGCAATGAGAGAGAGGGAGTGCATCTTCATACCCTTGAAGATCGCTAAGCAGAAACGTTACAAGAATGCGGTTGATGGAGTCGTACTCGCGGCGATTCAAATCGCGGAAGATCCGATCCAAGCGTCGAACGGACGGCACCTCTGCGTTCAACACACGTATAGCCCGGGAGCGTCTCCTCCTTCTTTATCAAGCAAGGGGAGAGGAGAAGTTGAGGGAGAACTCCGGCAGCACGACGGCGTGGTGGTGGAGCTCGTGGTTCTCCGGCAGAGCTTCGCTACGCTCAACGGAGGAGGAGGAGGAGGAGGAGGAGGGGAAGGGGGAGGGCTGCGCCAGGGGCAAGGGGTTTAGCTCCCATGCACCTCCCCACTATATATAGGGGTGGAGGGGGCTGGTTTCTTGCCCTCCAAGTCCATTGGGGCGTTGGCAAAGGTGGGAGGAAAGAAATCCCATCATTTCCCTTCCCCACCGATTGTTACCCCCCCCCCCCCATTTTAGGATCTTGATCTTATCCCTTTGGATATGATCTTATTCCTTCTAATGGGGATCTTGGTGCACCTTGACTAGGGGTGTGGGGCCTTGCCCCCACTACCCACGTTCATGTGGGTCCCCCCATGCAGGTGGGCCTCACTCTGGAACCTTCTAGAACCTTCCCGGTACAATACCGAAAAATCCCGAACATTTTCCGGTGGCCAAAATAGGACTTCCCATATATAAATCTTTACCTCCGGACCATTCCGGAACTCCTCGTGACGTCCGGGATCTCATCTGAGACTCCGAACAACTTCGGTAACCACATACAATTTCCCATTACAACTCTAGTGTCACCGAACCTTAAGTGTGTAGACCCTACGGGTTCGGGAACCATGCAAACATGACCGAGACACCTCTCCGGCCAATAACCAATAGTGGGATCTGGATACCCATATTTGTTCCCACACATTCCATGATGATCTCATCGGATGAACCATGATGTCGGGGATTCAATCTATCCCGTATACAATTCCCTTTGTCCATCGGTATGTTACTTGCCCGAGATTCGATCGTCGGTATCCCCATACCTCGTTCAATCTCGTTACCGGCAAGTCTCTTTACTCGTTCCATAACGCATGATCCCGTGGCTAACTCCTTAGTCACATTGAGCTCATTATGATGATGCATTACCGAGTGGGCCCAGAGATACCTAACTGTCATACGGAGTGACAAATCCCAGTCTCGATTCGTGCCAACCCAACAGACACTTTCGGAGATACCTGTAGTGCACCTTTATAGCCACCCAGTTACGTTGTGACGTTTGATACACCCAAAGCATTCCTACACTATCCGGGAGTTGCACAATCTCATGGTCTAAGGAAATGATACTTGACATTAGAAAAGCTCTAGCAAACAAACTACACGATCTTGTGCTATGCTTAGGATTGGGTCTTGTCCATCACATCATTCTCCTAATGATGTGATCCCGTTATCAACGACATCCAATGTCCATGGTCAGGAAACCACAACCATCTATTGATCCACGAGCTAGTCAACTAGAGGCTCACTAGGGACATGTTGTGGTCTATGTATTCACACATGTATTACGGTTTCCGGTTAATACAGTTATAGCATGAACAATAGACAATTATCATGAACAAGGAAATATAATAATAACCATTTTATTATTGCCTCTAGGGCATATTTCCAACATTGAGCGCTCTGGGCGCGGAAGGGGTCGGTGGAGAAGGGAGGTTTTGCAGGGCTGGAATTGGGGCCGCCAGACATTTCAATCTGAAACGTGGAAGCGCGAACTTATTTTGTCATCGTTCTTTTTTTGGGGGGCGGGGGCAGGGGGTGGGTGGCTGGGTGCTAGCGTCCGTACGACACACGCGACCACCATGACATGACCCTGGTCTGCCTGGTGAGCCTACATTTGAGAATGCAAACGAATCTTCTTTCATTTGCAAACGAATCTGTATGTATTACCATGCCCGTGTTTTCCTTGCAAATAATTAGTCATTCAAAATGAGATACTATAAATTAATTAATGAGGAGTTATTTGAATTAGAGTGTGTGTCACGTAGCGATCTCCAATTCTAACGTGGATTTCGCATTTCACGGTATCCATGCTACTTTTTTAATACAAATTCATATGTATATGATGAACACCATGGTAGTGATAAAACTTTGGATGGATTCAAACATATGACCTACAAAATAGCACAACAATCAAGTCAATATCAACTTTTCCAAACCTAGTATGGCACGAATTCGAAATAATTACCCATATGCATGGTCCTCAATTCAAATCTTACAATGTACACTAGATTGAAACGTCGATATTAAGTCTCGTACTATCTACATTCAGATGTTGTTTTTAGCCCCACCCCCCTCGGCACACATGCTACATACTTCCTGTATCGATCAATCTTCCTCTCCTAACCACCTTAGGAAGCTATCAGTTTCCGACACACATTCATTCTTTCTCTCCATGTTTTGATCTCTAACTCTCTCAACTACACAACCCCCTTTTTCCACTCTGTTACCAAATGTATCTACCTCACACACCCGCCATTGCACTCCATGCCAAGCTCTCTCTCTCTCCTCCCACCCTCTCTCGCTAGATACATGCATTGCCTATCTAGCCCCCCCCCCTCTGTGCGCACGCACATTGTCTATCTAGGTCACTCTCTCGAGACTGTCTCACTCTTTCTTCCACACGGCGGGCCACACTCGCTCAATCTCGCTCTCTTTATCTAAGTCTCAATTAACCTTGCTTTCTTTCACACACAAATGATATATCTCCCTGTTCGGGCCTCGATCGACACACTCTATACTCTCTCATGCAGATTGTCTATCTAGGTCAGTCCATCCAAGCCGCCCCCACTCTTTCGACCTCATGGCAGGCCACGCTCGCTCAATCTCTCTCTCTCTCTCTCTGTTTGTATGTCTCGATTGACCTCGCTCTTTCTCGGACACAAACGATATATCTTCATGTTTGAGCCCAATTCGACATATTCATATTGTACACTCTCTCATGCACATTGTCTATCTAGGTCACTCTCTCCAACCCGTCTCACTCTTTCGATCGCATGATGGCCCACACTCGCTCAATCCCTCTCCCTTTATATATGTAATCAATTGACTTTGCTTCCTCCCACGCACAAAATATATCTACATGTCTATGACTGGATCATCTCTCAAGCTCTATCTTACAGCCCTCACCCTTCCTGAAAGCTCAATCGGACAATATCTCTCCAGAGCATATATATCTTTTCAACGAATGCCGGACCACAGTCACTTTGTCTCTCTATCTATCTGTGTCTCGATTGACCTCGCTTTCTCACGCCGTATCTTCCGCACATTGAAGCTACCTCTCTACCTCTCGCAGAGCCGGAGCTATTTACATTGTGAGGGGGACTCCAACCTTGGATTAATTTGTGAAGGCATTTATTCCGGTGGGTTTAGATTATATTTTCGTAGCATTCGGCCCACAACTACTCCAAACACCGTTGCAACCCCCGCACCTCCCCCAATTGATTTCCCTCTGGCTCGGTCATCGCTCTCTCGCATGTCCTTTCTCACCTTCTGAGGGAGTCCTGGATTAGGGGGTCCCTGGACAGCCGGACTATATGCTTTGGCCGGACTGTTGGACTATGAAGATACAAGATTGAAGACTTCGTCCCATGTCCGGGTGGGACTCTCCTTTGCGTGGAAGGCAAGCTTGGCAATTCGGATATGTAGTTCTCCTCCCTTGTAACCGACTCTGTGTAACCCTAGCCCCCTCCGGTGTCTATATAAACCGGAGGGTTTAGTCCGTAGGACAACAACAATCATAATCATAGGCTAGCTTCTAGGGTTTAGCCTCTACGATCTCGTGGTAGATCAACTCTTGTAATACTCATATCATCAAGATCAATCAAGCAGGAAGTAGGGTATTACCTCCATCGAGAGGGCCCAAACCTGCGTAAACATTGTGTCCCCCGCCTCCTGTTACCATCCGCCTTAGACGCACAGTTCGGGACCCCCTACCCGAGATCCGCCGGTTTTGACACCGACATTGGTGCTTTCATTGAGAGTTCCACTGTGCCGTCACCATAAGTCTTGATGGCTCCTTCCACTGTGCCGTCACCATAAGTCTTGATGGCTCCTTCGATCATCGGCAACGATGCGATCCAGGGTGAGGTTTTTCCCCCCGGACAGATCTTCGTATTCGGCGGCTTCGCACTGCGGGCCAACTCGCTTGGCCATCTGGAGCAGATCGAGAGCTACGCCCCTGGCCGTCAGGTCAGGTTTGGAAACTTAAACTATACTGCCGACATCCGCGGAGACTTGGTCTTCGACGGATTCGAGCCCGTGTCAGGTGCGCCGCACAGTCACGACGAGCATGACTTAGCTCTGCCGCCGGACAGTGTTCGGGAGATCACCCCTCGATCCAGAGCAGATTGCGCCGTCCGAGGACGGGTGGATGGACCCCGCCACGGAGGTCGCACACTCAGCGGCGATAGAGTCGAATGCTGACTTCACCTCCTACGAGACCTGTGTTGCCGGACCCTTGGATTCGGCCCCGGCCACGGGCTCCGAACCGCCTGCGTCCGCGCCTATCGAATCTGATTAGGCGCCGATTATGGAGTTTTCCTCTGCGGATATCTTTTAGCACTCGCCCCTGGGCGACGTGCTGAATTCATTAATGTCTCTCTCCTTGTCGGAAGGCCCTTGGCCGAACTATGTCCGGCTTGAGTGGGAAGCGGATGACGAAGAAATTCGTTCCCCACCCACCACCCACTTAATAGCCACTGTCGACGACTTAACCGACATGCTTGATTTCGGCTCCGAAGACATCGACGGTATGGACGACGATGTAGGAGAAGAACAGGAACCACCGCCCACAGGGCGCTGGACTGCCACCTCATCATATGATATATACATGGTGGACACCCCCAAAGAAAGCGATGGCAATAAGGCAACAGAGGATAATCCCCTCGAGATGCAATCTAAGCACTGGCGTCAACGGCGCCGCTCTAAGCCCCGCCATAGCAAAAGCGGCGATACCGGCACAAGAGACAATAATGCTGCGGATAGTGCAGAAGACGAAGACAATCCCCTCCAGCCAGGCCTCGAGCGGGAGGACGGGCAAGCTAGCCCTAAGGAACAGGCAGCAGACGGAGAATCAGAGGATGACAATTACATGCATCTCTCCGAAGGCGAGGTGAGCCTCAGCGACGAAGAATTTATCGTGCCTGAGGATCCCGCCGAACAGGAGCGCTTCAAGCGCCGACTTATAGCCACAGCAAAAAGCCTGAAGAAAAAGCAACAGCAGCTTCAAGCTGACCAAGATCTGCTAGCGGATAGATGGACTGAGGTCCTGGCGGCCGAGGAATACGAACTCGAGCGCCCAACCAAAAGTTATCCAAAGCGCAGGTTGCTACCCCAACTCGAGGAAGAAGCATTAAAGCCTACACTTCCAGCGTATGATGCGGCTGACCGACCACCTCGTGGCTGAGACAAAGCGGCATGTCAGGCCGAAGTCCAGCCCGCACCCCGTCGCCAGTTAAACAAAAATACCAAGGTCCGGGGTAACACGCAGGACCTGCGAGACGTATTGGAAAACAAAGCAGGACATGCAAGATCGATCTACGGATCACGGGGGTGCGCCCCAACGCGTGACGACGACCGTCACGCCGGATATACTAAAAGCAAATCCGGTCGGGCCGAATACAGCAGACAAGACTCGTATGAACTGCGTCGTGATATAGCCCGGCACAGAGGCGCCGCACACCCCCTATGCTTCACTGATGAAGTAATGGATCACGAATTCCCAGAAGGTTTTAAACCCGTCAACATTGAATCATATGATGGTACAACAGACCCCCGCGGTATGGATTGAAGATTTCCTCCTCCACATCCACATGGCCCGCGGTGACGATCTACATGCCATCAAGTACCTCCCATTAAAACTCAAAGGACCTGCTCGGCATTGGCTCAATAGCCTGCCGGCAAACTCCATTGGCAGTTGGGAGAATTTGGAGGACGCATTCCTTGACAACTTCCAGGGCACTTATGTGCGACCACCGGATGCCGATGACTTGAGTCACATAACCCAACAGCCAGGGGAATCAGCCAGGAAATTCTGGACTCGGTTCCTAACTAAAAAGAACCAAATTGTCGACTGTCCGGATGCCGAGGCCTTAGCAGCATTTAAGCATAACATCCGCGACGAGTGGCTCGCCCGACACCTCGGCCAAGAAAAGCCGAAGTCCATGGCAGCCCTCATGACACTCATGACCCGCTTTTGTGCGGGCGAGGATAGCTGGCTGGCTCATAGCAACAACACATCAAGAAACCCTGGCAATTCAGATGCCAAAGATAGCAACGGCAGGCCACGTCGCAACAGACACAAGCGCCGCAACAACGGCGACAATGCCGAAGACACGGCAGTTAATGCCGGATTCAGTGGCTCTAAATCCGGTCAGCGGAAAAAGCCGTTCTAAAGAAGCAATCCGGGCCCGTCTAGCTTGGACCGCATACTCAATCGTTCGTGTAAAATTCACGGCACCCCCGATAAACCAGCCAACCACAGCAACAGAGAATGCTGGGTGTTCAAACAGGCCGGCAAGTTGAATGCCGAAAACAAGGAAAAGGGGCTGCATAGTGACGACGAGGAGGAGCCCCGGCCGCCGAACACAGGAGGACAGAAGAAATTTCCTCCTCAAGTGAAAACGGTAAACATGATATAGGCAACCCATATTCCCAAGCGAGAACGGAAGCGTGCACTGAGGGACGTCTATGCGATGGAGCCAGTCGCCCCAAAGTTCAACCCATGGTCTTCTTGTCCGATCACCTTCGATCGCAGGGACCACCCCACCAGTATCCGTCATGGCGGTTCTGCCGCATTGGTCCTTGACCCCATCATTGACGGATTTCACCTCACTCGAGTCCTTATGGACGGTGGCAGCAGCCTGAACCTGCTCTATCAGGATACAGTGCGCAAAATGGGTATAGACCCCTCGAGGATCAAACCCACCAAAACCACCTTTAAAGGCGTCATCCCAGGTGTAGAGGCCTGTTGCACGGGCTCAATCACACTGGAAGTGGTCTTCGGATCTCCGGACAACTTCCGAAGCGAGGAGTTAATCTTCGATATCGTCCCCTTCCGCAGTGGCTATCACACACTGCTCGGACGAACCACATTTGCCAGATTCAATGCGGTACCGCATTATGAATACCTCAAGCTCAAAATGCCAGGACCTCGCGGGGTTATAATAGTTAATGGAAACACAGAACGCTTGCTCCGCACGGAGGAGCACACTGCAGCCCTCGCAGCAGAAGCGCAAAGCAGCCTTATGAGGCAAACCGCCAATTCGGCGAAAAAGACCCCGGACACCTTCAAGCGAGTCTGGAGTACCCTGCAAGAGGATCGCCAGGCACTTTTAGAGCTCACCTAGCAATTCGGCCTCCGTCCTAGTCCCAGTCAAGCGGCCAAATTTGTGCCACGAGTACATAATTACGCACTCAAGATACCATGGGCATAGGCGGAGGCACGGCCATGACACGGCCCACATTGCGGCTCAACCGCTTCAGGACCCGTATACCTTTAACATTTTCTTCCTTTCAGGCCCCTATTCTCTGAAGGCCCTCTCCGATCGTCTAATTATCGGACCCATCACAGGAAGGAAACACCAAGGAAGCAAGAAGCTTTGACGTACAAGGGAATCCTCAGGTGGTCTCTGATAACAATCGATATACCTGTTTTGCATACCCACACGCAGCTTGACCTTGGATAGGACATGTCAAATAGTCCTATTTTTTTACTTATTTGCACTACATGTATGCATACGCTTTGACGTATCATTTAAATAACAATGTACATCATTAGCTCATTATTGCATTCCTTTATCTTTTTTTCCCTGACTGCTTATTTACGACAAATCACACCCGTACATTCTGATACGTCCAGTGCGCCAGGGGCTTCAGTGTACCCCATAACACGGCATGAAAAGTCCGAACACTTTCGACAGTGCGGCACCCCGAACTTATAGCATTATATGCATCAGCTCTGAATCATGTCTTGGGTCAATAGTTGGGTTTGCCCAGCTCCCATGTTTTGGTACCTTACGTTCCGCTATATCGGCTAAGGTAGCACTGGGAGAACTACTGTGATTGTGTCCCGGTTCTTCCGGACAAGCACCTTAGTAGAGAAAGCCGAAAACTGACTGTCATGATGCGGCGAGAGCTGGTCGCTGTTCGAGAGGTCTCAAATCCTTAAAGATTTTTTCCGCTTCGGGCGAGGAGTCGGCCTTGTCTGATTTAGGCGTACATAGCGCCCCAAGTTCGGCCTTCCGAATACTAGGGGCTTCGCCAAAATTTAAAATTGTAGACTTCTATGGCTAAGTGAGAGTGATAAAGCTTTATAGTCCGATTGCCTGGTTCGTTGTGCTGAACACCTCCTTCGAAGGACCCAAAACTGGGATAAAGAGTGATCAGTTTTATCCCGAACACCTCAGTACTAGTTACATGGGGGCAGAAGCCGACGACTGGCCAACTCTCAAATTTTATAAACGGCCGCACAGAAGGTAATATTTTAAATTAACAAGCGTTACATAACGCACATGAACTTGTTTCACATTACAGGATCACATGAGTACATTCATTCAAATATTACATCCTTAGCACATTCCTCTGCCACAAGGCGAGCACCCTTCAGGACACTGTCATAATACTTTTCGGGGTGGCGATGCTCCTTGCCCTCCGGCGGCCCCTCCTTCACCAGCTTTTCGGCGTCCATCTTCGCCCAGTGCACTTTCGCCCGGGCAAAAGCCCCGCGCGCACCCTCAATGCAGACGGACCGCTTTATGACTTCAAACCATGGGCAGGCATTCACAAGCCGCCTTACCAGGCCGAAATAGCTGCCAGGCAGGGGCTCGCAAGGCCACATCCGGACTATGAGGCCCTTCATGGCCAGTTCGGCCGCCTTGTGAAGCTCGGCCAGTTGCTTCAACTGGTCGCTTAAGGGCATCGGATATTCGGTCCCAGTATACTGAGACCAGAACAACTTCTCCGTCGAGCTCCCTTCCTCGGCCCGGTAGAACTTCGTGGCATCCGACACACTGCTAGGTAGATCTGCGAACGCTCCTGGAGAGCTCCGAATTCGGGTAAGTAAAAGGAAAGTTTCCTTCACATGCTTTCTTTGCATAATGAATGCCTTACCCACCGCTATCTTCTTGACCGCCTCAATTTCCTGGAGGGCCTTTTGGGCTTCGGCCTTGGCACTTTATGCGTTCTCGAGGGCCTTCGCAAGCTCGGACCCTTGCGTCTTAGAGTCACGCTCCAAGGACTCGTACTTCTTGACAAACTCCTGGAGCTCTTGCTGAACCTCGCCGACTCGGGCCTCTTGCTTCTCGCGCTCGGCGCGCTCCTTGGCCGCTTTGCCTTCGGCCTCGGACAGCGCCTTCTTCAGGGCCGCCACTTTGGTCGTGGCCCCTAGCAAAATTCATGACGATCCTGTGATCTAACAACCACTTTCCTCTTTATTTATCAATAAACAGATGATGTATTACTTACCTTTGTTCTCTTCGAGCTGCCTCTTGGTAAGGCCGAGCTCTTCCTCGGACCGCTCAAGGTCCCGCTTCAGTGCGGAGACCTCCGCCGTGCGAGTGGCAGCGACTAGCAGTGAAGCCTGCTTATTCACATAGACATATTCTGATTAGACTCCTGTGATTATTATTTGATCCTCTGTTCGGCCTTTCTTTGCAAACACCAAACAGAGCATCAGGGGCTACTGTCTATGCTGTAACATTTTCTCATAATTTGATTACTTACCTCAAAGCCTGTTAGGAGGCTGGCACGGGCTTCAGTCAGTCCGCTTTTGGCGGACCGAACCTTCTTGACCACCGCACTCATGATAGTGTGGTGCTCTTCGTCAATGGAAGCGCCGCGAAGCGCTTCCAGCAAATTGTCTGATGCCTCTGGATGGACAGAGGCCATCGGCACAGACGGCTTGCCCCCCTTGGCGAGGGGTCACCTGACAGAATCCGTTACCACTGGAGGTTCCGGCGCAGTATTCGGCTGGAGGCTAGACTTGCTGCCCCCGGCATTAGAGCCCATGGGAGTCTTGCCCCTCGTGCGCCCAGCGTCTGGAATGTCGCCTTGGGGCGCCTCCGGAACTGTATCCCCTTGGTTCAGTGCCCTTTGAGACAACACCTCGACGTCGTCCGTAGGGCGGGGGGAGGAGGCGGTCGGGAGTGAATCATTGTTCATCTCTGACGGGCCCAAAGACTCATCCGAAGAGGATACGTCGATATGGGCTTTGGATGGGCTGCATGATCATGTTCGGCATGATAAGAAGCAATAAAATAAAACATACCAAGAACTATTATGGTATCCGGATACTTACGACTTCGCCAGGGGCTTGTCCCTGGGTAACCACTCCTCGTCGCTAAAAGCGGCCGCCGTGGAGCGGTCCGGAAGGAGAGTCCTTCCCTTCTTGGACCCTTCGGCCTCCCCTGACGGGGCGGCCTTCCTTTTCTTGTCTCCCCGGCTGGGGGGAGAACTTTCCTCTTCCTCCTCCTCGTTTTCGTGGGAGGAGGGCGCCTCGGTGTTATCGGACGATGAGTCCGATACGACCTTGCACCGGAGACCTTTCCTGGACCCTGTGGCCTTCTTCTTGGCCTTCTTCTCCGGCGCCTCATAGGGCGCCGGAACCAGCATCTCCGTTAAGAGAGCCCTCGCTGGATCTTCGGGCAGTGGGGCCGGACAATCGATCCGCTCCGCTGTCGCGACCCAGTCATGTTAAATGGCGTGGTGGCTTAGATCCCCCACATGATTATACTGGGGAAAGAAACATCTTATGAGATATAAGGAGCTTACCGGATTGGCAGGGCGCTTTGCGCTGAGTCCGCGATCCTCGGTAAGGGGAGGAGGTACCTCGGCGGACTTGAAAAGCACCTTCCAGATGTCCTGGTGCGTCGTGTCGAAGAGCTCTCGCAGCGTCTGGTGCTTAGCCGGGTCGAACTCCCACATATTGAATGCTCGTCTTTGACACGGGAGGATCCGGCGGAAGAGCATGACCTGGACCACGTTGACAAGCTTGATTTTCTTGCTTATCATGTTTTTAACACAGTTCTGGAGTCCGGTCAGCTCCATCGATGAACCGCATGATAGGCTCGTCTCTTTCTAGGAGGTGAGCCGCATGGGGATGCCGATCGAAATTCGGGGGCCGCCGCCCAGTTGGTGTCACGCGGCTCGGTGATGTAGAACAACCCCGATTGCCACCCCTTCACGGTCTCCACATGGGAGCCTTCGAGCCAGGTGACGTTGGGCATTTTGCCCACCATGGCGCCTCCGCACTCCGCTTGCTGGCCGACCACCACCTTCGGTTTAACGTTGAAGGTCTTCAGCCACAGGCCGAAGTGGGGCTTGATGCGGAGGAAGGCCTCGCACACGATGATAAACGCCGAGATGTTGAGGATGAAATTGGGGGCGAGATCATGGAAGTCCAGCCCGTAGTAGAACATGAGCCCACAGACAAATGGGTGGAGGGGAAATCCCAGTCCACGGACGAAATGGGTAAGGAATACAACCCTTTCGTGGGGTTCGGGGGTAGGGACGATCTGCCCCGCGTCTGGGAGCCGGTGCGCGATATCTGCGGCCAGGTAGCCGGCTTCCCGGAGCTTCGTAATGTTCTCCTCCGTAACGGAGGAGACCATCCACTTGCCTCCCGCTCCGGACATGTTTGGAGTGGTTTTGCGAAGAAAATGCGAACTTGGGTGCTGCAGCTCGAGTGCGCGAGAATGGATGGGCAGGGAAGAAGAAGGCGTGGGTGAAAAGGAGTCCTTGTCCCTTTATAAGGGCGGAAGAAACTGTGCGCCTCCCCACCTGCCTGGTAAACTCGCTTATTCCCCAAGCGCCATGATTGATGGCGCGGTTGGGTTATCCACACCCGTATTGATGAGAATCCCGTAATAAGGGGGCACGATCTCTGCTTCGACAAGACATGCCAAGAAAACCGCCTCGCAATATGTGCAGTAGCTGGTTGAGAAAAACAGTTCGAATAATGACCGGGCCATGGCGTGATGTCACGTTATGAAAAGTTGTCAGCAGATTAGATTTGTGGAAATATTATACTCTCTACGGTGGTATGTGGAATTTGTTTTGCAGAGCCGGACACTGTCCTTGTGTTCGAAATCTTCTATGGAGTATTCGGAGGAATAACCCGCCTTGCAATGCCGAAGACAATCTGCGTGCTGGACTCATCGTCATTGAAGCCTGGTTCAGGGGCTACTGAGGGAGTCCTGGATTAGGGGGTCCCCGGACAGCCGGACTATATGCTTTGGCCGGACTGTTGGACTATGAAGATACAAGATTGAAGACTTCGTCCCGCGTCCGGGTGGGACTCTCCTTTGCGTGGAAGGCAAGCTTGGCAATTCGGATATGTAGGTCTCCTCCCTTGTAACCGACTCTGTGTAACCCTAGCCCCCTCCGATGTCTATATAAACCGGAGGGTTTAGTCCGTAGGACAACAACAATCATAATCATAGGCTAGCTTCTAGGGTTTAGCCTCTACGATCTCGTGGTAGATCAACTCTTGTAATACTCATATCATCAAGATCAATCAAGCAGGAAGTAGGGTATTACCTCCATCGAGAGGGCCCAAACCTGCGTAAACATTGTGTCCCCCGCCTCCTGTTACCATCCGCCTTAGACGCACAGTTCGGGACCCCCTACCCGAGATCCGCCGGTTTTCACACCGACACCTTCAACGTTGCACCATGGTATTTTTGCAAAAAAAACTCTGCTGTTCTGTTTAATTATTACAAATAAGCTACAAAACTACACACCGATAGTCCACCAGTAATGGAACAAGTTTTGACCCACAAATTAAAGTGCTACAAACTACACACCGATGGGCCCACCTGTCATGGAACAAATTTGGACCCATATATAAATTAAAAATTAAAAAGGACGAGGATCGAACATGCGACCAGGGCTTTCAAGCGGCACGTGAATAGGCAACATAGTACAACAATGTTTGTTGTACCCCCCTTTGTTGATATAATATTTTTATATTACCACAGCCTATTTAATGGATAACATGTTTTAATATTATTTTTAGTACATTAGTGGAACCGGCTCGTTAGCACGTACTATTTGCCTTCACTTACTGGTGGCTTCCATGTTTGCTCTCTCTCTCCCCCCTCCCCTTCTATGTTTAGACGCACGGGCAAACACGAAGAACTCGCGGGCGATGTTGCCGTTGACCATATCTGGACGCGTTCACTAGTTACGGCACTAGTTTCACGTACTATTAGCACTAGTCAATGTGTACGTGCAATGCACGTTAATTTGGAAGTATATTAAGTGTATGCGGATATTAAGTACGATATTATTTGCGTGTTATTATGTGATTAGCACTATTTTGGCATGAAATTAAATGCATGCTAAATGTGTGGAGCGCTTTACATTGAAGTAGTCTAGGTCGTTGGATTGACACGATTTGATGGCCGAGATTAATTGGATCTGCCCCTTTGGTATAGATGGTATAGATATAGATTATACATGTACCAAGTTTAGGAACAAAAGTGACCGTGACGGACAAGTTATCAGTACTATTTATCTACTACTCCGTAATAATTAAATACATTGATAAATAGATGTATCGCCTAGTGCTCGAACAAGGGGACTGGTCGCGCCCTGCAAGTATTTGGAATTGACTTCCCTAAGAAAATATTTGGAATTGACGTGGTATTTAATATGAAATATTTGCGATGAGAAGGAATACATGTGGCTTGATGATGTTTTATATTTAATTTGATACGGCTCTAGCAGAACATTCAACCAATCAAACCATAGATTTCATTCCGTCTGACTCCAACTTTACATTCATACGACGAACGATCTAAAATAAACGGAAATGATAAACTTTCGGATTTTAAGCATGGCAATCCGAACGTTTTTCATGGCAAATTTAGATTACGCGGCGGCTGCTGGGGCGTCTTGTGGTGGGAAGCGGCTCCTCTGTCATGCTTTGTGTGTCGTCGGGCCACTGACCGACGGAGACGGAGACGGCGGCGTCTTGCGCCGTTGTTGGCGTACTCCTGGACGTTGGCCCTAGCTCCAAGGAAGGCCAAAATGTTCTGGACTTCGGACTCCAAGAGCGAGTCAACTGGCGGGAGGAGGCGACTGGCGTTGGTGCAAGGAAGCGGTTGACGGCGGCCATCCATGTCACTGATGGGGGCACTGGCACCCGCGCGGGGATAGGCGCTGGCAACGGTGCAGCGGAGACATTCATGTGCACGGCACCGGCACGGGCGCGCACGTCAGTGCACGCACAAGCGCATGCGCTGGCAGGTGCACGGGCGCGTGAAAGTCGGTGGGGACCTCGTGGAACCCTGTGGCATCAAGATCGGTGACAATGTGCGGCTCCCAGCCCATCAATGCCACGGGGCTGGGCCCTGGCGCTGTTAGGGCGACTGGAGCCGGAACGGGAGTGGGGACAGGCGCGGCGTCTTCCCGCAAGGCCAGTTCAAGCTCGCCCCAAAGCACCTTATGTTCTTGAGACTCCGACTGGGTGTCTTCCTTAGGAAACTGGAAGACTAAGGGCAGACCATCATGATGCGGCATGGCGTACGGTTAGGTCAGGCTGGTTGGAGGTAGACGACAGGAGAATCGGAGAGGAAGAGAGAAGATTGTAGCGATACCGGGTAGTGCAGGGGTGATTTTAAACTGCGGCGCCGACGCCATTAAAAGTGGGGGCAGTTGGGACGAAGGTGGGCGGCGGAGCCTGGTCAAAGGCCTCGCCTCCCGGTGAGCCTGCGCAGCGGCCTGCTCGCACGCCTCCCGGTCAGCTGGCGCAGCGGTCTGCTTGCACGCCTCCTGTCTAAAGGAAATATGCCCTAGAGGCAATAATAAAGTTGTTATTTATATTTATTTATATCATGATAAATGTTTATTATTCATGCTAGAATTGTATTAACCGGAAACTTAGTACATGTGTGAATACATAGACAAAATAGAGTGTCCCTAGTATGCCTCTACTTGACTAGCTCGTTAATCAAAGATGGTTAAGTTTCCTGACCATAGACATGTGTTGTCATTTGATGAACGGGGTCACATCATTAGAGAATGATGTGAGGGACAAGACCCATCCGTTAGCTTATCATAATGATCATTAAGTTTTATTGATATTGCTTTCTCCATGACTTATACATATTCCTCTGACTATGATATTATGCAACTCCTGAATACCGGAGGAACACCTTGTGTGCTATCAAACGTCACACCGTAACTGGGTGATTATAAAGATGCTCTAAAAGTGTCTCTGAAGGTGTTTGTTGGGTTGGCATATATCACGATTAGGATTTGTCACTCAGAGTATTGGAGAGGTATCTCTGGGCCCTCTCGGTAATGCACATCACTATAAGCCTTGCAAGCAATGTAACTAATGAGTTAGTTACAGGATGATGCATCACGGAACGAGTAAAGAGACTTGCCGGTAACGAGAACTAGGTATGAGGATACCGACAATCGAATCTCGGGCAAGTAACATACCGATGACAAAGGGAATGGCGTATGTTGTCATTGTGGTTTGACCGATAAAGATCTTCATAGAATATGTAGGAACCAATATGAGCATCCAGGTTCCAGTATTGGTTATTGACCGGAGATGTGTCTCGGTCATGTCTACATAGTTCTCAAACCCGTAGGGTCCGCACGCTTAGCGTTCAATGACGATTTGTATTATGAGTTATGTGTTTTGGTGACCGAAGATTGTTCGGAGTCCCAGATGAGAACACGGACATGACGAGGAGTCTCGAAATGGTCGAGAGGTATGATACGTCTCCAACGTATCTATAATTTTTTATTGTTCCATGCTATTATATTACCTATTTTGGATGTTTATGGGCTTTATTTTACACATTTATATTATTTTTGGGACTAACCTATTAACCCAGAGCCCAGTGCCAGTTTCTGTTTTTCTCCTTGTTTCAGTGTTTCGCAGAATAGGAATATCAAACGGAGTCCAAACGGAATGAAACCTTCGGGAAAGTTATTTTTGGAATGGAAGCAATCCAGAAGACTTGGAGTATATGTAAGGGAAGCAACGAGGAAGGCACGAGGCAGGGGGGCGCACCCACCCCCCTGGGCGCACCCTCCACCCTCGTGGGCCCTCGTGGCTCCCCTGACCGACTTCTTTCGCCTATATATATCCATATACCCTAAAAACATCGGGGAACATAATAGATCAGGAGTTCCACCGTCGCAAGCCTCTGTAGCCACCAAAAACCCAATCGGAACCCTGTTCCGGCACCCTGCCGGAGGGGGGAACCCTCACCGGTGGCCATCTTCATCATCCCGGCGATCTCCATGACGAGGAGGGAGTAGTTCACCCTCGGGGCTGAGGGTATGTACTAGTAGCTATGTGTTTGATCTCTCTCTCGTGTTCTAGATTTGGCACGATCTTGATGTATCGCGAGCTTTACTATTATAGTTGGATCTTATGGTGTTTCTCCCCCTCTACTCTCTTGTAATGGATTGAGTTTTCCCTTTGAAGTTATCTTATCGGATTGAGTCTTTAAGGATTTGAGAACACTTGATGTATGTCTTGCGTGGGATACCCATGGTGACAATGGGGTATTCTATTGATTCACTTGATGTATGTTTTGGTGATCAACTTGCGGGTTTCGCCCATGAACCTATGCATAGGGGTTGGCACACGTTTTCGTCTTGACTCTCCGGTAGAAACTTTGGGGCACTCTTTGAAGTACTTTGTGTTGGTTTGAATAGATGAATCTGAGATTGTGTGATGCATATCGTATAATCATACCCACGGATACTTGAGGTGACATTGGAGTATCTAGGTGACATTAGGGTTTTGGTTGATTTGTGTCTTAAGGTGTGTTATTCTAGTACGAACTCTATGATAGATTGAACGAAAAGAATAGCTTCGTGTTATTTTACTGTGGACTCTTGAATAGATCGATCAGAAAGGATAACTTTGAGGTGGCTTCGTACCCTACCATAATCTCTTCGTTTGTTCTCCGCTATTAGTGACTTTGGAGTGACTCTTTGTTTCATGTTGAGGGATATTTATATGATCCAATTATGTTATTATTGTTGAGAGAACTTGCACTAGTGAAAGTATGAACCCTAGGCCTTGTTTCCTAGCATTGCAATACCGTTTACGCTCACTTTTATCATTAGTTACCTTGCTGTTTTTATATTTTCAGATTACAAAAACCTATATCTATCATCTATATTGCACTTGTATCACCATCTCTTCGCCGAACTAGTGCACCTATACAATTTACCATTGTATTGGGTGTGTTGGGGACACAAGAGACTCTTTGTTATTTGGTTGCAGGGTTGTTTGAGAGAGACCATCTTCATCCTACACCTCCCACGGATTGATAAACCTTAGGTCATCCACTTGAGGGAAATTTGCTACTGTCCTACAAACCTCTGCACTTGGAGGCCCAACAACGTCTACAAGAAGAAGGTTGCGTAGTAGACATCAAGCTCTTTTCTGGCGCCGTTGCCGGGGAGGTGAGTGCTTGAAGGTATATCTTTAGATCTTGCAATCGAATCTTTTAGTTTCTTGTTTTATCACTAGTTTAGTCTATAAAAGAAAATTAAAAAATGGAATTAAGGGTGCCTCATATGCTTCATCTTTTTAATGTCTTTCGTCAAAACGACGGGAAGGAAAATTGTGCTCAAGTACTAGTAGAAGAATTACATAGAATGCTTGGCATAAAATATGTGAATGATGAGCATGATTGTAATGTTGTTAGTATGAATTATCTGAATACCCATGATGCTAATGATATGCAAAGCCACAAGCTTGGGGATGCTATGTTTGATGAAGATGATATTTTTAGTCCCCCAAGTTTTGATGTGCAAATTTATTATGATGAAAGCATGCCTTATATCTATGATGATTATTGTGATGACACGTATGCTATAAAGAATAATGATAACCATGGAACTTGTCATCTTGATTTCAATTTTCAATCACATGATAGTTATTTTGTTGAGTTTGCTCCCACTATTATTCATGAGAAGAATTTTGCTTATGTGGAGAGTAATAAAATTTCTATGCAAGTAGATCATGAAAAGAATGCTTTATGTGCTGGTTATATTGTTGAATTCATTCATGATGCTACTGAAAATTATTATGAGGGAGGAACATACGCTTGTAGGAATTGCAATAATATCAAGTTTCCTCTCTATGTGCTTAAAGTTTTGAAGTTATGCTTGTTTTGCCTTCCTATGCTAGTTGATTATTGTTCCCATAAGTTGTTTGCTCACAAAATCCCTATGCATAGGAAGTGGGTTAGACTTAAATGTGCTAGTCATATTCTTCATGATGCTCTATTTATGTTTCAGTTCTTATCTTTTATGCGAGCATCATTGAAATCAGCATGTCTAGCTAGGGCATTAAACGATAGCGCTTGTTGGGAGGCAACCCAATTTTTATTTTAGTTTCTTGCTTTTTGGTTCTGTTTAGCAATAAATATTTGATCTAGCCTCTGGTTAGATGTGGTTTTATGTTTTAATTAGTATTTGTGCCAAGTAAGACCTATAGGATCTTCTTGGATGATAGTTATTTGATTTTGCTGAAAATTCCAGAAACTTTCTGTTCACAAAAACAATTGTTTAAAATAACAAGAACGTGATAAAATACTGATTCCAATTGCAGAAGATCAATAATCAAATTATCTAGGTCGTCCTATTTTGGTAGAATTTTTTGAGTTCCAGAAGTTTGCGTTAGTTACAGATTACTACAGACTGTTCTGTTTTTGACAGATTCTGTTTTTCGTGTGTTGTTTGCTTATTTTGATGAATCTATGGCTAATAAAATATTTTATAAACCATGGAGAAGTTGGAATACAGTAGGTTTAAAACCCATATAAATAAAGAATGAGTTTATTACAGTACCTTGAAGTGGTGTTTTGTTTTCTTTCGCTAACGGAGCTCACGAGTTTTCTGTTGAGTTTTGTGTTGTGAAGTTTTCAAGTTTTGGGTAAATATTTGATGGACTATGGAATAAGGAGTGGCAAGAGCCTAAGCTTGGGTATGCCCAAGGCACCCCAAGGTAATATTCAAGGATAACCAAGAGCCTAAGCTTGGGGATGCCCCGGATGGCATCCCCTCTTTCGTCCTCATCCATCGGTAACTTTACTTGGAGCATATTTTTATTCACCACGTGATATGTGTTTTGCTTGGAGCATCATTTTATTTTCTTTTGTTTTGCTTGCTGTTTGAATAAAATACCAAGATCTGAAATTCTTAAATGTTAGAGAGTCTTCACATAGTTGCATAATTATTTGGCTACTCATTGATCTTCACTTATATCTTTTGGAGTAGTTTGTCATTTGCTCTAGTGCTTCACTTATATCCTTTTAGAGTACGGCGGTGGTTTTATTTTGAAGAAATAGATGAACTCTCATGCTTCACTTATATCATTTTGAGATTCTTTAGAACAGCATGGTAATTTGCTTTGGTTATGAATTTAGTCCTAATATGATGGGCATCCAAGATAGGTATAATAAAAACTTTCATATAAAGTGCATTGAATACTATGAGAAGTTTGATACGTGATGATTGTTTTGAGATATGAAGATGGTGATATTAGAGTCATGCTAGTGGATTAGTTGTGAATTTGAGAAATACTTGTGTTAAAGTTTGTGATTCCCGTAGCATGCATGTATGGTGAACCGTTATGTGATGAAGTCGGAGCATGATTTATTTATTGATTATCTTCCTTATGAGTGGCGGTCGGGGACGAGCGATGGTCTTTTCCTACCAATCTATCCCCCTAGGAGCATGTGCGTAGTACTTTGTTTCGATAACTAATAGATTTTTGCAATAAGTATGTGAGTTCTTTATGACTAATGTTGAGTCCATGGATTATACGCACTCTCACCCTTCCACCATTGCTAGCCTCTCTAATACCGCGCACCTTTCGCCGGTATCATACACCCACCATATACCTTCCTCAAAAAAGCCACCATACCTACCTATTATGGCATTTCCATAGCCATTCCGAGATATATTGCCATGCAACTTTCCACCGTTTCATTTATTATGACACGCTCCATCATTGTCATATTGCTTTGCATGATCATGTAGTTGACATCATATTTGTGGCAAAGCCACCGTTCATAATTCTTTCATACATGTCACTCATGAGTCGTTGCACATCCCGGTACACCGCCGGAGGTATTCATATAGAGTCATATCTTGTTCTAAGTATTGAGTTGTAATTCTTGAGTTGTAAGTAAATAAAAGTGTGATGATCATCATTATTAGAGCATTGTCCCAGTGAGGAAAGGATGATGGAGACTATGATTCCCCCACAAGTCAGGATGAGACTCCAGACAAAAAATAAAAAAAAGAGAAAAAAGAGGCCAAAAAAAGAGAAGGCCCAAAAAAACAAAAACAAAAAAAAACAAAAAAATGAGAGAAAAGAGAGAAGGAACAATGCTACTATCCTTTTTCCACACTTGTGCTTCAAAGTAGCACCATGATCTTCATGATAGAGAGTCTCCTATGTTGTCACTTTCATATACTAGTGGGAATTTTTCATTATAGAACTTGGCTTGTATATTCTAATGATGGGCTTCCTCAAAATGCCCTAGGTCTTCGTGAGCAAGCGAGTTGGATGCACACCCACTTAGTTTCTTTTGTTGAGCTTTCATACACTTATAGCTCTAGTGCATCGGTGCATGGCAATCCCTACTCACTCACATTGATATCTATTGATGGGCATCTCCATAGCCCGTTGATACGCCTAGTTGATGTGAGACTATCTTCTCCTTTTTGTCTTCTCCACAACCACCATTCTATTCCACCTATAGTGCTATGTCCATGGCTCACGCTCATGTATTGCGTGAAGATTGAAAAGTTTGAGAACATCAAAAGTATGAAACAATTGCTTGGCTTGTCATCGGGGTTGTGCATGATTTAAATATTTTGTGCGATGAAGATAGAGCATAGCCAGACTATAAGATTTTGTAGGGATAGCTTGCTTTGGCCATGTTATTTTGAGAAGACATGATTGCTTTGTTAGTATGCTTGAAGTATTATTATTATTATGTCAAATTAAACTTTTGTCTTGAATCTTATGGATCTGAATATTCTTGCCTCAATAAAGAAGATTACATTGAAAAATATGATAGGTAGAATTCCACATCAAAAATTCTGTTTTTATCATTTACCTACTCGAGGACGAGCAGGAATTAAGCTTGGGGATGCTGATACGTTTCCAACGTATCTATAATTTTTGATTGCTCCATGCTATTATATTATCTATTTTGGATGTTTATGGGCTTTATTTTACACATTTATTTTATTTTTGGGACTAACCTATTAACCCAGAGCCCAGTGCCCGTTTCTGTTTTTCTCCTTGTTTCAGTGTTTTGCAGAAAAGGAATAACAAACGGAGTCCAAACAGAATGAAACCTTCGGGAAAGTTATTTTTGGAACGGAAGCAATCCAGAAGACTTGGAGTATACGTAAGGGAAGCAACGAGGAAGGCACGAGGCAGGGGGGCGCCCTCCACCCTTGTGGGCCCCTCGTGGCTCCCCTGACCGACTTCTTTCACATATATATATCCATATACCCTAAAAACATCAGGGAACAGAATAGATCGGGAGTTCCGCCGCCGCAAGCCTCTGTAGCCACCAAAAACCCAATCGGGACCCTGTTCCAGCACCCTGCCGGAGGGGGGAACCCTCACCGGTGGCCATCTTCATCATCCCAGCGATCTCCACGACGAGGAGGGAGTAGTTCACCCTTGGGGCTAAGGGTATGTACTAGTAGCTATGTGTTTGATCTCTCTCTCTCTCTCTCGTGTTTTGATTTGGCACGATCTTGATGTATCGCGAGCTTTGCTATTATAGTTGGATCTTATGATGTTTCTCCCCCTCTACTCTATTGTAATGGATTGAGTTTTCCCTTTGAAGTTATCTTATCGGATTGAGTCTTTAAGGATTTGAGAACACTTGATGTATGTCTTGCGTGGGATACCCGTGGTTACAATGGGGTATTCTATTGATTCACTTGATGTATGTTCTGGTGATCAACTTGCGGGTTTCGCCCATGAACCTATGCATAGGGGTTGGCACACGTTTTCGTATTGACACTCCGGTAGAAAATTTGGGGCACTCTTTGAAGTACTTTGTGTTGGTTTGAATAGATGAATCTAAGATTGTGTGATGCATATCGTATAATCATACCCACGGATACTTGAGGTGACATTGGAGTATCTAGGTGACATTAGGGTTTTGGTTGACTTGTGTCTTAAGGTGTTATTCTAGTACGAACTCTATGATAGATTGAACGGAAAGAATAGCTTCGTGTTATTTTACTACGAACTCTTGAATAGATCGATCAGAAAGGATAACTTTGAGGTGGTTTCGTACCCTACCATAATCTCTTCGTTTTTTCTCCGCTATTAGTGACTTTGGAGTGACTCTTTGTTGCATGTTGAGGGACAGTTATATGATCCAATTATGTTATTATTGTTGAGAGAACTTGCACTAGTGAAAGTATGAACCCTAGGCCTTGTTTCCTAGCATTGCAATACCGTTTACGCTCACTTTTATCATTAGTTACCTTGCTGTTTTTTTATTTTCAGATTACAAAAACCTATATCTATCATCTATATTGCACTTGTATCACCATCTCTTCACCGAACTAGTGCACCTATACAATTTACCATTGTATTGGGTGTGTTGGGGACACAAGAGACTCTTTGTTATTTGGTTGCAGGGTTGTTTGAGAGAGACCATCTTCATCCTACACCTCCCACGGACTGATAAACCTTAGGTCATCCACTTGAGGGAAATTTGCTACTGTCCTACAAACCTCTGCACTTGGAGGCCCAACAACGTCTACAAGAAGAAGGTTGCGTAGTAGACATCAAGGTAAAGATTGATATATTGGAAGATGGTATTCGGACACCGGAATGGTTTCAAGTGGTTCGGGTATTTTTCTGGAGTACCGAGGGGTTACCGGACCCCCCCCCCCCCCCGGGAAAGTCATGGGCCTCATGGGCCACGGGAGAGAGAAGGGACAGCCCACAAGGGGTGGCCGCCCCCCCCCCCCATGGTAGTCCGAATTGGACTAGGGTAGGGGGCGGCGCCCCCCTTTCCCTCTCCTACTCCCTCTCCCTTTCCCCCTTTCCCACTCCGGAGAAGGAAAGGGGAATCCTACTAGGACTAGGAGTCCTAGTAGGACTCCCCCCATGGCGCGCCCCTCTAGGCCAGCCGCCTCCTCCCCTCCTCCTTTATATATGGGGGCACACAACAGTTGTTCTCTTAGCCATGTGCAGTGCCCCCCTCCACAGTTTACTCCTCTAGTCATAGCGTCGTAGTGCTTAAGCGAAGCCCTGCGCGGATCACATCACCATCACCGTCACCACCCCGTCGTGCTGACGAAACTCTCCCTCGACCCTCTGCTGGATCAAGAGTTCGAGGCACGTCATCGAGCTGAACGTGTGCTGAACTCGGAGGTGCCGTACGTTCGGTACTAAATCGGTTGGATCGTGAAGACGTTCGCCTACATCAACCACATTAACCTAACGCTTCCGCTTTCGGTCTACAAGGGTACGTGGACACACTCTCCCCCTCTCGTTGTTATGCTTCTCCTAGATAGATCTTGCGTGATCATAGGAAATGTTTTGAAATTGCATGCTACGTTCCCCAACAGTAGTATCAGAGCCAGGTTTATGCGTAGATGATATGCACGAGTAGAACACAAAGAGTTGTGGGCGATAATAGTCATACTGCTTACCACCAACATCTTATTTTGATTCAGCGGTATTGTTGGATGAAGCGGCCCGGACCAACCTTACATGACCACGTTCATGAGACCGGTTCCATCGACAGACATGCAACTTGTTTTGCATAAAGGTGGTTGGCGGGTGTCTGTTTCTCCAACTTTAGTTGAATCGAATTTGACTAGTCGGTCCTTGTTGAAGGTTAAAACAGCAAACTTGACGAAACATCGATGTGGTTTTGATGCGTAGGTAAGAACAGTTCTTGTAGAATCCCGTAGCAGCCACGTAAAACTTGCAACAACAAAGTAGAGGACGTCTAACTTGTTTTTGCAGGGCATGTTGTGATGTGATATGGTCAAGACATGATGTGATATTAGTTATTGTATGAGATGATCATGTTTTGTAAAAGTTATCGGCAACTGGCAGGAGCCTTATGGTTGTCGCTTTATTGTATGAAATGCAATCGCCATGTAATTGCTTTACTTTATCACTATGCATTAGCAACAGTTGTAGAAGCAATAGTTGGCAAGACGACAACAACGCTACGATGGAGATCAAGGTGTCAAGTCGGTGACGATGGACATCATGACGGTGCTTTGGAGATGGAGATCAAAGGCACAAGATGATGATGGCCATATCATGTCACATATTTTCATTGCATGTGATGTTTATCTTTTATACATCTTATTTTGCTTAGTACGGCGGTAGCATTATAAGATGATCCCTCACTAAATTTCAAGGTATAAGTGTTCTCCCTGAGTATGCACCGTTGTGACAGTTCGTCGTGCCGAGACACCATGTGATGATCGGGTGTGGTAAGCTCTACGTTCACATACAATGGGTGCAAGACAGTTTTGCATGTGCAGAATACTCGGGTTAAAATTGACGAGCCTAGCATATGCAGATATGGCCTCGGAACACTGAGACCGAAAGGTCGAACGTGAATCATATAGTAGATATGATCAACATAGAGATGTTCACCATTGAAAACTACTCCATCTCACGTGATGATCGGACATTGTTTAGTTGATATGGATCACGTGATCATTTAGATGACTAGAGGGATGTCTATCTAAGTGGGAGTTCTTAAGTAATATGATCAATTGAACTTAAATTTATCATGAACTTAGTCCTGATAGTTTTTGCATATCTATGTTATTGTAGATCAATGTCCAGTGCTACCATTCCCTTGAATTTTAATGCGTTCCTAGAGAAAGCTAAGTTGAAAGATGATGGTAGCAACTACACGGACTGGGTCCGTAACTTGAGGATTATCCTCATTGTTGCACAGAAGAATTACGTCCTTGAAGCACCGCTAGGTGCAAGGTTCGCTGCTGGAGCAACTCCGGACATTATGAACGTCTGGCAAACTAAAGCTGATGACTACTCGATAGTTCAGTGTGCCATGCTTTACGGCTTAGAATCGGGACTTCAAAGACGTTTTGAATGTCATGGAGCATATGAGATGTTCCTAGAGTTGAAGTTAATATTTCAAGCAAATGCCCGAGTTGAGAGATATGAAGTCTCCAACAAGTTCTATAGCTGCAAGATGGAGCGGAAAAGTTCTGTTAGTGAACACATACTCAGAATGTATGGGTACCATAACCACTTGACTCAGCTGGGAGTTAATCTTCCTTATGATAGTTTCATTGACAGAGTTCTTCAATCACTCCGACCAAACTATAAAGGCTTCGTGATGAACTATAACATGCAAGGGATGGAAAAGACAATTCCCGAGCTCTTTGCGATGCTTAAAGCCGCGGAGGTAGAAATCAAGAAGGAGCATCAAGTGTTGATGGTTAACAAGACCACTAGTTTCAAGAAAAAGGGCAAAGGGAAGAAGGGGAACTTCAAGAAGAATAGCAAGCAAGTTGCTACTCCCGGGAATAAGCCCAAGTCCTAAGCCTGAGACTGAGTGCTTCTACTGCAAAGGGACTGGTCACTAGAAGCGGAACTGCCCCAAGTATTTGGCGGATAAGAAGGATGGCAAAGTGAAAGGTATAGTTGATATACATGTTATTGATGTGTACCTTACTAATGCTCGTAGTAGCGCCTGGGTGTTTGATACTGGTTCTGTTGCTCATATTTGCAACTCGAAACAGGGGCTACGGATTAAACGAAGATTGGCTAAGGACGAGGCGACAATGCGCATCGGAAATGGTTCCAAGGTCAATGTGATCACCGTCGGCGCGCTACCTCTACATCTACCCTCGGGATTAGTTTTTAGACCTGAATAATTGTTATTTGGTGCCAGAGTTGAGCATGAACATTATATCTGGATCTTGTTTGATGCGAGACGGTTATTCATCTAAATCAGAGAATAATGGTTGTTCTATATATATGAGTAATATCTTTTATGGTCATGCACCCTTGATGAGTGGTCTATTTTTGTTGAATCTCGATCATAGTGATACACATATTCATAATATTGAAGCCAAAAGATGCAAAGTTAATAATGATAGTGCAACTTATTTGTGGCACTGCCATTTAGGTCATATTGGTGTATAGCGCATGAAGAAACTCCATGCATATGGGCTTTTGGAATCACTTGATTATGAATCACTTGATGCTTGCGAACCATGCCTCATGGGAAAGATGACTAAGACTCCATTCTCCGGAACAATGGAGCGAGCCACTGACTTATTGGAAATAATACATACTGATGTATGCGGTCCGATGAGTGTTGAGGCCCGTGGCGAGTATCTTTTTTTCTGACCTTCACAGATGATTTAAGCAGATATGGGTATATCTACTTAATGAAACACAAGTCTAAAACATTTGAAAAGTTCAGAAAGTTTCAGAGTGAAGTTGAGAATCATCATAACAAGAAAATAAAGTTTCTACGATCTGATCGCGGAGGCGAATATTTGAGTTACGAGTTTTGGTCTTCATTTAAAACAATGTGGAATAGTTTCACAACTCACGCCACCCGGAACACCACAACGTAATGGTGTGTCCGAACGTCGTAACCATACTTTATTAGATATTGTACGATCTATGATGTCTCTTACCAATTTGCCACTATCATTTTGGGGTTATGCATTAGAGACAGCTGCATTCACGTTAAATAGGGCACCATCTAAATCCGTTGAGACGACACCGTATGAACTGTGGTTTGGCAAGAAACCTAAGTTGTCGTTTCTTAAATTTTGGGGTTGCGATGCTTATGTGAAAAAGCTTCAGCCAGATAAGCTCGAACCCAAATCGGAGAAGTGTGTCTTCATAGGATACCCAAAAGAAACTGTTGGGTACACCTTCTATCACAGATCCGAAGGCAAGATATTTGTTGCTAAGAATGGATTCTTTCTAGAGAAGGAGTTTCTCTCGAAAGAAGTGAGTGGGAGGAAAGTAGAACTTGATGAGGTAATTGTACCTTCTCTCGAATTGGAAAGTAGCTCATCACAGAAATCAGTACCAGTGATGCATACACCAACTAGAGAGGAAGCTAATGATAATGATCATGAAACTTCAGATTAAGTTACTACTGAACCTCGTAGGTCAACCAGAGCATGTTCCGCACTTGCGTGCTATGGTAATCCTGTTCTGGAAGTCATGTTACTAGACCATGACGAACCTATGAACTATGAGGAAGCGATGATGAGCCCAGATTCCACAAAATGGCTTGAGGCCATGAAATCTGAGACAGGATCCATGTATGAGAACAAAGTATGGACTTTGGTTGACTTGCCCGATGATCGGCAAGCCATAGAGAATAAATAGATCTTCAAGAAGAAGACTTACGCTGACGGTAATGTTACTGTCTACAAAGCTCGACTTGTTGTGAAAGGTTTTTGACAAGTTCAAGGAGTTGACTACAATGAGACTTTCTCACCCGTAGAGATGCTTAAGTCTGTCCGAATCATGTTAGCAATTGCCGCATTTTATGATTATGAAATTTGGCAAATGGATGTCAAAACCGCATTCCTTAATCGATTTCTTAAAGAAGAGTTGTATATGATGCAATCCGAAGGTTTTGTCGATCCTAAAGGTGCTAACAAAGTGTGCAAGCTCCAGCGATCCATTTATGGACTGATGCAAGCCTCTCGGCGTTGGAATATACGCTATGATAGTGTGATCAAGGCATATGGTTTTATACAGACTTTCGGAGAAGCCTGTATTGACAAGAAAGTGAGTGGGAGCACTACAGCCCTTCTGATAAGTATATGTGAATGACATATTGTTGACCGGAAATGATGTAGAATTTTCTGGAAAGCATAAAGGAGTGTTTGAAAGGAGTTTTTCAAAAGAAGGACCCCAGTGAAGCTGCTTACATATTGGGCATCAAGGTCTATAGAGATAGATTAAGACGCTTGATAAGACTTTCAATGAGTACATACCTTGATAAGATTTTCAAGGAGTTCAAAATGGATCGATCAAAGAAGGAGTTCTTGTCTGAGTTGTAAGGTATGAAGTTGAGTAAGACTAAAAACCCGACCACGGCAGAAGATAGAGAGAGAATGAAAGTCATTCCCTAAGCCTCAACCATAGGTTCTATAAAGTATGCCATACTGTATAGCAGACCTATTGTGTACCTTGACATGAGTTTGGCAAGGGGGTACAATAGTGATCCAAAAGTAGATCACTGGACAGCGGTCAAAATTATCCATAGGTACCTAAAGAAGACTAAGGAAATATTTCTCGGTTATGGAGGTGATAAAGAGTTCGTCGTAAAGAGTTACGTCGATGAAAGCTTTGACACCAATCTGGATGACCCTGAGTCTCGATCTGGATACATATTAAAAGTGGGAGCAATTAACTAGAGTAGCTCCATGCAGAGCATTGTAGACATAGAAATTTACAAAATACATACGGATCTGAATGTGTTAGATTCGTTGACTAAACTTCTCTCACAAGCAAAATATGATCACACCTTAGTACTCTTTGGGTGTTAATAACATAGTGATGTGAACTAGATTATTGACACTAGTAAACCCTTTGGGTGTTGGTCACATGGCGATGTGAAATGTGGGTGTTAATCACATAAAGATGTGAACTATTGGTGTTAAATCACATGGAGATGTGAACTAGATTATTGACTCTAGTGCAAGTGGGAGACTGAAGGAAATATGCCATAGAGGCAATAATAAAGTTGTTATCTATATTTCCTTATATCATGATAAATGTTTATTATTCATGCTAGAATTTTATTAACCGGAAACTTAGTACATGTGTGAATACATAAACAAAATAGAGTGTCCCTAGTATGCCTCTACTTGACTAGCTCATTAATCAAAGATGGTTATGTTTCCTGACCATAGACATGCGTTGTCATTTGATGAATGAGATCAAATCATTAGAGAATGATGTGATGGACAAGACCCATCTGTTAGCTTAGCATAATGATCGTTAAGTTTTATTGATATAGCTTTCTTCATGACTTATACATATTCCTCTAACTATAAGATTATGCAACTCCCGAATACCGGAGGAACACCTTGTGTGCTATCAAACGTCAAAACGTAATTGGGTGATTATAAAGATGCTCTGCAGGTGTCTCCGAAGGTGTTTGTTGGGTTGGCATAGATCAAGATTAGGATTTGTCACTCCGAGTATCGGCGGGTATCTCTGGGCCCTCTCGGTAATGCACATCACTATAAGTCTTGCAAGCAATGTAACTAATGAGTTAGTTGTGGGATGATGCATTACGGAACATGTAAAGAGACTTGCCGGTAATGAGATTGAACTAGGTATGTGTCAGGACCCCGATTCCAAGTCACACCGGTCTAGCCTGTAACACCTCATATAACATTGCGGCCTCACGCACGGTACTCCCACGGTGTCGCCTTACCATGGCCCGGGACCGTTTGCGCCTTTTGGCTCACGTATATGATAATGTCGCTAGCATCCATATGACAGAGAACCCGGGCTGACATGGCTAGTCGTGAACCCAAAGCGGCACTAACGTATGGGGACAGGCATACATGAATCAACATCGAACGTGTCGGTCAGCAGCGTGTGAATCCGGGCTGTAGCACTGGGCTAACAGGACTCCGGGAACCCGGGCTGTAGCAGGCTAGGCAGGACTCCGGATGTCACCGCGTGACATTTCCCCGAAGGGACAGACACAGGAACGATATGACCCACATGCCGGCCAGTCAAGTGTCCAGAGCAGTAGTGCTGGGCTAGCAGGACTCCGGTGAACCGGGCTGTAGCGGACTACTATGGCTCAAGGAGGCACTAGACTACATTTCCCCATAAGAGAGGCTGCTAAAGATAACAACTAGATTGTCGGATCCCACACATACCAAGCATTTCAAACATACACACAATATGCTCGATATGTGCAAATACAACATGGCATCACAACAAAACTCTACAACTCAAGTACTTTATTTAAAGGGCTCCGGAGAGCCTTACATAACTTGTTCATACAGATAGGGGTCACATGACCCGACACTCAAGTCATACAATCATACAAGCACATGCGGAAGCAAACTGTCTGGGTACAGACTCTAGAAAGAAAGAAGGCTTGACGAAGCCTGTCTATCTATATAGGCCCTTCACAAGCCTAGATCACCACCTGGGTGGCGCGTCACTCGTCGTCGTCGAGTTCTACGTAGAACCCGTCAGAAGGGGCGGTGTTGTCGTCTGAAAACAGTAATTAAAGCAACATGAGTACAAAGGTACTCAGCAAGTCTTACAACAGATCCTATTATACATGCTCATTCTCAAGAAGGTAGGGGGGTTATTGCAGCAAGCCAGCTTTGACTCTTGGCTAAGCTATCCTACGATACACCACTTGTGAAATAGTTTTCGCACACGAGTCCACTAATCACCATCTCAATACTCCACCGTGGATCCTCCTTCGTCATCCAACGAGAGGGCCATCCGCGGTACTCACACTTATCTTGAGGCTTTTAGTAGTATCCATTTACTTGTCTATGAACTGAATAAGCGACCAAGTAGTCCTTTACCGCGGACGCGGCTATTCGAATAGTTTCATACCCTGCAGGGGTGTACTTCGTCACACACGCTCTCACCACTTATCGTCGCTACACGACGTGTACTCGGCAACCTTCAAGCGGAAGCCCAACGTGGGTGTCGGCCACAGCCTACCTAAACACTCGAGTCTCTAGTCCAGGTTTATCGCCTATTCAGGTTCCATCCGCAGGGAGTCCGGCCGGGGTTTCCACTTACGGCCCCGAACGATGTGTGCAGGGTTCCCGGTCACCAAACGGGCGACTCGGTACACCGGGCCACGAGCCTACCGCATCACAGCCCACCCCTTGGTCAGCGCTGTCCACGGCCTCCAGCTTACTACAAACACCAGAAACTACGTGCAACTCCTGGACAGAGGACAAGGGTGAATAAGAAGCCGAGGGGGTCCATTGGTTTCGGGCCCAATGTGTGGTAGTAGCTGAATCTTAAATCACGCATACAGATCTCAGTTCTTAGGGACGGTCTCAATGAAACAACCCACCATGTACTCCTACATGGCCTCCCATCGATACCTTTACCAAATCGTATTCAACACTTTACTCTCCTTACCGACACACACACTTTCACTCCAGTTCATCACCCTGATGAGCCAGACCTGACACAACTCTAAGCATAGCAAGCATAGCATTGTAGGAACACAACATGGCTCAATCAACTCCTACACATGCTAGTGGGTTTCATCCAGTTACTGTGGCAATGACAGGTCATGCAAAGGAAAGTGGGTTCAACTACCGCAACACACAGCAGTTTGAATCGCGTTGTCTTAATGCAGTAAACGAGAGCAGAAGCGAGAAGATGGGTTTGTATCGAAATGATCAATGGGTTGCTTGCCTGACGGAGTGGTGGTGGGATACTGCCCTTCAGTTGGATACTCGTGAATATCCTCGGAGGCAGGACCTACCACGATGAGCATACCGAAGCACAATCAACACCAAGCAAGTGCAACAATATGATGCATGCATGAGACATGGCAAGATGGATGTGTTGGACTAATGCAACTAAGACCAGATGGGTTTGGACTAATTTGAACCAAAGATTCAAATTCCAAGTTCATAAATGGCCCATATTAATGCTTTATCTTGTTCTGTATAAAACAGTAGGTTAACTTGCTTAATCATGCATGAAACCAGTACAGATGGATAGAATGGATTTTTCTGATCATTTTTCATATATAAATCTTTTCATTCTGAGCTATAGATTATTTTCTATGATTTTTTGAAGTTTGTGATAATTTCTGGAATTTCCAATATAAGAATAATTCCAGTAAAAGCTTTACTGCGTCAGCCTGACGTCAGCAGGTCAACGGGGTCGTCCAGGTCAATCCTGACGTGTGGGTCCCCTGTGTCAGTGTCACTGTTAGGTAATTAGTTAATTAGGATTAGTTTTAACTCTAACTCAGATTAGTTAGCAGGCGGGCCCCACTCGTCAGTGACCCTGGGGGGGTTAAACCGTGGTCAACCCACGTTGACTCGCCGGCGTTTAGCCGCCGGCGACGTCCAGACGCGGCGGTGGAGTGCGGGATCCCCCTCCGGCGACCAAAAGGACGGCGGAGAGTACCTACGTGTAGCTGGGGGCGAGCCGCGTCGACTGGTGGTGGTAGTGGAGCTCGGGGTCGCCGGAATCGACGCCGGCGACGAGCCGTGTGGCTGCCGGGGTACGGGCGTAGTCGGAACCGTAGCTAGAGAGCGCGGCGAGGAATGTGCGAGGGTGCTACGGGTTCCTGGCGTTGCGGTGGAGCTAATGGCTACGGTGGTGCGGCCGTTGGATGGCCGGAGCCTCGTCGGCGACGAGCTCGTGCGGCGGCGCGTTCGGGTGAGCTTCGTGCGGTGGCTACAGAGCTCGGGAGAGAGAGAGGAGAGGATGGAAAGGTGGCCATGCTCACGGCGGTTGCGACGGAGCAGACGGCGGGGTCGGAGACGAGCTATAGCAGTGGCGACGGCGGAGGGGATCTCCGACGGTGAGCGGCGAAGGCGAGGTCGGTGACGGAGCTTCGGGGCAAACGAGCGCTCGGGGCTCGGCTTGCTCGAAGGAGTGGGCGACGGCGGTGCTGTAGGACACGTTAGTACGGCGCGAGGTCGACGGTGGGCGCGGCTACTCCGGTGAGGTGGCTGCGGCGGCGTCGGCCATGGTGGGGAGAAGGCGAGGGAGAGGCGATGGGGGAGAATGGCAATGTCCAGGGGCTCGGGGCGCGTCGAGAGAGGTCGGCCAGCTCATCCGCGGCGGGGGCGGCAAGCTGCTGGCGCCGTGGCGAGCTCACGCTCGCCGGCGTCAGCTCTCTGCCTGCTCTGGCGAGAGCAGGCAGCTGACTGGCGCGGGCCAGCACAGTGCTGGGCCGCCAGGTGGGCTGCCAGGTAAGTTTTCTGCCTTCTGTTCTTTTCTCTTTTTTATTTATTTCTGTACTGTGTTTTGAAATAGTAAAAATACTATTTCATTTGGAAAAATCCTGGAAATATTCTGAGGCACCTTTGAGATTATTCCCAACAGCCTAAAAATACTTCCAAGATTATTTGGGCATTTGAAAATATTTATAGCATTTAAAATGCCCAAATGCAAATACTTATGGCTTGTGCAAAAATCCAAGATGGCCTCCAAAAATATGAAACCATTTTTGGCAGAGGTTTTAACCAAGACCAAAGGTGGTGAACATTTATGGAGGGCATTTCAGGTTCATTGGAAAAAATTTAGTAAACCCTAGTTGTTCCAGGGGGGGTGCTGGGGGTTTCTGGCATCCCCATTTCAAGTTTCTGTGAAATGTAGACATGATGCAACACTCTAATGCATGAACTAACTAGGATGTGACAACTCACCCCCACTCAAAAGAATCTCGTCCCGAGATTTAGGATCCGTTGGGAAGAAGGTGGGGTACTCAAGTCGAAGACGATCCTCCCTTTCCCAAGTAGCTTTTTCCTCGGAATGGTGTGACCATTGAACTTTGAGAAACTTGATGTTTCGGCGTCGAGTGGTACGCTCGGCTTGATCAAGGATTCAAACGGGATACTCCCGATATGTGAGATTATCTTGGAGATCAAGCGTTTCGTGGTCCACTCCACGGATAGGATCCGAGAAGCAACGCCTGAGTTGGGAAACATGGAAGACGTCATGAACCTTGGAAAGATGCGGAGGTAGTTCCAATTGGTAGGCAACTTCTCCTCGCTTGGCAAGGATGCGAAAGGGTCCAATGTAGCGAGGGGCCAATTTGCCTTTGATACCGAATCGATGGGTTCCCTTTAAAGGAGTCACCCGAAGGTAAGCTTTCTCGTCAACCTCAAAAGTCATAGCCTTATGTTTGCGATCATAATGGCTCTTCTGGCGAGATTGGGCTATTTTCAATTTCTCACGAATAATGCGAACCTGCTCTTCTGCTTCCTGGATCATATCCGGGCCAAAGAGTTGTCTTTCCCCGGTTTCCGACCAGTTAAGGGGCGTTCGACATTTTCGTCCATAGAGAACCTCGAAAGGGGCTTTGCCCAAGCTAGCTTGGTAACTATTGTTATAAGCGAACTCGGCGAATGGGAGGCATTTCTCCCAATCCATGCCGAAAGAGATGACAGAAGCTCGGAGCATATCCTCCAGAATTTGATTAACTCGTTCTACCTGACCACTTGATTGAGGGTGAAAGGCGGTGCTAAAAGAGAGGCGAGTTCCCATAGCATTTTGGAAACTTTCCCAAAATCGAGAGGTGAAGAGACTTCCACGGTCTGAGTTCATTTCCAACGGAACACCATGCAGAGACACTATTCGGGAGATGTACAAGTCTGCTAGCTGGCTAGCGGTTATACTCTCACGAACAGGTAGGAAGTGGGCTACTTTGGAAAGACGATCGACAACAACGAACATAGCATTGTTTCCCCTCTTGGTCCTGGGGAACCCAGTAATGAAATCCATACCGATTTTATCCCATTTCCATTCAGGAATAGCTAGAGGCTGAAGGGTGCCAGCAGGTCGTTGATGCTCTGCTTTAACACGTCGGCAGACGTCGCAATTAGCAATGTATTGAGCAATTTCTCTCTTCATCCTAGTCCACCAAAACCTCTGGCGTAGGTCTTGATACATTTTAGTACTACCGGGATGAATGGTGAGAGGAGATTCATGAGCTTCCTTAAGGATCAATCGTCTCAGGTTGCGTACCTTGGGAACCACTAGACGGTCTCCAAAGAACACGACACCTTGGTCATCAATGGAGAAACAATCCGCAACTCCTTTCTTGATGTTTCTCTTAATACGGGAGATTCCCGGATCTACCTTCTGAGCTTTGATGATCTGATCCGTAAGGGTAGGTTTCGCCACCAGGGTGGATAGAAATCCTTGAGGAACAATGTGAAGGTTAAGCTTGCAGAATTCCTCGTGGAGAAGTGGTTGGCTTTGTTGTAACATCAAGTTGTTACAATAGGATTTACGGCTTAACGCATCAGCCATGACATTGGCTTTGCCCGGGGTGTAAGTAATTCCTAAGTCGTAGTCTGAGATCAACTCGACCCAACGTCTTTGCCTGAGATTCAAATCCGGTTGGGTGAAGATGTATTTCAGACTCTGGTGGTCTGTGAAAATCTCGCAACGATTACCGAGAAGGTAATGTCGCCATGTTTTGAGTGCATGGACTACGGCTGCAAGCTCTAGATCATGTGTGGGATAATTATCCTCATGTGGACGCAACTGTCGGGAAGCGTAGGCAATCACATGACGGTCTTGCATCAGTATGCAACCTAGTCCCTGTCGCGAGGCGTCGCAATAGATAACAAAGTCCTTAGAAAAATCTGGTGGTATGAGTACGGGGGCAGATGTCAGGCGTCTTTTCAGTTCCTGAAAGCTGAACTCGCACTGTGAGGTCCACTCAAACTTTTTATCTTTCCTGAGGAGTTCGGTTAGAGGTTTAGCAACCTTGGAGAAATTCTCGACGAAGCGGCGGCAGTAGCTCGCTAAGCCAAGGAAACTCCGGACTTGCTTAACCGTTTCAGGGGGAGTCCAGTCGAGGATGGCTTGAACTCGTTCGGGATTGACAGCAATACCCTTACCAGAGATCACGTGGCCTAGGTAGGTCACTTCTGGCAACCAAAATTCGCACTTGGAGAACTTGGCATAAAGGCGATGCTCTCGAAGTTTCGTTAGTACTAGCCCTAGATGCTCGGCATGTTCTGCCTCGTTCTTGGAGTAGATGAGTATATCATCGAGGTATACTACGACGAATTTATCCAAATACTCCATGAAGATTGAGTTCATTAACCGAGAGAAGGTGGCTGGAGCATTGGTTAACCCGAAGGACATGACTGTATACTCGTATTGGCCATAACGAGTAACAAAGGCCGTTTTAGGAATGTCCCCGATCTTGATTTTGATTTGATGGTAGCCCAACCTCAAATCCATTTTAGAAAAGACTGAGGATCCAGCGAGCTGATCATACAGGTCGTTGATCCTGGGAAGCGGATACTTGTTCTTGATTGTGACTAGGTTGACGGGTCGGTAATCTACAACCATCCGATCCGTACCATCCTTCTTCTTGACGAAGAGGACGGGGCAAGCCCACGGAGAAGAACTAGGACGGATGAAACCCTTTTCAAGGACTCATCGAGTTGTTTCTTAAGCTCGGCTAGCTCTAGGGGTGCCATCTTATAGGGTCTTCTAGAGATTGGGACGGTTCCTGGAACAAGGTCTATCACGAACTCAACATCCCTGTCAGGTGGAATACCTGGCAGTTCTTCAGGGAAGACATCCGGAAAGTCACGGACTACCGGCACATCTTCGAGGTCTGGGAGAGGGTTGGCATTTAGTGAGTAGAGCTGACGCTTAGACACTCGGGTCAAAACATTGACTGTCTTGCCCGACGGATGGGTGAGTTGAACAGTTCTAGTAGAACAATCAATCTTAGCATAATGAGCTGACATCCAGTCCATACCCAAGATGATGTTTATGTCCGAGGACTTGAGAGCTATTAGTGATGCAAGGAAGACCAGTCTGTCAACAAGAATTTCATTTCCATGGCTTATCTTAGAGGTTTGCCATCTAGAACCAGGAGTTTGAATTTCCATGGAAGTAGGCATGTCACTAAATGTGGTGTTGTGCAATCGAGCATAGCTCTCAGAGATAAATGAATGAGATGCTCCAGTATCGAAAAGAACAGTCGCCGGATGGCAATTAACAAGGAGCGTACCAAGGACGACGTTGGGATCCTCATGAGTTTCTTCAGCTGAAACATAGTTGACATGGCCACATGCAGTGGTGGCTGGCTTGGCGTAGTAAGTCTTTCCTGCTGGCTTACCACGGCCAACGGACTGTCCAGGTTGATTGAGGTTGTTTCGGGGGCACTCGCGCAAATAGTGACCCGTTTCTCCACACTTGAAGCAAGTCACAATATTGGGGCGTGGAGCAGCATTAACAGCGGGGCCACCATAAACCTTGGGCGGTGCATGTTGCTGGTTGGGGCGAGGCGCCTCGAAGGATGGCCTCGGAGTGAACGTGGGTGGCAAAGCAGTATTCGGAATCCAGACCCGGCGCTTCTGGGATCCGGAGCCAGATGAGGAACCAAAGTCACGCGAGTGCTTGCGTGTAGCGTCATAGTCAGTCTGTCCTGTCTCGGCACTGATGGCCTTATTGACCAACTTCTGGAAAGAGGTGCACTCATGCAGACGGAGATCGCGACGAAGCTCGGGGCTAAGTCCCTTGCGGAACCTTGCCTGCTTCTTGGCGTCGGTGGATACCTCTTCAGGAGCATAGCGTGCTAGATTTCCAAACTCACGGCTGTAAGCATCCACGGTCAGTCTGCCTTGGGTGAAGTTACAGAATTCTTCCCGCTTACGATCTATGAGACCCTCCGGAATGTGATGCTCACGGAAAGCCTCACTGAATTCAGCCCAAGTAGTGATTTGGCCAGCTGGGCGCATAGCCTCAAAGTTCTCCCACCAAAGGCTAGCAGGGCCTTCGAGGTGATAGGCAGCATAGGTAACCTTATCAGCTTCGGCTACGTTGGCAGAACGTAGCTTATGGGTGATGCTGCGAAGCCAATCATCCGCATCAAGGGGCTCGACGGAGTGGTTGAACTTTGGTGGGTACAGCTTGATAAAGTCATTGATGGACACCAGGTCGTTCCTCTGGTGACGTGCAGTATTCTGCTCAATTCGCTCTAGCAAGCGGTTAGTCTCACGCTTGTTTCTTTCTGCCTCCAGCATAACTTCGGCCAGTGAAGGCGGTTGAGGCAAATCCTCCGCCCTGGCTGCATTGGCTTCACCCTGCGCCTGGACAGCAGGGTTGTTGCGGGTGTTAACCATCCTAGGAGAAACAAAGCAACGGTTTAGACGAGGATGGCTAAATCTTGATAGGGAAATGCGGAATGTAATGGATAACACGGAATGCAGAGATGACCATCAGTATGACATGGTAACATGGCAACATACATATACCAACGGTCATACACGCCATACATAGTTTAGTACAAGCCCAGGCCAAGGTACAACTACGATGAAGGACGATACATCTCATCAGAGGCATTCCAAGCTCCTATACATTATTTTCCTACACCTCCGGAACGTGATACACACCAAGTCGTATCCCACAAGACACGCAGGACTGTGGAGATTACAGCTATTACAATACTAGTAGAGCTACTACCAACTCAGACGTCTCCGTAGTAATCCTCATAGAAGTCACCACCATGTCCTGGAAGCTGAACATGATCATCTGGAAACAGTCGGTCCTGTGGAGCTTGCGGTCCATAGGGACTCGGGTGTGGCCTTGGTCCAACAAACGGTGGCAGACGAGGTCCACGAGGAGGGGTGATGCCTCCTACATCACGCCATTCCATACATTCTGGCAGGCCAGATCGCACGGGGTATATGTCCCTCATGTCCATGAACCCAGCTTGCACGGCAGGTGCAAACCGTGTCAGTGTGGCCCAGTGATCAGCACGAGCATTAAAGAGCTCCGTCCGCAAGGCACGATTCTCACGGTCCTTGTCCTCAAGCATCTCGGTGGTGGTACGGAGTAGTGAGCCCTCATGGGTAGAATCACAGTAAGTGGCCTGATAGTACCCCTGTGCCCCAGGGAGTGCTGCTGGCATATAGCAGAAATCGGTGTTCTGAAGCAAGGCAGTTCTGGCTCGCATGATAGTCATCATTGAGTAAGCTGCGTCCTGCACAGACATCTCGATAGTAACCCCAAGTCCATAAGAGCAATGGAGGGGTTCAGTGGCTCCAGGATAAGATGGATAGATCCTGACTGTGCAAAGATACTGACTTTGATTAAAGTCTTGGAACTGCTCCTCGACGGTATACTCGGGATACCAACGATAGCCTATCTCAACCATCACTCGGACCAACATGGCCGTGTGACCAGGTACGCCGATGCACCGGGTCAGACGAACCACTTGGTTCTGGGAACGGGTGGCCATCTGAAAGCACGAAATAATGCAAGGCATTAGTATTTCTAGGAGAATTTGGACAGCATAACGGTTGTAAATGCTCGGAAAAAGGATTTGAGACATTCGCAACAGTTTGCAATACCACTCAACAACATCATGTCAAGGTTCTGGTTCAACCGACAACATACTAGGGTAATAGAAACTGAACCGAAGCATGGAACCAACAATCCTATAAGTTACTACGGATTAGTAACACGTGAACCTGATAGAGAGGAGAGAGCCTAGTCCTTAACCCGTGTAGAATGAGAAGAGTATGACTCAGCTCAGAGGGCATGAGGTAAAGGAGTAAAAGCACCTTACGTTCCCTCCCACAATCAATTCCCCTACATATAACTAAAGCATTTCTAGACTCGACATCGACCATTTTGGCTTATCGCACCTACAGGCAGTCCGGCTCTGATGCCAACGCTGTCAGGACCCCGATTCCAAGTCACACCGGTCTAGCCTGTAACACCTCATATAACATTGCGGCCTCACGCACGGTACTCCCACGGTGTCGCCTTACCATGGCCCGGGACCGTTTGCGCCTTTTGGCTCACGTATATGATAATGTCGCTAGCATCCATATGACAGAGAACCCGGGCCGACATGGCTAGTCGTGAACCCAAAGCGGCACTAACGTATGGGGACAGGCATACATGAATCAACATCGAACGTGTCGGTCAGCAGCGTGTGAATCCGGGCTGTAGCACTGGGCTAACAGGACTCCGGGAACCCGGGCTGTAGCAGGCTAGGCAGGACTCCGGATGTCACCGCGTGACATTTCCCCGAAGGGACAGACACAGGAACGATATGACCCACATGCCGGCCAGTCAAGTGTCCAGAGCAGTAGTGCTGGGCTAGCAGGACTCCGGTGAACCGGGCTGTAGCGGACTACTATGGCTCAAGGAGGCACTAGACTACATTTCCCCATAAGAGAGGCTGCTAAAGATAACAACTAGATTGTCGGATCCCACACATACCAAGCATTTCAAACATACACACAATATGCTCGATATGTGCAAATACAACATGGCATCACAACAAAACTCTACAACTCAAGTACTTTATTTAAAGGGCTCCGGAGAGCCTTACATAACTTGTTCATACAGATAGGGGTCACATGACCCGACACTCAAGTCATACAATCATACAAGCACATGCGGAAGCAAACTGTCTGGGTACAGACTCTAGAAAGAAAGAAGGCTTGACGAAGCCTGTCTATCTATATAGGCCCTTCACAAGCCTAGATCACCACCTGGGTGGCGCGTCACTCGTCGTCGTCGAGTTCTACGTAGAACCCGTCAGAAGGGGCGGTGTTGTCGTCTGAAAACAGTAATTAAAGCAACATGAGTACAAAGGTACTCAGCAAGTCTTACAACAGATCCTATTATACATGCTCATTCTCAAGAAGGTAGGGGGGTTATTGCAGCAAGCCAGCTTTGACTCTTGGCTAAGCTATCCTACGATACACCACTTGTGAAATAGTTTTCGCACACGAGTCCACTAATCACCATCTCAATACTCCACCGTGGATCCTCCTTCGTCATCCAACGAGAGGGCCATCCGCGGTACTCACACTTATCTTGAGGCTTTTAGTAGTATCCATTTACTTGTCTATGAACTGAATAAGCGACCAAGTAGTCCTTTACCGCGGACGCGGCTATTCGAATAGTTTCATACCCTGCAGGGGTGTACTTCGTCACACACGCTCTCACCACTTATCGTCGCTACACGACGTGTACTCGGCAACCTTCAAGCGGAAGCCCAACGTGGGTGTCGGCCACAGCCTACCTAAACACTCGAGTCTCTAGTCCAGGTTTATCGCCTATTCAGGTTCCATCCGCAGGGAGTCCGGCCGGGGTTTCCACTTACGGCCCCGAACGATGTGTGCAGGGTTCCCGGTCACCAAACGGGCGACTCGGTACACCGGGCCACGAGCCTACCGCATCACAGCCCACCCCTTGGTCAGCGCTGTCCACGGCCTCCAGCTTACTACAAACACCAGAAACTACGTGCAACTCCTGGACAGAGGACAAGGGTGAATAAGAAGCCGAGGGGGTCCATTGGTTTCGGGCCCAATGTGTGGTAGTAGCTGAATCTTAAATCACGCATACAGATCTCAGTTCTTAGGGACGGTCTCAATGAAACAACCCACCATGTACTCCTACATGGCCTCCCATCGATACCTTTACCAAATCGTATTCAACACTTTACTCTCCTTACCGACACACACACTTTCACTCCAGTTCATCACCCTGATGAGCCAGACCTGACACAACTCTAAGCATAGCAAGCATAGCATTGTAGGAACACAACATGGCTCAATCAACTCCTACACATGCTAGTGGGTTTCATCCAGTTACTGTGGCAATGACAGGTCATGCAAAGGAAAGTGGGTTCAACTACCGCAACACACAGCAGTTTGAATCGCGTTGTCTTAATGCAGTAAACGAGAGCAGAAGCGAGAAGATGGGTTTGTATCGAAATGATCAATGGGTTGCTTGCCTGACGGAGTGGTGGTGGGATACTGCCCTTCAGTTGGATACTCGTGAATATCCTCGGAGGCAGGACCTACCACGATGAGCATACCGAAGCACAATCAACACCAAGCAAGTGCAACAATATGATGCATGCATGAGACATGGCAAGATGGATGTGTTGGACTAATGCAACTAAGACCAGATGGGTTTGGACTAATTTGAACCAAAGATTCAAATTCCAAGTTCATAAATGGCCCATATTAATGCTTTATCTTGTTCTGTATAAAACAGTAGGTTAACTTGCTTAATCATGCATGAAACCAGTACAGATGGATAGAATGGATTTTTCTGATCATTTTTCATATATAAATCTTTTCATTCTGAGCTATAGATTATTTTCTATGATTTTTTGAAGTTTGTGATAATTTCTGGAATTTCCAATATAAGAATAATTCCAGTAAAAGCTTTACTGCGTCAGCCTGACGTCAGCAGGTCAACGGGGTCGTCCAGGTCAATCCTGACGTGTGGGTCCCCTGTGTCAGTGTCACTGTTAGGTAATTAGTTAATTAGGATTAGTTTTAACTCTAACTCAGATTAGTTAGCAGGCGGGCCCCACTCGTCAGTGACCCTGGGGGGGTTAAACCGTGGTCAACCCACGTTGACTCGCCGGCGTTTAGCCGCCGGCGACGTCCAGACGCGGCGGTGGAGTGCGGGATCCCCCTCTGGCGACCAAAAGGACGGCGGAGAGTACCTACGTGTAGCTGGGGGCGAGCCGCGTCGACTGGTGGTGGTAGTGGAGCTCGGGGTCGCCGGAATCGACGCCGGCGACGAGCCGTGCGGCTGCCGGGGTACGGGCGTAGTCGGAACCGTAGCTAGAGAGCGCGGCGAGGAATGTGCGAGGGTGCTACGGGTTCCTGGCGTTGCGGTGGAGCTAATGGCTACGGTGGTGCGGCCGTTGGATGGCCGGAGCCTCGTCGGCGACGAGCTCGTGCGGCGGCGCGTTCGGGTGAGCTTCGTGCGGTGGCTACAGAGCTCGGGAGAGAGAGAGGAGAGGATGGAAAGGTGGCCATGCTCACGGCGGTTGCGACGGAGCAGACGGCGGGGTCGGAGACGAGCTATAGCAGTGGCGACGGCGGAGGGGATCTCCGACGGTGAGCGGCGAAGGCGAGGTCGGTGACGGAGCTTCGGGGCAAACGAGCGCTCGGGGCTCGGCTTGCTCGAAGGAGTGGGCGACGGCGGTGCTGTAGGACACGTTAGTACGGCGCGAGGTCGACGGTGGGCGCGGCTACTCCGGTGAGGTGGCTGCGGCGGCGTCGGCCATGGTGGGGAGAAGGCGAGGGAGAGGCGATGGGGGAGAATGGCAATGTCCAGGGGCTCGGGGCGCGTCGAGAGAGGTCGGCCAGCTCATCCGCGGCGGGGGCGGCAAGCTGATGGCGCCGTGGCGAGCTCACGCTCGCCGGCGTCAGCTCTCTGCCTGCTCTGGCGAGAGCAGGCAGCTGACTGGCGCGGGCCAGCACAGTGCTGGGCCGCCAGGTGGGCTGCCAGGTAAGTTTTCTGCCTTCTGTTCTTTTCTCTTTTTTATTTATTTCTGTACTGTGTTTTGAAATAGTAAAAATACTATTTCATTTGGAAAAATCCTGGAAATATTCTGAGGCACCTTTGAGATTATTCCCAACAGCCTAAAAATACTTCCAAGATTATTTGGGCATTTGAAAATATTTATAGCATTTAAAATGCCCAAATGCAAATACTTATGGCTTGTGCAAAAATCCAAGATGGCCTCCAAAAATATGAAACCATTTTTGGCAGAGGTTTTAACCAAGACCAAAGGTGGTGAACATTTATGGAGGGCATTTCAGGTTCATTGGAAAAAATTTAGTAAACCCTAGTTGTTCCAGGGGGGGTGCTGGGGGTTTCTAGCATCCCCATTTCAGGTTTCTGTGAAATGTAGACATGATGCAACACTCTAATGCATGAACTAACTAGGATGTGACAGTATGAGGATAGCGACGATCGAATCTCGGGCAAGTAACATACCGATGACAAAGGGAATGATGTATGTTGTCATTGTGGTTTGACCGATAATGATCTTCGTAGAATATGTAGGAACCAATATGAGCATCTAGGTTCCGCTATTGGTTATTGACCGGAGATGTGTCTCGGTCATGTCTACATAGTTCTCGAACCCGTAGGGTCCGCACGCTTAACGTTCGATGACGATTTGTATTATAAGTTATGTGTTTTGGTGACCGAAGATTGTTCGGAGTCCCGGATGAGATCACGGACATGACGAGGAGTCTCGAAATGGTCGAGAGGTAAAAATTGATATATTGGAAGATGGTATTCGGACACCGGAATGGTTTCGAGTCATTCGTGTATTTTTTTGGAGTACCAAGGGGTTACCGGAACCCCCCGGGGGAAGTCATGGGCCTCATGGGCCATAGAGAGAGAGGGGACAGACCACAAGGGGTGCCCCCCATGGGAGTCCGAATTGGGCTAGGGGAGGGGGCGTCGCCCCCTTTCCTTCTCCTACTCCCTCTCTCTTTCCCTCTTTCCCGCTCCGGAGAAGGAAAGGGGAATCCTACTAGGACTAGGAGTCCTAGTAGGACTCCATGCATGCCGCGCCCCTCTAGGCCGGCCACCTCCTCCCCTCCTCAACAGTTGTTCTCGTAGCCATGTGCGGTACCCGCCTCCACAATTTACTCCACCGGTCATAGCGTCGTAGTGCTTAGACGAAGCCCTGCGCGGATCACATCACCATCACCGTCACCACGCCGTCGTGCTGACGAAACTCTCCCTCGACCCTCTGCTGGATCAAGAGTTCGAGGGATGTCATCGAGCTGAGCGTGTGCTGAACTCGGAGGTGTCGTACGTTCGGTACTAGATCTGTTGGATCGTGAAGACGTTCGACTACATCAACCACGTTAACCTAACGCTTCCGTTTTCGGTCTACGAGGGTACATGGATACACTCTCCCCCTCTCATTTCTATGCATCTCCTAGATAGATCTTGCGTGATCGTAGGAATTTTTTTGAAATTGCATGCTACGTTCCCCAACAGTTGTATCAGAGCCAGGTTTATGCGTAGATGATCTGCACGAGTAGAACACAAAGAGTTGTGGGTGATAATAGTCATACTGCTTACCACCAACGTCTTATTTTGATTCGGCGGTATTGTTGGATGAAGCGGCCCGGACCAACCTTACATGACCACGTTCATGAGACCGGTTCCACCGACAGACATGCAACTTGTTTTGCATAAAGGTGGTTGGCGGGTGTCTGTTTCTCCAACTTTAGTTGAATCGAATTTGACTACGGCCAGTCCTTGTTGAAGGTTAAAACAGCAAACTTGACGAAACATCGTTGTGCTTTTGATGCGTAGCTAAGAACGGTTCTTGCTAGAAGCCCATAGCAGCCACGTAAAACTTGCAACAACAAAGTAGAGGACGTCTAACTTGTTTTTGCAGGGCATGTTGCGATGTGATACGGTCAAGACATGATGTGATATAAGTTATTGTATCCGATGATTATGTTTTGTAAAAGTTATCGGCAACTGGCAGGAGCCTTATGGTTGTCGCTTTATTGTATGAAATGCAATCGCCATGTAATTGCTTTACATTATCACTATGCGGTAGCGATAGTTGTAGAAGCAAGAGTTGGTGAGACAACAACGACGCTACGATGGAGATCAAGGTGTCAAGCCGGTGACGATGGAGATCATGACGGTGCTTTGGAGATGGAGATCAAAGGCACAAGATGATGATGGCCATATCATGTCACATATTTTGATTGCATGTAATGTTTATCTTTTAACATCTTATTTTGCTTAGTACGGCAGTAGAATTATAAGATGATCCCTCACTAAATTTCAAGGTATAAGTGTTCTCCTTGAGTATGCACCGTTGTGATAGTTCGTCGCGCCGAGACACCACGTGATGATCGGGTGTGATAAGCTCTACGTTCACATACAATGGGTGCAAGACAGTTTTGCACGTGCAGAATACTCGCGATAAACTTGATGAGCCTAGCATATGCAGATATGGCCTCGGAACACTGAGACCGAAAGGTCGAACGTGAATCATATAGTAGATATGATCAACATAGAGATGTTCACCATTGAAAGCTACTCCATCTCACGTGATGATCGGACATGGTTTAGTTGATATGGATCATGTGATCATTTAGATGACTAGAGGGATGTCTATCTAAGTGGGAGTTCTTCAGTAATATGATTAACTGAACTTAAATTTATCATGAACTTAGTCCTGATAGTTTTTGCATATCTATGTTATTGTAGATCAATGGCCCGTGCTACCATTCCCTTGAATTTTAATGCGTTCCTAGAGAAAGCTAAGTTGAAAGATGATGGTAGAAACTACACGGACTAGGTCTGTAACTTGAGGATTATCCTCATTGCTGCACAGAAGAATTACGTCCTTGAAGCACCGCTAGGTGCAAGGCCCGCTGCAGGAGCAACTCCGGACATTATGAACGTCTGGCAAACTAAAGCTGATGACTACTCGATAGTTCAGTGTGCCATGCTTTACGGCTTAGAATCGGGAATTCAAAGACGTTTTGAACGTCATGGAGCATATGAGATGTTCCAAGAGTTGAAGTTAATATTTCAAGCAAACGCCCTAGTTGAGAGATATGAAGTCTCTGACAAGTTCTATAGCTGCAAGATGGAGGAGAACAGTTCTGTCAGTGAACACATACTCAGAATGTTTGGGTACCATAACCACTTGACTCAGCTGGGAGTTAATCTTCCTAATGATAATGTCATTGACAGAGTTCTTCAATCACTGCCACCAAGCTATAAAGGCTTCGTGATGAACTATAACATGCATGCGATGGAAAAGACAATTCCCGAGCTCTTCGTGATGCTTAAAGCTGCGGAGGTAGAAATCAATAAGGAGCATCAAGTGTTGATGGTTAACAAGACCACTAGTTTCAAGAAAAAGGGCAAAGGGAAGAAGGGGAACTTCAAGAAGAATAGCAAGCAAGTTGCTACTCCTGGGAAGAAGACCAAGTCTGGACCTAAGCCTGAAACTGAGTGCTTCTACTGCAAAGGGACTGGTCACTAGAAGCAGAACTGCCCCAAGTATTTGGCGGATAAGAAGGATGGCAAAGTGAAAGGTATATTTGATATACATGTATTGACGTGTACCTTACTAATGCTCATAGTAGCGCCTGGGATACTGATTTTGTTGCTCATATTTGCAACTCTAAAGAGGGGCTACGGATTAAACGAAGATTGGCTAAGGACGAGGTGACAATGCGCGTCAGAAATGGTTCCAAGGTCGATGTGATCGCCGTCGGCATGCTACCTCTACATCTACCCTTGGGATTAGTTTTAGACCTGGATAATTGTTATTTGGTGCCAGCGTTGAGCATGAACATTATATCTGGATCTTGTTTGATGCGAGACGGTTATTTATTTAAATCATAGAATAATTGTTGTTCTATTTATATGAGTAATATCTTTTATGGTCATGCACCCTTGATGAGTGGTCTATTTTTGTTGAATCTCGATCGTAGTGATACACATATTCATAATATTGAAGCCAAAAGATGCAAAGTTAATAATGATAGTACAACTTATTTGTGGCACTGCCGTTTACGTCATATTGGTGTAAAGCGCATGAAGAAACTCCATGCAGATGGGCTTTTGGAATCACTTGATTATGAATCACTTGATGCTTGCGAACCATGCCTCATGGGCAAGATGACTAAGACTCCGTTCTCCGGAACAATGGAGCGAGCCACTGACTTATTGGAAATAATACATACTGATGTATGCGGTCTGATGAGTGTTGAGGCTCGTGGTGGGTATCGTTATTTTCTGACCTTCACAGATGATTTAAGCAGATATGCGTATATCTACATAATGAAACACAAGTCTGAAACATTTGAAAAGTTCAAAAAATTTCAGAGTGAAGTTGAGAATCATATGAACAAGAAAATAAAGTTTCTTCGATCTGATCGCGGAGGCGAATATTTGAGTTACGAGTTTTGGCCTTCATTTAAAACAATGTGGAATAGCTTCACAACGCACGCCACTTGGAACACCACAACGTAATGGTGTGTCCGAACGTCGTTGCCGTTGTCCTGGGAACGGGGGTACCCAGACTTGCCTACCTGCGGCCCATGGCGTGGCTCCACCAACGGCCTGGTACGGCCCAGCTTCGACAACAACAACTCGAGACCCTCGCGAGGGGCCAAGCCTCGTGAGGCGGACGACACCAAGACCTCCCTGGGGCCGGCCTCGCTAGGCTGGCTCCTGAGGAGCAGAGATTTCTATGCAAGGGGCACGTCACCGAGGTTCACGTGACGTGAGCCATGATGACCAATGCTAGGCGGGCACCAGCGGGCGCAGTGTACCAGTTTCCTCTTTGGTGCTAAAGCGGCAGGCACAGGCGAGGAGTCCCGAGGCATCAGGCAAAGGTTTCCATATCGGTGCAACAAGACCAAGACCAGCAGGACGACAGGACGGAGGTCACCACGGAGCCCACAGCAGCGTCACCACTAGAGCCTTTGGCAGGCGAAGACCACCTTTTGTCAGGCTAGCTTGTACTAGTTGTCCCCCTTCAAACTTGGCTGTTGTGGGATCCCTTCCCGCCTAATATTTGGGGAGAGGACCAGGGCCTCTATAAATAGGACTAGCCACCACCATAGGAGGGGGACGGATCATTTGAATCACCCACACACACACCAGCTCATCGAGCTCTAGAACGCCTCTCCTCAGGAGGCTGCTCATCCACTATACTAGTTCATCCTTAGCCCTCGAGGCAATCCACCACCACCACACTGGAGCAGGGTATTACACCATAACGGTGGCCCGAGCCAGTATAAACCTCTGTGTCTTGTGTTCTTTGGGTTCATCGGGCAAGGCCGTGAGATCGTCGAGCGAGCGAACTAGAGAGAGAGTCCTTCGTGTGCACCCCAGAGTTCGAACCACACAAGGGTTTGCAGGAACCCAGAATCTGACATTTGGCGCGCCAAGTAGGGGTGCGCCGAAGCCTTTCCTCCGTCGATCCATGCTCCACCACTCCACCAGTGCCATGGCTGATGCTCGCCGGCCCGCGCTGAGCACCGGGCCACTCTCAACACTCGTGTCACCCAGACGGCGCCTAGCGGCGAGCCTCCCCGTCGCTCTCCATCAACCGCTGCCAACGCCGCCACCGGCCCGTCAGGGAACAAGCAGCAAGCTTCATCGCTGCACCCCTTTGTGCGGCGGGACGGACGCACCGCCACCCCGTTGCTGACTCTGGCCGGCTCGTCGTCCCAGGCACGTCGCGCACCCACGGACGTGCAGGCCGTGCTGCTTATGGCGCGCGAGCTCCTGCGTTACCGCCCCGTCGACGACCTCTACAAGGACTGGCTGGACCGCATAGCCGAGCTCGTCAGCGCCGCTGGGGGCTCTCCCGTACCGTCCCTCTCGCTGCCTCGCCCGCCTCCTGCTGCGGGCGACGTAGCCCATGGAGCACTTCCACCGCCCCTGCATCAAGACGGCGCCCTCGCACCAAGACGCACGGCTCGCGGCGCGACCCACCGCGCAGGGCACCCGCGCACGAATAAGGAAGCTGCCAAGAAATCCCACGGCCGCAAGAAAACGCTCCTGCACTCCGAGCACCACCGCGTCAGGACCGTGCGCCGCCTGTGGCAGGGGCGCGTGGGTACCAGGACCAGGCTCCGCCTCCACGAAGGGCTCCAATGACTATAGCAGGTTGCCGTGCCTTCACTCCCGAGATGCGCAGCGTCATCTGGCCTGGCAAGTTCAAGCCGGACCTGCCTCCGCGCTACGATGGCACCCCGACCCTGCTGAGTTCTTGGAGCTCTACAAGCTGAGCATCGAGGCAGCCAACGGCAACAAGAAGGTCATGGCAAATTGGTTTCCCATGGCCCTCAAGGATGGCGCGCGCTCATGGCTCCTGAACTTACCCGCGGGATCGATCTCCTCCTGGGGCAATATGCGCGAGCGTTTCGTCGCCAACTTCCAGGGCACTCGCGACCGCCTGCCGACCGCAGGTGACCTGCGGCGTATCAAGCAGCAGCCAGGGGAAATCCTGAAAAAGTACATCCAGAGCTTCAACAGTGTTCGCCTCAAGATCCCCAAGGTGACGGACGAGGCCATCATCTCAGCATTCTCTGATGGCGTCCGTGATGTCAAGATGAAGGAGGAGCTCGCCATCCATGAGGACTTATGCACGGCTCTGGAGATGTTCAACATGGCGACCAAGTGCGCGAGAGCTGAGGCAGGGCGCCTCTCCCTCCTCGAGCTTCCAGCTGCTGACCCAGAGGACAAGAAGGCCAAGACCAAGGATGTGAAGCGCAAGGGATCAGCCGTGCTCGCGGCCAAGCCAGAGATGAAGAGCGACTGATACCACCCGGAGTCGTCCAAGGGCAGCCGTCCGTTCTGCGCCTTCCACAACGTACACAGCCACAACACCAACGATTGTCAGGAGCTCAGGGCCATTCGTGATGGGCGCTTCAGTCGATGCCCCGAGCGCAGCGACCGGGGCTACAGCCGAGGAGGAGGACGAAGTGGAGGACGCCGGGACGACCGCGGCCCCCGCCAGGAGTGGCGCGACCGGCCTCGCGAGGACCGCTGGAAGGACCAGCCTCGCGAGGACGCCTGGAGGGACCAGTCTCGCGAGGACTGTCCTCAGGGCAAGGCTAGCCTCCCTCCGCTACCACCACCACCGAGGAGGAACGACGACCATCACCAGGACGAGGGGGCTGGGGGCTTCCAGGAACCTCGCGTCATTGCCTGCATCTTGTGCGGCGCTCAGGCCCCAGCCTCCCAGCGCATCTTCAAGCAGTTTGCTCGCGAGGTGAACGTGGCCCTCCCTAGGCTCGAGGCCACGCGTCCGCTCAGGTGGTCCAAGTGCACCATCACCTTCAGCTCGTTCGACCAGCTCAAGTGTGTGGCAACCGCCGGTGCCCTCCCAATGCTCTACTCGCCCGTCATCAGCAATGTCCTTGTCACCAAGACCCTCATCGATGGCGGTGCGGGACTCAATGTTCTGTCCATTGAGATGTTCGACCACCTCCAAGTGCCATATGATCAGCTACAACCCACCAAGCCCTTCTCGGGAGTGACCGACGGCTCCACCACCCCGATAGGGCAGATTCGTCTCCCTGTCACCTTCGGCCAGCGCGACAACTACCGCACTGAGCTCATCGACTTTGACGTCGCCCACATCCGCCTGCCGTACCATGCCATCCTTGTATATCCGGCCCTGGCCAAGTTCATGGTAGTGACCCACCACGGCTACAACGTCCTCAAGATGCCAGGGAACCGCGACATCATCACGGTCGCCTGCGAGGAAAAGGACGCGGTGTGCTCTCTCGAGCGCACCTACCAGGCCGCAGCGGCCGAAGACCCAGACAACGAAGGCACCCTATACCCACCTGAGGCCATCCCCAGAAGAAGAAGCAGCTGCTCCATCAAGGGCCTCAGGAGAGCGGCGTCTCCAGCGTCACCACCTCAGGACCTGCGTGTCGGGTGGTAGGTGCGACATATGCCAACGGGTGGCTTATCATGGTGGGTGCCAGTAAGACGTCGTCGGTGCCTGGAAACGGGATGAGGCGAAGACATGCACGCCGGCGAATCTTACCCAGGTTCGGGGCTCTCCGTGGAGATAACACCCCTAGTCCTGCTCTGCGGGGTCTCCGCATGATCACTAGATCGGAATGAGTAGCTACAAATGCTCCTTGAGCTGTTGGGTTCAAGGGAGAAGAAGAGCAAGGCTAGCTCTTGCTTCCCTCTCTCTTTGGTGTGTGTATAACTCTAAGAAGCCAACCCTTTGCATCGGTGTCCCGGGGGGTTTATATAGGCCTACCCCTCGGGGGTACAATTGTAATCCGGCTGGGCGCTGGTCCCAGCCGTCAGTGTCTACGCTCGCCGGCTTCTCCGCCGGCCGTTGGGGCCCGCCGGCTGCTGGCCTCTTGGTCGACACGCCGGCCCCACCGCCTAGGGTCTTGTCAGCGGCTGCTTATTGTAGCCTCGCCCCTGATGACAAGGGCTCCGTCGAGGTAAGCGTGGCTACAGTGTGCCGCCTCGAGGGCTCTCACTATAGCCTTACCTCGTCTTGTCTCCTTAATGTGGCACATGCTTCGAGGGAGGGGGTACCGGCTTCTGGGGGCCGGCTACGCCCTTGGCCGACTGGGGGAGGCCGGGCCGCCTTCGCGCCTCTCACTGGCTGAAGGGGCCCGCCGCCCGTGGGCCGTACTGGCGTCTGTCGTGGGTGACGTTGAGGCCAGCATGGCTACGGTGCCGAGCCGGACGGGAGATGGCCGTCCCGTACGGCGTCCTGTGGCCATGCCTGCCTCGGGCTTCGGTGGTAGTGGGCCGCACTGTGGCCACACCCCGTCTTGTCACCGTTATGTGGGTGTAGTTTTGGTGGGTGCAGTCTTGGAGTCGGTGTTCTTCGTGGCCGGCTCTGGGGAGTCGGCGTTCTTCATGGCCGGCTCTGGGGAGTCGGCATCCTCTATGGCCGGCTTCCTGGAGTCGGCCACCCCGTGGTTATCTTGGGGGGAGGTTGCTGAGGATGGGTCGCCTTCTGAGAGTCGGCTTCAGAGGTAGCCGGCCGGGGAAGGCGGCCCAATGCTTGAAATACTTGAAGGCCCAACTGGCCTGATAATTTTTGGAATAGCCAGGGGCAGTCGGTTCGGATACCCGTGTCTATTTACTCCGACAGTAGTCCCCGAAGCTGATTGGGCTTCGAGGTTGGGTAGGAGTCGAGAAGCTCGATCAGCTTCCTATCTTGACAAGCCGGCAGCTGGGAGCCGGCTTTGGTTAGGCGCGTCGTCTTGGCCAAAAATTTCGGAGTCGGAGGGCGGGAGCTCGCCAGCGCGTGCACCGGGCCGCGGGCCGGCCACTTGCCGCTTGCGAACCACGTGGCCTCTCTAGGCTAAAAAGCCTGCCAGCCCACGCGCGCGACGGGACGTCGCCGCAGGGCGGGGGGCCCGCCACGCCCACGCCTGGGCCCAGGCGTGGATTCTCTGCAGCCCGAAACCGCCCGCACGTCTCCCTGCGGCAGTTTCGGCACGCCTTTAGGGCGCAATAATTGCGAGGCGTGGGGGGAGTGGGGCCCAGGCGTGGATTCTCTGCAGCCCGAAACCGCCCGCACGTCTCCCTGCGGCAGTTTCGGCACGCCTTTAGGGCGCAATAATCGCGAGGCGTGGGGGGAGTGGGTGCAGTTAATCCCACGTCTCACCCCACGTCCGGCCTCCCCGGCTTCACCTTGCGAAGCTATAAGTAGGGGGAGGGGCAGAGCGGCAGGCTCTCGCACGCTCTTCCTCTTTTCGCCATCTTCTTCCTCCTGCCGTTTCTTGCAACAGCGCCTTGCCGCCGCGCTCTTCCACTACTCATTCCTCCGCCGCCGTGCTCTTTTTCGCCATGCCTCCCGCCACGGAGCAGTATGGCGGGGATTGGGATGGCTCCAACATCCACGAGGAACACGTCGAATTCCTCCGCAAGACGCGGCGGCTGCCCGGCGTGGACAAGGTGGAGGTCCGTCTCGCTCCGGCGAAGGAGATTACGCCGGAGCCGCGGGAGGGCGAGCGGGTGGTCTTCCGCTCGCATTTCTTGCGCGGCCTCGGCCTGCCCGTGAGCGCCTTCTTCCGCTCTTGGCTCGAGTTCTACCAGCTCCAGCCGCACCACCTCACCCCGAACGCGGTGGTGCTGTTGTCTGCCTTCGTCACCTTGTGCGAAGGCTACCTCGGCGTCCTCCCTACCCTCGAGCTCTGGGGGGAGTTCTTCCAGTCCAAGCTGGGCACGCGCATGCAGGGCATGCCGGCTCAGACTGGCGCCTTCATCGCGATGCGGAGGGTGGCTGCCGACAACCCCTTCCCCGTCATCACGCTGATTCAGTCGGTGAAGTTATGGCAAAAGTCGTACTTCTACGTCAGGAACGTCGCCCCGCAGGGCGACTACGTCAACCTGCCGGTTTACGTAGCCGGCCCACCGGCGGGCAGGCGGCCCCAGTGGTCATACCGGGCCGTGACGCTGACGCCGGCTGGAAACGCGGCCATCGCCCGAGTGCGAGTGATGATCCAGTCAGAGGGCTTGTCGGGGCCCGACCTACTGGCCGCCTTCGTCACGCGCCGGGTGCTCCCGCTCCAGAGCCGCCCTCATCTGATCTGTCAGATGAGTGGCCAGCTCGATCCGAGCCGGATGTGTACCAAAGACATGCCGCACGACGAGGTGGCCTATATGGTGAACTACCTCGCGAACTGCAAACTCTCCGCAGAGTGGCAGTTCGGCAAGGAGCCATATAGCCGAGCCAATCCGCCGCCCACAGTATGTTCTCCTCGTCTCTTCTTCTTCTCTCAGTTTTATCGCCAAGTTCCTTTGGCCGACTCTGACTAGTCGGCTTGTCTTCGACAGAGCCCTCTTCTTCGGCCTGCCGGCGGGTCGGACGCGGAGCGCCGATTCGTCCCCGACCGGACGGAGCACGATCTGGAGGACCCCGACTTGGGGGCGGCTGCTATGGACGACAACACTGAGCCGGGTGGTGGCCGAGCCAGCGGCGAAGCAGGCGGCTCCGGGCATGGAGTCAGCTTCGACGACTGGCCGGACGACGACGAGGCCGAAGTCGTCCCGCGCCGTCAGCCGGCGTCTGGTCGCGGCGCGGGTTCCTCCGCTGCACCACCTGCTTGGGGCGGCAGGCAAAAGCGTCGTGCCGCGCAGGGTTTGTTCGGCAGTCGGACGAAGAAGCCCCGAGGCGGGGCATCGGCGACTAGGCGGGAGGAGGCGGCCGCGAAGGCGGCTCGCTTCCGCAAGACGGTGAAGCAATCGCAGACGGTGTCGGCGTAAGTTCGAACTCCTTCGTGTACTCTTTTTTCCTTTCTCTGGTGGCTCCTGAATCCTTGTCTTTTTCTCCAAACAATCAGAGCTCCATTGTCGCTCGAGCGGGCGGCTGCCGCCTCTGTCATTGAGTCGCCGAGGGGATCTAGGAGCACCACTCGCCGCGTGGACCCCCGTGCCGATCTTCTGGCGGCGACGGAGCGGAATGCGCGGGAGGTTCGGGAGGAGCGGGAGGCGCGGGAGGCGGAGGCTTTGAAGGCGGCTGCCGCCAAGGCGGCGCAGGAGGAGGAGGCAGCGAAGGCACGCGCTGACGCCGCGGCCAAGGCTCAAGCGGAGGCTGCGGCAGCAGCGATGGCGGAGGAAGCCTTGCTGGTCACCCCGCTGCGCGTTGCGGCGCCTGGGGCCCCAGAGCCCTCGCCCGAAGAAGCCGGCGGTGACCGGCCGGGGCTGGGGAGGGATGACGACGTCGTCATCTTGGAAAGGGCGGCGGTACCGACTCCGCCGTTTGGGGCGGCTCAAGGCGGCCGGCCTGATCTGCCGCCTGCGCAGTCGGCGGGGGGGCGAGCCGGCCGCGAGGACTGAGCTAGCGGTCCGGATGCCGCCGAGGCGGCGCGCGGGGAGGGCTGCGTCAGAGCCACAGAAGGCTGCGTCGGAGCCGCAGGTTACCGCGGGCTCCAGCTCGTCGGCCCAAGATGTGGAGGCGGCCAGCGCCACCTCGGGGTGGACGCCGGGTGGAGGGACGGCCGTGATGAACGTGGCCGCGCAGGACGTCCGGACCCGGCTCCAGGCCCAGGCGACGGCGCTGAGGCGGTACACCGACGAATTCCTTGCGACACGGGCGGCCATCCGGGTTAGTCTTCTTATCTTGCTTCTTCTTGATCTTGGTTTCTTCCGTGGGGGCGCGTCAGCGCACCCACTGGGTGTAGTCCCCGAGTTCCGAGTCGGCTGCTGAGCAGGCGGCTTGGAACTTCTTAGTGGATTTGGCTTTGCTATTCTTGTCCTTACTTCGATCTTCTGCCTGTCTTGCAGGACTACCACAATCTTCGTGCAGCTGCCTTCAACTCCCAGGCTTGGGAGCTGACCCAGAAGACCGCCGACCTAACTAAGAGCCGGGGTAAGTGTTTTGTCCTTTATCTCATGTGGGGGCGCGTCAGCGCACCCACTGGGTGTAGTCCCCGAGATCCGGGCCGACTGCTGAGCAGTCGGGTCGGATCTTTCTTGACGACTTCCTCTTATTGCTTCTTCTTTTTCTGCCATCCTTGCAGCGGCCAACGCCAACCTGAGGGTGCAGCTGGGAAGTTCTCAGACTGCCCTTCGTGCCAAGGAGGCCGAGTTCGCCGCCTTGGTGCAGGAGCGTGACCGCCTGGCCAAGAGGTTGGCCGACCAGGAGGAGAGCCATAAGGCGGCTCTGAAGGCGGTGCAGGACCGCGAAGCCGCCCTCCAGGCCGAGTACGAGACAAAGGCGGCTGGCTGGGCTGAAGCAAGGCAGACTCTGATCACTGGCTATGGTCAGATCGAAGATCTGGTTGATGGTAAGCCGCCTACTTCTTCGTCCTTTCTTGCCGTCTGCCGCTTTTGGCTCGTTTTCTGACTTGGTGTTTTCTCTTCTTTCTCTTTCTTTCTTGCACAGAGTACTTCCCTGGCTACTCTACCGCCGCCAACCAGATCATCGAGGCCCGCCGCCAAGCGCGAAGGCAGGCTGGCTTCGAGATCGCACCAAGCGCTGGCCGTTCGCTGGAGGAGCAGCTCTTGGCGATCCAGGCCCGTCTCCAGCCGGCTCACCGACTGCTCCGCCGGCTTCAGCATGCCGGGGCGCAAGTATTGGTCGCCCTCTGGCCCGGCGAAGTGGTTCCCCGCACCCCCAGTCGGACTGCCGACTGGCTGGAGGTGGCGGTCGGTCGCTTCGAAGCCTGGAAGGCCTCGGCGGCTCGGTCCGGCGCCAGGCGGGCGCTGGAGTTCGTCAAGGCCTGGTACCCGGGCCTGAGTCTGGACCAGCTGGCTACCTGGGGGCAGCAAGCCGACACGGAGCTGGAGCCGGCGCGGCCGGCCATCATCCGGCGGGCTTCGGCGATCGCCGACTACACCGACACCAGCGTCTTCGCCCCTGAGGTAGATGACAACGGTGTCGCCCAGCCGGAGGAGTGGTTCGGGCTGAACCCGGCAGACGGTGAAGACTCGGCGGAGGAGATCGACTCCAGCGACGAGGGCGAGGAGGAGGAGGAGGAGGGTGAAGACGCCGAGCCGGATGGTGGAGCGGCCGACCGGCCTCAGCCTGACCGTGCCTCTAGCACCATGTCGCGCGCGGGTGCGTCGCCTGCCACCGGTGGTGACCAAGCCGAGACCCGCCAGCCGGCCACTCCTTCAGCCGGCGACGCCATCTCCACCGACCAGCCTGGCTCCCGCACCGCGCCTTAGTCTAGTCTGCTATCTTTGGTTTTCCTGTCTTGTCACTTTTGGAACAATATTCTGTTAAGTCTGCACAATTCCACCCACTGGGGGTGTATTCAAACTATGTCAATTGCCAGCCTGTTGGGGGCTTTATATGTATATATGACTATGCATGCGTTTGGCTTTTCCTCGTTCTTTGCTTTTCATCCTTCTGCTGTTTCCTTTGCCGCCCTCCCTTGGTTGCCGCCTCCCCTGTCGGACAGTTGCTCTGCAATCTGTGGCTGGAGAAGTGCTTGGCCAATTGGGAGGGCAAGTACTCTAGCTTTGTTGGATTATAGCTAAGTGTTTGGGAAGCCGGCCAGCCGGCTGTTCTGACAGCCGGCAAGCGTAGTTGGAGGCCGTCTTTTCGCTATATGAGTTCATTAGTCCTTAGCCGTTTTTCGTGCGGGCGTCCCTTCTCCCTTGTCTCTTGCTAGTCGGACAGTCGGTTCTTCGAGCTGCGACTTTCAACAAGAGAGGACTCGGGAGCCGGCATACTACTTGTCTGACTTCAGGTAGAACTTTTACTATAGCTTAAGGCGGCCAATCCCCGGGCCGACTAGTCGAACCCGGTGCCAGACAAGGAATCAAATGTAATAATACATTCATGGATATGACACTCGTCATTCATAGATAAATAAAGGCAGTCCCCGAGTGCTCCTCGGGGAGCCTGTTGTTTCATACTTAATACAAAAGGGTAGCATGATACATACTGCTTTCAACTGTAAAATCTTCTCAGGAGGTTCGCGTTCCATGGTCGCTCTGACTCCTTGCCGGAGTCGTCTCTCTTGCGTGCTCTTGGTTTTTGCGCGTCGATCAAGTAGTAGGAGTCATTGCCTAGTGCCTTGCTGATGACGAAGGGGCCTTCCCAAGGGGCCGAGAGCTTGTGCTGGCCGGCTGTTCGCTGGATCAGCCGAAGCACAAGGTCGCCCTCTTGGAAGGATCTTGGCTTGACCTTGCGGTTGTGGTAGCGGCGCAACCCTTGCTGGTAGATGGCGGACCGGCTGAGTGCTAACAGCCGGCCTTCTTCTAGTAGGTCGACGCTGTCTTCTCTTGCTTCCTTGGCCTCCGCCTCCGTGTACATGGTGACCCGAGGCGAGTCGAACTCGATGTCAGTTGGGATGACAGCCTCGGCGCCATACACAAGGAAGAACGGGGTGAAGCCGGTTGACTTGTTGGGGGTGGTGCGCAGACTCCAGAGGACAGCCGGCAGCTCATCGAGCCAGCAGCCGGCCGATCGCTCCAGTGGTACAACCAGTCGAGGCTTGATGTCGGAGAGGATGAGTCCATTTGCTCGCTCGACCTGGCCGTTTGACTGCGGGTGGGCAACGGACGCTAAGTCCAGTCGGATGCCCTGCGTCGCGCAGAAACGTGCCAGTGCTCCTTTGGCAAAATTTGTGCCGTTGTCGATGATGATGCTGTGCGGCACGCCGTACCGAGTAGTGATGTCAGTGATGAATGTCGCGGCAGTCGGCCCGTTCAGCTTCTTGATCGGCTTTGCTTCGATCCACTTGGTGAACTTGTCCACGGCGACAAGCAGATGTGTCAAGCCGCCGCGGGCTGTCTTGAAAGGGCCCACCATGTCCAGTCCCCAGACGGCAAAGGGCCAGGTGAGGGGAATGGTCTTGAGTGCAGAAGCCGGCAGGTGTTGCTTGGAACTGAAGACTTGGCATCCTCTGCAGCTCTTGACTATTTCTTTGGCATCTTCCAAGGCAGTCGGCCAGAAGAAACCATGGCAGAAAGCCTTGGCCACAAGTGATCTTGAGGCTGCGTGGTGGCCGCACTCGCCTTGGTGGATATCCTTGAGGATTGCCACTCCTTTTTCTGGCTCGACACAGCGCTGGAAGACTCCAGTGACGCTGCGCTTCACAAGCTCTCTGTTGATTATTGCATATGCTCCGGCTCGTCGCTGCACTAGTCTTGCTGAGATCTCATCAGCCGGCAGCTCTCTGCTGACTAGGAATCTGAGGATGGGCTGAGCCCAAGATGGAGCTGTGACTTCTTCTTCTGTTAGCGTAGCCACCATGACTCGGGTGGGTGGGTTGGGTGGCGTGGAATTGGAGTCGGCCACCGCTTCTTGTGTTGTTGCAGTCCCCGGGCCGACTGCTGCAGTCCTCGGGCCGGGTTCTGAAGTCCCCGAGCCGGGTGCGACTACGGCAGTCGGCGGGCCAGTTGTCGAAGTCCCCGTGCCGCCTGCGGGGTTCCTCCAGTCAGATCCGGCTGCATCTGGCACAGGCGGTACGAAGATAGAGTCCGACTCTGGAGACGGCTTGATGGACGGCTTGAGGAGGCGCTGGAGAGAGACGCCAGTCGGTATGGCTTGTCAGGTGGAGCCAATCCGTGCTAGGGCATCTGCTTGGTCGTTGTTGGCCCTTGGCACGTGAAGGAACTCGCACCCTTCGAAGTACCCGCTGATCTGCTGGACGAGGAATCGATAGCTCGCCATGTTCGCGTCCTTGGCATCCCAGTCGCCAGACGACTGCTGGACCACCAAGTCTGAGTCGCCGTAACACAGGATCCGGCGTATGCCGAGTTCTTTGGCTAGCCGGAGCCCATGTACGAGCGCCTCGTACTCGGCCACATTGTTGGAGGCGGCGAAGTGGATTTGCAGCGTGTATCTGAGCTTGTCGCCTTTGGGAGAGGTGAGGACGATGCCGGCTCCCAAGCCAGTGCGCATCTTGGACCCGTCGAAGTGCATCCGCCAATGGGTAGAGTCGGGAGCCGACGGTAGGTACTAGGTCTCGGCCCAGTCGACGAGGAAGTCAGCCAATGCTTGGGACTTGATGGCGGTGCGGGGTTGGTAGAAGATCGTTTATGGCACCAGTGCAACGGCCCATTTAGCCACCCGGCCGGATGCATCCCGGCTGCCTATGATCTCGGCAAGCGGGGCGGTGCACACGACCGTGATGGGATGCTCTTGGAAGTATGGCTTCAGCTTCTTGGCGGCGAAGTACACCCCATAGCACATCTTCTGGTAGTGCGGGTAGTTCTGCTTTGAGCTGGATAGCACTTCGCTTAGGTAATACACCGGCCTCTGGACTAGCTGGGCTCGGCCTTCTTCTGGGCGCTGGACCACGACAACTGTACTGACCACTCGGCTGGTCGCGGCAATGTAGAGGAGCATGGGCTCCTTCTCAGTCGGCGCTGCCAGGACAGGCGGAGTGGTCAGCATTTTCTTCAACTCATGGAAGGCTTGGTCGGCTTGGCCATTCCACTCGAAGTGAGTGGACTTCTTCATGAGTCGGTACAGGGGGAGAGCCTTCTCTCCTAGTCGGCTGATAAAGCAATTCAGGGAGGCCAAGCACCCGGTGAACTTCTGCACATCTCGCAGTTTGGTGGGAATCTCCATCCTCTCGATGGCCTTGATCTTTACAGGGTTGCACTCGATGCCGCGTTCGGAGACCAGGAAGCCTAGCAGCTGGCCGGCTGGTACTCCGAACACGCACTTCTCGGGGTTGAGCTTGATTTGGAATCGGCGCAAGTCGGCGAATGTTTCTTTGAGGTCTTCCAGCAGGGTGCCACGCTTCTCTGTCTTCACCACAATGTCGTCTACATAGACGTGGGCATTTCTGCCGAGTTGCTTCAGGAGGCATTTCTGCATGCAACGCTGAAAAGTGGCATCGGCATTCCTCAAGCCGAATGTCATAGTCAGGTAACAGAAAGCTCCAAATGGTGTGATGAAGGCAGTCTTCAGGCGGTCTGCTGGGTCCAACTTGATCTGATGGTACCCTGAGTAGGCATCCAAAAAACTCAACAGCTCGCATCCGGCTGTGGAGTCTATCACTTGGTCAATCCGTGGCAAAGCAAACGGATCCTTGGGGCAGGCCTTGTTCAGGCTGGTGTAGTCTATACACATACGCCACTTGTTATTCTTCTTCAATACCAGAACTGGGTTGGCAAGCCACTCTGGAAAGAACACTTCCATAATAAAGCCGGCGGCGAGGAGCCGGGCTATCTCTTCTCCTACGATTCTTCGCTTCTCTTCTGACAGTCGGCGGAGGGGCTGCTTGACCGGCTTCGCATCAGCTCGGACATGTAATTTGTGCTCGGCGAAATCCTTCGGGACACCCGGCATGTCCTTTGGGGACCATGCAAAAATGTCTCGATTCTCACGGAGGAAGTCGACGAGCTCGCCTTCCTATTTACTGTCCAGGTTTGCCCCAATGACAGCAAACCTTTCCGGGTTCTTCGGGTCCAGGGGTATCTTCTTCGTCTCTTTGGCCGGCTGGAAGGAGCCTTGTGCATCACAATCTTTGGGGTTGGGAGACAGGGCCGGCTGCTTGCCGGCCATGGCCACAACCCGCTCCAGCATCTTCTTCTCTTCTGCCACTACGAGGGACTCGGCCAGCCGGCTACCGGCCATGGCACACTCGATGGACTTCTTGTAATCGCCGGCTACCGTGATGATCCCCTTCGAGCTCGGCATCTTCACCTTCAGGTAGGCGTAGTGGGGCACATCCATGAACTTGGCCAGAGCAGGTCGGCCAAGCAAAGCATGGTAGGGGCTCTCCAGATCCACTACTTCGAACCAGGTCGCTTCTCGGCGAAAATGATCTTTGTCTCCGAAGAGAACATCCATTTTAATCTTGCCGATTGGGGAGCACGACAAGCCGGGGACGATACCATGAAACACGGTTCGGCTTGGCATAAGCTGCTTCGCCTTGATGTTCAGCTTCTCCATGGTATCCCGGTACAGTATATTGATACTGCTACTGCCATCTATCAGGACGCGGGAGAATCGGGCAGCTCGCCTCTCCGTCGCGAGGGTGACGTCCAAGACCAGTGCATAGGAGCCAGGGGATGGCATCACCTCTGGGTGGTCGGCCTGGCTCCAGCTGATTGGCTTCTCTGACCAGTGCATGAACTCGGGAGCGCTAGAGGCAACTGCGTTGACCTCTTGATGCTGGCGGCGCCGACTGCGCTTGTCTTCGGCTTGGCTGGTGAAGACGACGTAGGCGGCGTGCTCTTCAGGGACTTTGTCTTGGATGGCTCCGACTGCCGGCCGAGCCGCCGACTGCTGGGGGGCTAGAGGCGGCGGGCCGGGAGGCGGAGGCGGCACCAACCCTTCGCCCTTGGAGATTCGCGTGAGCCAGTGGCATTTTCGGGTCGTGTGGTTGGACGGCTTCGCGCCGCTGTGGAACTTGCAGGGGGCGTCGAGAGTCTGCTCGTAAGAGAAAGCCGGCTGCCAAGCCGGCCTGCCACCCTTCTTCTTGGGAGCGGGCCGCTCTTCGGGCTGCTCTTCTTCAACTGTGGCCACATGCCGACTGGCGGAAGGCGGCATGGGGGCCTTGCGCTTGTGATCGTTCTGGTAAGGGCGCCGATTGGAGTCGCCAGCCGGCGTCTTTGGAGCCGGAGCGAGCACCTTCCCAGAGGCGTCCACTCGGAGCTCGGTCTTCATTGAGGAGTCGGCCGTGGCGTACTTGTCCGCGATGATCAGCAGTTCGTCGAGGGTAGCCGGCTCGTCGCAGAGGAGTCGGTGCTTGAGGAGGGTGCCTTCTCGGCACCCGGCGGTGAAGTACTCGATGGCCTGAACCTCGTGCACCCCCTCGCAGGAGTTGCGGAGCTCGGCCCACTGCGTGAGGTAGTCGCGGGTCGACTCATTGGGTCCTTGGACGCACAGGGAGAGCTGGCGGGGCTTGGGAGGCCGCTTGTATGTGCTGGTGAAGTTGCGGACGAAGACTTCCGTGAAGTCCAGCCAGCTGTTGACGCTGTAGGGCTTGAGGCTGTTGAGCCAGGTGCGCGCTGTGCCTTGCAGCATGAGGGGGACGTACTTCACAGCCACGCGTCGTTTGCCGTTGGCTATGCTGACAGCAGTGGAGTAGTCGATGAGCCAATCTTCCGGCTTCACAGAGCCATTGTACTTGGGCGTGTCTCTGGGGAGCGAGAAACCTTTGGGGAAGGGCTCGTCGCGGATGCGGGGGCCAAAGCATGGCGAGCCGACATCGTCTTCTTCTTCTAACGCCAAGGATCAAGCAAGGCGGTCGATCCGGTGGCGGGCGTCGTTCTCGCCGACTCCTTCTCGGCGGCCTAGTCGGTCACCAAGAGTCGGGTGCGTGACGGGCGGCGGGGTGAGACGTCTCTCCCTTCGAGGCGGGGGAGGAGGCGGATTTCCTTGGGGCTCCACCGCTCGAGGGCGGCCTTCCGCGTCGCGCTCGATGGTGATGCGAGTCCGGCTGCGGCTAGCAGCCGGCTCCTTGTCTTTCCTCTGGCGGGTGTCGCTCACAGTCGGCGAGCGGGACGTCGCGGCGTGCTCCCGGCGCGGGGGATGACTATCAGCACGGGCGCCGGCTTCATGCCATTCCGCAGCCGCGTCGATCAGCTGCTGGATCCGCCTTGTCATGTAGGGGAGTTCATCGGCTCCCAGCCCATTTAGCTCTTCAGCGGCCGCCTGGGCGGCTCGTAGATTCTCAAGCAGGGTGGCGTAGACGGGGCGATCTGTCCCCAGCATGCTGGCGATAGCCGCGCCGCGCTTCTGGACGAAGCCGGCTCGGCTCGGCCCGCTAGGCGGCGGCGTACCGAAGGCGGCGCGGTCGACTTTGCACTGGTGGGCCTCGGTGAGGCGTCTCATGGAGGCTATCTTTTGGCCTTCCGCGACGAGGGCGAGGCGGCGTGCCTCCAAGGTCTCGGCGTCGGCGTCGGCCGGGATGGGGACAGATAGGTCATGCATCGCCGCTTGCAGGGCGTCGTGGGCGTTCTCGCCCGAGTTGGCGACGTGGCTGATGACCAACACTTCGATGACAGCGCTGCTGCCACTGTCAGCTCGAGGGAGAGGATCGTGGAAGACCACCACGTCGGAGGGGTAGGCGTCGAGCGATATCGTGTCGGAATCGACAAGCATCGGGTCGGTGGAGCCGACCGACTCCAAGTCTGCAGCAGGCTTGCCGGAGACGTGAAGCTGGTCGAGGAGGCTGACGAGGCGGCTCTCGGGGTAGTCCGTGCCCGCGTCGGACGCGGGCTCGTCGGAGATGCGAGTCTCGCCGAGCAAATCGGCGAGGCAGCTCGCCGTACAGGCGTCGTCGACGCCTTGCAACGCCTCGAGGCAAACGCCATCGGGCGCAGCAGGCTGGCTGCGCTCGCGGGGGAGGAAGAGGGTTCCCGTCCAGAACAGGTCTCCGGACGACGGTGCACCTGGCCCCACGGTGGGCGCCAAATGTCGGGTGGTAGGTGCGACATATGCCAACGGGTGGCTTATCATGGTGGGTGCCAGTAAGACGTCGCCGGTGCCTGGAAACGGGATGAGGCGAAGACATGCACGCCGGCGAATCTTACCCAGGTTCGGGGCCCTCCGTGGAGATAACACCCCTAGTCCTGCTCTGCGGGGTCTCCGCATGATCACTAGATCGGAATGAGTAGCTACAAATGCTCCTTGAGCTGTTGGGTTCAAGGGAGAAGAAGAGCAAGGATAGCTCTTGCTTCCCTCTCTCTTTGGTGTGTGTATAACTCTAAGAAGCCAACCCTTTGCATGGGTGTCCCAGGGGGTTTATATAGGCCTACCCCCCGGGGGCACAATTGTAATCCGGCTGGGCGCTGGTCCCAGCCATCAGTGTCTACGCTCGCCGGCTTCTCCGCCGGCCGTTGGGGCCCGCCGACTGGTGGGTCCCGCCAGCTGCCGGCCTCTTGGTCGACACGCCAGCCCCACCGCCTAGGGTCTTGTTGGCGGCTACTTACTGTAGCCACGCCCCTGATGACGAGGGCTCCGTCGAGGTAAGCGTGGCTACAGTGTGCCGCCTCGAGGGCTCTCACTGTAGCCTTACCTCGTCTTGTCTCCTTAATGTGGCACATGCTTCGAGGGAGGGGGTAGCAGGCTTCTGGGGGCCGGCTACGCCCTTGGCCGACTGGGGGAGGCCGGGCCGCCTTCGCGCCTCTCTCTGGCTGAAGGGGCCCGCCGCCCGTGGGCCGTACTGGCGTCTGTCGTGGGTGACGTTGAGGCCAGCATGGCTACAGTGCCGAGCCGGACGGGAGATGGCCGTCCCGTACGGCGTCCTGTGGCCATGCCTGCCTCGGGCTTCGGGGGTAGTGGGCCGCACTGTGGCCACACCCCGTCTTGTCACCGTTATGTGGGTGTAGTTTTGGTGGGTGCAGTCTTGGAGTCGGCGTTCTTCGTGGCCGGCTCTAGGGAGTCGGTGTTCTTCATGGCCGTCTCTGGGGAGTCGGCATCCTCTATGGCCGGCATCCTGGAGTCGGCCACCCCATGGTTATCTTGGGGGGAGGTTGCTGAGGATGGGTCGCCTTCTGAGAGTCGGCTTAAGAGGTAGCCGGCCGGGGAAGGCGGCCCAATGCTTGAAACACATGAAGGCCCAAATGGCCTGATAATTTTTGGAATAGCCAGGGGCAGTCGGTTAGGATACCCGTGTCTATTTACTCCGACACTGCGCCCGCAGATGGGGCGCCTCCCTCCCTCGCATAGGAAGGTGCGCCCGACGTCCTCCTCAGGCTGGGCTCGGGGGCTCTCATCTGGAGGGCCTCTGACCTAGCCCATGTCACGAGGGAGGCGCTCGGGCACCACATGGAGGCGTGCTTTGCTGCACGCTTCCCTCAAGAGAGCACAAGGCGTGGAGTGCATGGTGCTCAGGAGTTCATCACCAAGGTGACTGAGGAGCTTCAAGGGGCGAGAGCCATGTGCGGCGACCACCGCCCACCACCTGGCACGGCTCCGCGTCCTGGCAAGAACGACAAGCTGCGCGTCTGCATCAGCATCCCAGGACTCAATAGGGCGGCATCTCAGGCGCGTTTCTGTCCTTCGCGTGTTGGACGGTGCGAGGGTCCACCTCACAGCTATGTTCGCATGCCTTCGGCTTGCCGAACGCGACTGTCACCTTCCAGCGCCACTTGCGGAGCGTTCTGGCGGCTCAGGAGGGCAGGCATCACGCAGTCCTGGCAGAGATGGCGATGGTTCTTCAAGAGCCGCCCGGGCCCCCAGAGCCTCCTGAGGCTTAGGACCCTAGCGACTCGTGAGGAGCAGCTTCGTCAGCATGCATCTTTAGCTACTCCAACACCTCTTCAACAATGGTGCCAGGTGACATTTTCTGGTTTATTCAGCTGGGGGCGCCCCTCGGGCTGCATCATCCCCAGGTTGCATGGGCATGTCCCTGCGACATGTATCATTTTGCATCTTTAGCTTACTCTGTCGGGGGCGCCCCTCGGGCTGCATCATCCCCAGGTCACATGGGTCCGTCCCTGTGGCATGTATCATCCTTGCAATTATCTAAGCTAGCATTGCTTGAGTTATCTTATGATTATCACCTGCCTATCCGGTACTTCGATACCATGAACATTGTGCACCCTTGCAAGCCCACCCACGACCGCCTCATGATTAAGGACTGGCACGGCGTCTATGCTCGGGTCCGTCCCTGCAGCGTCGCTAAACCCAAGAGGCTGAGCTCTGGCTCGCGGGCCATCTCCCGTGTACGTCACCTCCCATGGCCCTTGGTGCCATGTTCTCACATGAGCTGATCGCGGACGGACAGGCCAGGGCACGCGACCCGGTGCCTCGCCACCACGGGAGCCACGCGCCGGTCGTCTTTCCTCAGGATTTTTCGCATGAGAAGACTAGGCACGGTGTCTGTGCTCGGGTCCGTCGCTGTAGCATCGATAAACCCAATGACTGAGCTTTGTCTAGTGGGCCGGCCCTATTCACGTCACCTCCTGGGGTCGTTGGTGTTTGGCCTTCTCATGTGATCACCTCAGGAGATTTATCCGGTGCAGGTTGCCTAACCATCTCGCAGGGCCACCATAGCTATCAAGAATCGAGACCAGACGCAACCCGCCTTGAGGTAGGGTCTCGTGAGTCCCGCACTGGCTCACAAGTGCCCAGACACACCTCGTCTAGCCCTGCCGTGCAAGCCACGTGTCAGGGCGGGGCTGTACACGCCCCGGGGGCTCCACTCAGAGGGAGCCCTCACCCACGCACCAGTGGAAGCACCATGCTCTGTGCTGGCAGTCGAGGAGCGGCTATGCCCGTGCAAGTGCGGAAGCGCTACGCTCTGCGCTGGTGATAAACAACTGAGGGCGGCCCCATGGCCGTACCAACCTCAGGGAGCCTCCAGGCTCAGTGTCTAGTCTCGTCGTAACACTTCCCCTCGGGAGAGTCACGCGAGGGGGCTGGGCACGGGGGCTATGCTCGGGTCACACCCAAGCATACGCCACCCTGCCAGGTCCCTCGGACCTGGTCGTCGCGTGCCCCTCCCGAGCGGGGCCTCGGCGAGGGCAGGTATGGAGGTCTGTTCATACGTCAAGGGGGACTCCTGAGCATCGCGACTCAGGAGCCTAACTAGCCACGTGGCCCCTCACCCCTTGGTCTCGTCCTAGTGATCTGGACGACCCAACGGCGGCTGAGGCATGCGCGGGGCTAGGCCCTGCCAACGCAAAACGCTAAGGCCTAATTTCGCGTTTCCCACCCGATGTTTGTTCGTACGTCAAGGGGGACCCCTGAGCATCGCGCCTCAGGACCCTAACTGGTCACGTAGCCCCTCACCCCCTGGCCTCGTCCTGGCAATCCGAATGAGCCAGCAGCGGCTAAGGTATGCGCGGGGCCGGGCTCTGCTGACATAGAACATTAAAGCAAACGGGAAGGAAATTGCAGAATCCTAATAAGTTATTACAAAACATACTGTTCTTCAAATAGCAGACACAGGTTTTAAACGCCTCCATGAGGCATGGTGCATGTTGTAGGAGATGAAGTGGGAAGAGGCGCCGTCAGCAAGCCCCCTCGTCAGCCTTGGCAGCTGCCATCACCTACGAGGAGCGCTCCTTCGTTGACGGTGTTGCCGCCGCCCGTGCCGTCCACCGGAGCCACAGGGCCAGCGGCACCGTCAGTCGGGGGTGCAGGGTCGATGGCAAGGAACTTCACGGCTTCGGCAGCAGCTGTGCAGCGCTCTTCGTCCACGGGCGCGAGCAGGACACCGAGGTCGGCATCAGGGTCGCGAAGATGAAGGTGGCTGAAGATGTGTGTCAGGGCTAATGAGGAGAGCGCGCGGGCTTCCCCCTCCACCATAGGGCCGATCCCGTTGACGACACCCTCGAGCATTGTGACAAGCTGAGGGAGCAGCTGGGCGGGGCCCTCATCATCAGTCGCCAACGGCTTCTCCAAGCCCTTCTCGTAGAGCTCCTGCAGTGCCTCGCGGGACCTCAGCCCAAGAGATTTGAAGGCCACGCGATCCTCGGCAATAACCTTCGCCTTGGCCTCCAGCTGGACCTTCTCCGCTTCCACCTTCTTCTCTAGCTCCTCCAGGCGGCTGCGTTCTGCGGCCTGCACCCTCGCCGACTGCTCCAGCTCGGTGTCACGGCCGGCGACCGCGTCGTCTTGGGCCCTCATCTTCTCCTCCCACGCCTTGCGATCACGAGCCTCGACCGCGCGCTCGTTGCGCATGGTCTCCAGCTCGACCTCCACCAACCGGCAACACTCCTTGGCAACCTCAGCTTCCTTCAGCGCTACATCACAGGCGACAGCGGCCAGGCCAGCTGCCAGGCCAGCGGCCGCTCACCCTCCTTGGAAGCTGCTATGGCCTGGCTCCTCGCTGCCTTGACGGACGCGTCAGATCGCAGCCACCCCAAGATCAACTCCAGGCGCCCTGACGCCAGGCGACGGTTGGCGCCTTGAAGGTCGTCCCGAAGCTGGGTCAGCGCGGAAAGAGCCTCCTCCAGAGCGTCGGGCGACGCAGAAGGATCACGGCCCTGCGGCATGATGGGAGGAGGAGGAGACAGCGTCATCACCAAGGCCTGCGAGTTGGTAGCAACAGAAGAAACTGGGGGCTCCTGGACCTTTGGGACCTCGGCAGGTGAGCTGGGAGCGGGCGCCTCCGGAGCCGACTTGGCTGTGGAGGTCGTTTTCTCCTGGGGTCGGTCCTCCGGACCTCGCGAGGATGACCGGGCCGGAGAGGCACGAGCCCCCTCGCCGCCTTTCCGCGCCAGAGGAGGTGCAGCCGTGGCAGGATGTTGGGTCCGAGAGGGTGCGGCCGCTCCCTCTCTCTTCTTCTTCGCCACCAGCATTGGCCTGACGGTGCAAGGGCAAAGCATCAAGAAGCAGCGGCAGGAGCAGGAGCGAAATCAGGGCTAAGCACTTACTGGTCTATGGCGGCATAGTCCCTCGGCCTCTTCTGAAGCACGAAGCACGAAGGCTTCGCGGCCTGGGGCACCGGCGTGCGAGTCCCAGGAGCGGATGAGGGTGCGGCAGCTGGCTCTGCGGCAGCACCTGTCGGCGTCAAAGTAGGGGCGCCGCCTCGGGAGATCAGCGCCGACCTGCTCTTCGTCGGGACCCCAACCAGCGGCTTCTTCGAGGGAGTGACCTTGGACCTCGTGGTGACCCCAGCGGGGGGCAGGGACTCCCTCACCGGATGGTCATTGGCGTCGTCGTCGTCGTCGGGGAAGGCGCGGAGGAGATCGGTCATGCACCGAGGGGAAGTCTCCCCCGCCCCCTCCTGGGTAGCCTCCAAGTCCGGCCCCTCCTCCTCGCCAGAGTCACCAGAGGACAGCACCACCGGGGCCTCGGCGGGCACTGGTGACACGAGCCTGTGCTCGTTGAAGACAGGCATGGCAGCAGCAATCTCTACCCCGTCAGGGCGGCAGCAATCTCTACCCCGTCAGGGCGGTGGTACAGTGGAAGATGGGTGTCCGGCGGGTACTCCTTATCCTCCCCAACCAAGAGGCGGGGAGCCGTGCCCAGCTCCTCGTCGGACAAGGGGTCCGAGCGCAAGCGGAGGTCGCCCCCTCGTCCTCAAGCTTTCACAGGGGGCGCGAGCGCACCTGGAGCGGGGCCAGGCGCTACGCGAGGAACTCCTTGACTATCTTGGCCCCCGTCAGCTTCTCCGCCTTTGGGTCATCGGGCTTTAGGTCGGCAGCCATCTTCTCCAGCACATGCTTCAGCTAGGGGTCGGCAAGCTTCACATTGAACCAACCCTCGTGGGGCGAGGGCATCCCCGTTGGCAGCGACAGACGAGGGTAGGAGCACTTGGCGTCCATGAGGACCCACTTGTTCCTGAAGCCCTCAGCCTCCTTCCCAGCCTTCAAGATCGCGTTGGTCCCGTTAGCCGGGACGAGGTTGGCGCATCCCGAGCAATGGCCCTCCTTGTTCCGGAGGTACAAGAAGTGGCGAAGCAGCGCCACGGATGGCATCAGCCCCACGAATGCCTCGCACTAAAAGGCGAAGATCGACAGGAGGAGAACGGAATTGGGATGAAGATGGAGGGCGTGGAGATTGTAGTGGCTGAGCACGGCATAGAAGAAATCGAGGAAAGGAGGGACCAGCCCTGCGAAGACACTATTCAAGAAGAAGGGATGAAAGGTACTGCCCAGAGCCTCAGGCTTGGCGGAGCCGGCCCGAAACGCTGCCTCTCTTCCCTCGTCGTCGTCGCCTGCCGTCATTCGGCGCGCAGCGGCCAGCTTCTCCTCCGAGATCGTGGGTGCGCTCAAGGCTGGCTTGTACCAGGCGGGTGAGCATGAGGCCTTAGCCTTGTCGGGCGCCATCGGATGCGAGCTCGGGGAGGATTTCTGGCAGATCGAGAGTCTCTTGAGGCAAGAAGGAGAAAGGGGATCTGGATCGAGGCGAAGGAAGGCAATGAAAGCTCTGCGGCACGTGACAGCCTTTTGTCAGTCGAGGACGGTTACCGAGGCAGCGTGGGGAAGCGGAGACACCCATGTCCCATCAATCACCACGCGTCGACCAAGGCCGCAGGTGGTTGGGGCCCGCGGCGCTCCGCACTTGCCCTTTGGCTTCGCCTCGAAGCCAAGTTCGAGCGCGCCTTGGGCCCGGGGGCTACTGTCGGCGTCCTGGGAACGGGGGTACCCAGACTTTCCTGCCTGCAGCCCACGGCGTGGCTCCACCAATGGCCCGGTACGGCCCGGCTTCGACAACACAACTCGAGACCCTCGCGAGGGGCCAAGCCTTGCGAGGCGGACGACACCAAGACCTCCCTGGGGGCGGCCTCGCTAGGCTGGCTCCCGAGGAGCGGAGATTTCTATGCAAGGGGCACCTCACAAGGTTCACGTGACGTGAGCCATGACGACCAAGGCCAGGCGGGCGCCAGCGGGCGCAGTGTACCAGTTTCCTCTTTGGTGCTAAAGAGGCAGGCGCAGGCGAGGAGTCATGAGGTATCAGGCAAAGGTTTCCATATCGGTGCAACAAGACCAAGACCAGCAGGACGGCAGGACGGAGGTCACCACGGAGCCCACAACAGCGTCACCACCAGAGCCTTTGGCAGGCGAAGACCACCTTTTGTGAGGATAGCTTGTAATAGTTGTCCCCCTTCAAACTTGGCCATTGTGGGATCCCTTCCCGCCTAACATTTGGGGAGAGGACCAGGGCCTCTATAAATAGGACTAGCCACCACCATAGGAGGGGGACGGATCATTCGAATCACCCACACACACACACACACCAGCTCATCGAGCTCTAGAACGCCTCTCCTCAGGAGGCTGTTCATCCACCGTACTAGTTCATCCTTAGCCCTCGAGGCAATCCACCACCACCACACAGGAGTAGGGTATTACACCACAACGGTGGCCCGAACCAGTATAAACCTCTGTTTCTTGTGTTCTTTGGGTTCGTTGGGCTAGGCCGTGAGATCGTCGAGCGAGCAAACTAGAGAGAGAGAGAGACCTTCGTGTGCACCCCAGAGTTCGAACATCACAAGGGTTTGCCAAAACCCAGAATCCGACAGTCGTAACCGTACTTTATTAGATATGGTACGATCTATGATGTCTCTTACAGATTTACCACTATGGTTTTGGGGTTATGCATTAGAGACAACTGCATTCATGTTAAATAGGGCACCATCTAAATTCATTGAGACGACACCGTATGAACTGTGGTTTGGCAAGAAACCTCAGTTGTCGTTTCTTAAATTTTGGGGTTGCGATGCTTATGTGAAAAAGCTTCAGCCTGATAAGCTCGAACTCAAATCGGAGAAGTGTGTCTTCATAGGATACCCAAAAGAAACCGTTGGGTACACCTTCTATCACAGATCCGAAGGCAGGATATTTGTTGCTAATAATGGATTCTTTCTAGACAAGGAGTTTCTCTCGAAAGGAGTGGGAGGAAAATAGAACTTGATGAGGTAATTGTACCTTCTCTCGAATTGGAAAGTAGCTCATCACAGAAATCAATTCCAGTGATGCCTACACCAACTAGAGAGGAAGCTAATGATAATGATCATGAAACTTCAGATCAAGTTACTACCAAACCTCGTAGGTCAACCAGAGCACATTCCGCACCAGAGTGGTACGGTAATCCTGTTCTGGAAGTCATGTTACTAGACCATGACGAACCTACGAACTATGAGGAAGCGATGATGAGCCCAGATTCCGCAAAATGGCTTGAGGCCATGAAATCTGAGAAGGGATCCATGTATGAGAACAAAGTATGGACTTTGGTTGACTTGCCCGATGAACGGCAAGCCATAGAGAATAAATAGATCTTCAAAAAGAAGACTGACGCTAACAGTAATGTTACTGTCTACAAAGCTTGACTTGTTGTGAAAGGTTTTCGACAAGTTCAAGGAGTTGACTACGATGAGACTTTCTCACCCGTAGTGATGCTTAAGTCTTTCCAAATCATGTTAGCAATTGCCGCATTTTATGATTATGAAATTTGGCAAATGGATGTCAAAACCGCATTCCTTAATGGATTTCTTAAAGAAGAGTTGTATATGATGCAACTAGAAGGTTTTGTCGATCCTAAAGGTGCTAACAAAGTGTGCAAGCTCCAATGATCCATTTATGGACTGGTGCAAGCCTCTCGGAGTTGGAATATACGCTTTGATAGTGTGATCAAGGCATATGGTTTTATACAGACTTTCGGAGAAGCCTGTATTTACAAGAAAGTGAGTGGGAGCACTACTGCCTTTTTGATAAGTATATGTGAATAACATATTGTTGATCGAAAATGTTGTAGAATTTTCTGGAAAGCATAAAGGAGTGTTTGAAAGGAGTTTTTCAAAAGAAGGACCCCAGTGAAGCTGCTTACATATTGGGCATCAAGGTCTATAGAGATAGATCAAGACTCTTGATAAGACTTTCAATGAGTACATACCTTGGTAAGATTTTGAAGGAGTTCAAAATGGGTCGGTCAAAGAAGGAGTTCTTGCCTGAGTTGTAAGGTATGAAGTTGAGTAAGACTCAAAACCCGACCACGGCAGAAGATAGAGAGAGAATGAAAGTCATTCCCTATGCCTCAGCCATAGGTTCTATAAAGTATGCCATACTGTATACCAGACCTATTGTGTACCTTGCCATGAGTTTGGCAAGGGGGTACAATAGTGATCGAAGAGTAGATCACTGGACAGCAGTCAAAATTATCCTTAGGTACCTAAAGAAGACTAAGGAAATATTTCTCGGTTATGGAGGTGATAAAGAGTTCGTCGTAAAGAGTTACGTCGATGCAAGCTTCGACACCAATTTGGATGACTCTGAGTCTCTATCTGGATACATATTGAAAGTGGGAGCAATTAGCCAGAGTAGCTCCATGCACAACATTGTAGACATAGAAATTTGCAAAATACATACGGATCTGAATGTGTCAGACCCGTTGACTAAACTTCTCTCACAAGCAAAACAAGATCACACCTTAGTACTCTTTGGGTGTTAATCACATAGCAATGTGAACTAGATTATTGACTCTAGTAAACCCTTTGGGTGTTGTTCACATGGCGACGTGAAATGTGGGTGTTAATCACATAAAGATGTGAACTATTGGTGTTAAATCACATGGCGATGTGAACTAGATTATTGACTCTAGTGCAAGTGGGAGACTGAAGGACATATGCCCTAGAGGCAATAATAAAGTTGTTATTTATATTTCCTTATATCATGGTAAATGTTTATTATTCATACTAGAATTGTATTAACTGGAAACTTAATACATGTGTGAATACATAGACAAAACAGAGTGTCCCTAGTATGCCTCTACTTGACTAGCTCGTTAATCAAAGATGGTTAAGTTTCCTGACCATAGACATGTGTTGTCATTTGATGAACGGAATCACATCATTAGAGAATAATGTGATGGACAAGACCCATCCGTTAGCTTAGCATAATGATCGTTAAGTTTTATTGCTATTGCTTTCTTCATGACTTATACATATTCCTCTGACTATGAGATTATGCAACTCCTGAATACCGGAGGAACACCTTGTGTGCTATCAAACATCACGACTTAACTGGGTGATTATAAAGATGCTCTACAGGTTTCACCGAAGGTGTTTGTTGGGTTGGCATAGATCAAGATTAGGATTTGTCACTCCGAGTATCGGAGAGGTGTCTCTGGGCCCTCTCGGTAATGCACATCACTATAAGCCTTGCAAGCAATGTGACTAATGAGTTAGTTACGGGATGATGCATTAAGGAACAAGTAAAGAGACTTGCCGGTAACGAGATTGAACTAGGTATGAGGATACCGACGATCAAATCTCGGGCAAGTAACATACCGATGACAAAGGGAATGACGTATGTTGTCATTGCGGTTTGACCGGTAAAGATCTTCGTAGAATATGTAGGAACCAATATGAGCATCCAGGTTCTGCTATTGGTTATTGACCGGAGATGTGTCTCGGTCATGTCTACATAGTTCTCGAACCTGTAGGGTCCGCACGCTTAACGTTCGATGACGATTTGTATTATGAGTTATGTGTTTTGGTGACCGAAGATTGTTCGGAGTCCTGGATGAGATCACAGACATGACGAGGAGTCTCGAAATGGTCGAGAGGTAAAGATTGATATATTGGAAGATGGTATTCGGACACCGGAATGGTTTCGAGTGGTTCGGGTATTTCTTCGGAGTACCGAGGGGTTACCGGAACCCCCCGGGGGAAGTCATGGGCCTCATGGGCCACGGGAGAGAGAGGGGACAGCCCACAAGGGGTGCCCCCCATTGGAGTCCGAATTGGACTAGGGGAGGGGGCGACGCCCCCCTTTCCCTCTCCTACTCGCTCTCCCTTTCCCCCTTTCCCACTCCGAAGAAGGAAAGGGGAATCCTACTAGGACTAGTAGTCCTAGTAGGACTCCCCCCATGGTGCCCCCCCTCTAGGACGGCCGCCTCCTCCCCTCCTCCTTTATATACGGGGGCAGGGGGCACCCCAAAGGACAACAGTTGTTCTCTTAGCCGTGTGCGGTGCCCCCTCCACAGTTTACTCCTCCGGTCATAGCGTCGTAGTGCTTAGGCGAAGCCCTGCACGGATCACATCACCATCACCGTCACCATGCCGTCATGCTAGCGAAACTCTCCCTCAACCCTCTGCTGGATCAAGAGTTTGAGGGATGTCATCGAGCTAACGTGTGCTGAACTCGGAGGTGCCGTACGTTCGGTACTAGATCGGTTGGATCGTGAAGACGTTCGACTACATCAACCGCGTTAACCTAACGCTTCCGCTTTCAGTCTACAAGGGTACGTGGACACACTCTCCCCCTCTCGTTGCTATGCATCTCCTAGATAGATCTTGCTTGATCGTAGGAAATTTTTTGAAATTGCATGCTACGTTCCCCAACACCGTCGACTCACACGCTTGCTCGGACGACACCTGCCGATGAGAAGCGGGACTCGTTGCGGCACGTAAACGCCTACATTTTGAATAGTGAAAGCATTCGCCTTAACATGACAGGTCTTTGTTCGAAAATACCTTGGCTCTTCATTTGTGCAACTTCTCATAAGGAGCTTGTCTCAAACTGAACAAAAAAATTACGACAACATATTAGTGCCATATCATGAGACCATGCTCAGTTTCATGAATTTCCGGTCACTTTTGGATTTTCTAAAATTTAAAATCCAGGATTCAAAACAATATCATAACTTGCATGATGCAATAAATTTTTGAGCGATAGATCTTTACTGTTGTACATGTTAATATTTCTTAAGAAAGGATTTGGTCAAACATTTTGCTTAGTTAGACTTCAGACAAGTTATATATGCAGAGTAAAAGGATAATCCCTCTGTACCAGAGCATTGCCTGATATATTAACTAAAGTACTAGGCACGAACAAACGGGGCTCAATTTTGTGCTCATCCTGGTGTAGTGCTCCTATTAGTACTAGGCAATGGAGTTGACGGGTGACCTTGGGTAGCGGCGACCGAGGGAATTGAACCGTGCTCGGCACGGTAGGTAACGTTGTCTAGTTACTAAAGCATCCCTCCATTGTTCATCGGTAGTCATTATGGACCGGGGACATGAGGGGAATTTCCTAGGGCTAGAATTCTGGCCGCCAGATATTTCGACTCGAAACGCGGAGGCTCGACTGGTTGGGGTTGGCTAATGTGCGTACCACGCATGCCACCAGAAGGACACGAGCTCAGTTTTTTTTTGAGGATCAACACTAGCCCGGGTCTGGCTGGTACGCCGTTGGGTGCTACCATTCGAGAATACGAAAGGAATCTTTTAAATTGCTGAACGAATCTATATGTATTACAATGCCCGCATTTTCCTTGCAAATAGTAATCTCAACGTGGTAATTGATTTATGACGAGTTATTGAATTAGAGTGACTTTGTGATATAGTGATATCAACGTGGATTTCACATTTCATGGTATCTCTAGTAAGTTTTTCATTGCAAATTCAAATTTAAAAGATGAACGATATGGTGGTGAGAAAACTTTGTATGTATCAAGCCTATGACCACACACACACACACACGAATACAACAACAATCCAGTAAGTATAGTGCATCTATTTTTCCAAACCATGCATGTATGACACGAATTCAAAAATACTCCCTCTGTTCCTAAATATTTGTCTTCTAGAGATTTCAACAAGTGACTACATACGGAGCAAAATGAGTGAATCTACACTCTAAAATATGTCTATATACATTTGTATGTGGCAGTCCATTTGAAATCTCTAAAAAGACTAATATTTAGGAATGAAGGGAGTAAAATGTAAAACATGCATGGTCGTCAATTCAATATTTAAAATGAACAGGAAACTAAAACATCAATATTAAGTCTAGTACTACATACATGCAAATGTTGTGTTTAGGCGGAGCTATGTAGATTGTCGGGGGTTAACCCCTCGGCCTTAGATAAAATTGTGAAGCTCTTTTTAGGATTTTTAGATTATATTTTTTGAACATTATATTTGTCCCCACCCTCCCAAACACCAATTGGTTATGCACCCCCCTCCCCGAGAGAATATCATGTGCCCCCACACCTTAGATGCTATATGCTGATACGAGTTGCTTGGAGCTTGTAGATCTGAGATAGAGCAGCTCACATGATGTCTTAATATTTTTACAGGAAACCTTAATGAGTGTGAGAATTGCACACAATTTGTACAAAAACTACTCATATGCCCTTGGATCCCATATCCAACGACCTCGAAGCTCATATCACCGTAGAATCTAAGATGAAGAAGGACCTCATATTCTCCTGTATGTAAGAATATCATGTGCTACCACACCTTAGATGCTTTGGTGATACAAGCTCTTCAGAGCCGTTGGATCTGTGATCCAACAACTCCTTGGTGGTTCAAATGTTTTTTTGCAGAAAAGCCCCCCAAAAGAGTTCGGCCACTACTTACAAGCACAAAGACTGCTCAGATGCCATTGGATCTCAGATCGAATGACCTCGAAGCTCGTATCACCATAGCATCCAAGCTACGAGAGCAACTGATGTTTTCTCGCATGGGAGAATATGAGGTGCTCCTGCACCGTAGATTCTATGGATACGAGTTTCCGGAGATCTAACGGCTCACGGTAGGAGGTTTGAATGTGTTTACAATATACGCCTGAGAGAGTTTGGGAATTGCGCAGAAAGTACAAGTACTACGCATGTGGCATCTGATCACAGATCATACGACCTAGATGCTCGTATCACCGTAGCGGCTAATTAAGCTACGGGGAGCACCTAATGAGCAATAGGGAGCCGTTGGATCCAAGATGCAGCGGCACACATGAGGCCTGAATGTTTTATTTGCAAAAAAAACCTTGGAGAGTTCAAAAATTGCGCATAATTACAAAGACTACTCTCAAGCCATTGGATCTCACTTCCAACGATGTAAAAACTCGTATCACCATAGCATCTAAGATGTGGGGTGGATGTGATATTCTATGCCGCTGTCATTTTTGTTCCTAAACTTGCAAAATATGTGTAACTCGTGCCGTTACTTGCCTAACCGCGCAAAGTGTTTGTGCAAAAAAACATCCTACACTGAAATATCAAAGCAACACACGGGGGTCCCACTTGTCATTGATCAAATTTGGACCTAAAACTACCAATCTGAAAGACGAGATTCGAACTGGCAACCTGGACTACAAAGCGTAAGTCGATAGCCTAAAACAACAACGGTTGTTGGCTTTGTCCCATAACTTGATTTTATACAGTATTACATTGAGTAGAGTAGAGGGAGAGGCTCGTCAGCACGTGCATGACCGTTGACTCACTTACTGGTGGGTCCCATGTATGCGATCTCTCTCTCCTCTCCATCGTCTAACCTTTAGACGCACATGCACACACGAAGAGTGGCGCGAGCTTGCTGTGGTGTTATTATAACTAAAAAAGCTTGGAAAATAGAAGAATCGCCTAGAACAAGAGACGTTGTATCTGGTCGAGACGGAGCTAACCACACCTATCCTCCATGCGACGTTAGCATGATGAAGCTGTGTGGCTAGTGGGGTGTTTTCGACCGACTGGCTGGGTCCCGAGGTCGAACCATAGGTAGTACGTATGATACCGTATATTTTTACATGCACAGTTTTCCTCCGTGCCGAGACGTGGCACACCCTACCGCCCGGTTTTGGGGTCCTCCCGGGTGGTGCACGCATATTTTCTTCCTTGCCGAGACGTGGGATGCCCTACCACGCATTTTCTGGGTCCTCCTCGGTCGTAGCTCCGAAGCAAGTGAATGAGTCGTCAAATCACGAAAGACCACCTTTCCTGCCGAGTACATCAGTGAAGCACGGTGGCTAGCTAGTTGGGCTAGTGCGACCGATTAGCTAGGCCGCCGCCACATTTGTTTTTTCACCCCTTTTTTATCTCCTTGCCGGCAGGTAAATTTAAATATACACCGCGGTGTTGCTCTGGTCTTTGGGTGCGGCAGGCGCGGCAGGATTTTTTATTTTTTGATTGACGGGAGCAGGCGCGGCAGCAATTAGTCATGATGACTACACCTGTAAAACCCACTGCTCCCTGATGTGAAAAGTTGTCGACTGGTGTTTTCCCATGGTGAAAGCCAAATGATTCACCCCGCTCCTCGGCTGGCCCCCTTCGCCTTCCCGTAGATTGCATTGCCTTTCAGCCGTTTTGCCCCCTTTGCTTCCTCTCCCCATTGCTTCTAGCTGGTTCCATGGCGGCGCACTAGATCACGGAGTCTGAGGTGAGGCGCCTGACACAGGAGCTCCAGGCCAAGGATGCGGAGCTCAGGGCCAAGGACGTGGAGCTCCGTGAGCTCAAGGAGGAGAGGAGTGCCATGGTCCTCCTTTATGTGCGGGAGTTCACGGAGCTTCAAAAGCGGCAGGCGTCCACCAAAAAGATGCTCGAGGCATCAGCGGTGTTGCTGCAGAAAGCGGGAGATATGATAGGCGGTCAGGTGAGCCGGCTAGAGCACGAGCGGGCCGATCATGACGAGGTCCAGGATTGCCTCAACCACTTGGTGGACCATGTTGCCACGCACGTGTTGCAGCTGCGTGATGCCTACCGTCGTGCCAGCGCAAGCATGCCGGGCGTAGGGCTAAACCCGTTCGACCACCCGTCGACTTCAACGAGCCGCGGCTTCCTGACCTGATCTCCTTCTTCACCTATATCTCCGAGGAGCTAAGCCGTCTCCGCGCGATGGTGGGGGCGGAGCTGGACAAGGAGGGGTTGCAGGTTGCCGTCGCCGTTGTCGGGCGAATCCTCTCAGGGCTCCGTCACCGAAATCCATTCGTGCCATTGGACGCCGTCTTTGACGAGCTGGCTCCCGTCGACCGGGAGCGGGCTCTGCGGGCGGTGGCATCCTACATCACCAACGTCATGTGCCTCGAGAAGCAGAGGGACTTCGGTGTTGTTTAGGCATCCTCTGCATGAGCATGTCCATGTCTCGGCGCAACATGACCGTTGGATCAAACTCAGACGATGCAGATCAGTCACTGTAGCACAAAGCATGTGGGTGTGTTTGGTTGCATTCTCATCTCAATATAGTTGTCCCCTCTTCGTGCACCCTTCATGTGTAGCACAAAGTGTATTTGTGTTAACCTACTAGTGTGGACTCATGCACCCCTCATGCACTCTGCCAAATACCCAAAAGTGGGTCGAGAAGGGAACTTTTGCTCCCATCCCATGCACCCTTCATACACCCTGCCTAACACTGATTCGTGCTTCATATGGTTCATGTTTCGTGGAGTACTGTAGCACCATACTCTCCATGCACTGTAGACCTATCTCTGTTAACATTGATCTCACCATTCATTCTCGACCGGATAGTCAAAAAAGGGGTACTATGTTACATTACTGTTCATATAGTTGACATGCGCACAACATCATTTGTTGTCGTCATATCTTACTACACTAGCAACAAGATTATGTAGTACTGACGTATGAACTACTACACATGCCTAGTAGTAGGAGCACTGTGTAAGTTCAAGTGGCTGCCGTGTTTCGCACTCCTCCGTCGTAAGAGTGGAAACGCTTGCTATAATCTTTTTTTCTTCAGAAACAGTGGACATGCTCTACCGTGCGGATCCTCCTCGACGGTCGTCGGGAACCTTGCTACTCACTTTCGCCGACGTGTGGGATAGCCAGCATCGGGGTCCACTAGCCATGCACTAAATTACTCCGTACTAGAGTGCCCAACTGCATGGTAGACTACCCCGATTGAAGCGTCGCGGTAATGCCCAATGAGCCGTCAAATCACAAAACACCCACCTTTCCAGCAGTAAGTTGGACGGACGAAGCAACCATCATTTCACTCTTCTCCCTCAGCTTCCTCTCTTGAAGAAAACCCAACACGCTTCTCCCTCATCTTGTTCCTCATTTCTTCAAGAAAACCCCGACCTGCTTCTGCCATTGTTCTTCTCTCCCAAAGAAGGAAAGGTGAGCGCATCAATGGTGTTGATTCTGGCCAAGGCCCGATCTTGCAACCCCGATACTGATCCTATAACTCCCTCTCTGTTCTTCTTTTGGGTTTGTGATTATGGTTTCTTTTCTTTTATTTCTATTTGACAGCTTCTTGATGGACCCTGGAGCACCGGCTAAAGTGATGTTTATGGCTCTGGCCAAAACCGTCGAGGCTCAGGGTACGAAGAAGCACAAGCACCCCGTTGAGACTACCGCAGACAAGCTCAAGGCCATCGCCCTGTCCAAGGCCCCCTCTCAGGGATCCCTCATTAAGCAAGTCCAGGTAATATCTCTTCTTGACGATCTTTTTCTCGATCGTGATCATGTTTTTTCATCTAACACGCAATACTAGTACTAGTAGTACAACTTCCTGGGTGATCTTGCATGTGATTTTTGTGTGCCAAATGACGGTTCTAAATTCCTCTTTTGACCAAAACATGCGAGAGGTTGACACTGATTTCTTATAGATTACTTTCAACTACTTTATGAACATCAATGCTACCTTTGAAGAGAGTATATTAGCCTCAGTAACTTGTGTTATGGATATTGCAAGTAATCCCTCTGCTCTCATGCCTTTGAAGACATGTTCTAGTGTCTTTGTTCACTCATTTTTGTGCGTATATGTAGTCTTATATGGAGTAAAATATCGAAAATCATCTTATATTTCTGAATGGAGGTAGTAATAAAATATTTGGTTTCTGTTTGAATTAGAACCAGGTCTGCGGTGGAGATGAAGTTCTCGAAGTCATGTTGTGTGAACTGGAAGACCTGAGGATAAGTTGTACTGCTAAACTATCCAACTGTTGTGTCCTTGTCGCCACGTGTCGTGAACTAGTGTTTTCCTGTAGCATTGTTGTCAGGCGTGTTCTCGAGGGTGTACTTCACCACAACAATTTCCCGGTTGTGCCTTCGATAACGAAGGGTGTGGTTCTTGTAAAGCTTCCCGACAAATCTGATGCGGACTGTCTTTATCGTTATGTTTATGAGTGGAAAGACCACTCTGTTAGGTTCTCCAAGGTTGACGAGATGGTGATGGTGCTGGTAGATATCTCTCACAAAGTCCATGGCCTAGTCAGTTATGTGGGGTACATCCCATAGGTCGGTGGCAAGAAATAGTCTGCAGAGTTTAATTAGTGCAACTTTGCTTCTCTGTAGTAAGTACTATTGTTCAGTACTTGATTTGTGTGTGTGAGCCCTGTATTGTTTAGTACTGCCGCTTTTGTTGTGTGGTGAGTCCTGAGAACAGTCTATGTTAATGTCTATCCACTCAATTCAGTCTGTATATTTTGAAGTATCCAGATCATCTTTTTTGTGAGGACGGTTTATCAATTATGGTTACACTCCAATATCTGTATGCATTGCAGGGTTTATTGTACCCACCAGGATTTTCAGTCCCATGGATGTTCGGTCCATACGATTTGTCACGACCTTTGGACTGTCCTGCTTGTGGGAGTAAGAGGGGGCCCTGCATGCCACGCGTAACAGGCTTATTCTTATCTTTAGTATCGGGTTTGGCAATTCTAGCAACTTCATCACAGAAATAAATAACATGCCCATCTATATTATCAACCAAGAGATCTTTAACCATAGAAATACTAGGTTCTACTTTAATTTCTTCAGAGGGTCTAGGTTCTCTAATATTACTTTTGTTAACCACGGTCGAAACCTTAGCATGTGCCTTTATCCTAACAGGGAAATGTGGTTTTTCAATATAATCAGTGGGCACAACTGGATCAACATTGCAAACGATAGTTTCATTTTTAATTATAACTGGCTCCTCAATCTTTTGTTCAACAGGTGGACGATATTTAAACCATTTCTACTTAGGGAGATCAACATGGGTAGCAAATGATTCACAAAAGGAGGCTACTATCTTAGAGTCAAGTCCATATTTAGTGCTAAACTTGTGAAAGGCATCGGTATCCATGAAAGTTTTAACATAATCGAACTTAAGTGTTATACCTGACTCATTACCTTTGTCGAGTTCCCAATCTTCGGAGTTGCATTTAATTCTTTCCAGAAGATTCCATCTGAATTCAATAGTTTTTTTTCATAAAAGAGCAAGTCAAAGAAGAATCGAGCATGGTTTGATTATCATGAGAAAGCCGAGCATAAAATTTTGTAAGATAATTTCTCTTGAGAGTTCATGATTGGGGCATGTATTCATCATATACTTAAGCCTCCCACAAGATTGAGCGATACTTTCTCCTTCACGAGGCTAAAAATTACATATATAATTCCGATCATGGTGAACTAGATGCATAGGATAAAACTTTTGATGAAATTCCAATTTCAATCGATTCCAGTCCCAAGCTCCAATATCATCACTTAGCCTATACCATGTCAATGCTTTTCCCCCAAAAGATAAAGGGAAAGCCTTCTTCTTAACTTCATCTCTGGGTAAACCTGCAAGCTTAAATAATCCACAAACTTCATCCACATATATTAGGTGCATACCAGGATGTAGTGTTCCATCTCCTGCATAAGGATTAGCTAGCAGTTTCTCTATCATACTCGAAGGAATCTCATGACCAATATTTTCAGTGGGTGTAGTAGGTTGAGGAGCAACTCTTTGTGCTTCCGTTCGAGGTGAAGATACCCCAAACAAACCCCTCAAATGATTGTTTTCCGTAGTAACAAGTAACAGTAAATTTCAGCACGTAATATAAATTTTTTTCCTTACCAATTTCCACTCACGAGAAGTGCTTCACTCCCCGGCAACGGCGCCAGAAAAGAGTCTTGATGACCCACAAGTATAGGACATCAATTGCAGTCCTTTCGATAAGTAAGAGTGTCGAACCCAACGAGGAGCCGAAGGAAATTACAAGTGGTTTTCAGCAAGGTATTTTCTGCATGCACTGAAATTGTCGGTAACAGATAGTTTGATAGCAAGATAATTTGTAACGAGCAAGTAATAGTAATGGTAACAAAAGTGCAGCAAGGTAGCCCAATCCTTTTTGTAGCAAAGGACAGGCTGGAACGGTCTCTGATAATAAATAAAACGTTCATGAGGACACATGGGAATTTCATCTAGTCACTTTCATCATGTTGGTTGGATTCGCGTTCGCTACTTTGATAATTTGATATGTGGGTGGACTAGTGCTTGGGTGCTGTTCTTACTTGAAAAAACCTCCCACTTATGATTAACCCCTCTCGCAAGCATCCGCAACTACGAAAGAAGATTTAAGATAAAATCTAACCGTAGCATTAAACATATGGATCCAAATCAGCCCCTTACGGAATAGCGCATACACTAGGGTTTAAGCTTCTATCACTCTAGCAACCCATCATCTAATAACTACTCCACAATGCATTCCCTTAGGCCCAAAGATAGTGAAGTGTCATGTAGTCGACGTTCACATAAAACCACTAAGGGAATCTCAACATACACATCATCAAAATATCAAACGAATACCAAATTCACATGATTACTTATGACAAGACTTCTCCCATGTCCTCAAGGACAAAAGCAACTACTCACAAATCATATTCATGCTCAAGATCAGAGGGATAATAAATAACATAATGGATCTGAACATATAATCTTCCACCAAATAAACAAACTAGCGTCAACTACAAGACGTAATCAAGACTACTAGTCACCCACAGGTACCAATTTGAGGTTTTGATACAAAGATTGAACACAAGAGATGAACTAGGGTTTTGAGATGAGATGGTGCTAGTGAAGATGTTGATGAAGACTGGTCCTCCCAAGATGAGAGGGTTGTTGGTGATGATGATGGCTTCGATTTCCCCCACCTGGAGGGAAGTATCCCCGGCGAAATCGCTCCGCCGGAGAGCAAAAGTGCTCCTGCCCAAGTTCCTCCTCGAGACGGCGGTGCTCCATCCCGAAAGTCTTCTCCTTATTTTTTTTTAGGGAAAATGACCTTATATACCAGAAGATGGGCACCGGAGGCTGGCCAGGGTCCCACTACCCACCAGGGTGCGCCAGGAGGATAGGCACGCCCTGGTGCCTAGTGGGCACCTGGGTGGCCCCCTCTGGTATTTCTTTTCTCCAATAATTCTTATATATTCTAGAATAAATCTTCGTAAAAATTCATGTCATTTGGAGATGTGCAGAATAGGTATCTCTGACATAGATTTTTAGGTCCAGAATTCCATCTGTCGGTATTCTCCCTCTTTGTGTAAACCTTGCATATTATGAGAGAAAAGGCATTGGAATTACTCCACAAAGTGTTATCTTGAATGAAACACTATAAACAACAGTAGGAAAACATGATGCAAAATGGACGTATCAATTGCTACCCGCAGGACGCTTGCTCTGCTGACCCCAATGAGAAGTGAAGTTGCACCCGCTACCGACACCCTGATAGTGCTGTTCGGGAGACCAATCGATCCCTCGAGGTTTGCCCCTGTTGCCCACCCGGGCAATGCATTCGCTTCTCCAGGGGAACTCTGCCATCTCTTGGAGACCTACTCCAACGGGACTGTGGCCATGACACCTCGCGAGGGGCACCATCGCTATCCCAGCCATGTAGCTCCCCATCCTACCCGGCCAACTCTGACACTGAAGCACACGGAGAAGCCTTGACATCTATGAGACGCGCCCGACTGGATGTCGACGAAGTGGACTGAGCCACCAGAGTAGTTCTCGAGTCGTTACTGACCATGTTGCCCTGTAGATCCCACCTGCGTGTCGTAGACGACCATGAGTGTGTTTGTTGCAGTGTCTAGCGCTTGTTTGCATGGTGTGGCTCTTGAGTCGTATTCTAGGGCATATATCATGAATGCATTACTATGATTGCAGTTTCCTATGATTTTTTGTTTATTATGATCTGCATTTAGTTCTTCTGCCCTTAGCAAATCTCGAGGACGAGATTTTCTTAAGCTGGGTAGATTTTGTAACACCCCATAATTTTAACCATGTTTTTTATAAACTTTTGAGTTATAATAGGTCTTTTTATTATTTTCAAAACCTTTTATCTTTTCTGTTTTCCAAAATTCTTCCCATGATGTAGAAATTTTTGAAAAGTATTGTGGGATTTGAAAGTTTTTCTTAATAATTTCATTTTAACTTTTAAATTCAGTAGGAAATAATTTTTATAATAAAACTTGATCAAACTAATTCTTTTAATGACATTTTCAAACTTTGAAATGTCTCTATTGCACTAACAATATTTCAAATAAGTTTTTGTTCAATGCCCCAAAATTTTGGGAGGGCCTATTAGTCCTATAAACCACTTTTGTACAAGATCCAACCAAGTCTTTTGAGAAATTTGAGCAAACCATCCTCTTTTCAATTCTAGTCCAGATGGAGGATTGAACTACAGGCCTAATTTTTCTTGCCCAAATAATTCTAAAACCTTTTCCATCCCATATTCCTCCCAACAAAACACTTAATTCTAGGAGCTCAGCCCCAATTTCATCTTGCAAGTCCACCAAAGAATCCCCTGTAGTTTCTGTCCAGAACTGAATTCTAGTAAAACTTGCACTAGCAAGTTTTTTATTTTTATCAAACTAACTTCACCATCATCACTAGAATCCAAGGAGACATCATCCTGCCAAATTGCACATCCAACAAAGTCCCCTAGCTAGATCTAGCATTTCATCAAACACCTTGTGGACATGGCTGAAAGTTTGCAACTCCCTGAACCCTATGTTGCACTAACGGTTTTGGCCAAACCAACATGTCCATTAGCTCTCTCATAACCAGGTGCATAACCCTGCAAATTTTTACTTGCATCAGAACCCTCTAGAGCACTCGGGCATTTGATTGAGCACACCGCGTGCATGTCAGTGCACGGCAAGAGCACCCATATTGCACCGCATCGGCCAAAGCCCCTATCGCTCCTCTGCTGCTGCTCTTGCTCATCCTGATCTTCTCCTGGATCACCGCGTCGCCCACGAGCCTTGCTGACACCTCCCCTTGGCTCCTAGCGCCGTCCACCCCGACCAGAACCGCCGCCGTCTCGGGCACGCCACCGCCAAATCCACCTGGCACGCGTTGGGGCAACCAGCACCCCCACCATTACTACAGGTGGCCGCCGTCCTCACCGAACCCCGCAGTCCACCAACGGCCTCGCCATCGTCCTCGTTTGCCATTAATGGCCCCCGCCGCACCACTCTTGGACGGCACCGTCCAGGCCACCTTGCGCCTCCCCGAGCCAGCCAGCTCACTGGAGCATAGTTGCGACCACACCGACCACCGCACCGTCCATCACCGACCCCAACGACCTCGCCACCGACCTTGGATGGCCATGAATGGCCACCCCACCATGTATATCCTCAGGAGCCCATGGAACCGACGTCCCCCGCCTATAGAAGGCTACCCAGAGCAAGCTTTCAGCACCACCACCTCTCCTCGCTCCTCTGCAATCCCCTTGAGCATCCAAACGACCGGGAATGGTCGTCTTCCCCGCCTCCGGCAACCACAACCGCCATGGCGTTTTAGTTTTAGTTGATTCTGGCGCCCCCAAAGCTTCCCTCTCTTCAATTTCTTCTCTAGTAGCTCCCTCTCGATCCCCTGAATCGATCCCACTCGCCAATACCATCGGAGAAGCTCCATGGGTAAAATCCCTCTCCCGCCTCCGCCGGAGCTCTTCGGGAGTGCTCGCCGCCGGCGACTCCGTCCACCCCGGAGGCCAAGATGGGTACCCAGAGGATCGCCTCGATCTCCTGAGCACCCTCATGTGCTCCACTTTCCGTAGGTCGACGTCGTTCGCCGGTAATCGCCGCCGGCAGCCGCCTGCCCCTCTGTTCCCGTGAGCGGCGACTGGTCAAACCTGACCAGTGGGCCAGACGGGCCCACTATCAGTGACCAGCGCCGCACCGACCCATCTCAAGTGGAGACATATTTCATGAAGTACGTCTCCCTCTCTGGAAAGCGCATTTCTGTCCGAAACATTTTCTTTTAGATTTTTAATTAAAACTCAGATTTTGACCCAACTTTGACTGCTTCTAGTTTTTACACCACAACTCCAAATGACTTGATTCTTTTTCCAATATTCCTCATTTTTTCATCCAGTTCATTTTAGTATTTATTTCAAAATTTTCCAAACAACTTTTTGTACTGTTTTGAAATTATGTGGTAATTGCAATATTTTGAAAATAGGAAAAATGGAGGGAATACAAATTTCAAAACTTTTGGAGTGCACCCAACCCTTCTACATGATCAAGGCAAACACCTTGAACACTTGATATGATGATTGCTTGGTTGATTGCTTGCTAGAATATTTGAAACATGTTATGTTACCTCATATGAAATTGCATATAGATGATCATGCATATGTGGTTCCTTGTCAGTATTTGACTTCACCTAAACATGAAACATTTGTGACACATATGCCTATGACTGTTCTGACTAATCTCCAGGAAAGGATTTGTCAAGAGAAAAAGTGACCGTGAGACTGAAATCTCGTTGTGACGAGAATGTTCAGTGAGGGCGTGTTGGGACATGCGAGGTGGTGACCCTGTTGGGTACCACTAAGGAAATATATTGTGCTAATCATTGCAGGAAAATATAAACCTCCCGAGTCGACCGTAGATCGAGTCTTATTCCGGTAACCCCCATACTTGAATCGTGCTGCCACTTGTTCCCGCCACATGTAGGGTATGGTTTAGTAAGTTGTTAATCCTTTTCCGTGCACACTCCGTACAGAGAGGCCATAGTGAATGATACTGTTGGCCCTGGTAGTCATGTCACTTGGTCCGAGGGCATGAATGGCCAGTCTGGGACCGAAGCTGAATGTTCATGCTATTGAAGGTCGTTGCGTGAGGCCTTCCCACTTAGAGTTTTACTTAACCATTGTTTTGGGTGATTCCTGACTCGGAGGGTCAAAGCTTGTGTGTGCTGGTTAGGTGTGGTTTCAACCCAAAGGCCGTAGTCGGGATTAGTCAACGTCTCGGAGTTGACTAAAGAAATCCTTTACTTGTGGTTAAAGAGTACAACCTCTGCAGAGTGTAAAAACCTATTCCAATAGCCGTGTCCGCGGTTAAGGACTACAGTCTATGATGGGTCAAGTGTCGGTCTTAGTGTGGTCTTCGGAGGAAAAGAACTAAATCAGAAATTGATTTTTTATGATGGAAGATTATTATCATTAATGTTATTATGGACTAAACCTTTCTCTCATATGAAATGTTTAGTATCTTTGGGAAGGTTCTACCACCTGGATACTTGTGTTTTTATTTTCTTATAAGCCCTTTATGAGGTGTCGCTTTAGATACCCGACTGTAGCATTTATTTTCAAGACCTTTCGAGGCGTCGCTTCAGATACCCGACTGGCATGTTTTTTTTTGGAATTCACCGGGCGGTTCTATCGCCTAGAATTCTCTTTGCCTTTGATTTCATTTGGAATAAGCCCTTCGCGTGGCGTCGCGAAGACGCCCAATTGTGGCATTCTTCTATATTTTTCTCTTGGGTTCTTTCGGAACGGTTCTACCTACTTAAACACGACTTTAAAATTTTGGTAACAACACGATTACTTATACTTTGCTAATATCATATGGCTAACATGGATTTCCTATGCGATTATATTACTCTACATGATTACATTAAAACTCTTGCCATGTCATAAAAATTGCTGAATTTGTTAAAGTTAGTTGCATGCATTCTGCCTGCTTTTATTATATCTTTTGTTCATGATGTTTGTGAGTACATTCAAACATACTCACTGGCTTGCCCCGGCTATTGTGTTGACCAGATCATGATTTGGAGAGGAGCACTATGAAGACACCCCCGCAACCTAGGAATCAGACATGGCGGCCAAGCTAGATAGAAATTAGCCAGGTCAGTTGTTCCTGTGAAAATGGAGTCCCATCAACGTTGGAGATCCACGAGTCGCTTTCGTCATCCACCACTAGAAATCATTGTGATACCCAATGAACCTTTATGGTCTTGTACTCAAATTCTTGTAACTGCTTGGAATTCTATATCAAGGAAGTGTCCACCAGCAATAGTAATCCTGGGGCTGATGATGACACAAGGGTCATTTGCTGGGATTTTATGTCCCGGAAAACCGGCCATGACAGTTTACATGGGGTTTGATCGATCTTATGCCATCTCCATCTTGGCATCTCCTAATATCCATTCGGGCCTCCGGACTGCCCCTTACATTGGACCTTTGCGAAATGGGCCTACTGCCATGCTTCCCACCGAGAGGACACCCTCGGTGTATTACACCGTCATCGCCCCTCGCCGACGGGTGGGACCCTGCTCTCATTCTTGTTTGGTTCGGCGTCTCGGCTGGGGCTGTGTGGCTTTGGCAAAGTCCCCTAATAGGAACAATGTCTCCCACTTCCGATCCCCGTCCTGATGGTGCATCTAGCGTCATCAGAGAACGTGTGATGGCGTGTCTTCGTCGAATCTCGCGAAATTCGGTTCGATGGATCCGTTAGGATCCAGTCTTTGTTCGTCTTCGGTCATGTTCGAGTATTTCAACCTACTCTTTTCTTGATCGGTGACGGTTGTTGTTCTGGTGCGCTGGCCTATTGAGGCTTTAGCACGATGATTCCCCGGCTTTCTACTAACAAGTTTTGCCCGGCTCCGACGAGGGAGGGGCGGTGACGGCGGCGTGCCGTTGGCTCACTCCAGTACTTGTAGTTGTCGCTAGCTCGTCCACAAACCTAAAAAATATATTAATAGTGTGGTTGTTTGCAAAGTAATTTCAAATTTTCACTTTCGTAATGTACAATTGGGCTTCCGAGAGCCATTTCCTAGAAACACCCTTAAATTTATCTCATTTTTTAACGGGGTCTACGAAAATTGGAGATATTTCAGTTTCGGGTGTTTGTTTGTGGAACAAGATAAAACCCAGCCCCAAAGTCCCAAACAGCTTCAGCCCCTCACCTCCTGTTACTCTTCCTTCACCCCCCTCCACCCCCTCTCCTTGGGCGCTCCACTCCCCGGCCGGCCGGCGGCGATGACGAGCCTGCAGGCGGCCCCGCGCCTCAGCCTCCACCTGACCCCGTCCGAACACCGTGGCCAGCTGCTTCCGCCGTGGAGGCTCGTCCTCTCCCCCTCCTCCTCCTGCAGGTAGGCGCGCTTCCTCGCTCGCTCTTAATGGCATTGGTTCCATTATTACTGCCTGTACTAGTATCGTAGTAGTATTAGTTGAGTAGGGATTGGAGCTTGTCCGATGTTTCCTCGTGATTATACGGTATTTTTTTTTTTGCGAAATTCGTGATTATACGGTATTGCCCTGCAATTTGAGAGGACCGGCGCAAATCTTAGTCGAGATTTTTATACGAATATTAATAGATTCAGTTTACTGGTCTCCGGTTAGAGTTGCCTCAATAAATGTGATTTCCTTGGGGATCAAAGTCCGAAAAAGATAATTGTGCGGCATCGTCTATAATATATGTAAACTTTTTCAAAACCTGGATTTGTATGTAAACTCGTGTACCTGGGACTGGGAAGGAGCTCAATCATTGGTAACTGGGGCACTGTACTGCTTCTTTTTGGTTTAACAGAAGTAAGAACCAGAGACGTTGAAAGGATAATCTACTTAAGATTTCCATACCGTACTTCATTAGTTACTGGCTCCAACATTACTAATAGCCGTCTTCTGTTTATACAGGCTTTACACTCTCATTTCCAGACAACATCCCATTTGCAATGCACAATCATGTGAGGTTATCTGTTTATCTCTTCTTAACAAATCTCCTCCATGGGAGTATGTCGCATACGCAAGTTATATTTATGGTCCACATGAACTATGTTGCAGATGCTGATGATTTACTGGTGGCCAGTGCCCATAGCTCCACAACTGCTCTCTCAAGGTTGCTTGCTGCTGAAAGAGAGGAAGCGAAAGCTGTGCTATCGCTGTTCTTAAGGCAGAAAGGTTTGAGAAGTGCGGTAGCTGCACGGATCGCCAACAAATCAGATGGATTCATTGAGCACCTGAGTTCAAAGCTCCAAAGTGCTTACAGATCTCGATATGCTGAAGGTTCGCATCTTGAAGTTGCTATCTATAAACTTTGTACCTTATAGGTTCTGAACATTTCACAACATATTTATTTTTCAGGAAGGGAGCTGAGTACACCTGAGATCAGAGATGCTCTCCTTCCCTATCTAGAAGCTCTTTCTAAAGAACATGGGGATAGTTTGGTCGAAGTGGTGGAGAATTTCCCTGATCCTTTTTCCGCGGAAAGGGAGTCCTTGTCTTACTCAATGATACTTACACCAACGAGCTCAAATAAGCAGAAGGCAATTGCTCGAGTAAGCACGCCAACCTCAGGGGGAGCCCTCCCGGAGTTAGTGCTCTACCTACTGGACTACGGCATGGATCATGAGGAGATCAAGAATGTCGTGCGCAAGTTCCCAGCATTTGCATACTACAATGTGGATCGCAAGATAAAGCCCCTGGTGGAGCTACTGCTTGAGCTTGGTGTGCCGAGGTCAGGCATACCTGGAATCATCAGGAAGAGGCCTCAGCTATGTGGAATCAGCTTGACAGATAATCTGAAACCTATGATGGCCTATATGGAGAATATTGGTGTCAACAAAGCTCAATGGAGCAAGGTGATATGCCGGTTCCCTGCATTTCTCACATATAGCAGGCAGAAGGTGGAGATGACTGTGAGCTACCTTACTGAACTAGGAGTTTCTAAGGAAAACATCGGCAAGATCCTCACACGATGTCCTCATCTCATGAGCTACAGTGTCAATGACAACCTCAGACCAACTGCTGACTACTTCCGGTCGATCGGCGCAGATGCTGCATCTCTTATTCAGAAATGTCCCCAAGCTTTTGGTTTGAACATAGAATCAAAGCTGAAGCCGATCACAGAGTTTTTCCTGGAGAGAGAATTCAGCATCGAGGAAATTGGCATTATGGTAAATAGATTTGGGATTATTCACACTCTCAGCTTGCAAGAAAATTTGATTCCCAAATATGAATATTTTCTGACGATGGGGTACCCAAGGTATGAACTCGTGAAATTTCCGCAGTACTTTGGGTACAGTTTAGAGCAGAGGATAAAACCTCGGTATGCTCGGATGACTGGTTGTGGGGTGAGATTGATTCTGAACCAGATGTTGTCAGTCTCAGAAACCAGATTTGAGGAAATTCTACAAAAGAAATCAGGTGGATTTTGATATGATCACAATCTCAGAAAAGCACAAGTTTTGACAAGTTCGCTTGTAGCACAAGCGTTAATAGCCTGGTAGATCGATAGTTTTCAGCACACAAGAACTATGTTGGAAATTTGTACTTCGCCATGCTCTTTTGTAGTTGCATGGCAGTTGATGGACGTGCGGCATTTGAGAGGATCAGTTTTGATATATATATAACTACTTCGTCATGCTCTTCTGTACTTGCATGGCAGTTGATGGACTCGCAGCATTTGGAGAGGAACAGCTTTGATATATAACTGTTTACTGTTGGTGGCTTAGGTTGCTAGTTTAGGTGACTTCCCTCAGTTGGCAATGTCAAATGCAGTTGTTCAATACTACCAAGTTCTTGTTGGCCCGTTTATGTTTTTTATCTGCTACTGATTTATTTTTTATGAACGTTATTTCTTCCATCGTATATTCTACTCTCTCCATTCACAAATATAAAATGCTCTACTCCTTCCTATCCATATTAACTGACGCACACTTTCTACAACTTTATACTAAGTGTACGTCAATTAATATGGGTCAGCAGGAGTAACTTTTTTCCAAATCAAATATATATAGACACGTTTTAGTGTGTTTGTTCACTCATTTCAGTATGTATGTAGTTCATATTGAAAATTCAAAACTTCTTATATTTATGAACGGAGGGAGTACTCACTCTCTTTCTTTCTTTCTTGTGTGTGAGGTTAAAGTTCGAAGTTAAATGTTGTAGCCAGGTCTCCCAGGGAAAGGGAAAGTCCCGGCAATATGACAGGTTCAGTGCAGATTTGTCACTTCCATGTATTGTTGATCTTCGTATGATGCAGTCAACCATGGCATTCCACTCCACATTGTTCCCCAGCCTATTCGTTTAGGTAGCAATTGTCAGCCAAATTTGTACCGATCATGTTAACCAGATAAAAGGGGCATTGACCTTCTTAAAATCTCTGCTGTGGTAAGATAGATGGTTAACATCCTTCGAGTGTTCAGAATTGCTTTCATTATGGTCTAGTAGTTTTTTAGATATATATGTAGCCAATGGATGTACTTATACAGTGCCAGTGAATACAGCACATCCATGCACAGTGACGGTTCACCACCACTATCTCAGGTTTACCCTTTTGGCATCAATCATTCTAGGGTAATAAACATCACATCGATCAACATGATTGCAGCGAAGCCCTTCAGCGTTTTCAGCATCAGATCTTCTAGGGTTGCGTCAACGCTTGTCCAGCAGTGCACATATTGCTCCTCGCACTTCACTCGTCTCAATACCGTGAAGGATTCAGCAATGGCCAACCTAACAGGAAGGGGGGAAATAGGTTAAGATATGATGAAATGAGGTGTTGCCACAGCAAATGAGGTGCTTCAGTTGGCAACGAATATTCTAGAAATGGAATCACTAATCAGACACCATAAGCGCAAAAAAATCTAAACTGAATCATATAACTCCTTCCGTATTAAAATATAAGATGTTTTTTAGACTAGTTTAGCCTAAAAAATGTCTTATATTTTGGTACAGATGTAGTATTTTTTTGCATGTATCCCCAAATCTGACTTGCTTTACCAAATGTTTGATGAGGAAATGAACGAAGCAGACACATTAGTTGCTGAAAAAGAAACTAGTATATCTGCTTCTCAGTTAACTCACCCGACCAGCATGATTTCCTGCTTGCAAAATGTTTTCCATATCAAATAAATAACTAAAATCCGTCATTAGTACAGAACTACAGATATACAGTTCAACTGTAACCCCGAAGAAAGCATCTTGTGGTCAGCACCAATAAGGCATTATCCCTCTGTATCTAACTTGGTAGGTAGAAAGGACATTCGAAAGAATCATCAACTTCAAACAATACTCTTGTAGATTTTAAAAGGTTTTCAAAGAAGCACAAAATGCTCACTCGATGTGTATGACAGATCATCTGCAGAAAATACAAAATAGCTGCAGCGACGTTAACTAAATGAACTACGGCAACTAATGATATGGTCAAACCTATGGGAATTCCATGTATCAATTTATACGTTAACCATTCAGCAGCGATATGGTCAACGTATGGGAATTCCATGTATCAATTTATTGCCTAAACTCAACATTTCAGCATATAAATTGCTTATTTGGAGCATCAGGTTCAAACGAGATTTATGAACAAAACTAATCAGAGGCAGTGAATTGCATGAGCAGTAGACACGCCTAAGGCCAAAACACATGACCATATACATATTTAACTCAGGCTCCAGCAGAGTATTTCGCTGTTGATACAATGCCTATGAGCACAACTTTCAAAATTCAAACAAAACACACAATCAATGATACAATACAATGTAAATGATAATTCGCATATTGCAAGACAGAACACAGGCTTTGCCTCATAAAATTAAACCATTCGCAGCATGAAGGTCCTAAGAGTTAATGGGCACACAATCAATGATACAATACAATGCAAATGATAATTTATGTATTGCAAGACAGAACACAGCTTTGCCTCATAAAATTAAACCACATCATTAAATAAACACAAACCGAATATACAAGACCACGTTCCAGCCTACACATAACACACCCCACAGCAATGAGGTGCTTCAGTTGACAAGGAATATTCTAGAAACGGAATCACTAATCAGACATAAGCGCAAAAAAACTCTGAATTAAATCGCATATTTTTTGAATGTGTAACCAAATCTGACTTGCTTTACCAAATGTTTGATGAGGAAATGAACAAAGCAGACACATTAGTTTCTGAAAAAGAAACTAAGTATCTGCTTGTCAGTTAACTCACCCGACCAGCATGATTTCCTACTTGCAAGATGTTTTCTATCAAATAACTAACTAAAACCCATCATTGGTACAGAACTACGGATATACAGTTGAACTGTAACCCAAAGAAAGCACCTTGTTGTCAGCACCAATAAGGCATTATGCCTCTGTATCTAACTTGGTACGTCAAAAGGACATTCGAAAGAATCATCAACTCAAACAATACTCTTGTACTAGATTTTAAAAGGTTTTCAAAGACGCACAAAATGCTTACTCAATGTGTATGCCAACTCATCAGCAGAAAATACAAAATAGCTGCAGCGACGTTAACTAAATGAACTACGGCAAAGTAATGAAATAAGATACTGCGCCATTCTTATATGGTCAACATATATGAATTTGACATATCAATTTATTGCCTAAACTCAGTATTTCAGCATATAAATTGCTTATTTGGAGCATCAGGTTCAAATAAGATTTGTGAACAAAACTAATCAGAGGCAGTTAATCGCATGAGCAGTATACGAACCTAAGGCCAAAACACCTGACCGTATACATATTTAACTCAGGCTCGAGCAGAGTATTTCGCTGTTGATACCATGACTATGAGCACAACTTTCAAAATTCAAACAAAGCACACAATCAACGGTACCATGCAAATGATAATTCACATATTGCAAGATTGAACACAGGCTTTGCCTCATAAAATTAAATCATTCGCAGCATGAAGGTACTAAAGAGTAAATGGGCACACACAAATTACAGGGCAACAAAAAATCAGTAGAGCAGTCTTTATGGTATGGTATTTTGGATGCATGCCTAGTCTACACCAGTTAAGTAATCTACTAGAGCCAAGATAAACAAGAGCATACATCTCTCCTAGCGTTGCACATTGAGCATCTCCTTAGCCTCCTTCTGCTCGCCTTGCAGGGTATCACTTGTGTACTTGCTGAGCAGCTCCTTCTTCTTCTTCTCTAGCACCATCCGCTCAATCTCCTTCTCATCAGGGAGCGGCACATGTGCGACAAACTCCCTCCCAGCCTCTTCCCCCTTCTCTCTTTCCATCCTCTCTTCCTCCAGCCTCCTCTCCTCCTCAACCTCCTCCTCCACCTCCTCGAACAGCACCTCCCTAGCAGCTTCCCCACCACGCCCACCTGCTGCAGCCACCTCGCCACTCACCACATTCTTCATGGCCTCCCGCCGCACACGCTCCACCCGGTGCCACTCCGTGACAACCTCGTCCCGCATGCGCTTCTCGGCAGCAGCCTCAAGGGGCTCAAGCACACCGTCCTCATCGTCATAGTATCCGTAGTACCCGGCATTGATGCGCTTGTGGATCTCATAGCGGGTGCGGCGCTTGCGGACCTCAGGTGGCTTGTCAAATAGCTCACGGACGCCGGGGAGCTTCTTGGCAGCGCCAAAGTAGCGGTAGCCTGGGCCCCGGCCGGAGGGGTTGGGGATGGCGACGATGTTGCCGTCGAGGTCGGTCATGAGGGCGGCGTTGGAGCTGCGAGAGTAGTCGCGGCCTCCGAGCTCGAGGATGCGGCGCTCCCAGTGGCTGCGCTCGCGGAGGAGCTTGTTGATCTCGTCGTTGAGGTCTCGGAGGCGGTGCTCCCCGAGGCCCTCGTTCTGGATCTCGGCGACCTTGACGCCGATCTCGCGCAGGATCTCTCCACGCCAGCGGTCGGCGTCAGCGAGGTCCCGGCACTCGGAGGCGAGGTACGGCCGGCGCTCGCGGGGCTTGCGCTTCTCCTCCTGCTTCATCGTGATGAAGCGGTTCAGCATGGACTGCGCCTTCTCCTCGTTACGCGCCATGGTGGGCGGTCGCGCGGAGCGGCCGGTGGTGGTGCGGGCGGTGGCGGCGGCGAGGTTCGCGAGCTTGGGGACGAGGGTTTGGGGGGGGAGGCGCGTGGGCTGGATTGGGATTTGCGGGCTAGGTTTTAGGGGAAGAGAAGCGGCTTTGATGGCTCACCTGGTTGGTATCCGCTCTGCGTTCGCTGGACCAAATTTTCTTTTCGGTTAGGAAAACCCTTGTGTTTAAAACGGCTGATCACGTCGCTCGCTGGAATCAACCGCCTCCTCCGTGTGCCACGCGTCCTGTGGGTCCACGACTGCTTTTCCCTCCCCTTCTCCCGAAACCTTATTCCCCGCGCCCTCGTCTCTCCCCTGCCTCTCTTCGAGGCTAAATTTCGTGTTTTGACCTTTTTGTGAAACTTTAGCAGGATCTGACTTTGGTTCAAAAAATTTCAGGATCTGACCCTTTTCCTACCGTCATAGCCATTGGCGGTAGGGTTACACTGCCTACCGCCATAATCTTCGGCGGTAGAATTTAACTACGTTATGATGTTGTTATAATATTAAAAATACTCTACCGTCAGGGTCCTTGGCGGTACACAGTTATACCCTACCGTCGGGGTCTTTGGCGGTAGGGTCTGGCACTACCTTCGCTTTGAAAATGCGTTTGCCCATGCATGCATGCCGGCTGGGGCTGGCTCGTTGCAGAGAAATTGATAGGTACTATGCTCCTACAAACCATGGCAGAGAAGAACGGTGGTTTGCTAGCTAGCTGTCCATCAATTGTTTAAGTCTGTCACGTCCAGAGCTAGGAGCTATACTAGTAATGCATGTGGGTGGAGAGAGAAAAGGAGAGATGGATGTAAGTGCATGTCTTTGCACAGTGTGCAGTGCGTCAGAGCGTCAGGGAGAACAAAGCTTGCATGCACTCATATGCATTTTTGAGAGTCTACCGCCAAATACCATGGCGGTAGGGTCACACGGCCTACCGCCAAAGACTCTAGCGGTATGCTATTTTTCACGTCAAATCGCCGTGACGGTGCAGTTAAGTCCTATCGCCAGAGTCTTTGGTGGTAGGTTGTGTAACCCTACCGCCAACGACTACGGCGGTAGGAAAAAGGGTCAGATCCCGAAATTTTTCCGAACCGGGGTCCGATCCTGTTAAAGTTTCGCAAAAGGGTCAAAACACGAAATTTAGCCCTCTTCGATTCACCCACAAGGCACTCCTGAAGATTCAATGGAGCGCTGCCGGGTTCATTGATGCGAGATAGAGATACAACAGGAGCATCGTTGGAGCCACCAAAGGCTGGAATGGAGCGCCGCCGGACAGCCGGAGTCGTTGGGAGCTTCGCTACGGCTACGACGGAGCTGCAATGGAGCGTCGTCGGGGTCGTTGGAGCTCCGTTGCGGCTGCAATGGAGCTTCGTTGGAGCTGCAATGGAACCCTAGCCACCGCCAGGAGGCCAATCTTCTAGCGCCGTCCTCCGGCGGCTCCCCTCCGCCGGCAACCTCGGTCATCGGTGGTGAGGGGGGTCGTCGGATCCACGCGCGTGGATCATTTTTACTCTCTTGTAGTTTAGGTTTTTAGCTTGTTCATCGTCTTGGCTTCGGCGGCGATGATGACAACGCTGAATAATTCTTCTGATCCTTCCCTGACGAGGCCATCGGTCCTATGGTTGGGGATGAATTTGGAAACCAGTCTGTTCAAGCAAGGATGGCGTGGCGGCGGCGGCATCCTCGTGGTGGACCTGTGTCCTCGGGCTCCATTGTTGCGACGGTGTTTGCTTCAGACTCGGCGCGGAGCTTGGGAGGTAGTCCAGGAGCAGATGTGGATTGTGGTCCGCATCGACGACATCTGGAAGACGGAACGTATGCTGGATTCGTGGTTCATGGATGGCAGGTATGGTTTCCTCCTTCAGCATCTTAGTCGTGGTGGGGTGCCAGATCTGGAGTTCGATGGCGTGTCCGGGGTGTTGCCCCAGTCCAATTCATTCAACGGCAAAGGCTTCACTTTTGATGAGCCACCTTGGAGGTCCGCAGAGCTGCATATCAGCGATGGAGCCACGTCAAGCTCGGATGAGGAGATGATCCATCATTCCTTTCTTCGGTGGCTGCTGTGGTGGTGCCGAAGGTAGGTGACGGACGTTGCTGTCAAACTCAAAGATATTCTGCTATCTTTTCAGTTTTGTCATGTCGATCCTTACGTGACGTACTTCGATCTTTATGATATGAATGAGACACGTATTACCATGCAAAAAATAAATAATAGGGAGCTGATGTTTATCCTGTGTGAATGAACGTTTTTTACACACGGTGTAATCACATATGCTCACATACACACATATACATTCAGCCCTATGAACGCACGCACACACATTACCCCTATGAGCATCATACCGAGCCGACCCAACATCATGAGATTGACGAAATCATCACTGACATCTCGTAGTCGACAGAATCCTCTCACTGAACAAACATCATCGGAAAGACTGAAATAAATTCTGAAAAATACAGGCACTGGTGCCAAGTCTAGGTTTTGAACTTTAGTAGGCTGGCTTCACCGCGCATGCGTTCCTCAACAAAGCTTATCATGACAGGACACCGATTTTCCTCATCATTTGCTCAAAGAATCACTATGAGGAACGTTCAAGAATTGTCATGCTAAAACAAAGAGTTTTGCTATCCTATAACATAAAGATTTGTCATGCTAAACAAGCAAAAAATGTCAAGCTATAGAAGACAGATTGCCATACTACAACAGAAAAAAATGTTGTGCCTTTTAGAAAATTGTCATGTTGAAGTAGAGAGAATTGACAGGCTAGAGAGAAGAGGAAGTTGCTCACATGTTTAGAAATTGTCGTGCACAAAGGAGAATTACCGTGTTAGCAGAAAAGGATTACCATGTTACAACAAACAAAATTGCCAATTTGCCATACCATGCTACAATCGGACGATTCGCCATGCTACGCAGAGAAGTTGCCACAGATGATTTTAGTAATGTGCATACGTACATCGTGGGTGGATGTCATGCTTCGCGGGGTCATTCCCTCGGGCGGGTGCACAAGAGGGAACGTTTGTGTCGTCCCCTGTGGAGGGTGAATGGGAGGGAATGGTGTGCCCATAGGGATTACCATATGTCACCGCTTTAAGATTCACGCATGGAATCACCGCTTTAAGATTCACGCGTGGAATCACCACTTTAAGATTGCCACGCGTTTCGAAAGTATCTGAAAAGATCATAAAAGGTTGTAGAAGGTCCTAAAAGATTTTGAAAGGTTATGGAAACTTCTAGAATATTCTAGAAGGTCCTAGTGGGCTAGCCCCTTATGCCTTGGTGGAGAGGTGACCATGGGAGGAGTCCTAGGAGGACACCCCTCATATTTTGACCAACCTTAGGGGAAACTTTCAATACAATATGAATTATGATATGTGGCCGGAGGTAGCACACTTGACATAGCTTTTTAAAAAACAACATTTCATTAGGAAGCATATGAATGAGAAATTTTCATTGTTCAATACAAATACATAATAAATAAAGTTTTTGTTGATGTTTTTTTTCATGGGCTGGACGTGCTATTGACGTCCGTTGCAACCTTGGATTGCTTGAATTCAAAAGGCAAGGACGACTTCCTCTCATTTCCTCCTATAAACCTAGGTTGCTAGGGTAAAAATGTCCTCCATACTTCACCGACGAGGCCATGGATTCACCTCCCCTCTGCCTGTCGCTCCGGTGGCAGTGGCGGAAGGGGAATCCCGGTGCATCCGCTTTGGTTAGTAGTTTAGGTTAGGCTCTTTTAGTCCTTGCAGGTGCGGCGTTCTGACGGGTGGCGGTGCTTCTTTCTTCAAAATTGTCTTTTGGGCTTCGACCCCCTCGAGTCCATCCGTCTGGATGTATTCGACGGAGCTCCTGCGTAGATTCCTCCGTCTCCTTGGGGCGATGAGGTTAGTGTTTCTCATCGTGTGGCAACAATTAGTGTTATGCTCTTCATATCTATGCAAGGGTTCAATGATGATGACTGCATGTAGCACCCAAGATGCGATTCTATCCCAATAACGTGATGAATTCATGATTGAGGCACAATCGCATTCCGAGCACATAATAATGTGGATATCATTACAACATACCATGTACTGAATATTTAAAAAAAACATACCATGTACTGAATAGATGAGAATACAAGATAAAGGCTTACACTCGCCACAAGCTACAACATGAATACAACAGTTCATCAATACATAGCAATCATCATACAAAAGAGCAGGATCCGATTACGGATGAAATCAAACAAAAAAGAAGACCGACCCGAAACCTATCCCTTGAGCGAAGAAGAAGCGGAAGAAGAACTCCAAAATAAGCATGCATCGCTCTCGCGTTAGATCATTACATTACCTGTACCTACAACTGTTGTTGTAGTAATCTATGAGCCACGAGGACTCAGCAATCCCATTACCATGGGTATCAAGACTAGCAAATCTTAATGGGTAAGGAATGGATAAGTGGTGAGGTTGCAGCAGCTCTAAGCATCATATGGTGGCTAACTTACGAGTACAAGAGTAAGAAGAGTAAACTACGCATAACAGTCGCAAACTAGTAATGATCAAGAAGTGATCCTGAACTACTTACGTTCAAACATAACCCCACCGTGTTCTCTTCTCGAACTCACTCGAAAAGAGACGGTCACAGTTATGCACACGGTTGGTGTATTTAATTTCGGGTCTGGTGTCAAGTTCTCTACAACCGGATATTAAAAATTCCCATCTTCCACATAACCGCGGGCATGGCTTTCGAAAGATCAAACCCTGCAGGGGTGTCCCAACTTAGTCCATCACAAACTCTCACAATCAACGAAGGAAAATCCTCCTCCTGGAACAACCCAATCAAGCTCGAAATCCCGGTTCACAAGACATTTCGACAATGGTAAAACAAAACCAGCAAGACCTCCCGACGTGCCGACAGCTTGATAGTAGTCGCGCGTATCTCGTCTCAGGCCACGATCGGATGGGTCAAGCTACGAGTAAAACCAGACCTCGAGTTTCCCCGTGGTGGCCCTGCAGGTTGCCCGGTTTGGACCAACACTCATGAGGAGCACTAGCCCGGGTTGTTAATTAAGAGTCCTCGGGTGCTAGCCGGTCCCTATGCAAGTTTTAGTTGTTATTAGGCAAATGGTAAAACCAATGTTGGGCCTTGCTGGAAGAGTTTTATTCAAAGCGAACTGTCAAGGGGGCCCCATAAACCCCGACCGTGTTAGGAACGCAAAATCAAGGAACATAACACCGGTATGACGGAAACTAGGGCGGCAAGAGTGGAACAAAACACCACGCAAAAGGCCGAGCCTTTCACCCTTTACTAAGTATATATGTGCATTAATTAAATAAGAGATATTGTGATATTCCAAGATATCCATGTTCCAACATGGAACAACCTGCAACTAGCAACGCTACAAGAGGGGTTGAGCAAAGCGGTAACATAGACAAGCAACGATATGCTGGGAGGGTGAAAAGGTTAGAGTCTGTTTCATGGCATATTGGGAGGCTTGATAAACAAGTGGTAGGTAGCGCGACATAGCGATAGCATCGAGACAACTAGCAAGCAAAGATAGTAGTGGTATCCAGGATAACGGTCATCTCGCCTGAAATCCAGCTAGGAAGAAGACCGAATCCATAAAGTAGATGAATCAACGTAGTCGAACGAATCCTCACAATCGCAACGTAACCGGAACTATCGAGAAGGAGCACAACTGGAAAGAAGCAAACAACTCGGCAAACAGGCAAGCATAAATATGGCATGAAGCACAACCAAGTATGATGCATGTCCGATTTAATAAGGCATGGCAAAGTGCAACAAAAAATACTACAAATTAAGTGGAGCTCAATATGCAACGAGTTGCATATTGACGAAACACCACATTCAAGTTATTTAGTTCGCTCTCGTTTAGGTACTCAACAATATTAAATGTTGGTTAACATGGCAACAAGTGAAGCATAATTAAACTACCTATCTAGGCAAGTTTAAATGAGACCGGAAACAACAAACAACAGTTCCGGTAAATCCCCACATGTCATTTAGCAATTTAATGCAAACAACAATTTTAAACATTTTAAATGTTGTTATCATGACGCGGATGACATATACAAGTTTTATGCAATTTTATGAAAATTTTGACATTAGCATGTTATGAAGCATTTGGTCACCATGGCGGAACGAAAGGGGTGCCACGGCAACGACAACAGAAATGGTGCCACGGCAACATTCCGATGATCCGACAACTCGTCGAGATGTCGGTGCAAAGAAAGTGTGGATGTACAGAACATGCAAAAGATGGTGGAGTGATCCCGGTTATCGGGTTCCCACGGGTCGACGGCATGGCAAACAAGGAGGAACGTGCAATGACAACTGGGACATGGTGCAAACACGAGCATCTCATACAACACACATGCATTCGTTCACATGCGTCGTCTCGGGGTTATACCTTCGAAGCGTGCATTTCCGGGTGGTTTGGGACAAAGCGGTGTAGTCGTTCACAGGCCTCGTGGGAAGTTGTGGTACACGTGTCGAAGATGAACTTGACGAATCCGAGGTCTTCGGGCGATGGCAGTCGTACACATCCGGAGAGGAACTTGACGTTTCCATGTTCTTCGGAGTCATCGTGTAGTAGTTTGTGTCGTAGTCAGACTTGACGAAATACACACCAGTTATAGTGGTACACGGATCGTAGATGTTCGGGTCATCGGTAGAGGTACTTGACGCATCACCGGGTGTAGTCGTACATGAGGGTCTTGATGAATCTGAAGGGATACTTGGCGAACCCAAAGGCCTTGGCGTTCCTGGTCTTGAGGAGGTCTCCGAAAGAGAACTTGGCGTCCATGGGGACATGGAGCTGCGGTCTTGGCGTCGGGCAGGGAATCGAAGGCCAACGAGGGTCGCGTGTAAGAGTGATGCAGGAGAGGCCAGAGTTGGGCGGATCCGGGCGGCAAACCCGTTCCCGACAGCGGTGCGGGAAGCCGGTGGTGGCTCCATGGGTGTGGCTTGAGGCGTCGATGAAGGAGGTGGCCCTGCGATGGGGCGAGGAGCGGTCAGGCGAGGCTCGAGCGGCTTGGCCCTCCGGCGAGGCAGGGAGGCGAGGGAGGCCGGAGTTACGGGCGTTGGAGGCGAGGCCGGTCGATGCTGTCCAGCCAAGGACGGAGCCGAAGAAGCAGGGGAGGAGCTGGGAAGCAGCGGCTGCAGCATGAGCTTGGGTCAGGTTGGCCATGGCGTGGAGGATGAACCAGGGGGCCTCAGCGAGGAGGCGCGCGAAGGCAGGGCTGACGGGAGCAGCAGCTCGGACGACGAGGCGCTTGGGGCGCGGCATGGCTAGAGGGCGCGGGCGCCATGGCGGGGAGGCTGCGTGGCGGAGCTTTGCAGCAGAAGCATAGGGAGGCGCGGTGCGAGGGCTCTACTCCTCTCTCTCCCCGCGAGTAGCAGCCACAGGAGGAGAACAAAGGGAGAGAGCTGGGGATTGATACGTCTCCAATGTATCTATAATTTTTTTATTGTTCCATGCTGTTATATTATCAATCTTGGATGTTTTATAATCATTTTATAGTGATTTTTATATCATTTTTTGGTACTAACCTATTGACATAGTGCCAAGTGCCAGTTGTTGTTTTCTACATGTTTTTTACATCGCAGGAAATCAATATCAGACAGAGTCCAAATGCAACAAAACTTCACGAAGATTTTTTTTGGACCAGAAGACACATAATGGGCCCTGACTGCGCCTGGGGGGTGCTCCGAGGAGAGCACAACCCACCAGGGTGCGCCAGGAGGCCCAGGCGCGCCCTGGTGGGTTGTGCCCACCTCGGGTGCTCCCCGGACCGCCTGTTTGCTCTATAAATACCCCAATATTCCCAAAACCATAGGAGAGTCGACGGAATATTGATCTAGCCCCCGCAGAGTCCAGAACCACTAGATCCAATCTAGACACCATCTCGGATGGCGTTCACCACCTCCATTGGTGCCTCTCCGATGATGCGTGAGTAGTTCTTTGTAGACCTTCGGGTCCGTAGTTAGTAGCTAGATGGCTTCCTTTCTCTCGTTGAATTCTCAATACAATGGTCTCTTGGAGATCCATATGATGTAACTCTTTTTGCGATGTGTTTCTTGGGATCTGATGAAGTTTGAGTTTATGATCAGTTATATCTTTTTATATCCATGAAAGTATTTGAGTTTCTTTGATCTATTTATGCATGATCTCTTATAGACTTGTATTTCTTCTCCGATATTTGGGTTTTGTTTGGCCAACTCGGTCTATTTATCTTGTAATGGGAAGAGGTGCTTTGTAGTGGGTTTGATCTTACGGTGCTTGATCCCAGTGAGAGAAGGGGAACCGACACGTGTGTATCGTTGCTACTAAGGATAAAACGATGGGGTCTATCTCTACATAGATAGATCTTGTCTACATCATGTCATCGTTCTTATTGCATTACTCCGTTTCTCCATGAACTTAATACACTAGATGCATGCTAGATAGCGGTCGATGTGTGGAGTAATAGTAGTAGATGCAGGTAGGAGTCGGTCTACTAATTTTGGACGTGATGCTTATATAATGATCATTGCCCGGATATCGTCATGATTATTTGAAGTTCTATCAATTGCCCAACAGTAATTTGTTCACCCACCGTTTGCTATTTTTCTCGAGAGAAGCCACTAGTGAAACCTACAGCCCTGGGTCTCTTTCTCATATATTTGGCTTTGTGATCTACTCTTCCTTTGCATTTATTTTCAGATCTATTAAACCAAAAATAAAAAATACCTTGCTGCGTTTTATTCTCATTTATTTTATTTGGCGTTGGATCTATCAATCTACTACAATTTATCTCACGTCCGTTTGCCTATCTTGAGGTGCCTCATGACCCACAAGTATAGGGGATCAATTGTAGCTCTTTTCAATAAGTAAGAGTGTCGAACCCAACGAGGAGCAGAAGGAAATGAGAAGTAGTTTTCAGCAAGGTAATGTCTTCAAGTGCTGAAATTGTAAGTAGCGGAGTAGTTTGATAGCAAGATAATTTGTAACGAGCAAGTAATGATAGTAGTAACAAAAGTGCAGCAAGGTAGCCCAATCCTTTTGAGGCAAAGGACAGGCCGGAACGGTCTCTTATGATAAGCAAAGCGTTCTTGAGGGTACACGGGAATTTCATCTAGTCACTTTCATCATGTTGGTTTAATTTGTGTTCGCTACTTTGATAATTTGATATGTGGATGGACCGGTGCTTAGGTGTTGTTCTTACTTGAACAAACCTCCTACTTATGATTAACCCTCCCGTAAGCATCCGCAACTATGAGAAAAGTATTAAGAATAAATTCTAACCATAGCATTAAACTTTTGGATCCAATCGGTCCCTTATGGAATAGCGCATAAACTGGGGTTTAAGCTTCTGTCACTCTCGCAACCCATCATATAATTGCTACTCCACAATGCATTCCCTTAGGCCCAAATATGGTGAAGTGTCATGTAGTCGACGTTCACATGACACCACTAAGGGAATCACAACATACATACTATCAAAATATCGAACACATATCAAGTTCACATGATTACTTGCAACATGATTTCTCCCGTGACCTCAAGAACAAAAGTAACTACTCACAAATGATAAACATGCTCATGATCAGAGGAGTATTAAATAGCATATTGGAACTGAACATATAATCTTCCACCAAATAAACCATATAGTAATCAACTACAAGATGTAATCAACACTACTAGTCACCCACAAGCACCAATCTATAGTTCTGGTAACAAGATTGAACACAAGAGATGAACTAGGGTTTGAGATGAGATGGTTCTGTTGAAGATGTTGATGGATATTTCCCTCCCCAAGATGGGAGAGTTGTTGGTGATGATGAGGACGATGATTTCCCCCCTCCGGGAGGGAAGTTCCCCCGGCGGAATCGCTCCACCGGAGGGCAAAAGTTCTCCTGCCCAAGTTCCGCCTCAAAGTGGCGGTGCTCCATCCCGAAAGTACTCTCCTTATTTTTTCTAGGTCAAAATGACCTATATACCAGAAGATGGGCACCGGAGGTGGGCCTGGGTGAGCACAACCCACCAGGGCGTGCCTGGGCTCCCTGGTGCGCCCAGGTGGGTTGTGCCCACCTGGTGGGCCCCCTCTGGTAGTTATTTGCTCAGATAATTCTTAAATATTCCATAAAAAATCTCCGTGAAGTTTCAGCTTGTTTGGAGTTGTGCAGAATAGGTAGCCCGACGTAGCTTTTCCAGGTCCAGATTTCCAGCTGTCGGAATTCTCCCTCTTGGTGTGTACCTTGCAAATTATGAGAGAAAAGGCATCAGAATTACTCCAAAAAGCATTATTATGGATAAAAACATCATAAATAACAGTAAGAAAACATGATGCAAAATGGACGTATCAACTCCCCCAAGCTTAGACCTCGCTTTTCCTCAAGCGAAAACCGAAATCGAAGAACATGTCCACATGCTTTGAGAGAGAGGTGCCGATAAAAACAAAATACGGACATGGAAGCATCATGTTGATTATTATAACAGCAAAAAAAATTAAACATAGGACTTTTATCATAGAACTTTATCATATACTTCTCATTAAGCAATAGTTCATCACACAATCGAAGTATAAAGTAAAAACTCTATTAAGAACCAACAAACTATGTTCTCAGTCAACTTTGCAACTACAATTCATCATCTTTTCAGGAAGGGTCACGTATCGGAGCCTTTAGGCAAGTCCACATACTCAACCATCATATAGTCTTCTATGATTGCTAACACTCACCGCGTACTGATGTCGCTTGAAGCTATGTCGGTTTTTTCCCCAAAGAGGAAGGGATGATGCAGCACAACGGCGGTAGGTATTTCCCTCAGATATGAAACCAAGGTTATCAAACCGGTAGGAGAACCAAGCAACACAACATAAACAACCCCTGCACACAAATAACAACACCTCGCAACCTGACGTGTTAAAGGGGTTAGCAATCCCTTTCGTGGTACGGCGCCAGAAGTTGCGTGTTGACGGGAGAAAGTTGTAAAAGATTGAATAAATGGATCGCAAATAAAATAAAGTGCAGCAAAGTATTTTTGTATTTTTGGTTTAGTATATCTGAATAAAAAGTGCAAATAAAATAGATCGCAAAGCAAATATATGAGAAAGAAGACCCGGCGGCTGTAGATTTCACTAGTGGCTTCTCTCGAGAAAAGATAGCAAACGGTGGGTGAACAAATTACTCTTGGGCAATTGATAGAACCTCAAATAATTATGATGATATCCAGGCAATGATCATTACATAGGCATCACGTCCAAGATTAGTAGACCGTCTCCTGCCTACATCTACTACTATTACTCCACACATCGACCGCTATCCAGCATGCATCTAGTGTATTAAGTTCATGGAAAAACGGAGTAATGCAATAAGAACGATGAGATGATGTAGACAAGATCCCTTTATCTATGGCGGTAGATATAGATCCCATCTTTTTATCCTTAGTAGCAACGATACATACATGTCGGTTCCCTTTCTGTCACTGGGATCAAGCATCGTCAGATCGAACCCACTACCGGGCACCTCTTCCGGTTGCAAGATAAATAGATCAAGTTGGCCAAACAAAATCCAAATATCGGAGAAGAAATAGGAGGCTATAAGAGATCATGCATATAAGAGATCAAAGAAACTCAAACAACTTTCCTGGATATAAAAAGATATGACTGATCATAAACTCAAAGTTCATCAGATCCCAACAAACACACCACAAAAAGAGTTACATCACATGGATCTCCAAGAGACCATTGTATTGAGAATTCAGCGAGAGAGATAAAGCCATCTAGCTACTAACTACGGACCCGAAGGTCTACAAAGAACTACTCATGCATCATCGGAGAGGCACCAATGGAGGTGGTGAACCCCATCCGAGATGGTGTCTAGATTAGATTTGGTGGTTCTGGACTCTGCGGCGGCTGGATGAATATTTCGTCGACTCTTCTAGGGTTCTGGTTATTTTTGAGGTATTTATAGAGCAAAGAGGCGGTCCGGGGGCACCCGAGGTGGGCACAACCCACCAGGGCGCACCTGGGCCTCCTGGCGCGCCCTGGTGGGTTGTCCCCTCCTCGGGACTCCCCCTAGGTGCAATCAAGGCCCAACTTCTTCCTTTTGGTCCATAAAAAATCATCGTGAAGTTTCGTTGCATTTGGACTCCGTCTGATATTGATTTCCTGCGATGTAAAAAACATGGAAAAAACAGCAACTGACACTATGTCAATAGGTTAGTACCAAAAAATGATATAAAATGACTATAAAATGATTATAAAACATCCAAGATTGATAATAAAACAACATGGAACATTCAAAAATTATAGATACGTTGGAGACGTATCGGCATCCCAAGCTTAACTCCTACTCGTCCTCGAGTAGGTAAGTGGCAAAAACAGAATTTTTGATGTGGAGTGCTGTTCATCATGTCATGTCATATTATTTTCTTTATAGTATGGACATTTGGACTTTTATGTGATTCAAAGCAATAGTCTAGTTTTGACATAATAATTTAGATACTCAAGCATATCACAAGCAACCATGTCTTTCAAAATATCAACGCTAAAATAAGTTATCCCTAGCCCATCATGCTCAAACATTGATCCATTCATGAAACACACTTGAATATTAACTACTCCCAATACTTAAGTACAATCATATTGCCTCCTAGTTGGTGCTTTTGTAAGAGAGGATGGAGACTAAAATTTCAAAAATAAAAAATGCATAAAGTAAAAGAAAGGCCCTTCGCGGAGGGAAGTAGGGATTTGTAGAGGTGCCAGAGCTCAAAGCGAAAAAAATAGAGATAAAAACATTTTGGGAGGTGTATCCATCCCACCAACGAAAACCACTCAGAGTTCCGAACACTTTCGATGCTAGATATGCCATAGGCGCTTCCCAAACAGAAAATAAAGTTTGTTCCTTTTCCACCATTCTTTCACTTTCAGTGGCTAACTGTATCCACCGGTGCCCTCCATACCAACACTTTCCAAGGAATTTATTATTTTACAACATAAAGTAAATTCATTTTTGCATTTCGGGACTGGGCATCCCTAAGACCTTTGCCTTACTCTCATGCAATGACAAGTGAATAAACACTCATCATGATAATAACACATCTAGCATGGAAAATATTAGCCACCTGTTACCGTTCCGCGAGCGAAACAAACACACAAAAGAGAAGTTTATTTTGAAAATTAGAGATGGCACATGCAAATTTGCTTAGAACGGCAAAAGAATACCGCATATAGGTAGATATAGTGGACTCATGTGGCAAAAGTGGTTTAAAGGATTTTGGATGCACAAGTAGAGGTCATACTTAGTGCAAAATGAAGGCTAGCAAAAAGATTGAGAAGCGACCAACCAAGAAACGAATAATCTCATAAGCAAGCATTAAGCATAATTAACACCGAATAATGCACCACAAGTAGGATATAATTTTCATTGCATGATTATTGACTTTCGTGCATGCATAGGGAATCACAAACCTTAACACCAATATTCTTACTAGAGCATAATTACTCATCAACATAACTCACATATCACATCATCATATCTCAAAACTATTACTAAGAATCAAGTTTATTTTGTCCAATGATCTTCATGATTTTTTTCTCTTTATCCTTCTTGGATATCTATCGCTTTGGGACTATTTTTCATGTGTTTCTTTTCATAGGCTCAAACAAATATAAGTGAAGATCATGAGCACAACAAATTTTCTTTCTCTCAAAATAATTTAAGTGAAGCAAGAGAGAATTTCTTAAAAAATTTACTAACTCTCAAATAAATCTAAGTGAAGCAAGAGAGCATTTCTTAAAAAATAACAAAGCATATCGTGCTCAAAAAAGATATAAGTGAAGCACTAGAGCAAGTCCTAGCTCATAAAAATTTAAGTGAAGCACAGAGAGCAATTCTAACAAGTCATCACATAATTTTGGCTCTCTCAAATAGGTGTGTCCAGAAAGGATTGATGACTTAAAACACAAAATAAAACAAGCAAAGACTCATATCATACAAGACGCTCCAAGCAAAACACATATCATGTGATGAATAAAAATATAGCCTCGAGTAAAATACCGATAGTTGTTGGAAGAAAGCGGGGATGCCACTCGGGGGCATCCCCAAGATTAGTTGGTTGCTCATTTTTGGATAATAGCTTGGGATGACAGGGCATCCCCAAGCTTAGGTTCTTGCGTCCTTCCTTCATCCATCGTTAGATAACCCAAAACTTGAAAACTTCAATCACACAATACTCAACAAAACCTTCGTGAGATCCGTTAGTGTAAGAAAAATAAATCACTACTATAAGTGATGTATCAAACCAGTTCATATTTTGTTTTTGTATTATATCTAATGTATTCCAACTTTTCTATGGCAAAAACTCATCAAATAAAACCATAGAGCCATCAGAATAAGCACACAACACAAAGAAAACAGAATCTGTCAAAATAGAATAGTCTATAGTAATCTGACTTTTGCGAATACTTCTAGAACTTCAAAAATTATACAAAATTAGGACGACCAGGGTAATTTGTATATTAATCTTATGCAAAAATAATCAGAGCAAAAGCTATTTTCTAGGATTTATGAAAATTATTTTCGTGAGCGCAAAGTTTATGTCTTTTTCAGCTAGATCAAACAACTATCACCCAAGAAGATCCTAAAGGCTTTACTTGGCACAAACACTAACTAAAACACACAAAAACACAATCATACCAGTAGCATAATTGTGTTAACACACAAGAACAGAAAGCAAAAAATCAAAAATAAAATTTGTTCATTGGGTTGCCTCCCAACAAGCGCTATAGTTTTACGCCCTTAGCTAGGCATAAAGCAAGGATCTAAGTTTTGTCATCCTTCTTCTTCTTAGTTTTCTTAGAGGTGTTTTCATCACGGGGTTTTGTAAACACAACATAAAACATATTATCCATAGAAACTTTAGCATTCCTTAATTGGTTTTCATCATAACCCCTTTGATTTCCCGCAACAAACCAAGAGTAGTGTTGATTGACATTATTAAAAACTTGCTAGATTATTTCTAGAACGGGGACCTCCTTTTTAAGATTCTCATCAAAGATCTTATTATCCCCAAGCAAATTCCTTAGTGCATGGTCACTATTGTAAAGAATTTCATCTATCACGGGTTTTTCATGACTCATGCCATAAAAGTCAAAGATTTCCCTAGCTTCCCAAATTATGTAGTCAAACTCGTTCATAAGAACGAGAGTGGCCAACTTTTTGGCTCTAGGATTCTTTATTTCGGGAAGCTCAAAAATCTTTGCAAAGTAGGATGAGTGTGGATAAATTTAGGGAAAACTTTGTTTTTGCCACTCTAGTTTTTCCAACTTTGCTTATGCCACTCTAGAATTTGACATTTCATTTTTGCCACTCTTAGTTTTTGACAATACATCACAATTGCCATTCTGTGGCAAAAGCAATAATTTTAGAGTGGCAATTGTGATACATTGTCAAAATCTAAGAGTGGCAAAAGTGAAATGAAAAGTTATTGCTTTTGCCACGGAATGGCATTTGTGATGTATTGTCAAAAACTAAGAGTGGCAAAAGTGATATGTCAAATTCTAGAGTGGCATAAGCAAATTTGGCAAAAACTAGAGTGGCAAAAACAAAGTTTTCCCATAAATTTACTTTCAAGTTTCAGAACTAGTGCTGAAATAGAATCCACATAAGATTTAGTAGTTTTAAGTATAGGAGCATCATCAAGACTCAGATTTCCAACACAATTGAAAAATTCTTGGATACGTTCTTTTCCCATGACGTTCCCTTGCCCCAAGATAAAAAATTTAGCATCCAAATTGCCTGTACTTCCAACCTTAGGAGTCAGGCCATCATCTGTTGGTGCCATACCGAAATCACTCATGATTGCAAGCAAAGAATAGATCTGGCAAGAAAACGGCGGACGAAGAAAAAAGAGGCGAATAAAACGGCAAATTTTTGTGAAGTGGGGGAGAGGAAAACGAGAGGCAAATGGCAAATAATGTAAATTGCGAGGAGATGAGATTTGTGATTAGGAACCTGGTTATGTTGAAGATCCTCCCCGGCAACGGCGGCAGAAAATTCCTTTTGATGTCGCTTGAAGCTACGTCGGTTTTTTCCCCAAAGAGGAAGGGACGATGCAGCACAGTGGCGGTAGGTATTTCCCTCAGATATGAAACCAAGGTTACCGAACCAGTAGGAGAACCAAGCAACACAACGTAAACAACCCCTGCACACAAATAACAACACCTCGCAACCCGACGTGTTAAAGGGGTTGTCAATCCCTTTCGGGGTACGGTGCCAGAAATTGCGTGTTGACGGGAGAAAGTTGTAAAAGATTGAATAAATAGATCGCAAATAAAATAAAGTGCAGCAAAGTATTTTTGTATTTTTGGTTTAGTATATCTGAATAAAAAGTGCAAAAAAATAGATCGCAAAGCAAATATATGAGAAAGAAGACCCGCGGGCCGTAGATTTCACTAGTGGCTTCTCTCGAGAAAAGATAGCAAACGGTGGGTAAAAAAATTACTGTTGGGCAATTGATAGAACCTCAAATACTTATGACGATATCCAGGCAATGATCATTACATAGGCATCACGTCCAAGATTAGTAGACCGACTACTGCCTGCATCTACTACTATTACTCCACACATCGACCGCTATCCAGCATGCATCTAGTGTATTAAGTTCATGGAAAAACGGAGTAATGCAATAAGAACGATGACATGATGTAGACAAGATCCGTTTATCTATGGCGGTAGATATAGATCCCATCTTTTTATCCTTAGTAGCAACGATACATACGTGTCGGTTCCCTTTCTGTCATTGGGATCAAGCACCGTAAGATCGAACCCACTACCGGGCACCTCTTCCCATTGCGAGATAAATAGATCAAGTTGGCCAAACAAAACCCAAATATCGGAGAAGAAATACGAGGCTATAAGAGATCATGCATATAAGAGATCATGCATGTAAGAGATCAAAGAAATTCAAATAACTTTCATGGATATAAAAAGATATGACTGATCATAAACTCAAAGTTCATCAGATCCCAACAAACACACCGCAAAAAGAGTTACATCATATGGATCTCCAAGAGACCATTGTATTGAAAATTCAGCGAGAGAGAGAAAGCCATCTAGCTACTAACTACGGACCCGAAGGTCTACAAAGAACTACTCACGCATCATCAGAGAGGCACCAATGGAGGTGGTGAACCCCATCCGAGATGGTGTCTAAATTGGATCAGGTGGTTCTGGACTATGCGGCGACTGGATGAATATTTCGTCGACGCTTTTAGGGTTATGGTATTTTTGGGGTATTTATAGAGCAAAGAGGCGGCCCGGGGGGCACCCGAGGTGGGCACAACCCACCAGGGCGTGCCTGGGCCTCCTAGCCCGCCCTGGTGGGTTGTCCCCTCCTCGGGACTCCCCCCAGGTGCAACCAGGGCCCAACTTCTTCCTTTTGGCCCATAAAAAATCATCGTGAAGTTTCGTTGCATTTGGACTCCGTCTGATATTAATTTCCTGCTATGTAAAAAACATGGAAAAAACAACAACTGGCACTTGGCACTATGTCAGTAGGTTAGTACCAAAAAATGATATAAAATGATTATAAAACATCCAAGATTGATAATAAAACAGCATGGAACAATCAAAAATTATAAATATGTTGGAGATGTATCACGTACACATGAGCAAAACGTTTCAACCGGACACATAGAAAGATAGGGGCTTAAAGTTTCACCTCCCAACATATTCACCTCAAGGTTGATGTCAACAATAATAACTCATGCTATCTATATTCAACTGGACATATGTGCCTAGATCTTTCCTCACCACATGATGCTTGCCAAAGGAGAAAACTTTGACTCTTTGCATAAAGGTAAATACATAAAAGTAAAAGATAGGCCCTTCGCAGAGGGAAGCAGAGGTTGCCATGTGCATATTTGTTTGTATGCTCAACCCCTTAATGCAAAAGAACGTCACGTTGCATTGCCCCTTGTGATAGCGACCTTTATTATGCAGTCTATCGCTTTTATTCTGCACCATCACAAGTTCGTGCAACGCTCAATTTTCTCTTACACTAAATGATCTCACACTTTTAGAAGCAATTTTTATTGCCTTTTTGCACCGATGACAACTTACTTGAGGGATCTTGCTCAATCCCTAGGTAGGTATGGTGGACACTTGAAAATAAGATTTGGGTTTAAGGGTTTTTGGATGCACAAGTAGTATCTCTACTTATTGCGGAATTTTTGGGTAGCAAAGATAGGGGGCAAGCATCACATGTTAAAGGACCTATGACAATATGACTTCTATGTGAATATAAACAAACATAAACCATTAAATTGTCTTCCTTGTCCAACGTCAACAATTTTGGCATATAATATTTTGACGAGGGTTCACAATCACAAAAGATTTCTAAGATGGTATATTTATATGTGAATCTTCTCTTCCCTTATTAATTCTTTCATGAGTTGCATCATTGACTAATGCTATGTTTGTCAATGTCTAATAAAATTTTCTACTTATACTTTTCCTTATGTGGTGCCATCACCTACCATAGGATTTGTATATGATCTTGTTAATTTATTTCCTTTCTTTTATTTATTTCCTTTCTTATTTATTTTCTTTATTTGCAACATGAGAGTAAAGAAAGCAAAAACTCACACTAAACTTTATTATATAACTTGCACACGATTACAAGGATAGATCACTAAGCAAACTATCAAGGAAGAAAGGATCAAACTAACTTTTATTCATCTAAAGCAAAAGATCAAACTAAAATAAGTAAAAGTAATAAGATAGTGGGGTGATACGATATTGGGGCACCTCCCCCAAGCTTGGCAGAAGCCAAGGGGAGTGCCCATACCCGATACTCAGTTCTCTTTTGGTGGTGAAGAAGATGGTGGTGGTGATGAAGCGATCCTATCCTTAAGGATCAAGAGATTCTCCAATCGACGGATGACGCTCCGGAGATGGATGATATGCTCTTGATGCAGAATATTTTCGCGAGTGAGATACTTGTTCTATATGCGAACTATTTCAATGATGCAAAAAGCTTCAATCTCGGCAGGAGTAAGGTGAGTAAGGTAGGGCTTAAGGATATCCTCTTCCTCCTCCTCGGCCAGCAGTGCTTGTGCTACCACCGGGGATGGATCTAAGGTAGCTTTCTTGCCCTTGTCTCCCTTGACGGCGTCCGCAGGCTCCTCCCGCTTCATCTCGATCTTCATCAACCAAGCATCTTCTTCCATGTTGTTGGAGGAGCAGGAAGACATGATGCCTGGCTTGATAAATCTGACCGGAAACAGCAAGAAAAGAAGAACAGAGGATTTCTCCGCGATACGGTGATTAACAGGTTCGGGAAGTATATATAGATTTTTTATCTTGAAGGACAAGCATACGGGGGAAAAACGGAGTACGGAAGGTGTCCCAGGTGGGCACAACCCACCTGGGCGCGCCCACCAGGGTACGCTTCCTGGAATTTTCTTTATTTCCTAATTTTTTAAATATTCCAAAACTGATAAAAAATATTTTTGCGGATTTTTTGGAGTCCGTTTGCTTACCGTATCACATACCTCCTTATTTTCACAATCCTGGAGTGTTCCGGAAGGACCCTTTTATGTGTTCTTTCGGTGTCAAAGTTTGGATAGTATTACTTTCAACGTTAATGGGCATACCTGAGATATAATGCTTTATTCGTTGCACATTTACAACCTTCGGGATTATTTATTTTGGCTCCAGACCGGTAAATCTCCTCGATGACATATGGGCCTTCCCATTTTGAGAGGAGTTTTCCTGCAAAGAATCTGAAACGAGAGTTTTACAAAAGAACATATTCTCCGACTTTAAACTCGCGCTTTTGGATTCTTTTGTCATACCATCTTTTAACATTTTCTTTGAATAATTTTGCATTTTCATAAGCTTGGGTTCTCCATTCATCTAGAGAGCTAATATCAAATAACCTCTTTTCACCAGCAAGTTTGAAGTCATAATTGAGTTCTTTGATTGCCCAGAATGCTTTATGTTGTAACTCAAGAGGCAAATGATAAGCTTCTCCATAAACCATTTTATAAGGAGAGGTACCCATAGGATTTTTTATGCTATTCTATAAGCCCAAAGTGCATCATCTAATTTGTTAGACCAATTCTTCCTGGACCTATTGACAGTCTTTTGCAAAATTAATTTTATTTCTCTATTGCTAAGTTCAACTTGACCACTAGACTGAGGATGATAGGGTGATGCAATTCTATGGTTAACATCATACTTGGCAAGCATCTTACGGAAAGCACCATGAATAAAGTGTGAACCATCATCAGTCATCAAATATCTAGGGACTCCAAAACTTGGGAAAATAACTTCCTTAAGCATTTTAATAGAGATGTTGTGATCAACACTACTGGTTGGAATAGCTTTTACCCATTTAGTAACATAATCAACAGCAACCAAAACATGTGTATACCCATTAGAGGAAGGAAAAGGTCCCATGTAATCAAATCCCCAAACATCAAATGGTTCAACAGCTAGTGAATAATTCATAGGCATTTCTTGACGCTTACCGATATTACCTATTCTTTGACATTCATCACAAGATAAGACGAACTTACGGGCATCCTTGAAGAGAGTAGGCCAATAAAATCCAGACTGCAATACCTTGTGAGCAGTTCTACTCCAGCATGATGCCCTCCATAAGCTTCGGAGTGACATTTCTGTAGGATTTGGCCGTGTTCATGCTCAGGTACAGAACGTCTAATAATACCATCTACTCCTTCTTTATAAAGATGTGGGTCATCCCAAAAGTAATGTCTTAAATCATAGAAGAATGTTTTCTTTTGTTGGTATGTAAAGCTAGGTGGTAAATATTTAGCAACAATGTAATTAGCATAATCAGCATACCAAGGAGTACTGTGAGCAACATTTATTGCAGCTGACTGCTCATCAGGAAAACTATCATCAATAGGTAGTGGGTCATCAAGCACATTTTCAAGCCTAGATAGATTATCAGCTCCTTTTCTATCAATGATGTGTAAATCAAATTCTTGTAACAAGAGAACCCATCGAATAAGTCTAGGTTTAGCATCTTTCTTTTCCATAAGATATTTAATAGCAGCATGGTCTGTGTGAACAGTTACTTTGGAGTCAACAATATAAGGTCTAAATTTATCACAAGCAAACACCACTGCTAAGAATTCTTTTTTAGTAGTAGCATAGTTCCTTTGAGCAATGTCTAGAGTTTTACTAGCATAATGAATAACATTCAGTTTCTTATCAACTCTTTGTCCTAGAATAGCACCAACAGCATAATCACTAGCATCACACATAATTTCAAAAGGCAAGTTCCAATCTGGTGGTTGAACAATAGGTGCAGAAATTAAGGCTTTCTTGAGTGTTTCAAAGGCTTCTAAACAATCATCATCAAAAACAAAGGGAATATCTTTTTGCAAGAGACTAGTGAGAGGCCTAGAAAATTTAGAAAAGTCTGATAAATCTCCTATAGAAACCAGCATGACCTAGGAAACTACGAATACCTTTTATATCTTTAGGACATGGCATTTTCTCAATTGCATCAACCTTAGCTTGGTCCACTTCAATACCTCTTTCAGAAATTTTATGACCCAAGACAATGCCTTCATTAACCATAAAGTGGCACTTCTCCCAATTCCAGATAAGATTTTTTGTTCACATCTCTGCAAAACTCGATCAAGATTGCTTAAACAATCATGAAAAGACTTCCCATAAACAGAAAAGTCATCCATGAAAACCTCAACAATCTTTTCACAAAAGTCAGAGAATATAGCAGTCATACATCTTTGAAAGGTAGCAGGTGCATTACATAAACCAAAAGGCATACGTCTATAAGCATAGGTTCCAAAAGGACAAGTAAAAGTGGTCTTTTCTTGATCAGGTTGAGAAACAGGTATTTGTGAAAAACCAGAATATCCATCAAGGAAGCAAAAGTGTGTGTGCTTAGATAATCCTTCAAGCATTTGATCAATAAAAGGCAAAGGGTAATGATCTTTTCTAGTTTCTTTGTTTAATTTACTAAAATCAATTACCATTCTATAGCCTGTAACAATTCTTTGTGGAATAAGTTCATTCTTATCATTAGGAACAACAGTTATACCTCCTTTCTTAGGAACACAATGAACATGACTTACCCAACTACTATCAGCTATAGGATAGATTATACCTGCTTCCAGAAGTTTTAATATTTCCGTTCTTACCACTTCTTTCATCTTCGTGTTTAACTGACGTTGGTGATCAACAACGGGTTTAGCATCAGGTTCCATATCAATTTTGTGGACATAGAGTGGGACTAATGCCCTTTAAATCAACTAGAGTATATCCAATAGCAGCTCGGCGCTTCCTTAGAACTTTCAATAATCTTTCTTCTTCATGTTCTGAAAGGTTAGCACTAATAATAACATGATATATCTTCTTTTCATCAAGATAAGTTCAAAGTGTCTGGCAATTGTTTTAATTGAAACACATGATCACCTTTAGGTGGAGGAGGACCTCCAAGAGTTGTGTTTAAGTAGAGGACGTTGTTCAAAGAATTTTTTATCTATTTCATTTCTTTCATGCATATGTAAATCATTTCCATGGTCTAGCAAATATTGTTCTAAAGGATCGGTAGGTGGTACAACAATAGAAGCAAGACCAATTAATTCATCCTTACTAGGCAATTTCTTTTTCATGAAGATTTCTACTAAACTTGGAAAAATTAAACTCATGAGACTCATCACCGAAACTAACACCGACAGTTTGTTTCTCACAATCTATCTTAGCATTAACGGTGTTCAAGAAAGGTCTACCAAAGATAATGGGACAAAAGTCATCTTGTGGGGAACCAAGAACAAGAAAATCAGTAGGGTATTTTATTGTCCCACACAAGACTTCAACATCTCTAACAATCCCAATTGGTGATATGGTGTCTCTATTAGCAAGTTTAATAGTAACATATATGTCTTCTATTTCTGCGAGTGCTATGTCATTCATAATTTCTTGATATAAGGTGTAAGGAATAGCACTCACACTAGCACCTATGTCACATAAACCATGATAACAGTGATCTCCTATTTTAACTGAGATGACAGGCATGCCAACAACAGGTCTATGTTTATCCTTTTTATCAGGTTTGGCAATTCTAGCAGCTTCTTCACGAAAGTAAATAACATGCCCATCTATATCTTCTTCTAAGAGATCTTTTAACATAGCAATGCAAGGTTCTACTTTAATTTGTTCATCAGGTTTAGGTGTTCTAATATAGCTTTTGTTAACCATAGTTGAAACTTTAGCATGTTCCTTTATCCTAACAGGGAAAGATGGTTTCTCAATATAAGCAGAAGGAACAGCTGGATCAACATTATAAAGTATAGTTTCTTCTTTAACTCGTACTGGTTCTTTAATTTCTTCTTTAATAGGTGGGTGTTATTTAAACCACTTCTCTTTAGGGAGAGATACGTCCATTTTGCATCATGCTTTTATATCGATATTTATTGCATTATGGGATGTTATTACACATTATGTCACAATACTTATGCCTATTCTCTCTTATTTTACAAGGTTTACATAAAGAGGGAGAACGCCGGCAGCTGGAATTCTGGGCTGGAAAAGGAGCAAATATTAGAGACCTATTCTGCACAACTCCAAAAGTCCTGAAACTCCACGGAAGTTATTTTTGGAAATAATAAAAAATATTGAGCGAAGAAAATACCAGAGGGGGCCCACACCCTGGCCACGAGGGTGGGGGGCGCGCCCTACCCCCCTGGGCGCGCCCCCTGCCTCGTGGGCCCCCTGGAGGCTCTTCGGTGCCCATCTTCTGCTATATGAAGTCTTTCGTCCGAGAAAAAATCATAAGAAAGCTTTCGGGACAAGACTCCGCCGCCACGAGGCGGAACCTTGGCGGAACCAATCTAGGGCTCTGGCGGAGCTGTTCTGCCGGGGACACTTCCCTCCGGGAGGGGGAAATTATCGCCATCGTCATCACCAACGCTCCTCTCATCGGGAGGGGGCCAATCTCCATCAACATCTTCACCAACACCATCTCCTCTAAAACCCTAGTTCATCTCTTGTATCCAATCCTTGCCTCTAAGTCTGAGATTGGTACCTGTAGGTTGCTAGTAGTGTTGATTACTCCTTGTAGTTGATGCTAGTTGGTTTATTTGGTGGAAGATCGTATGGTCAGATCCATTATGCATATTAATACCCCTCTAATTATGAACATGAATATGCTTTGTGAGTAGTTACGTTTGTTCCTGAGGACATGGGAGAAGTCTTGCTATTAGTAGTCATGTGAATTTGGTATTCGTTCGATATTTTGGTGAGATGTATGTTGTCTCTCCTCTAGTGGTGTCATGTGAACGTCGACTACATGACACTTCCCCATTGTTTGGGACCAGAGGAAGGCATTGGGAAGTAATAAGTAGATGATGGGTTGCTAGAGTGACAGAAGCTTAAATCCTAGTTTATGCGTTGCTTCGTAAGGGGCTGATTTGGATCCATATGTTTCATGCTATGGTTAGGTTTACCTTAATACTTCTTTTGTAGTTGCGGATGCTTGCAATAGGAGTTAATCATAAGTGGGATGCTTGCCAAGTAAGGACAGCACCCAAGCACCGGTCCACCCACATATCAAATTATCAAAGTACCGAACGCGAATCATATGAGCGTGATGAAAACTAGCTTGACGATAATTCCCATGTGTCCTCGGGAGCGTTTTCCTTCATATAAGAAATTGTCCAGGCTTGTCCTTTGCTACAGAAAGGATTGGGCCATCTTGCTGCACTTTATTTACACTTGTTACTCGTTATTCGTTACAAATTACCTTATCACAAAACTATCTGTTACCGATACTTTCAGCGCTTGCAGAGAATACCTTGCTGAAAACCGCTTATCATTTCCTTCTGCTCCTCGTTGGGTTTGACACTCTTACTTATCGAAAGGCCTACGATAGATCCCCTATACTTGTGGGTCATCAAGACTCTTTTCTGGCGCCATTGCCGGGGAGTGAAGCGCCTTTGGTAGGTGGAATTTGGTAAGGAAAAATTTATATAGTGTGCTGAAATTTACTGTCACTTGCTACTATGGAAAGTAATCCTTTGAGGGGCTTGTTCGGGGTATCTTCACCTCGACCAGTAGAGCAAATAGTTGCTCCTCAACCTACTGAACCTACTGAAAATGAAAATGTTTACTTCGAAATTCCTTCGGGTATGATAGAGAAACTGCTAGCTAATCCTTTTGCAGGAGATGGAACATTGCATCCCGATTTACACTTAATCTATGTGGATGAAGTTTGTGGATTATTTAATCTTGCAGGTATGCCCGATGATGTTATCAAGAAGAAGGTCTTCCCTTTATCTTTGAAGGGAGATGCATTGACATGGTATAGGCTATGTGATGATATGGGATCATGGGACTACAAATGGTTGAAATTGAAATTCCATCAGAAGTTTTATCCTATGCATCTTGTTCATCGTGATCATAATTATATATATATATAATTTTTGGCCTCGTGAAGGATAAAGCATCGCTCAAGCTTGGGGGAGGCTTAAGTCAATGTTATATTCATGCCCCAATCATGAGCTCTCAAGAGAGATGATTATTCAAAAAATTTATGCTCGGCTTTCTGACAACAATCGTTCCATGCTCGATACTTCTTGTACTGGTTCCTTTATGATGAAGACTATTGAATTCAGATGGAATTTATTGGAAAGAATTAAACGCAACTCTGAAGATTGGGATCTCGACGAGGGTAAGGAGTCAGGTATAACACCTAAGTTTGATTGTGTTAAATCTTTTATGGATACCGATGTTTTCCGTAAATTTAGCACTAAATATGGACTTAACTCTGAGATAGTAGCTTCTTTTTGTGAATCCTTTGCTACTCATGTTGATCTCCCTAAGGAGAAGTGGTTTAAATATAATCCTCCCATTGAAGTAAAGGTAGTTGCACCTATTAAAGTTGAAGAAAAGACTATCACTTATAATGATCCTATTGTTCCTACTGCTTATGTTGAGAAACCACCTTTCCCTGTTAGAATTAAGGATCATGCTAAAGCTTCAACTGTAGTCAACAAAAGTAATATTAGGACACACAAACCCCCTGAGCAAGTTAAAGTTGAACCTAATATTGCTATGGTTAAAGATCTCTTGGTTGATAATATCGATGGGCATGTTATTTACTTCTGTGATGAGACTGCTAGAATTGCTAAACCTGGCGCTAAAGATAAACATAGACCTGTGGTAGGCATGCCTGTTATTTCTGTTAAAATAGGAGATCTTTGTTATCATGGCTTGTGTGATATGGGTGCTAGTGCTAGTGCAATACCTATTTCTTTATACAAAGAAATTATGCATGATATTGCACCCGCTGAGTTAGAAGATATCGATGTTACAATTAAGCTTGCCAATAGAGATACTATTTCACCGATTGGGATTGTTAGAGATGTTGAAGTATTGTGTGGGAAAGTTAAATATCCTGCTGATTTTCTTGTTCTTGGTTCCCCACAAGATAGCTTTTGTCCCATTATATTTGGTAGACCCTTCTTGAATACTGTTAATGCTAAGATAGACTGCGAAAAAGATGTTGTTACTATTGGTTTGGATGATATGTCTCATGAGTTTAATTTCTCTAAATTTCGTAGACAACCCCGGAATGAGGAATTGCCTAGTAAAGATGAAATTATTGGTCTTGCTTCTATTGCCATGCCTCCTAATGATCCTTTAGAACAATATTTGCTAGACCATGAAAATGATATGTTTATGAATGAAAGAAGGGAAATAGATGAAGTATTCTTTAAACAGGGACCTATTCTGAAACACAACTTGCCTGTTGAAATCCTAGGGGATCCTCCTCCACCCAAGGGTGATCCCGTGTTTGAGCTTAAACCGTTACCTGATACTCTTAAATATGCTTATCTAGATGAAAAGAAGATATATCCTGTTATTATTAGTGCTAACCTTTCAGAGCATGAAGAAGAGAAATTATTGAAAACTCTGAAGAAGCACCGTGTTGCTATTGGATATACTCTTGATGATCTTAAGGGCATTAGTCCCACTCTATGTCAACCCAAAATAAATTTGGAGAAAGACGCCAAACCAGTTATTGATCATCAGCGACGGTTAAATCCTAAGATGAAAGAAGTGGTAAGAAAGGAAATAGTAATGCTCCTTGAGGCAGGTATAATTTATCCTGTTGCTGATAGTCAGTGGGTAAGTCCTGTCCATTGTGTCCCTAAGAAGGGAGGTATTACTGTCGTTCCTAACGATAAAGATGAATTGATTCCGCGAAGAATTATTACAGGTTATAGGATGGTAATTGATTTCCGTAAATTAAATAAAGCTACTAAAAAATATCATTACCCCATGCCATTCATTGATCAAATGCTAGAAAGATTATCCAAACATACACATTTTTGCTTTCTAGATGGTTACTCTGGTTTCTCTCAAATACCTGTGTCAGCTGATGATCAAGCAAAGACCACTTTTACTTGCCCTTTCGGTACTTTTGCTTATAGACGTATGCCTTTTGGTTTATGTAATGCACCTACTACCTTTCAAAGATGCATGATGGCTATATTTTCTGACTTTTGTGAAAAGATATGTGAGGTTTTCATGGACAATTTCTCCGTTTATGGATCCTCTTTTGATGATTGCTTAAGCAACCTTGATCGAGTTTTGTAGAGATGTGAAGAAACTAATCTTGTTCAGAATTGGGAGAAATGCCACTTTATGGTTAATGAAGGTATTGCCTTGGGGCATAAAATTTCTGAAAGAGGTATTGAAGTTGATAAAGTTAAAGTTGATGCTATTGAAAGATGCCATGTCCCAGGGACATCAAAGGTATAAGAAGTTTTCTGGGTCATGCCGGTTTTTATAAGAGGTTCATTAAGGACTTCTCAAAAATTTCTCGGCCTCTGACTAATCTCTTACAAAAAGATATACCTTTTGTCTTTGATGATGATTGTGTAGAAGCATTTGAAATACTTAAGAAAGCATTAATCTCTGCACCTATCGTTCAGCCACCTGATTGGAATTTACCCTTTGAAATTATGTGTGATGCTAGTGATTATGCTGTAGGTGCTGTTCTAGGGCAAAGAGTTGATAAGAAATTAAATGTTATTCCATATGCTAGTAAAACTCTAGACAATGCCCAGAGAAATTATGCCACTATTGAAAAAGAATTCTTAGCAGTTGTATTTGCTTGTGATAAGTTCAGACATTATATTGTTGATTCTAAAGTAACTATTCACACTGATCATGCTGCTATTAAATATCTTATGTAAAAGAAAGATGCTAAACCTAGACTTATTAGATGGGTTCTCTTGCTACAAGAATTTGATTTGCATATTATTGATAGAAAGGGAGCTGAGAACCCCGTTGCAGACAACTTGTCTAGGTTAGAAAATGTTCTTGATGACCCACTACCTATTGATGATAGCTTTCCTGATGAACAACTGAATGTCATAAATGCTTCTCGTACTACTCCATGGTATGCCGATTATGCTAATTACATTGTTGCTAAATTTGTACCACCTAGTTTCACATACCAACAAAATAAAAAGTTTTTCTATGATTTAAGACATTACTTCTGGGATGACCCACATCTTTATAAAGAAGGAGTAGATGGTGTTATTAGACATTGTGCACCTGAGCATGAACAGGAACAGATCCTACGCAAGTGTCACTCTGAGGCTTATGGAGGACATCACGCTGGAGATAGAACTGCACATAAGGTATTGCAATCCGGTTTTTATTGGCCTACTCTCTTCAAGGATGCCCGTAAGTTTGTCTTGTCTTGTGATGAATGTCAAAGAATTGGTAATATTAGTAGACGTCAAGAAATTCCTATGAATTATTCACTTGTTATTGAACCATTTGATGTTTGGGGCTTTGATTATATGGGACCGTTTCCTTCCTCTAATGGATATACACATATTCTAGTTGCTGTTGATTACGTTACTAAGTGGGTAGAAGCTATTCCAACTAGTAGTGCTGATCATAACACCTCTATTAAGATGCTTAAAGAAGTTATTTTTCCGAGGTTTGGAGTCCCTAGATATTTAATGACTGATGGTGGTTCACATTTTATTCATGGTGCTTTTCGTAAAATGCTTGCTAAGTATGATGTTAATCATAGAATTGCATCTCCATATCACCCATAGTCTAGTGGTCAAGTAGAATTGAGTAACAGAGAGCTCAAATTAATTTTTCAAAAGACTGTTAATAGATCTAGAAAGAATTGGTCCAAGAAACTTGATGATGCATTATGGGCCTATAGAACTGCATATAAAAATCCTATGGGTATGTCTCCGTATAAAATGGTTTATGGAAAAGCATGTCATTTACCTCTCGAATTAGAACATAAGGCATACTGGGCCATTAAAGAGCTCAATTATGATTTCAAACTTGCCGGTGAGAAGAGGTTATTTGACATTAGCTCACTTGATGAATGGAGAACCCAAGCCTATGAGAATGCCAAGTTGTTTAAAGAAAAAGTTAAAAGATGGCATGACAAAAGGATACAAAAGCATGAGTTTAATGTAGGTGATTATGTATTGCTATACAACTCTCATTTGAGATTTTTTGCAGGAAAACTTCTCTCTAAATGGGAAGGTCCTTACGTTATCGAGGAAGTCTACCGTTCCGGTGCCATAAAAATCAACAACTTCGAAGGCACAAATCCAAAGGCGGTGAATGGTCAAAGAATCAAACATTATATCTCAGGTAATCCTATAAATGTTGAAGCTAATGTTATTGAAACCGTAACACCGGAGGAATACATAAGAGACACTTTCCAGAACGTTTCAGACTCCGAAAAGGAATAGGTACGTGGTACGGTAAGTAAACCGACTCCAAAACAGTTCTAATGGCAAATTTTCTCCGTTTTGGAATATTTAGAAAAATAGGAAAATAAGAAGCAGTCCGGGAAGGACACGAGGCCTCCACGAGGGTGGAGGGCGCGCCCTACCCCCTGGGTGCGCCCCTGCCTCGTGGGCTCCTCGTGCGCTCTCCGGACTCCATTTTCTTGCACGATACGTGTTTTGATCGGTAAAAATTCATTATATAATCTCCCAAAGGTTTTGACTCTTGTATCACGCAAATATCCTCTGTTTTTGTTTCGAGCTGTTGCTGCTGCAGATTAGAGCAAGATGTCTTCTCAAGAGTCAGTCGGGGAGAGCCGGGTGTCTCATCCGGCATCGAGATCAAGGACAAACAGTAATGCTGACCACTTTGGGCCAGCAACGGAGGAAGAGATGGAGGATGATTTGAAGAGGATAGATGCCATGGAGGAGGATCAAGAAGTCACTTCTCGCTTCCGAGCTGGATTCACGATGGGGGAACTACAGAGCTCGGCTATTCCAAACTCGGTTATCCCTTCCAATGTTAGATTTCTTTCTTACGAGAGTATGAAAAAGAGTGTTACTTGTTCCCCCGCAGCTATGCAACATCCATGGGTGCAAGGAGCTTTAACCATCATGGGTAAGCTCCGTAAGGATATAATGGATCTCAAGCAGCAGCTCAATAAGCTCGAGGAAGAGAATCATATCCTGAGGAGTATCATCGCCAAGAATATCACACCACCACCTCCGAAGAAAGAGATATAATCACATGGGTATGGGCACTCCCCTTGGCAACTGCCAAGCTTGGAGGAGGTGCCCCGGTATCGTATCACCATCACATCTCTATCTCTACCATTTTCTTAGTTCGATCCTTTTAGTAATATCTTGATCTAGTAGAATAAAGTTTTAGTATGATCTAGTTTTGAGTTTTGCTTTATGATCCCTCTATGTAATCGAGTCCGTGAGTTATATAATAAAGATTAGTGTTGAGTCAAGGGCTTGATTATTTTGCCATGATCTTGAGGGAATAAAAGAAAAGAGAAAGGAATAATAAGAAATAAAGAGATCATATTGATCATTGGAGAGTAATGACTTCACATAGAAAGAGTATGATGATTAAAAGTTGTTGAGAGTTGACAAACATAGTTTTGGTCATCGTTGCAATTAATAGGAAGTAATAAAGAAAGAGAGGTTTCACATATAAATATACTATCTTGGACATCTTTTATGATTGTGAGCACTCATTAAAATATGACATACTAAAGAGTTGATGTTGGACAAGGAAGACAACGTAATGGGTCATGTTTTCTTATATCTGAGATAAAGTATATTGTCATGGATCATCCAACATGTTGAGCTTGCCTTTCTCCCTCATGCTAGCCAAATTCTTTGCACCAAGTAGAGATACTACTTGTGCTTCCAAATATCCTTAAACCCAGTTTTGCCATGAGAGTCCACCATACCTACCTATGGATTGAGTTAGATCCTTCAAGTAAGTTGTCATCGGTGCAAGCAATAAAAATTGCTCTCTAAATATGTATGATTGATTAGTGTGGAGGAAATAAGCTTTATACGATCTTGTGATGTGGAAGAAATAAAAGCGATGGACTGCATAATAAAGGTCCATATCACAAGTGGCAATATAAAGTGTCATTCTTTTGCATTAAGATTTCTTGCATCCAACCATGAAAGCGCATGACAATCTCTGCTTCCCTCTGCGAAGGGCCTATCTTTTACTTTTATCTCCTACCCTTATGCAAGAGTCATGGTGATCTTCACCTTTCCTTTTTACATTTTATCCTTTGGCAAGCACCTTGTGTTGGAAAGATCCTGATATATATATCCAATTGGATGTAAGTTAGCATGAACTATTATTGTTGACATTACCCTTGAGGTAAAAGGTTGGGAGGCGAAACTATAAGCCCCTATCTTTCTCTGTGTCCGATTAAAACTCTGTAACCACAAGTATTGCGTGAGTGTTAGCAATTGTGAAATACTAAATGATAGTTGAGTATGTGGACTTGCTGAAAAGCTCTTATATTGACTCTTTCTGATGTTATGATAAATTGCAATTGCTTCAATGACTGAGATTATAGTTTGTTAGTTCTCAATGAAATTTTTGATTCGTACTTGACATTGTGAATAGATTATTACTTGAGCATAAGAAATCATATGACAATATCCATATATGTTACTATTCTAAGAATGATCATGATGCCCTCATGTCCGTATTTTATTTTATCGACGCCTCTATCTCTAAACATGTGGACATATTTATCGTTATCGGCTTCCGCTTGAGGACAAGCGAGGTCTAAGCTTGGGGGAGTTGATACGTCCATTTTGCATCATGCTTTTATATCGATATTTATTGCATTATGGGCTGTTATTACACATTATGTCACAATACTTATACCTATTCTCTCTTATTTTACAAGGTTTACATAAAGAGAGAGAACGCCGGTAGCTGGAATTCTGGGCTGGAAAAGGAGCAAATATTAGAGACCTATTCTGCGCAACTCCAAAAGTCCTGAAACTCCACGGAAGTTATTTTTGGAAATAATAAAAAATATTGAGCGAAGAAAATACCAGAGGGGGCGCACACCCTGGCCACGAGGGCGGGGGGCGTGCCCCCTGCCTCGTGGGCCCCCTGGAGGCTCTCCGGTGCCCATCTTCTGCTATATGAAGTCTTTCGTCCAAGAAAAAATCATAAGCAAGCTTTCGGGACGAGACTCCGCCGCCACGAGGCGGAACCAATCTAGGGCTCTGGCGGAGCTGTTCTGCCGGGGACACTTCCCTCCGGGAGGGGGAAATCATCGCCATCGTCATCACCAACGCTCCTCTCACCGGGAGGGGGCCAATCTCCATCAACATCTTCACTAGCACCATCTCCTCTAAAACCCTAGTTCATCTCTTGTATCCAATCCTTGCCTCTAAGTCTGAGATTGGTACCTGTAGGTTGCTAGTAGTGTTGATTACTCCTTGTAGTTGATGCTAGTTGGTTTATTTGGTGGAAGATCATATGTTCAGATCCATTATGCATATTAATACCCCTCTGATTATGAACATGAATATGCTTTGTGAGTAGTTACGTTTGTTCCTAAGGACATGGGAGAAGTCTTGCTATTAGTAGTCATGTGAATTTGGTATTCGTTCGATATTTTGATGAGATGTATGTTGTCTCTCCTCTAGTGGTGTCATGTGAATGTCGACTACATGACACTTCACCATTGTTTGGGCCTAGAGGAAGGCATTGGGAAGTAATAAGTAGATGATGGGTTGCTAGAGTGACAGAAGGTTAAACCCTAGTTTATGTGTTGATTCGTAAGGGGCTGATTTGGATCCATATGTTTCATGCTATGGTTAGGTTTACCTTAATACTTCCTTTGTAGTTGTGGATGCTTGCAATAGGAGTTAATCATAAGTGGGATGCTTGTCCAAGTAAGGACAGCACCCAAGCACCGGTCCACCCACATATCAAATTATCAAAGTACCGAACGCGAATCATATGAACGTGATGAAAACTAGCTTGACGATAATTCCCATGTGTCCTCGGGAGCGTTTTCCTTCATATAAGAAATTGTCCAGGCTTGTCCTTTGCTACAAAAAGGATTGGGCCATCTTTCTGCACTTTATTTACACTTGTTACTCGTTACTCGTTACAAATTACCTTATCACAAAACTATCTGTTACCGATAATTCCAGTGCTTGTAGAGAATACCTTGCTGAAAACCGCTTATCATTTCCTTCTGCTCCTCATTGGGTTCGACACTCTTACTTATCGAAAGGACTACGATAGATCCCCTATTGTGGGTCATCAGGGATTTCAACATGAGTAGCAAATGATTCACAAAAGGAGGCTACTATCTCCGAGTCAAGTGCATATTTAGTGCTAAACTTTTGAAAAGCATCGGTATCCATAAAATATTTAACACAATCATACTTAAGTTTAATACCTGACTCTTTACCTTCGTCGAGTTCCCAATCTTCAAAGTTGCATTTAATTCTTTCCAAAAGATCCCACCGGAATTCAATAGTCTTCTTCATAAAAGAACCAACACAAGAAGTATCAAGCACGGTTTGATCATTACGAGAAAGCCGAGCATTAAAATTCTGGATAATAATTTCTCTTGAGAGCTCATGATTGGGGCATGAATAAAACATTCACTATAAGCCTCCCCCAAGCTAGAGCGATACTTTCTCCTTCACGAGGACCAAAATTATATATATAATTTCGATCACAATGAACTAGATGCATAGGATAATTTTTTTGGTGGAACTCCAATTTCAAACGGTTCCAATTCCATGATCCAATATCATCGCATGGCCTATACCATGCCAATGCTTTTGCCTTCAAAGATAAAGGGAAAACCTTTTTCATCACTTCATCTTCGGCTAAACCTGCAAGCTTAAACAATCCACAAATTTGTTCCACATATATCAAGTGCATATCAGGATGTTCGGTTCCATCTCGTGCATAAGGATTAGCTAGCACTTGTTCTATCCTACCCAAAGGAATTTCATATTCAATCTTTTCAGTAGGTGCCGTAGGTTGAGGGGTAGCTAATTTTGGTTCCGGACGAGGTGAAGATACCCCAAACAAACCCCTCAAAGGATTGTTTTCCATAGTAACAAGTGACAATTAATTTCAGCACACTATATAAATGTTCCCTTACCAAATTTCACTTACCAAAGGCGATTCACTCCCCGGCAACGACGCCAAAAAATAGACTTGATGACCCACAAGTATAGGGGATCAATTGTAGATCTTTTCGATAAGTAAGAGTGTCGAACCCAACGAGGAGCAGAAGGAAATGACAAGTGGTTTTCAGCAAGGTAATGTCTGCAAGTGCTAAAATTGTAAGTAGCGGAGTAGTTTGATAGCAAGATAATTTGTAACGAGCAGTAACGATAGTAGTAACAAAAGTGCAACAAGGTAGCCCAATCCTTTTGAGGAAAAGGACAGGACGAAACGGTCTCTTATGATAAGCAAAGTGTTCTTGAGGGTACACGGGAATTTCATCTAGTCACTTTCATCATATGTTGGTTTAATTTGTGTTCGCTACTTTGATAATTTGATATGTGGGTGGACCGGTGCTTAGGTGTTGTTCTTACTAACAAACCTCCTACTTATGATAAATCCTCCCGCAAGCATCCGCAACTACGAGAAAAGTATTAAGAATAAATTCTAACCATAGCATTAAATTTTTGGATCCAATCGGTCCCCTACGGAATAGCGCATAAACTGGGGTTTAAGCTTCTGTCACTCTCGCAACCCATCATATAATTGCTTGTCCACAATGCATTCCCTTAGGCCCAAATATGGTGAAGTGTCATGTAGTCGACGTTCACATGACACCACTAAGGGAATCACAACATACATACTATCAAAATATCAAACACATATCAAATCCACATGATTACTTGCAACATGATTTCTCCCGTGACCTCAAGAACAAAAGTAACTGCTCACAAATGATAAACATGCTCATGATCAGAGGGGTATTAAATAGCATATTGGATCTGAACATATAATCTTCCACCAAATAAACCATATAGTAATCAACTACAAGATGTAATCAACACTACTAGTCACCCACAAGCACCAATCTATAGTTCCGGTAACAAGATTGAACACAAGAGATGAACTAGGGTTTGAGATGAGATGGTGCTGTTGAAGATGTTGATGGAGATTTCCCTCCCCAAGATGGGTGAGTTGTTGGTGATGATGAGGGCGATGATTTTCCCCTCCGGGAGGGAAGCTCCCCCGAAGGAATCGCTCCGCCGGAGGGCAAAAGTGCTCCTGCCCAAGTTCCGCCTCGAAGTGGCGGTGCTCCGTCCCAAAAGTCCTCTCCTTATTTTTTCTAGGTCAAAATGACCTATATACCAGAAGATGGGCACCGGAGGTGGGCCTGGGTGAGCACAACCCACCAGGGCGCGCCTGGGCTCCCTCGCGCGCCCAGGTGGGTTGTGCCCACCTGGTGGGCCCCCTCTGGTAGTTATTTGCTCCAATAATTCTTAAATATTCCATAAAAAATCTCTGTTAAGTTTCAGCTTGTTTGGACTTGCGTAGAATAGGTAGCCTGACGTAGCTTTTCCAGGTCCAGATTTCCAGCTGCAGGAATTCTCCCTCTTGGTGTGTACCTTGCAAATTATGAGAGAAAAGACATTAGAATTACTCCAAAAAGCATTATTATGGATAAAAACATCATAAATAATAGTAAGAAAACATGATGCAAAATGGACGTATCAGCGTCGTACCCGGAAGAGATTGACAACCCCTTTAACACGTCGGGTTGCGAGGATTTGTTATCTGTGTGCAGGGGCTGTTTACGTTGTGTTGCTTGGTTCTCCTACTGGTTCGATAACCTTGGTTTCATATCTGAGGGAAATACCTACCGCTACTGTGCTGCATCATCCCTTCCTCTTTGGAGAAATACCGACGTAGCTTCAAGCGACATCAAAAGGAATTTCTGGCGCAGTTGCCGGGGATGATCTTCAACATATACCAGGTTCCTAATCACAAATCTCATCTCCTCGCAATTTACATTATTTGCCATTTGCCTCTCGTTTTCCTCTCCCCCACTTCATAAAAATTTGCCGTTTTATTCGCCCCTCTTATTCCGTTCGCCGTTTTCTTGCCGGATCTGTTTTGTGTGCATTCTTGCTTGCCGTTATTATCATTATGGATAGTCCTTCCTCTATTGTGTGCACTCCCGAGAACGAAGTTCTCAACTTTAAGCAAGGGGGAGGAGAGAATCTGAAAGATGCTTGGTATAGAATTTGCAATGCTCATAATAGATCTGTCCGTAAGCAATATACCGTTGTTCTTCTTCGTTGCTTTTATGTGGGCATCACCACTTGGTATAGATTCGTCCTTGATATACCGGTGGAAATTTCTTGATGTGTCCCTCTCTTGATGCTTTTAATGCTATGGGAAATTTAGTAGGCTCACCACCTCTTATCATTAATGAAACAACTTTGACTCTTGAGCATGTTATGGAAAGATTAGATACTATTGAAATAAAATGCTTACTGAAGAGCATATTGAAAATTTGTATTAAAAGATGCATAATCTTACCACTAAAATTGGGTCAAAATGGGAGAAGTTTTTAAGTTGTTAAAAGAAAAGGGAACCGTAATGCACGAAAGAATTGAAGAAAGCCCATCTCGGATTGATAAACTGGAAGAAATCTTTAGTAATTTGAGCCGGCTTTTTCTTCCGCGAAAAATACTGAAAAAACTCCCGTAAAAATTGGTAAGACCCAAGGTACCAAAAATAAGGGTGCAACTTCTAGTGATAAAAATGGAGATCTTAAGATGATTAGCATTCACCCGGATTTTGTTGAAGTTATAAGGGATCCCTTTGGCAGAAATGAATTCTTTAAAGTTGTTCCTAGAAATATTATCATTGAAAATCTTTGTGCTAAATCTCTGAATAATCCTAAGTGTTTTGAGGAGTTGGACAAAGATGACAAAACTTAGATCCTTGCTTTATGCCTAGCTAAGGGCCTAAAACTATAGCGCTTGTTGGGAGGCAACCCAATGAATAAAATTTATTTTTGATTTTTGATTTTTGTTCTTGAGTGTTTACACAATTACGCTACTGTTATGATTGTGTTTTTTGTGTTTTAATTAGTGTTTGTTCCAAGTAAATCCTTTAGGATCTTATTGGGTGATAGTTGTTTGATCTTGCTGAAAACAGAAACTTTTGCGCTCACGAAAACAATTGTTAAAAATCACCAGAATGTGATAGAATGCCAATTTTTTTGAAGTAGATTAATATACAAATTACCCAGGTCGTCTTGATGTTTCAGAATTTTTGGAGCTCCAGAAGTATTCTAACAAATCAGATTGCTACAGACTGTTCTATTTTGACAGATTCTATTTTCTTTGTGTTGTGTGCTTATTTTGATGGCTCTATGGTTTTCTTTGATAAGTTTTTGCCATAGAAAAGTTGGAATACAGTAGATATAATGCAAAAATAAATATGAATTGGTTTGATACAACACTTATAGTAGTGATTTATTTTTCTTACACTAACGGATCTCACGAAGGTTTTGTTGAGTTTTGTGTGATTGAAGTTTTCAAGTTTTGGGTTATCTTACGATGGATGAAGGAATAAGGAGTAGAAGAGCCTAAGCTTGGGGATGCCCCAGCATCCCAAGCTATTATCCAAAAATGAGCAAACAACTAAGCTTGGGGATGCCCCCGAGTGGCATCCCCTCTTTCTTCTAACGACCATCGGTATTTTACTCGAAGCTATATTTTTATTCGTCACATATTATGTGTTTTGCTTGGAGCGTCTTGTATGATATGAGTCTTTGCTTGTTTTATTTTGTGTTTTAAGTCTTGGTCCCTTGCTGGAGACACCTACTTGAGGGAGCCAAAATTATGTCATGACTTGTTAGAATTGCTCTCCAGGCTTCACTTAAATCTTTTATGAGCTATGGACTTGCTCTAGGGCTTCACTTACATCTTTTTGAGCATGGTGTGATTTAGTATTTTTGAAGAAATGCTCTCTTGCTTCAATTAGATTTATTTGAGAGTTAGTAAAATTTTCAAGAAATTCTCTCTTGCTTCACTTAAATTAATTTGAGAGAAAGAAGAAGAAAATTATGCTCATGATCTTCACTTATATTTGTTTGAGCTTATGAAAAGCAACACATGAAAATTAGTCCCAAAGTGATAGATATCCAAGAAGGATATAATAAAAACTTTCATGAAGATCATTGGACAAAATAAACTTGATTCTTAGTAATAGTTTTGAGATATGATGATGTGATATGTGAGTTATGTTGATGAGTAATTATGCTCTAGTAAGAATATTGGTGTTAAGGTTTGTGATTCCCTATGCATGCACGAAAGTCAATAATCATGCAATGAAAATTATATCCTACTTGTGGTGCATTATTCGGTGTTAATTATGCTTAATGCTTGCTTATGAGATTATTCGTTTCTTGGTTGGTCGCTTCTCAATCTTTTTGCTAGCCTTCATTTTGCACTAAGTATGACCTCTACTTGTGCATCCAAAATCCTTTAAACCACTTTTGCCACATGAGTCCACTATATCTACCTATATGCGGTATTCTTTTGCCGTTCTAAGCAAATTTGCATGTGCCATCTCTAATTTTCAAAATAAACTTCTCTTTTGTGTGTTCGTTCCGCTCACGGAGCGATGAGGGGTGGCTAATATTTTCCATGCTAGATGTGTTATTCTCATGATGAGTGTTTATTCACTTGTCATTGCACGAGAGTAAGGCAAAGGTTTTAGGGATGCCTAGTCCCATAACGAAAAATGAATTTACTTTATGTTGTCAAATAATAAATTCCTTGGAAAGTGTTGGTATGGAGGGCAACCGTGGATACGGCTAGCCATGGAAAGTGAAAGTATGGTGGAAAAAGGAATAAACTTTATTTTCTGTTTGGGAACCGCCTATGATATATCTAACATGGAAAGTGTTGGGAACTCTAAGTCGTTTTCGTTGGTGGGAAGGATACACCTCCCAAAATGTTTTTATCTCTAAGTTTTTCGCTTTGAGCTCTCGCACCTCTACAAATCCCTACTTCCCTCTGCGAAGGGCCTTTCTTTTACTTTATGCAATTTTTATTTTGAGTTTGAGTCTCCATCTTCTCTTATAAAAGCACCAACTAAGAGGCAATATGATCATACTTGAGTTTTGGGTGTAGCTAATATGCGAGTGTGTTTCATGAATGGATCAATGGTTGAGCATGATGGGCTAGGGATAACTTATTTTAGTATTGATATTTTGAAAGACATGGTTGCTTGTTGATATGCTTGAGTATTTAAATTATCATGTCAAAACTAGACTATTGCTTTGAATCACATAAAAGTCCAAATGTCCATGCTATAAAGAAAAGAATATGATATGACATGTTAGGCAGCATTCCACATCAAATTTTTTGTTTTTTTTCACTTACCTACTCGAGGACGAGTAGGAGTTAAGCTTGGGGATGCTGATACGTCTCCAACGTATCTATAATTTTTGATTGTTCCATGTTGTTATATTATCAATCTTGGATGTTTTATAATCATTTTATATCATTTTTTGGTACTAACCTATTGACATAGTGCCAAGTGTCAGTTGCTGTTTTCTGCATGTTTTTTACATCGCAGGAAATCAATAACAGACAGAGTCCAAATGCAACGAAACTTCATCGAGATTTTTTTGGACCAGAAGACACATAATGGGCCCTGGCTGCGCCTGGGGGTGCTCCGAGGAGAGCACAACCCACTAGGGCGTGCCAGGAGGCCCAGGCGCGCCCTTGTGGGTTGTGCCCACCTCGGGTGCCCCCCGGACCGCCTCTTTGCTCTATAAATACCCCAATATTCCCAAAACCCTAGGGGAGTCGACGACATATTGATCCAGCCCCCGCAGAGTCCAGAACCACCAGATCCAATCTAGACACCATCTCGGATGGGGTTCACCACCTCCATTGGTGCCTCTTTAATGATGCGTGAGTAGTTCCTTGTAGACCTCCGGGTCCGTAGTTAGTAGCTAGATGGCTTCCTCTCTCTCGCTGAATTCTCAATACACTGGTCTCTTGGAGATCCATATGATGTAACTCTTTTTGCGATGCGTTTCTTGGGATCTGATGAAGTTTGAGTTTATGATCAGTTATATCTTTTTATATCCATGAAAGTATTTGAGTTTCTTTGATCTCTTTATGCATGATCTCTTATAGCCTCGTATTTCTTCTCCGATATTTGGGTTTTGTTTGGCCAACTCGGTCTATTTATCTTGTAATGGGAAGAGGTGCTTTGTAGTGGGTTTGATCTTACGGTGCTTGATCCCAGTGAGAGAAGGGGAACCGACACGTGTGTATCGTTGCTACTAAGGATAAAACGATGGGGTCTATCTCTACATAGATAGATCTTGTCTACATCATGTCATTGTTCTTATTGCATTACTCCATTTCTCCATGAACTTAATACACTAGATGCATGCTAGATAGCGGTCGATGTGTGGAGTAATAGTAGTAGATGCAGGTAGGAGTCGGTCTACTAATTTTGGACGTGATGCTTATATAATGATCATTGCCTGGATATCGTCATGATTATTTGAAGTTCTATCAATTGCCCAACAATAATTTTACCCACCGTTTGCTATTTTTCTCAAGAGAAGCCACTAGTGAAACCTACGGCCCTGGGTCTCTTTCTCATATATTTGCCTTTGCGATCTACTTTTTATTTGCATTTATTTTTAGATCTATTAAACCAAAAATACAAAAATACCTTGCTGCGTTTTATTCTCATTTATTTTATTTGGCGTTCAATCTATCAATCTACTACAATTTATCTCACGTCCATTTGCCTATCTTGAGGCGCCATACCCGGAAGGGATTGACAACCCCTTTAACACGTCGGGTTGCGAGGATTTGTTATCTGTGTGCAGGGGCTATTTACGTTGTGTTGCTTGGTTCTCCTACTGGTTCGATAACCTTGGTTTCATATCTGAGGGAAATACCTACCGCCATCGTGCTGCACCATCCCTTCCTCTTTGTGGAAATACCGACGTAGCTTCAAGCGACATCAAGGGGGGGAGTAGGAGGTGGTGGTGGATAAACTGGGGTGGTGGTGGTCTATAAGGTGAAGGGTGTTGGGTTAGGTACTGGGGTGGGTATTGAGGAAACTGGTTTTTGGTTGAACTGAGGTTGCATTGTCTGTTGATGGCCCCAATGGTGCTGGTGCCCTGCAGGTATGGAGGGGTCTATTCCCTTAGGAAAGACATTGATCTGTGGATCCGACCACTGTTGGAATTGCTCCCCTGATGTTTCGTAGTACATCTGCTCTGGTTGAGTATAGTCTCCCATGTTGTAATTAGCTTGCTCTTGAGATGGCCCACTTCTCCTCCTTAAGTGAGGTATTTCAGTGTGTGAAAGTGCTAGTTATCGACTAGAGGGGGGGGTGAATAGGCGACTTTTATGAAAGTCTTCAATACACGGGGGCTTTGAAGACAAACAGTAGAAATAAACCTATTGATATGCAGCGGAAGGTAGACTACACTAGACAGGCCATAGTCAAGTAAGCAATGAAGTGAAAGCACGAAGACTATTAGCAGCTAAGTAGTATGGATCAGGATGGAAGATAGTATGAAGCCAAACGACAACAGTTTTCACTCAGTGAAGACAATCAGATCAGACAGGCAGGCAATGACTTCACGAAGACAAACTGTATGTAAAGAGAGGTAAAGGGTAGAACCAGTTGCTGGGTGAGGACAAGGATTTGTTGGACCAGTTCTAGTTGCTGTGACAACTGTAAGTCTGGTTAGGGAGGCTAGATTCAACTCAGAAGACCGCGTCTTCACCTTATTCCCCTCGAGCTAAGGACACTTAGTCCTCGCCCAATCACTCTGGTAAGTCTTCAAGGTAGACTTCCAAACCTTCACAGACTTCGTTCACCAGCAATCCACAATGACTCTTGGATGCTCAGAACACGACGCCTAACCGGCTAGAGGATTCACAGTCCTCAAGTGTAACAAGTCTTCAGATCACGCGGACAGAAAGACTTCTGTGATGCCTAACACTCTTTGGCTCTGGGTGTTTTGGGCTTTGTCCTCGCAAGGATCTCTCTCTCAAAAGCTTCGGAGGTGGGTTGCTCTCAAACGACAAAATCCGTGCACAAACTCTGAGCAGCCACCAATTTATGGTGTAGGGGGTGGGCTATTTATAGCCAGGAGGCAACCCGACCTGATTTGTCCGAAATGACCCTGGGTCACTAAGAAACTGACACGTGTCCAATGGTTAGATTTCAAACACACGCGGTAGCTTGACTTGGGCTACAAGTAAAGCTGACTCATCCAGCTCTGGATAAGATTTGCTCTCATTGTCTTCACTCAAAGACATAGGATTTGGTTGAGCATCACCTCAGTCACTCTGACTTTGTTCACTTGGACCCCACTTAACAGTACGGTGGTTCCTATGACTCAACAAAGAAGAAAAGGAAACTATGAAACAACTATGTCTTCGCACTCCATAGTCTTCACGTGAATGTCTTCTCAAGTCATAATCTTCGTTGTGAATATCTTCACAAACCACCATTGTCTTCAATGTCTTCACACATTTTTAGGGGTCATCTCTGGTAGGTAAATCGAATCAATGTGGGACTACTACCTGTGTTATCCTGCAATTCTCACAAACACATTAGTCCCTCAACCAAGTTTGTCGCGAATACTCCAAAACCAACTAGGGGTGGCACTAGATGCACTTACAATCTCCCCCTTTTTGGTGATTGATGACAAACTGGTTGAAGTTTTCAACGGGGATAAAAGTATGTGAAAGTTTAAGGATTAAGGCATTGTCTTCATAAGTAGCAAAAGGCTCCCCCTGAAGATGTGCATATAAGTAGTTTGCTTTTGAATGCAAATGCACATGGCAGGTTTTACTTTGTGGAGATCCTCTTCAACTTATGAAGACAATTCATCATGCATAATGACATGCATAATGAAGATAATGACATGCATAATGAAAAATGGACGTCTGCGGAATGACTTCATGTGGAATTTATCATCGCATCACAGAGTAGTAGAAAAAGTAGCAGACAACCATCGAGTTTAAGTGTTACAACCCAAAGAACCAAATGTATCAAAAGATGAGAGTTGTAAACACTTGGCAAAAATAGTGCAACCACCGATAAGGACCCGCTTGAAGACTATCAACTCATATGCTTCTCCCCCTTTTGTCAGTAATGACCAAAAAGGTTTGAAGACATAGAGTATCTACTCGTTCCCTTTAGGAGTAGATGAAGGTGCAGGGTCGACGCTGGAGTTCGGTGGTGCAGAAGGGCCTGGTGCAGTGTCGAGATGTAGTGCATCCATGGTTGGTGAAGTGGCATCGTCTTCTTCATCGACGACTCTCGCAACAACAGTTGCAGCCGAAGATGAACGCTCAGAATCTTCAATGGATGGAGTGTGGCGCTAACTTGCATTGCGTGGAGGTCTGGAATCAAATTTGAAACCCTCAGTGAAGCCATCTTCGCGAAGATCTTCTTCAGGGCATAGTAGTGTGAGACTCTTCTAGGACCGCCGACAGGCTTCATGGGCAACGAACGAGTTCTTGGTGGCCAAGTTTCTGATGTGATTGACGTCCACCAAGATACTCTGCATCTGACACTTTAGCCAGTCATGGTGCTTGTCCTGCTTCTGATGTAAGGCCACAAGAAGCTCTCGGTCATTGAGTACATGAGAACACTTCTGAGGCCTCTGGGCGATTGTACTAGCAGTGGCTTCAGTGTTGGCACAATGTGGCTCACGCATATTGCCAGCCAGAGGATAAGCAGTAGTAGCAGCATTGGGAACATGAATTCCTTCTATTGGTTGTGTGCTTCAGGGTAGATGGCTTCAATGGACAGATCAACCTAAGGCAGAAAAACAAGATGGTTACACGCTGAGGGCTGATAGTCAACAGAAGAATGGAGTTTGATCAGGCGCATCACCCATGGAGCATAAAACTTCAAGCCAAACAGATCAATTCCAGATGCAGCAAGTTGTCTGATGAAGAAATCCTGGGTATTGAATCTGATTCCATTGACAATATAGAATACCAAAGTCTTCATGGTTCTTTCAAGTTTGGCTTCAGATGAATATCCCTTGACTGGCCATAGAGTATACCTCAGAATATGATAAACTGTGCGGGGCAAGTACTCAAGGTCTTTGACGAAGAATTCCTTGGGATATTCAGCATCTTGAGGCAATGGCTTCATCATACTGAGCATCTGACTCATATTGGGTTCAGGCCTCTGAAAGATACTCTGCAGTTCATTATTGTGAAGCTGACAACCAGGCTCATACAATTCACCTGGAGTGGGCAGGGAAGTAAGCTCAGTGATGTCTTGAGCTTTGGCTTCATCGTGCACATCTCCTGTCATCCAGTCAAGGATCCATGTCTTCGGATCCCTGTTGTAGCCACGAATGTGAAGTGTGGCATAGAACTGCAGCAGAAGCTCTTCATTCCAGTGCTCTTTATCAGTTACAAACTGCAGAAGGCCAGCATCTCTAAAGCAGTCCAGTGCTTCTTCAAGACAGGGAAGCCCAGCAATAGCTTCACAATCAAGACGCATGTGAGGAAAGATTCACTCTTGATTGTATAGAATGCAGGAGTAATAGTTGCGCTACTGATAGCTCCAGAATCGATCGGAAGAGATCTTTGGCTTCGAGTATGGATTCTTGGCACTGTCAAAGAAAGTATTGTGTGCCCTGAAGCTGTTCATGCTGAAAGATCCTGGCGATGTAGCAGCACTTGGAAGCCTTGGCAGCCTTGGCTTCGTCTTCTGAACTTGAGGCCTCTGCTCAACATGGTAGTCGTATTGTGGTCCGGGAGCCGTTGGAGGAACCAAAACGGGCCATCTCACTGTGACAAGCTGGCCGCGATCGTAGGCCTATTCAATGGTGTGAGGCCTTGGAGATGGAACAGTGGCTTCAGCATTCACAATGGCATCAGGTTGTACATGAGCTTCAGGCACCACATTAGCTTCAGGCGCCACATTGTCTTCGGCCATGACAACGTCATTGGCATCATGAGCGTTGTTTGTGGCAGCCTCAGTGTGTTCAACCTCCGTTTCTTCAATAAAAGGAGGGTCAGGCATAGTCACATTCTCCTCGAGAATGACTTGATCAGTGGCAGGGGTGTGGCAACTCTTTCTTCTTCTCTTGTTTCTTGATCTTCATCGGCTGATGCAGCCGGAATGTCTTCAGCAACTTTAGCTTCAGACTCAGAGACATTCGTAGTAGGGGTGGCTTCAGGAAACAATTGACGTGCTACTGAGCTTTGTTGCGCTTCCCCTTCCGGAATGCTCGGCATGGTGACCTGTGGCCTTGGGCCTTTGCGAAGCCTGCGGAAAGCGGGCGACGCCTGTGGTGATGGAGTGCTCTGCACCATGTAGTTGTCGCCGTCAAGTACCGGAGTGGTGACTTGAGGTGGTGGTGTTCTGGGTGTCTCATCATGAATGGGGGTGTCTTGTTGAGGGCGATCGGCCCATGAACCATCCTGAGTGATTGGCGTCAAGGGACGACCAATGCTGATGAGTTCGATGTTTGTAAGAACATACCAATTGGTGCTCAAGTTGAGGAAGGACTTCATCATCTTCAACATTGTCTTCATGACCAATGTCTTCAGCTGTGATGGGGTCAACAGCCGGAACTTCTTTATCTTCATGAGCCTCTATGGAAGCAGGCGTGTGGATCACAATGCGATGTCTTTGTTGGGGGTGGCTGGAAGAGCGACAAAGATGGGTTCAACAATGAGGGGCTGAGAGGCCACAACACGCTCTTTCTTTGAAGACTTTGTCTTCAGCTTCTTCTTGGATGGGGCATCATCAGAAGCATCCTTGTGCTTGTGTTTCCTGGCTTCGGCTTCAGCTGCCCTTGTCTTTTTCAGCTCTGAAGCAGCTGAGGTGACCTTAGGCTTCGAGCCTGTCATGCTGGCGGGGAAGACAATGCTTGGTTCTTCCCGCCTTGATGCTTCAGCTTGGGCCGTAACAGGCTTCTTCTGTTTGGCAGCCATTCTGGGGTCGATACCAGGATGCCCAAGAGCTTTGCGCTTTTCAGCTTCATTGTGGGCCTGGATGCATTTCTCTACGAAGTATTTCATGCGCTCTCATGAGCCTTTAGCTTCTTCACGCTTCTTGGCAAATTGTTCCTTTAAGATCATGCATCATCTTCTTGAAGATCTGCACATCAGCCACGCTGAGCTTGGCCATGTTCTTCTTGAAGTGAGCCTTCTCATAATCAATTTTGTTCTTCAGCTCGACAATCTTCTGAGCCAGAGCTAACTCATTAGCAATGGCTCCATGGAAGGTGACGCTGATGTCAACAGGTAGCTGAAGATCATCGATGCTGATGCTCTGGTCATCAAACCATTCGTCGATGAAGTTGTTCAGAATGTCCATGTCAAAGAGGGGCAGATCGTTGAAGATCTCCTCCTCTTGCTTACTCTTGATAAGCATCTCAAGGGCTTCATCACCAAGATCTTCATCGTTAGACAGATCAATGGTGGCATCTTCATTGCGCAGAACGACAGCTGGGGTCAGTTCATGCCCAGAACTCTTCATGGACTTCTTTGTCTTCTTGGACTTCTCAGTCTTCTTGGAGACACGAGACAAGTCTTCAGACTGCACACTAGGTTCAGGAGGTGCAGTCTTCAATGGCTTCACATTTGAAGCAGTTGGTGCAGCAGAGGGCTTTGAAGCTTTTGATTTCTTCTTCTGCTTCGGTGGTGCTGGCGCATCTTCAGAGTCTGTGTCTTCAGCAAATTGCTCCACGGTGGCCCTCTGAGCAGCTATGTGAGAGAGGAGGCCATCGAAGTTGTTGAAGGGGCCACTGACATTTGGATTGGCATCTCGTGTGCCATCAGCCCTTGGAGCAGACGGACCAGGGTTGAAGTTGAGTCCAAGATCTTTCTTGTTCTTCACAGCTGACTCTTTTGCAAACTGATAGTTGTGCTTGAAAGGATTGTCTTCGCGACACCATAACATAGATGATGGGTCAGCATTCTCTGGCTTCGGTCCTTGGACCATGCATGGGTAGAAGCCTTGAGCAGTGGCTTCAGATTTGGACTTGGGCTGTAGATTTCTGTACAGAATATCTCCCTATGGGCGCTTGATAGCATTCTTTTCAGCATATTCAGCAGTCACAAATGTGTATTTGAACCATTCTTCCACCCAATATCTTTGAATCCATTGGATTCAGGTCTTGCACTGGCCATAGCTTTCCTCAGGATCTGTCTTGTACATTTCAAACAGATTAGGAGGTAAATCCTTAGCTGTATCTCCATGGCGCTGCCTGCCGCCTTTCCTTGCTGATTTTTCAGTTGCCACTATATTGAGACTGAATGGCTTCAGAACTGTGGATGGCTTCCTTTTGCTGGTCAGACACGAGCTGGCTTCAGGTGAGTGAATATGACGCTATAAGAACTCTGCAAATGAATGCCGACTATGACAACCAAGGGATTCTCCCACGGACATGTACCTATGACAACATTGGTGCGAGGGAAGGGGAAGAGGTCATATGCATTCTCAGAAGATTTTGAAGATAAACCAGTTTGAAGACATTGACCTCATAGTGCGAAGACATTCACTTATTTGAAGAGAGTTGGTTCCAGATTTGTACAAATCCATGAATATGTACAAGTGAGGAATCAAACTAGTTATGAAGCATAAGTGAATATACTTAGCATGATATGAGATGCAGATAAAGACAGATCCATATTTAGAAGTGAAGAAACCACTTTTGGTTGAAGTGGATGGATTCGACGGATCAAAAGACAGTAAAAAGTAAGATTTAATTACCGCTTGACGAACTACTAGATGAGGTGGAGAGAGAGGCCGAGCAGTTCAATCTCCCGCGTACTAACTTGGCGGCGGAAGACACCTACGGCGGCGGCGGAGAGGACGAGGTCCACGGCCGGCGTGAGGACGACGTCGAAGAAGTCGCGCCAGCTAAGCGCTTCGTCTCCAGCGTCGACGCGAGCTAGCGGAGGTGCTAGGGTTTGTGCAAGGTGGCGAGGTGGAAGAAGAGATAATGACCGTGGTGAGTGTCGGTGTCAAAACCGGCGGATCTCGAGTAGGGGGTCCCGAAAGGTGCATCTAAGGTCGATGGTAACAGGAGACATGGGACACGATGTTTACCCAGGTTCGGGCCCTCTCTATGGAGGTAATACCCTACTTCCTGCTTGATTGATCTTGATGAATATGAGTATAACAAGAGTTGATCTACCACAAGATCATGATGGCTAAACCCTAGAAGTCTAGCCTGTATGATTATGATTGCCTCTACGGACTAAACCCTCCGGTTTATATAGACATCGGAGGGGACTAGGGTTGTACAAAGTCGGTTACAGAGAAAGGAATCTTCATATCTGAACGCCAAGCTTGCCATCCACGCCAAGGAGAGTCCCATCCGGACACGGGGGAGACTCTTCTATCTTGTATCTTCACGGCCCATCAGTCCGGCCCATGTCCAACAGGCCGGACGCCCGAGGACCCCTTAATCCAGGACTCCCTCAGTAGCCCCTGAACCAGGCTTCAATGACGTGGTGTCCGGCGCACAGATTGTCTTCGGCATTGCAAGGCGGGTTCCTTCTTCGAATACTCCAAAGCATCCTTCGAACACAGAAAACGTGTCCGGCTCTGCAAAACAAGTACCACACACAACCGCAGAGAGTATAATATTTCATGAGTCCAATCTGCTGACAACTTTTGTAGCGTGACATCACGTCACTGCCTGGTCACTATTTCGAACCGTTTTTTAGCCTCCCGCTCCATGTTTCAAGATGCGGTTTTATTGGCACGTCTTGTTAGCAGAGATCGTGTCCCCTTATTGCGGGATACTCATCAATACGGGCGTGGGTAATCCAACCGCGCCGTCTGCACGACCCTTGGGGATAGGCAGGCTTTAAGGCCTATGAGGAGGCGTTTGATATTCATCGCCTTCATAAAGGGGCACAGACCCGTCTTTCTCCTCTACGCCTACCTCTTCCTCTACTTTTCCAACCTCGAGTTCCAGCACCCAGGTTTCAACTTAATTGCTCCGAGCCTCCCAGTCATGTTTGGACCCAGCCCTCAAGGCTGGTGGGTGGCCTCCTCTATCACAGAGGAGGATATCGCGAAGCTCCGGGCGGCAAGATACATGACCGCGGAAATCCTCCACAGCCTCCCTGCTAAAGGGCAGGTTATTCCTACTCCCAGATCCGGCGAGAGGGTCGTATTCATCTCCCACTTCCTCCGGGGGCTAGGGTTCGCTCTCCATCCCTTTGTTCGCAGACTCATGTTCTATTACGGGCTAGATTTTCACGATCTAGCTCTGGACTCCTTCCTTCACATCTCGGCGTTCATTGTCATGTGCGAGGCCTTTCTCCGCATTCCCCCACACTTTGGCTTATGGCTCAAGACCTTCAATGTGAAGCCGAAGGTAATCGAGGGGAAGCAAGCGGAGTGTGGTGGTGCTACAATGAGCAAGCTCACCAATACTCTTTGGCCAAAAGGCTCTTTCACGGAAACTTCCAACCTATGGCAGCAGCAGTGGTTTTACATCACTGAACCCCATGGTACCAAGTGGGCAGCTACACCTGCGTTCCGATCTGGCCCTCCATTACGGCTCACATCATGAATTAATAAGGGGCTAGACTGGGGATCAATTGACGAGGTGCAAACACTACAAAGCCGCATCCGGAGCCTCCTCAAAAAGGACACCGGCCTCATCAATGTAATCCAGGTAATGCTAGTCCGCCGGGTCCTGCCCGTGCCAGCGACGGCCCCTCCGCATGTGGGAGTTCAATCCGGAAGGACCACGGACCCTTCAGCACTTCTTCGGCACGACGCACAGAGGAATGTGGAAGTTATTCTTCGGGACACGAAAACAGTGGTCGGATACCACCGAGGACATCGGCCTTGACTGCAACCATCCGGATACCTCGATAAGCACTCGACTCCCGAACACAGCTTAGTTAAATATCCCGTAATAATATACTAAGAAAACAATCTTTGAACATGGCTGCATAAATAAGGCGGAACGAATTAGGTGTTCGGCCCCTCTTCCCGAAGACTCAGCTGATCCTGTGTTAGCAAGGATGCTGGCTCCGACGTCATATCAAGTGCCGGCGAAGGAGGACAAGGAGGAGAGCAAGAAGGCCAAAGGTGGCCTCCATTCTAAAAGTGCACCAGACACTATTGTCCGGGGAGATTGGAACTCCCTCTTTCGAAGACAATGGAGAAGGAGAAGCTGACATCCCTTCCCCCCATGGGAAGAAAAGGACCGCCTCCGAAGATTTGGAGGTAAAGGCTCCTAAGCGAGGGAAGATGTCCCTGTCAGGCGGTTCGGGTTCGGAAGACGACGTTGTCGCGCAGTTCCTTGCCGCCTCTTGAGCATGCGTTGGTTTTCCCTTGAAGAGGAAAGGGTGATGCAGCAAAGTAGCGTAAGTATTTCACTCAGTTTTGAGAACCAAGGTATCAATCTAGTAGGAGACTACACGCAAATCCCTAGTACCTGCACAAACAAGTAAGAACCTTGCAACCAACGCGATAAAGGGGTTGTCAATCCCTTCACGGCCACTTGCAAAAGTGAGATCTGATAAAGATAATAAGATAAATATTTTTGGTATTTTTGTGTTATAGATAAAGATTGCAAAATAAATAGTAAACTAGAATTGTAGATTGGAAACTTATATGATGTAAAGTAGACCCGGGGGCCATAGGTTTCACTAGTGGCTTCTCTCAAGATAGCATGTATTACGGTGGGTAAACAAATTACTGCCGAGCAATTGATAGAATAGCGCATAGTCATGATGATATCTATGGCAATGATCATGAATATAGGCATCACGTCCGTGTCAAGTAGACCAAAACGATTCTGCATCTACTACTATTACTCCACACATCGACCGCTATCCAGCATGCATCTAGAGTATTAAGTTCATAAGAACGGAGTAACGCATTAGGCAAGATGACATGATGTAGAGGGATAAACTCAAGCAATATGATATAAACCCCATCTTTTTATCCTCGATGGCAACAATACAATACGTGCCTTGCTGCCCCTGCTGTCACTGGGAAAGGACACCGCAAGATTGAACCCAAAGCTAAGCACTTCTCCCATTGCAAGAAAGATCAATCTAGTAGGCCAAACTAAACCAATAATTCGAAGAGACTTGCAAAGATATCAAATCATGCATATAAGAATTCAGAGAAGAATCAAATAATATTCATAGATAATCAAGTTCATAAACCCACAATTTATCGGATCTCGGCAAACACACCGCAAAAAGAGTTACATCGAATAGATCTCCAAGAAGATCGAGGAGAACTTTGTATTGAGATCCAAAGAGAGAGAAGAAGCCATCTAGCTAATAACTATGGACCCGAAGGTCTGTGGTAAACTACTCACACATCATCGGAGAGGCTATGGTGTTGATGTAGAAGCCCTTCGTGATCGAATCCCCCTCCGGCATATCGCCGGAAAAGGCCTCAAGATGGGATCTCACGGGTACAGAAGGTTGCGGCGGTGGAAAAGGTGTTTTGTGGCTCTCCCCGAAGGTTTCAGGGTATAAGAGTATATATAGGCGAAAGAAGTAGGTCGGTGGAGCCAAGAGGGGCCCACGAGGGTGGGGGCGCGCCTACCCCCCTGGGCGCGCCCTCCTACCTCGTGGCCACCTTGTTGCTTCCTTGACGTCCACTCCAAGTCTCCTGGATTGCGTTTGTTCCAAAAACGATCCTCGCGAAGGTCTCATTCCGTTTGGATTCCGTTTGATATTCCTTTTCTGCGAAACACTGAAATAGGCAAAAAAAACAGCAATTTTCACTGGGCTTTCAGTTAATAGGTTAGTCCCAAAAAATAATATAAAAAGGTATATTAAAGCCCATTAAACATCCAGAATAGTTAATATAATAGCATGGAACAGTCAAAAATTATAGATACGTTGAGACGTATCATTCCTCCGCAAGGACAAGCCCTTAGCCGAATCGTAAGTGAACAAGGGTGTCCTAAACACATCACGTTCCTTTCCGGTTACAAGGGTAACATCTAAGATATATGTTTGCAGTCTGGCACGCAGTCTTCCTCAACAGTCCTCCTCCCCGGGGGATCTTCTTCCGGAGATGATGGAAAGCGAGACGCCTCCACAGACCTCCTCGCCCAATAGGGCGGCCGACTTCGAGGTGTCGTCCCGGAGGATCTCTCCCGATCAACAAGTGGTGCGAGGGACAATGAAGACCACACCCGAAGGTGATACTTCGGTAGTCCAGGGTCCGGGGCGTGCGGCCCCTTCGGGGACCAACAATAAAGGCCCCGGACTATCCGGTTTACAGCCGGAGACGACTCTAGGGTCGAGTAAACATATCCCTTCGAAGGGAGTCTGTACTCCCGCAGCCGCTTCCAGGAATCCGGAGGCGCCGGATACATTGATGGACATGTTGCAACATGCGTCCATCCCAGAGGAACATCTTACCTTAATGGGTACGGTAGTTGAGAGGATTCTGTCCGCGAGAAGCGGATTGAATGAAGCCTTCACGGGCCTGCTAAGAGGCTTCGAGGTATGCAATGTAATATCTTCAATTGCACTCTATGTGCAAAATGCACCTGTGTATAGATAGTAGCCCCTGAGACTCTGGTTGGCGTCCAAAGGGAGGTGATCAGAGGATCAAAAAAGATATGCCCAGGAAATAATCTAATTAATTGGAACACAGGCTATTACATCCATGGCGACTGCCCATGCTACAGAGGTTGCAGGTCTGAAGCAGAAACTTGATGTGGCGGATGACGACGTCACGCTTATTAGCAGGCAGCTCAACGAGGCGCAAGGTATGTTTTGGGGCAGTCAGTATATGTATGTATAATAATATGAGCACGACGCTAAGAATTATATACTAAGATATGCATAACTGTAGATAGTGCTCCCGCGGTTGAGACCCTTCAGGCTGAGCTCGCCCGGGCCAAGGAGCAAGCCAGGATGAGTAGTGCGGCTGCCAAGAAGGCAGCTGCTGAGTTAAAGGCCGAACAGGCTAGTCGGCGCCAGTGCGAGGAGAGAATATCTACCATGGCGCGTGAGCTAAAGGATGCCACTGTCCGATGCGAATTCCTCGTGAAGGATAACAAAGCCAAAATGGCTGATCTCAACAAGGCCTTACAAGAGGCGAGAGAAGCACGGTCCGAGTCTAGAGCGGCTCGGGAGGAGATCCGGCAAGCTGGGGAGATAGCGGCCGGTAAGCCCTTCTTATTACAGACTAAATTCGGCGATATGAAGTATGCCCCGCTTAATCAAATGTGGAGTTCTCCAGACGCATTCTTGGACTTGCCGAAGAGTGTCTCCGATGCGGCGCAGTTTTTCCAAGCGCAAGAAGGACATGCAACGGAGAAGCTTTTCTGGTCGCAATTCAGCATGCCAAAGCGTCCGCTGTTGCTGAACAAATAGATGGCCCAGTGGGCCGTGCTCCACAAGATATCCGGATCTGCCATGAAGGACGTCGTGGTCCGGCTATGGCCGACTGAGCCAATTCCGAATAGTTATTTCAGTTTGGTGCAACGACTTGTTGATGCGGTGCCGCGTATCGACGTCGTTAAGCGGTCAACGTGCATTGAAGGTGCACGGATGGCCTTTGCCCGCGTCAAGACGTACTGGGTGAAGATGAAGGCCACCGATATTGCAGCAAAGAGTCCACCCGGGGGCAAGGACCATCACACGCCAGAGCATTATTTTGAGGAGGATATGATATTCGAGTGATTGTACCGAAATTGTAAAAACAATATTATGATATACTATAGGCTATGCTTTTTGCCTGAAAGTTTTGGTTCCTCCTGTGCGGCTGTTTTTTGTATAATCTGAAAGTTTACCAGTCGTCGGCTTCGGTCCCCTCGCATATAATACGGGGGTGTTCAGAAAAGCACTTGATCACTCTTGACCCAACGTCTTGGTCCGTGAAGGAGGTGTCAATGCAGCGAACTAGGCAATCGGACTATAGGGCTTTAACACTTTCACTTAGCCATAGGAGTTTGACGGTGGGTCTATGATATAGCCCCTGGTATGTACGCGGTTATCCGAATACGGTGCGTTACATAGGTGACCAGAAGAACGGTCCTTTGTGCAACACGGAAAGAATGGCGAAAGATTCTGATAAGTCATCGAGTGGTGGACCAGATCTCGCCGCATCATGACAGTCAGTTTTCGGCTTTCTCTACTGAGGTGCTTGACCAGATGAACCAGAAACACAATCGCAGTAGTTCTCCCTTTACTACCTGATAACCCACAAGTATAGGGGATCAATTGTAGCCTCTTTCGATAAGTAAGAGTGTCGAACCAAACGAGGAGCTAAAGGTAGAAAAAATATATTCTCTCAAGTTCTATGGACCACCGATACAACTCTACGCACGCTTAACGTTCACTTTACCTAAAACAAGTATGAAACTAAAAGTACTTTGTAGGTGTTGTTGGATAGGTTTGCAAGAATATAAAGAGCACGCAAATAAAAACTAGGGGCTGTTTAGGTAAAGAACACAATAAAGTTAGTATAACGAGTGTGGAAAAGTGGTGGTAGGAGTTGCGAAATTGTCCCTAAGCAATTGACTACTTTACTAGACCGATAACAAGTTTTATGTGGGAGAGGCCACTGCTAGCATGTCATCCCTGACTTGGAAGTCTACGCACTTATGATTGGAACTATTAGCAAGCATCCGCAACTACTAACGTTCATTAAGGTAAAACCCAATCATAGCATTAAGATATATTGGCCCCCCTTCAACCCCGTACGCATCAATTTCTATGCTAGGTTGAAGCTTCTGTCACTCTTACCCTCCAATACATAGTCCTATCAACATACAACTAACCCTATGGTGTGATCCACGCGCGTGCTCATATGATGGGCACCAAAGGACAGCAACATAACCACAAGCAAATTAAACCAATCATAGCAATTCACCAATTACCGATAGGACAACGAAAATCTACTCAGACATCATAGGATGGCAACACATCATTGGATAATAATATAAAGCATAAAGCACCATGTTCAAGTAGAGGGTACGGTGGGTTGCGGGAGAGTGGATAGATAGATGGGGGAAGGTGATGAAGATGTTGGTGAAGATGACAGAGGTGTTGGTGTAGATCGCCGTCACACGATGATGGTCCCGGCGGTGTTCCGGCGCCACCGAGAGAGAGGGGGAGAGAGCCCCCCTTCTTCTTCTTATTCCTTGACCTTCTCCCTAGATGGGAGAAGGGTTTCCCCTCTGGTCCTTGGCTTCCATGGCATGGGAGGGGCGAGAGCCCCTCCGAGATTGGATCTGTCTCTCTGTCTCTCTCTGTTTCTGCGTTCCTGATTCTGCCCTTTCACCGTTTCTTATATTCCCAGAGATCCGTAACTCCGATTGGGCTGAAATTTGGACACGATTTTTATTCAGATATTGGATTTCTTGCGGCGAAAGAAGGGCACCAACCGCCTTACAGAGTGGCCACGAGGGCCCAGGGCACGACCCTCACCCTCGTGGGCCCCTCGGGCATCGTCTCGCGTTGATTCCACTTCCCAAAATTCACATATATTCCAAAAAAAATCTCCGTCAGTTTTTATCCTGTTTGGACTCCGTTTGATATGGATTTTCTGCGAAACAAAAAACATGCAACAAACAGGAACTGACACTAGGCACTGGATCAATATGTTAGTCCCAAAAATAGTATAAAAAGTTGCCAAAAGTATGTAAAAGTTGTAGAGTATTGGCATGGAACAATGAAAAATTATAGATACGACGGAGACGTATCACTACCTTAGCCGATAGGACGGAACGTAAGGTAGTAAGCACAGGAGCCGGGCAACCCAACTATTGACCAAAGACATGATTCGGAGCTGATGCATATAAGGCCAAACTCGTGACGCCGAAGTGTGCTATAAAGCTGTTCGGACTTGTCGGCAACTCATATGTTACCATATCGAGCCCCTAGCGATTTGTGCCGAGGTGCGTGCGTGAAACAACCGAAGAAGCAAATTTTAGTTCTTAGAAAAGTGCGAATACTGAATATGGACTATGTTCACTGGAATCTGATTGACACGTAAACGCAATCTTGCAGATTATAACGCCACTACCCGGGATATTTAACATGCCGGGGGTTGAAGGCTGAGGAAAAAGGCACTTTACAGGTTTGAAATAAAGAGTGCGGTCTACAAAAAATCATTTGGACCTCCTGTCGCACGTCTGCGCTGCCTTGCCTCGGCGAAAGGACTCCTTGGCAGGGATAGCCTTTGGTTATCTATACGAAGCCGAACTCAGAAAGAGTCCGTAAGATGACCAGGCTTTGAGTCATCTGTGGTGAAGATAAAAAATAGTTAGAAAAAGGGAAAAAGGCTATGGGAGTGCAGACCGCATTGTAGGCCTGTTCGTATTGTGCCTCCGCCGATAACCAAGGCATTTTAAGTGCATAATTATGTATGCGCGGTATTGCGGCTATATGAGGCGAATGACGGAGGCCGAACTGCTAATCCAGCTCTGAGATTGATCGGTCCTGTTTAATAGAGACCGGCGGCTTGATGGCCGATGAGATACGCGGCTTGATGAGGCCGCTTTGTACTTTGGCTGCAGTAGCCGTAGTATGGTCTTCTGTACGGAGGGAGCGTTCCATATTTCCGTTTATCGTGATGACGCCACGTGGACTGGGCATCTTAAGCTTTAGATAGGCGTAGTGTGGGACCGCATTAAAACAAGCAAAGCGGTACGCCTGAGCAGTGCATGGTAGCTACTGCGGAACGGGACAATATCGAAGGTCAAGCCTTCGCTTCGAAAGTTGTTCGGCGAGCCGAAAACGACTTCCAATGTGATTGAGCCCGTGCAGTGAGCTTCTATGTCGGGTACTGCTCCCTTGAAGGTAGTTGTGGTGGGCTTGATTCTTGAAGGATCAATGCCCATTTTGCGGACAATGTCTTGGTAGAGTAGATTAAGGCTACTGCCGCCGTCCATAAGGACTTTCGTGAGATGGAACCCATCAATAATTGGGTCAAGGACCAGAGCTGCCGAACCTTCATGACGGATACTGGCTGGGTTGTCCTTGCGATCAAGAGTGATCGGGCAGGCTGCCCATTGGCTAAATTTTGGGGCGACCGGCTCTATGGAGTAGGCGCCCCGTAGTGCGCGTTTACGCTCCCCTGTAGGGATGTGTGTCACATATACCATGTTTACTGTTTTTACTTCAGGGAGAAATCGCTTCTGACCCCCGGTGTTCGGTTGGCGAGTCTCTTCGTCATCGCTGTCACTGGGTGGCCCCTTCCCCTTGTGTTCGGCATTAAGCTTGCGGGCTTATTTAAAGACCCAACAGCTTCTGTTGGTATGATTGGCTGGTTTATCGGGGGTGCCATGAATCTGGCAGGGCCGATCCAGTATCTTGTCTAAATCGGATGGTCTGTCTCTGTTTGCCTTGAATGGCTTTTTCCGTTGACCGGGTTTGGAGCCGCTGGATCCGGCGTTGACCGCCGTGTCTTGTGTTCCTTCATTATTATTTTGATATTTTTGTTTATTGCGTCGTGGCATGCCGCTGCCGTCTCGAACTTCGGAAGTGCCCGGATCACTGGTGCTGTTGCTTCTACGGGCGAGTCAGCTGTCTTCTCCCGCGCAAAAGCGGGTCATCAGAGCGGTAAGGGCTGCCATGGATTTTGGTTTTTCTTGATCGAGGTGGCGGGCAAGCCACTCATCTCGGACGCTATGTTTAAAGGCCGCGAGGGCTTCGGCGTCCGGACAATCGACAATTTGGTTCTTTTTAATTAAGAACCTAGTCCAGAGCTTCCTGGCTGACTCCCCGGGCTGCTGGATAATGTGACTTAGGTCATCGGCATCCGGGGGCCGGGCATATGTACCTTGGAAGTTATTGCGGAAGGCGTCCTCCAAGTCTTCTGAGCTTCCAATTGAGTTCTCTGGGAGGCTGTTTAGCCAGTGCCGCGCTGGTCCCTTTAGTTTTAGTGGGAGGTATTTGATGGCGTGAAGATCATCACCGCGGGCCATATGAATATGGAGAAGAAAATCCTCAATCCATACCGCGGGGTCTGTTGTCCCATCATATGATTCGATGTTCACGGGTTTAAACCCTTCTGGGAATTCGTGTTCCATTACTTCATCAGTGAAGCAGAGGGGGTGTGCGGCGCCTCTATATCGGGCCAAGTCGCGACGTAGCTCGGATGGAGTCCGTCTGCGGTTTTCGGCCCGGGCGTGGTTATGTTTCTCACGTCCGGCTAGATGGCCGCTGTCGCGCGTCGGGGCACGCCCCCGCGATCCGTAGATCGATCTGGTCTGACCTGCTCTATTGTCCAGGTCCTGCTGCAGGTCATATGTATAACCCTGGGCTGTTATGTCCCTGCCTTTAGGGCGGGGTAGTATGGGCTGGTGTTCGGCTTGAGTTGCCGCTTTGTCCTGGCCACGTGGTGGTCGGTCAGCCGCATTATGCGCTGATGGTACGGGCTCCAGCGCCTCGTCATCGAATTGAGGTAACAATTTGCACTTCGGGTAGCTTTTGGTTGGGCGCTCGAGGCCGTATTCCTCGGCTGCCAGGACATTAGTCCACCTGTCATTGAGCAGATCTTGATCAGCTTGAAGTTGCTGCTGCTTCTTTTTCAGGTTCCTTGCAGTGGCGATTAGCCAGCGCTTAAAGCGCTCCTGCTCGAGAGGTTCCTCAGGTACGATGAAGTCTTCATCACCGAGGCTCACCTCATCCTCGGAGAGTAGGAGATAATTACTGTCCTTCGAGTCTTCGTTTATGGTCTGTTCATCAGGGCTAACTTTCCCATCTTCCTGATCACCTTGTTTGGAAGTTGGCTCGACGGGGTCTTCTCTGTCTTCGGCATCATCCTGAGTGTTGTTGTCTCCTGTGCCGGTATTGCTATTTTTTCCACGGCGTGATTTAGAGCGGCGCCGCTGACGTCGGCGCTTTGGCTGTATCTCAGGAGGTTTATCCTCGACTGGATCTTCCTTGTCATCGCCGCTATTCTCTTTGGGTGTATCCACCATGTACACGTCATACGAAGAGGTGGCCGTCCAGCGTCCGGTCAACGGCGGGTTTTGGGCCTGCTCTTCTCCGGCATCGTCGTCCATACCGTCGATGTCTTCGGAGCCATAATGGAGCATGTCGGTTAAGTCCTCGACAGTGGCTATAAAGTGGGTGGTGGGTGGGACGTAAAATTCCCTGCTCTCTGGCCCTAGTCTGGGCTGGGCGTAGTTCGAACGTTGCTCCTCTGTAATGACAAGGGATCGCATTAAGTCCAGAGCCTCGCTTAAAGGCGAGGTTTGGCCTGAGAGAAGAGAGCCCGTGGAGTGCGGAGAGAGGGAGACTCTTTGGCCGAACTCACACGATGTTGACTCCGAGGATTCGGAGCCAGTGTCCGGAGAAGGGTCCGTCTTCATGATGGTTGCCAGCGACACTACTTCCCCCGGCTCTCCCACAATGGGCCTAGTGTCCGCAGATAGTCCGGCGAGCTCAGGGAGCCCGTCTTCGGACCTGGCGATACGCTCCGGATCTAAGGCCAGGGCGGAGGTTGGGGGCACGAATGCTTGGAAGATCAAGTCTCCTTGGATATCAGCGACATAGTCCAGATTTCCAAAACTAATCTGGTGACCTGGGGCGTAGCTGTCGATCTGCTCTAGATGGCCAAGCGAGTTGGCCCGCAGTGCGAAGCCGCCGAACACAGAGATCTGTCCGGGGAGGAAAACCTCCCCCAGGGCAGCATTGTTGTAGATGATTGATGGAGCCATCGAACCTTCTGGTGACGACGCAGCGGAACTCTCAATGAAAGTACCAATGTCAGTGTCAAAACCGGCGAATCTCGGTTAGGGGGTCCCGAACTGTGCGTCTAAGGTCGATGGTAACAGGAGACAGGGGACATGATGTTTACCCAGGTTTGGGCCCTCTCTATGGAGGTAATACCCTACTTCTTGCTTGATTGATCTTGATGAATATGAGTATTACAAGAGTTGATCTACCACGAGATTGTGATGGCTAAACCCTAGAAGTCTAACCTGTATAATTATGATTGCCTCTATGGACTAAACCCTCCGGTTTATATAAACACCGGAGGGGACTAGGGTTGTACAAAGTCGGTTACAGAGAAAGGAATCTTCATATCCGAACGCCAAGCTTGCCATCCACGCCAAGGAGAGTCCCATCCGGACACAGGAGAGAGTCTTCTGTCTTGTATCTTCACGGCCCATCAGTCCGGCACATGTCCAACAGGCCGGATGCCCGAGGACCCCTTAATCCAGGACTCCCTCAGTGAGTGTATATTTATAAGGAAAGGGACAGCACATCATAATTACGCAGGTGCCCTTAGCGGTTCACATCCTAAGGACACGTGGCATGCATGCAACTTATTGAAAGTTGTTCCATATTCCCACGCACGCCTGGATTGCCGGGTGGTCGTTCCGGCTTCTCCAGTATTCAGGTAATAAGGATATAGCATTAAAAACGGATTTCAATTTTTGTCTCTTTGTCTTCTGCTGACAAGGATGCAGATAAGACAATCGACAGTTTCAATAGAATGCATATGATTTGGATAGATAGAATTTGAGGTAGAAGCACAGAAGGGGTTAGGGTTCGATCACATTCACTTAGATCAAAAATTCAAGTATGAAGACATAGCTATAAGTGAATGCTGTAGAGGACAGAACACGAATATATGTATATATCAGCATAAGATCAACTCAACATTGTGAAGATAAACGTGATGTCAAATCAATGTTGAAGACAAACCAAATGCGAAGACTTTGCAATTGTGACGCCAATTGAAACACTTCAAACAAGAATTTGGTGGTGGCGTTACCCACCGTATAGGAAGTATTAGACCCAGACACGGCACACAATTATCGTGGCACTCCGAAGTCAAATTCTGCGTTAATGTACTCACACTTAGAGTGTATGTCTTCATTAATTGAAGATATATGTTACTTCGTGTGTTACACATCTAAGTCATCAATATGCATAAGCGTTAGGATGTGTGTCCAATTACAGGACATTCGAGGATTCTAAGATATTTAGGTCACACCGCAACTTGCAAAACCTTTTCTTGTCCAAGGGCTTTGTGAAGATATCTACCAATTTCTCTTCAGTGTTGACGTGAATGATATCAATATCTTCATGACATGATCTCTGATAAAGTGATGATGGATCTGAATGTGCTTTGTCTTCGAGTGCTGGACTAGGTTGTTGGCAATCTTGATGGCCCTTTCATTGTCACAGTAGAGTGGCACTTGCTTCAGGTGAATGCCATAGTCCTTGAGAGCTTGCTTCATCCATAGAAGCTGAGCGCAGCAGGATCCAGCAGCAATGTATTCAAATTCAGCAGTGGAGAGAGATACACAGTTCTGCTTCTTTGAAGACCAACAGACAAGAGATCGCCCAAGAAAATGACATGTGCCTGATGTGGACTTGCGATCAACCTTGTCACCAGCATAGTCAGCATTAGAGAATCCAACTAGATCAAACTCTGAGCCCTTTGGATACCATAATCCTAGTGTTGGGGTGTAAGCCAAATATCGAAGAATTCGCTTCACTGCTAAGTGATGCGATTCCTTTGGTGCCGCTTGGAATCAGGCACACATGCAATTGCTAAGCATTATATCTGGACTAGATGCACATAAATAGAGTAAAGAACCAATCATGGAGCGGTATACCTTTTGATTGAACTCTTTACCATTGTCGTCGGGACCCAATTGACCTTTGGTTGGCATTGGCGTCGTGTACCCTTTGCAGTCTTGCATTCCAAACTTCTTCAGGCAATCTTTGAGGTATTTCTCTTGTGATATGAAGATGCCATTGCTCTGCTGACGGATTTGAAGACCAAGGAAGAATTTCAGCTCACCCATCATGGACATCTGATATTGCTCTTGCATCATGTGTCCAAACTCATCACTGTATCTCTTGTCAGTGCAGCTGAAGATAATGTCATCCACATAGATCTGGCATACAAACAGTTCACCATCGTATGTCTTCGTGAAGAGAGTGGGATCCAGGGAACCAGGTTTGAAGCCTTTGCTCTTCAGGAAGTCTTTGAGTGTGTCATACCAAGCGCGAGGGGCTTGTTTGAGGCCATACAGTTCCTTGTTGAGCTTGTATACCATGTCATGATGTTTTGGGTCTTCAAAGCCAGGTGGTTGTGCAACATACACATCTTCTTCAATCTTGCAATTTATAAAAGCACTCTTCACATCCATTTGGTATAAGAGGATGTTGTGATGGTTGGCATAGGCTAGCAGTATGCGAATGGCTTCAAGCCAAGCCACCGGAGCAAATGTTTCATCGAAGTGAATCCCTTCTACTTGAGTTTATCCTTGAGCAACAAGACGAGCCTTGTTTCTGACAACTTGACCATGCTCATATTGTTTGTTGCGATAGATCCATTTGGTGCCTATGATATTGTGCTTACGAGGATCAGGACGCTTAACCAATTCCCACACATTGTTCAGCTCAAACTATTGAAGCTCTTCTTGCATAGCTTGAATCCATTTAGGTTCCATGAAGGCTTGAACAACTTTCTTGTGTTCAGATATAGAGACAAATGCAAAGTGCCCATAGAAATTTGCTAGTTGTGTTGCTCTTGAACGAGTGAGTGGACCAGGTGCATTGATGCTATCAATTATCTTCTCAATTTGTACTTCATTTGCAACATGAGGATGAACTAGACGAAGACTTTGCCCTTGCTGATCATTGTCTTCGTCTTCAGCATTGGCTTCAGGCTGAGTAGTGTCTACAGGTTGATTAGGTGCAGAAATGATGATTTCTTCTTCAGCATGTGCCTCTGAAGGTATGATTTCTCCAGTACCCATAAGCTTGATCGATTCACTAGGTGAGACTTCATCTAGCACATTTGGCAGGTGCTCTCTTTGCGAGCCATTAGTTTCATCGAGCCGCACATCCACAGTTTCAACAATTTTATAGTGAAAGAGGTTGAAGACTCTGTAGGAGTGCGAATTCTTTCCGTAGCCAAGCATAAAAACCTTCATGTGCTTTCGGTGCAAATTTTGAAGTGTGATGTGGATCCTTGATCCAGCACCTAGCACCAAATACTCTGAAGTAACTGACATTTGGCTTCTTACCAGTTAGGAGCTCATAGGATGTCTTCTTTAGAAGCTTGTGAAGATAAACACGGTTTATGACATGGCATGCAGTATCAATGGCTTCAGGCCAAAACTTCCTTGGAGTCTTGTACTCATCAAGCATCGTCCAAGCCATCTCAATGAGTGTTATGTTCTTGCGCTCCACGATGCCATTCTGTTGAGGTGTGTATGGAGCTGAGAACTCATGGGTGATGCCCAATGTATCAAGATAAGTATCGAGGCCGGTGTTCTTGAACTCTGTGCCGTTGTCACTTCTAATATGCTTGATCTTGATGCCATAGTTCGTCATGTCATGATTGGCGAATCGTCTGAAGACATCCTGCACTTCATTCTTATAGAGAATTATATGCACCCATGTATATCTAGAGTAATCATCAACAATGACGAAGCCATAGAGGCAAGCAGTGGTAGTAAGGGTGGAGTAGCGAGTAGGGCCAAATAAGTCCATGTGAAGCAGCTCGAAGGGACGAGTTGTCATCATGATTGTCTTTGAGGTATGCTTGGCCCTAGTCATCTTTCCAGCTTCGCAGGCACCACACAGATGATCCTTCTTGAACTTGACGCCCTCGATGCCAACGACATGTTTCTTCTTCGCGAGTGTGTACAAGTTCTTCATGCCAGCATGCCCTAGCCTCCGATGCCAGAGCCAGCACTCTGAAGCTTTTGCTAGAAGACATATGGCCAACTATGGTCCTGCTGAGAAATATACCATGTACATATCATCTTTTCGATACCCTTCAAAGACTAGAGATTTGTCAGATTCCATAATCACAAGGCAACGATATTTTCCAAATATCACAATCATGTTCAAGTCACAAAGCATTGAGACAGGCATTAAGTTGAAACCTAGGGATTCAACAAGCATCACTTTATCCATGTGCTGATCCTTTGAGATTGCAACTCTACCTAGACCCAATACCTTGCTTTTACCAGTGTCAGCAAATGTGATGTGACTCTTGTCAGATGGACGTAGGGTTGAATCCATCAGAAGACTTCGATCACCAGTCATGTGGTTAGTGCATCCACTATCCATAATCCATTCTGAAGCCTTTGGTGTCATACCCTACAGTGCAGTTTGGGGGATAGGCTTCACCAAGGGTATTGTGAAGCATAAACATTTGACGAACAAGTGGATTATGAAAGTTCAGATCTTGGTTAGGATAAACAGGATGATTGTCAAGGAATCCTGGAACGAAATACATAGTAAGACCATTTGGGAATTTTATCTTGCGCCCCACAAGATGTTTTAGGTCCCCAGCATAAGCATCAGACGCCTTTGATTTCCGACTGGAGACCTTTCCCTGCAAAAGAGAGTTAATTTTTCTTAACCCCCACATCTTCAGGGGTGGCTTAGAAGCAATGAGTCTAAGTGCAACATCTGAGAACTTCGGCTTTGGAGCCCTAGCAAATAGCCTTGCAGGTGGTGAATAATACTCATAAGAATAAGTAGAATAGTTCTTGGTCTTATGAACATAGCGGTTTGACAAAACACGCTCATATTCATAAGTCTGAGTATGGTTTCCCTGCAAAACATTGGCGTTAGGGTGACTCTGGTGAGTCCTCTGTCTGTATGAAGCCTTTGGACCATATGAAGCCTTTGGTCTGGGGTTTGTCTTCTTCCCAGGTGGTGTCATGATGACATTCACAGGAAGATTCTCAAGATAACTTTTGGGCACCCAGATCTTCTTCATAGGTGGCCCATTCCTGTAGTTAGTACCAATATACCTGGCAAACACTTCACCATTCTGATTCTTAAACAGTTTATAGTTTGCATCAAAGGATTCATCAATGATAATCGAGTTAGCACAAGTGAAGCCAGATAAGGTAGATGGATCCACCGAAGGTCCCTTTGCAGCAACCCATGTGGTTTTGGGGTACTGCTCAGGCTTCCAGTAAGAACCATCAACATTAATTTTCCTCTCGAACCCAACACCCTCTTTCCTAGGGTTTCGGTCCAGAATCTTCTTTTTGAGGACATCACATAGTGTTTGATGCCCTTTGAGACTTTTGTACATTCCTGTCTCAAGAAATGTCTTCAACCTGGCATTCTCATCAGCAATAGTAGTGGTATCTGATACGTCTCCAACGTATCTATAATTTATGAAGTATTCATGCTATTATATTATCCATCTTGGATGTTTAATGGGCTTTACTATGCACTTTTATATTATTTTTGGGACTAACCTATTGACCCAGAGCCCAGTGCCAGTTCCTGTTTTTTCCCTTGTTTCAGTGTTTCGAAGAAAAGGAATATCAAACGGAGTCGAAACAGAATGAAACCTTCTGGAGAAGTTATTTTTGGAAGGAAAGCAACCCGAGAGACTTGGAGTGCACGTCAAGAAAGCAACAAGGGAGGCACGAGGCAGGGGGGCGCGTCCTCCACCCTCGTGGGCCCCTTGTGGCTCCCCTGACGTATTTCTTCCGCCTATATATACATCCATATACCCTAAAACGATCGGGGAACAGAATAGATCGGGAGTTCTGCTGCCGCAAGCCTCTATAGCCACCAAAACCCAATCGGGACCCTGTTCCGGCACCCTGCCGGAGGGGGGAACCCTCACCGGTGGCCATCTTCATCATCCCGGCGCTCTCCATGACGAGGAGGGAGTAGTTCACCCTCGGGGCTGAGGGTATGTACCAGTAGCTATGTGTTTGATCTCTCTCTCTCTCGTGTTCTTGAGATGATACGATCTTGATGTATCGCGAGCTTTGCTATTATAGTTGGATCTTATGATGTTTCTCCCCCTCTACTCTGTTGTAATGGATTGAGTTTTCCCTTTGAAGTAATCTTATCGGATTGAGTCTTTAATGATTTGAGAACACTTGATGTATGTCTTGCCGTGCGTATCTGTGGTGACAATGGGATATCACGTGATTCACTTGATGTATGTTTTGGTGATCAACTTGCGGGTTCCGCCCATGAACCTATGCATAGGGGTTGGCACACGTTTTCGTCTTGACTCTCCGGTAGAAACTTTGGGGCACTCTTTGAGGTTCTATGTGTTGGTTGAATAGATGAATCTGAGATTGTGTGATGCATATCGTATAATCATTCCCACGGATACTTGAGGTGACATTGGAGTATCTAGGTGACATTAGGGTTTTGGTTGATGTGTGTCTTAAGGTGTTATTTTACTACGAACTCTAGGGCTGTTTGTGACACTTATAGGAATAGCCCAATGGATTGATCGGAAAGAATAACTTTGAGGTGGTTTCGTACCCTACCATAATCTCTTCGTTTGTTCTCCGCTATTAGTGACTTTGGAGTGACTCTTTGTTGCATGTTGAGGGATAGTTATATGATCCAATTATGTTATTATTGTTGAGAGAACTTGCACTAGTGAAAGTATGAACCCTAGGCCTTGTTTCCTAGCATTGCAATACTGTTTGTGCTCACTTTTATCATTAGTTACCTTGTTGTTTTTATATTTTCAGATTACAAAAACCTATATCTACCATCCATATCGCACATGTATCACCATCTCTTCGCCGAACTAGTGCACCTATACAATTTACCATTGTATTGGGTGTGTTGGCGACACAAGAGACTCTTTGTTATTTGGTTGCAGGGTTGTTTGAGAGAGACCATCTTCATCCTATGCCTCCCACGGATTGATAAACCTTAGGTCATCCACTTGAGGGAAATTTGCTACTGTCCTACAAACCTCTGCACTTGGAGGCCCAACAACGTCTACAAGGAGAAGGTTGTGTAGTAGACATCAAGCTCTTTTCTGGTGCCGTTGCTGGGGAGGCTAGGTAAGCGGCACTCACACCCCGTCAACTAAGCTCTTTTCTGGCGCCGTTGCCAGGGAGGTGAGTGCTTGAAGGTATATCTTTAGATCTTGCAATCGAATCTTTTAGTTTCTTGTTTTATCACTAGTTTAGTTTATAAAAGAAAACTAGAAAAAAATGGAATTGAGTTTGTCTCATACGCTTCATCTTTTTAATATCTTTCGTGAGTATGATGGAAAGGAAAATTGTGCCAAAGTACTAGAAGAAGAATTACATAGAATGCTTGGCATAAAATATGTGAATGATGAGCATGATTGCAATGTTGTTAGTATGAATTCTTTGAATACCCATGATGCTAATGATATGCAAAGCCACAAGCTTGGGGAATCTATGTTTGATGAAGATGATATTTTTTGTCCCCCAAGCTTTGATGAGCAAATTTACTATGATGAAAGCATGCCTCCTATCTATGATGATTATTGTGATGACACGTATGCTATAAAGAATAATGATAACCATGAAACTTGTCATCTTGATCTTAATTTTCAATCACATGATAGTTATTTTGTTGAGTTTGCTCCCACTACTATTGATGAGAATAGATTTGCTTATGTGGAGAGTAGTAAAATTTCTATGCAAGTAGATCATGAAAAGAATGATTTAGGTGCTGGTTATATTGTTGAATTAATTCATGATGCTACTGAAAATTATTATGAGGGAGGAATATATGCTTGTAGGAATTGCAATAATATCAAGTTTCCTCTCTATGTGCTTAAAGTTTTGAAGTTATGCTTGTTTTGCCTTCATATGCTAGTTGATTATTGTTCCCATAAGTTGTTTGCTCACAAAATCCCTATGCATAGGAAGTGGGTTAGACTTAAATGTGCTAGTCATATTCTTCATGATGCTCTCTTTATGTTTCAATTCCTATCTTTTATGTGAGCATCATTGAAATCATCATGCCTAGCTAGGGGTGTTAAACGATAGCGCTTGTTGGGAGGCAACCCAATTTTATTTTAGTTTATTTCTTTTTGGTTCTGTTTAGTAATAAATAATTCATCTATCTTATGTTTAGATGTGGTTTTGTGTTTTAGTTAGTGTTTGTGCCAAGTAGAACCTTTGGGAAGACTTGGGTGAAGTCTTTATGATCATGCTGTAAAAAACAGAAACTTTAGCGCTCATGAAATTAGCTTCAACTTTTTACTGGATAGTGCTATTTAGTTTATTCTTTTTGAATATGATTACTAGACAAATTCCTCAGATCCACCAATTTATTTTAGAATTTTTGGAGTTCCAGAAGTTTGCGTTAGTTACAGATTACTACAGACTGTTCTGTTTTTGACAGATTCTGTTTTCTATGTGTTGTTTGCTTATTTTGATAAATCTATGGTAGTAAAATAGTTTATAAACCATAGAGAAGTTGGAATACAGTAGGTTTAACACCAATACAAATAAATGATGAGTTCATTACAGTACCTTTAAGTGGTGTTTTGTTTTCTTTCGCTAACGGAGCTTACGAGTTCTCTGTTAAGTTTTGTGTTGTGAAGTTTTCAAGTTTTGGGTAAAGATTCGATGGACTATGGAATAAGGAGTGGAAAGAGCCTAAGCTTGGGGATTCCCAAGGCACCCCAAGGTAATATTCAAGGACAACCAAGAGCCTAAGCTTGGGGATGCCCCGGAAGGCATCCCCTCTTTCGTCTTCGTTCATCGGTAACTTTACTTGGAGCTATATTTTGTTGGGGAACGTAGCAATAATTCAAAATTTTCCTATGTGTCACCAAGATCAATCTAGGAGATGCTAGCAACGAGAGAGAGGGAGTGCATCTTCATACCCTTGAAGATCGCTAAGCGAAAGCGTTACAAGAACGCGGTTGATGGAGTCGTACTCGCAGCGATTCAAATCGCGGAAGATCCGATCTAGCGCCGAACGGACGGCGCCGCCGCGTTCAACACACGTAGAGCCCGGGGACGTCTCCTCCTTCTTGATCCAGCAAGGGGAGAGGAGAAGTTGAGGGAGAACTCCAGCAGCACGACGGCGTGGTGGCAATGGAGCTCGTGGTTCTCCGGCAGAGCTTCACTAAGCACTACGGAGGAGGAGGAGGAGTTGGAGGAGGAGAGGGCTGCGCCAGGCCAGGGGTGCGGCTGCCCTCCCACCCCTCCACTATATATAGGGGCAAGGGAGAGGGGGGCCAGCCCCTTAGATCCCATCTGGTGGGAGGGGCGGCGGCCAGGGAGGGTGGCTTGCCCCCCAAGTCAAGGGGGGCGCCCCCTCCAGGGTTTCCCCCAACCCTAGGCGCATGGGCCCTAGGGGAAGGTTGGTGCCCAGCCCACTTAGGGGCTGGTTCCCTTCCACCTACAGCCCATAAGGCCCTCCGGGGCAGGTGGACCCTCCCGGTGGACCCCCGGAACCCCTTCGGTGGCCCCGGTACAATACCGGCATACCCCCGAATACTTCCGGTGACCGTATGATGACTTCCCATATATAAATATTTACCTCCGGACCATTGCGGAACTCCTCGTGACGTCCGGGATCCTATCCGGGACTCCGAACAACCTTCGGTAACCACATACTATTTCCCATAACAACTCTAGCGTCGCCGAACCTTAAGTGTGTAGACCCTACGGGTTCGGGAACCATGCAGACATGACTGAGACACCTCTCCGGCCAATAACCAATAGCGGGATCTGGATACCCATATTGGCTCCCACATGTTCCACGATGATCTCATCGGATGAACCACGATGTCGGGGATTCAATCAATCCCGTATACAATTCCCTTTGTCAATCGGTATGTTACTTGCCCGAGATTCGATCGTCGGTATCCCAATACCTCGTTCAATCTTGTTACCAGCAAGTCACTTTACTCGTTCCGTAATGCATGATCCCGCGACTAACTACTTAGTCACATTGAGCTCATTATGATGATGCATTACCGAGTGGGCTCAGAGATACCTCTCCGTCATACGGAGTGACAAATCCCAGTCTCGATTCGTGCCAACCCAACAGACACTTTCGGAGATACCTGTAGTGCACCTTTATAGCCACCCAGTTACGTTGTGATGTTTGATACACCCAAAGCATCCCTACGGTATCCGGGAGTTGCACAATCTCATGGTCTAAGGAAACGATACTTGATATTAGAAAAGCTCTTAGCAAACGAACTACACGATCTTGTGCTATGCTTAGGATTGGGTCTTGTCCATCACATCATTCTCCTAATGATGTGATCCCGTTATCAATGACATCCAATGTCCATGGTCAGGAAACCATAACCATCTATTGATCAACGAGCTAGTCAACTAGAGGCTTACTAGGGACATGTTGTGGTCTATGTATTCACACATGTATTACGGTTTCCAGTTAATACAATTATAGCATGAACAATAGACAATCATCATGAACAAGGAAACACAATAATAACCATTTTATTATTGCCTCTAGGGCATATTTCCAACATATTTTTATTCACCACATGATATGTGTTTTGCTTGGAGCGTCGTTTTATTTTCTTTAGCTTTGCTTGCCGTTTGAATAAAATACCAAGATCTGATCTTAAATGAGAGAGAGTCTTCACATAGCTAAATAATTATTTAACTACTCATTGATCTTCACTTATATCTTTTTGGAGTAGTTTGTCATTTACTCGTGTGCTTCACTTATATCCTATGAGTAAATGGTTGAATGATTTGAATGTCATAAATCTGAAATTATTTATGTTTCATATGCTTATCCCATGGGGAGTAATGACTTTACATATAAGAAGTAGAGGTGGTAAATTTATTGAAGGTTAGCAAACATTGTATTAGTCACTTGAACAATTCATGAAAGAATATTGAAAGAAGAGAGATTTCACATATAATACTATCTTGGACATCTTCTATGATTGTGAGCCCCATTAATTATTTTTAAACCTGAGCAAATTAGTTGAAGTTGGACAAGGAAGACAACATAATGAGTTATGCTTGGGTATATTTGTATAGAAGTTATATTGTTATGGATCCTCTAACATGTGGTGCTTGCTATTTAGAATCCTTTGCTAGCCAAAATATCTGTACTAAGCGGGAATACTGCTTGTGCATCCAAATTCCTTGAACCAAGTTTTCTTCCATGAGTGTCCACCATATCTACCTATTTGCGGTATTTACTTGCCATTCCAAGTAAATTTTCATGTGCCAAACTCTAAACCTTCAAATAATAATCTATTTTGTATGCCCGAATCGCTCATGTAGCGACTACGGGTTAGCAGTATCTTCCATGCTAGGTGGGTTATTCTCACGATGAGTGGACTCCGCTCATCATTCACGAGAAAATGGCTGGTAACTGGGATGCCCAGTCCCATGATCAAAAGATCGAAATCAAATAAAAAAATAATTGCAAACAAAACTCCCCCAGGTTTGATGTTAGTTGGAGGCACCCGTTGTTTCGGGCAAGCCATGGATTGATGATTGTTGGTGGAGGGGGAGTAAAAATCTTTACCTTTCTGTTTGGGAACCACCTATAATGTATGTAGTATGGAAGATATTGGGAACTCTTGGTCGTTATGTTGACAATGAAAGCATACCTCTCAAAATTATTTTCATCTTTGTTTTTGCTTCAAGCTCTGGCACCTCTGCAAATCCCTGCTTCCCTCTGCGAAGGGCCTATCTTTTACTTTTATGCAAGAGTCAGTAGTATTCCTTCTCATTCCAACCTACTCTTTAGTTGGCAAGCATCATGTGATGGAAAGATCTAAGCATATATGGCCATTCAAATATATTTGAGCATGAATTATTACTGTTGACATTACCCTTGAGGTAAAAGGTTGGGAGGCGAAACATTAAGCCCCTATCTTTCTTTGTGTTCGATGAATACTATTTGTTCTAAAAATATGCTTTAAGTGGTAGCAATCATGGAAGACTAAATGATAGTTGAGTATGTGGAGTTTGCTAAATCAAAGCTCTGACATAGACTCTTCCTGAAAATAAGATGAATTGCAATTGTTTGATGACTAATAACACGGTTTGTTAGTTTTCAAGAAAGTTTATGATCTATACTTTAACATGTGAATAGCTTGTTACTTAATCATGCAAAGTTCTATGAGTTGAGCTACTGTTATGACATATAATGATGCTAGAAAAGGTGATTGAAATTATCATTGATCAAACTTATGCACCTGCTAGCATTCACACTTCATAAATTCTTTCTTTTATCATTTACCTACTCGAGGACGAGAAGGAATTAGGCTTGGGGATGCTGATACGTCTCCAACGTATCTATAATTTATGAAGTATTCATGCTATTATATTATCCATCTTGGATGTTTAATGGGCTTTACTATGCACTTTTATATTATTTTTGGGACTAACCTATTGACCCAGAGCCCAGTGCCAGTTCCTGTTTTTTCCCTTGTTTCAGTGTTTTGAAGAAAAGGAATATCAAACGGAGTCGAAACGGAATGAAACTTTCTGGAGAAGTTATTTTTGGAAGGAAAGCAACCCGGGAGACTTGGAGTGCACGTCAGGAAAGCAACGAGGGAGGCACGAGGCAGGGGGTGCGCCCACCCCCCTGGGCGCGCCCTCCACCCTCGTGGGCCCCTCGTGGCTCCCCTGACGTATTTCTTCCGCCTATATATATATCCATATACCCTAAAACGATCGGGGAGCAGAATAGATCGGGAGTTCCGCCGCCGCAAGCCTCTGTAGCCACCAAAACCCAATCGGGACCCTGTTCCGGCACCCTGCCGGAGGGGGGAACCCTCACCGGTGGCCATCTTCATCATCTCGGCGCTCTCCATGACGAGGAGGGAGTAGTTCACCCTCGGGGCTAAGGGTATGTACCAGTAGCTATGTGTTTGATCTCTCTCTCTCTCTCTCGCTCTCTCGTGTTCTTGAGATGATACGATCTTGATGTATCGCGAGCTTTGCTATTATAGTTGGATCTTATGATGTTTCTCCCCCTCTACTCTCTTGTAATGGATTGAGTTTTCCCTTTGAAGTAATCTTATCGGATTGAGTCTTTAATGATTTGAGAACACTTGATGTATGTCTTGCCGTGCGTATCTGTGGTGACAATGGGATATCACGTGATTCACTTGATGTATGTTTTGGTGATCAACTTGCGGGTTCCGCCCATGAACCTATGCATAGGGGTTGGCACACGTTTTCGTCTTGACTCTCCGGTAGAAACTTTGGGGCACTCTTTGAGGTTCTATGTGTTGGTTGAATAGATGAATCTGAGATTGTGTGATGCATATCGTATAATCATTCCCACGGATACTTGAGGTGACATTGGAGTATCTAGGTGACATTAGGGTTTTGGTTGATGTGTGTCTTAAGGTGTTATTTTACTACGAACTCTAGGGCTGTTTGTGACACTTATAGGAATAGCCCAATGGATTGATCGGAAAGAATAACTTTGAGGTGGTTTCGTACCCTACCATAATCTCTTCGTTTGTTCTCCGCTATTAGTGACTTTGGAGTGACTCTTTGTTACATAATTGGATAGTTATATGATCCAATTATGTTATTATTGTTGAGAGAACTTGCACTAGTGAAAGTATGAACCCTAGGCCTTGTTTCCTAGCATTGCAATACTGTTTATGCTCACTTTTATCATTAGTTACCTTGCTGTTTTTATATTTTCAGATTACAAAAACCTATATCTACCATCCATATCGCACTTGTATCACCATCTGTTCGCCGAACTAGTGCACCTATACAATTTACCATTGTATTGGGTGTGTTGGGGACACAAGAGACTCTTTGTTATTTGGTTGCAGGGTTGTTTGAGAGAGACCATCTTCATCCTACGCCTCCCACAGATTGATAAACCTTAGGTCATCCACTTGAGGGAGATTTGCTACTGTCCTACAAACCTCTGCACTTGGAGGCCCAACAACGTCTACAAGGAGAAGGTTGTGTAGTAGACATCAGTATCCTCAGTAGAGGGGTTAGTTACCACATCAGCAGTTGAAGATATTGCAACAGTAGCAGCAGTAGAACATTCAGCAATAGAGACAACGTTATCACGCTCAAGACATTCATGGTGGTTCAAATCCTTCCTGAGCGAAACTGATCTGTTGAGCGCGAAGTGACTCGTTCTCTTTTTGAAGATCTTCATGAGCCGCTCTCAAGTTCTCAAGTTCTTGCTTCCTTTGAAGATAATCGTAGGAAAGCTTTTCATGAGTTGTTAAGAGCGCTTCATGGCGACTTTCAAGTTCCTCGTACTTAACATGAAGATTTTTGATGTCTTCAATTAAGGACTGAGATCGGGTCATTTTCGCGTCCAATAGGTAATCGCTTTTGTCTAACAACTTTTGAATATGTTCCATAGCAGTTTTTTGTTCAGTTGCAATTTTAGCAAGTGTTTTGTAGCTAGGTTTAGATTCACATTCAAAGTCATCTTCACTTGATGTTTGAAAGTAAGCATCGCATGAGTTTACCTTGGCACCACGTGCCATGAAGCAGTAGGTGGGAGCAGAGTCATCCTCATCATCATCATCAGCGTTGGTGACGGGGCCATTGTCTTCAGTGTTGAAGATGGACTTGGCAACATAGGCAGTAGCTAGAGCCAGGCTCGCAACTCCTGAATCAGACTCCACCTCTGCCTCCTCAGAATCAGACTCCTCCTCTGAATCCATCTCCTTGCCAACAAAAGCACGAGCCTTGCCAGATGAGCTCTTCCTGTGTGATGAAGACTTTGACGAAGACTTTGATGAAGACTTTGAGGATTTCTTCTTCTTCTTCATGTCATTAGAATCATATTCCTTGCTCTTCTTCTTCTTCTTCCTCTTCTTCTTCTTCTTCTTCTTCTTCCTCTTCTTCTTCTTCTTCTTCTTCTTCTTCTTCTTCTTCTTCTTCTTCTTCTTCTTCTTCTGTCCCATTGTGGACACTCAGAGATGTAGTGACCAGGTTTCTTGCACTTGTGGCATGTTCTCTTCTTGTGATCACGAGTAGACGCTTCATCATTTCTTGAGCTGGATCTTGAAGACTTTCCGAAGCCTTTCTTCTTGGTGAACTTTTGGAACTTCTTCACAAGCATAGCAAGCTCCTTTCCAATGTCTTCAGGATCCTCGCAACAGCAGTTAGATTCTTCTTCAGATGAGGAAACAACCTTTGCCTTCAAAGCGCGAGTTTGGCCATAGTTGGGACCATAGATATCTCTTTTCTCAAATAACTAGAACTCATGTGCGTTGAGCCTCTCAAGTATGTCAGACGGATCAAGAGTCTTGAAGTCAGGGCGTTCTTGAATCATCAGGGCCAGGGTGTCGAATGAGCTGTCAAGCGATCTCAAGAGTATCTTGACGATTTCATGCTTGGTGATCTCAGTGGCGCCGAGTGCGTGAAGCTCATTTGTGATATCAGTGAGGCGATCAAATGTGAGCTGGACATTCTCATTGTCATTTCTCTTGAAGCGGTTGAAGATGTTGCGAAGAACACTGATACTTCAGTCTCTCTGGGTTGAGACGCCTTCTTTGACCTTGGGGAGCCAGTCCCAGACTAGCTTCGCAGTTTCCAGAGCACTCACACGACCATACTGTCCTTTGGTCAGATGACCACAGATGATGTTCTTGGCAGTCGAGTCCAGTTGAATGAACCTCTTGACATCAGCAGCGGTGACACCTTCACCGACCTTGGGAACGCCATTCTTGACGGCATACCAGAGGTCGACATCAATGGCTTCAAGATGCATACGCATCTTATTCTTCCAGTAGGGGTAATCAGTGCCATCGAAGACAGGCACACAGCGGAGACTTTGATTATCCCTGCAGCTAAGTAGTATGGATCAGGATGGAAGATAGTATGAAGCCAAACAACAACAATTTTCACTCAGTGAAGACAATCAGATCAGACAGGCAGGCAATGACTTCACGAAGACAAACTGTATGTAAAGAGAGGTAAAGGATAGAACCAGTTGCTTGGTGAGGAAAAGGATTTGTTGGACCAGTTGCAGTTGCTGTGACAACTGTACGTCTGGTTAGGGAGGCTGAGATTCAACTCAGAAGACCGTGTCTTCACCTTATTCCCCTTGAGCTAAGGACACTTAGTCCTTGCCCAATCACTCTGGTAAGTCTTCAAGGTAGACTTCCAAACCTTCACAGACTTCGTTCACCAGCAATCCACAATGACTCTTGGATGCTCAGAACACGACGCCTAACCGGCTGGAGGATTCACAGTCCTCAAGTGTAACAAGTCTTCAGATCATGCGGACAGAAAGACTTCTGTGATGCCTAACACTCTTTGGCTCTGGGTGTTTTGGGCTTTGTCCTCGCAAGGATCTCTCTCTCAAAAGCTTGGGAGGTGGGTTGCTCTCAAACGACAAAAGCCGTGCACAAACTCTGAGAAGCCACCAATTTATGGTGTAGGGGGGTGGGCTATTTATAGCCAGAAGGCAACCCGACCTGATTTGTCCAAAATGACCCTGGGTCACTAAGGAACTGACACGTGTCCAACGGTCAGATTTCAAACACACGCGACAGCTTGACTCATCCAGCTCTGGATAAGATTTTCTCTCATTGTCTTCGCTCGAAGACATAGGATTTGGTTGAGCATCACATCAGTCACTCCGACTTTGTTCACTTGGACCCCACTTAACAGTACGGTGGTTCCTATGACTCAACAAAGAAGAAAAGGAAACTACGAAACAACTATGTCTTCGCACTCCATAGTCTTCACGTGAATGTCTTCTCAAGTCATAATCTTCGTTGTGAATATCTTCACAGACCACCATTGTCTTCAATGTCTTCACATATTTTTAGGGGTCATCTCTAGTAGGTAAACCGAATCAACGTGGGACTACTACCTGTGTTATCCTGCAATTCTCGCAAACACATTAGTCTCTCAACCAAGTTTGTCGTCAATACTCCAAAACCAATTAGGGGTGGCACTAGATGCACTTACAGTGTGCCAGATCATAGCTTCAGTCTGGTCAGGGTTGGGTTGGGTTGGGTTTGGGATTTCTGGCCTGCCTCAGTTCCTTCTCCTGGGTCACTAGTCGCTGGTGGAGTGCTTGACCCTTGCTTCTCCTTCAAAAGTGACTCCATTCTCTTTAGGGTCTCGTTCAGAGCAATAACTTATTCCTGCATCCCCTCGAACTTGGAGTTGAGCTCCTCTGTGCGCGACCCAACATGTGCCAGGTCCAACCTCATGGCTCCCACTTCTTGAGTGTCTGCCTTTTCTTCCTGGCTCATCGATTTTGCCATCGGACTGCAAGCAAGGTACGGAATTTTACCTCAGAACTGGTCCGAAACCCTTCCTCGTCACAGCCCGATGTCGCCGCCTGACCAAGGCCCCCCTAGCGCACGAATCTGCTTGGATTACGGGATTTTACCACTGCAGCGTCATGCCACAACAACCGTATCTCCTGCTATAGATCTGCGCCCAATCAATCACCGCAGCCAGCGCCGCCGTGACCATGCTACCACTCCGCCGCCAGCGCCTCCGAGGACCGATAGCTGTTGATACCAATTGTCAGATCCCATTGGGATCGACAGGAACTTCTACTCCCGATGTTGGAGCACCCGTTATGATTTGGGATTTTGGGAAGAACCCTAGCTACGAAAATAAGTACAGATAAGCGGAGAAATAACTGGATATCTCATTTCATAGCTAAGATGAGAGCTGGGTGCAGACTTATATAGTGTAGAGTTACAGAGTTACTGTCGGAGTGCCTGGCAATTGTAGAGCTACAGTTTAAGCAGCGAAAACTAGACGATGGTTGCCAGCCGTTGGATCCAAGATAACTCCCTCCATCGTCCGATCTGCATAACTGGAACAAGCGCTAACTGATGGACTGAACAACTAGCACTACGCCAACAAGTTCTGGTAGCAGGGGTTGTGACAAAGCCTAGGACAAGGGGAAGAACAAACTCCGCGAAAACCCACCACCGCCGGCGGCCGATGAGTGCAAGGAGGAGGAAATCATCAAGGGGCTTCCTGAGCCGTTCAGTAGGGCCGAGCTCCTTGACCTCCTGGTTCAGGTCTGCCTCCGAGATCCCACCCTACTCTCCCGCCTCGCCACCTCGGCGGCCTCTGACGCCGTGCATCGCCGCCTCTACATCCACAGCCTCAGCCCCAGCGGCACCTCCGCCGCGCTAGCCACCGCCTTCGTCCCCTTTGGGGTCCTCGATGGGTGCCACGCCGTCGCTGACCGCGCCACCGGCCGCTACCGCGACTATGGCTTCATCATGTCTAGATTGGCAATGCTGCCTCGATGGGAGGTAGCCATACCCTGCTTGACTCTGTGGTTACACAGATTTCTTTATACCACATGTCGATGTGGCTAATGAACAAAACCTTCATTGAAAAGCTAGATAAACACAGACGCAGGTTCTTCTGGCAGGGGTGCAACAAAAAGAAGAGATACTATCTTGTCAAGTGGAGCAGAATCTGTAGATCCAGGGACAAAGGGGGTTTAGGCATAAAAGACCTCCGGAAGCAGAATATTAGCCTCATGGTTAAATGGTGGTGGAAGCTAGAGACTCAAAATGGGTTATTGGGGCTGGAAACTTAGTTAGATTGTGGAAAGATTCAATGAATGGACTGCTCCCATTGCAGGATCAATACCCACGTTTGTTTGAGATTTGCAATCGTCCGGAAAGCACCCTGAACAGGAGAGATGAGCTCGATACCACTTCCGTTTTCAGACGTAGGCTTATCCCTGAACTGTCTAAACTGTGGGAAGACATGCGTGCTGTAATTAAAAGCATCCCTCTGACCGAGAAGAATGATTGAGTCTTTTGGGGCCTAAATCAAAATGGCAAGTTCACCACCAAATCAGTTTATAAGATGCTGGAAAAACCCCTTGTGCCATTACAAGTGGATTTGGAGAGCCAAAATCCCTCTGAAGATAAAAATCTTTCTCTGACGGTTATCGCAAGACGCGGTGCTTACTAGGCAAGTGATGAGAAAAAAAATGGCCAGGAAACCTGAGTTGCTCTTTTTGCAAAGGGGCGGAGACAACTCAACATCTCTTTTTTACTTGCCCAGTGGCCAAGGTAGTCTGGCGTTCCATCGGGGTGGTGCTGGGCACTGACAAATGCCAAAAAAACTACTGGCAATACTTCGTGTGGTGTCACAAATTTCTTCCTGGGAAAAAAACTTTTTACACGGTGGGCTTAGCGGCCACCTGTTGGGCGATATGGTTGGCGCGCAATCGAGCTACTTTTGAAAAGAAACAAATCAAGACTCCTTTTGAGATTGTGTTCTCTCTATGCTCTTTTCTGCTTTACTGGACATGTTTACAGCAAGGGGATGCCGCCAGGGAGCTACGCACAGGAGCGGAGATGATCAACGCTAGCACAATGCAGCTGATGAAGATGTGCGATGCCGCCAAGCAAACGATCCAAGGTGCCTGATGCTTCGAGACGCTCTAGCTGAAGATGGTTGGCACGAGTCGTCTACCTTTTTGGCGCTTCTACCCGGAGATGATGTCTACCTGACTGGCAAATGTTTCTATGTCTGCTCTAGTTTGGTCTTTTGAGCTTGTAATAGGCTAGACTTTATATCGTTCTACTCAGGTTTTCGCCCCGCAGCACTGGTTTTGATGGCGAGCGAATGTGGTGGGTTTCCTGATAGTGCGGGAACTCGCTCTACCTCTTTCCCTTCTCCTGATTTCTCTGATTGGAACCGGTTGTATTTCCGTTCTATGCAATGGAAAGGGGTAAAGCCCGGTTTAAAAAAAAAATGGCTTCATCATCCTCCGCCGATGCTCATCCCGCCGCCGCGCCCTCGCGGACTCCTCCAAGCGCGTCGGGGGCCGTCCCTGACAGTTGCCTGCCAGTTCGCCTCGGTCGATCCCGCCGGCCCTTCCCCCGGAGGCACGGGCCGCAAGCTCTTAGTGGACAGGGTGCCCGCCCGCACCTCGATCGACGAGCTGAGGAGGTTCTTCTCCGAGTTCGGAGAGATCGAGGCAGGATCCCTCGTTGCTGACCACGCAACCGGCAGTTCTGTGGGTACGCAACCTTCCTCTACAAGTCTCCGGAGGGGATCGCCAAGGGGCTTGAGGAGCCCAGGAAGGTGTTCGACGGGTGCGAGCTCCATTGCAGGCACGCACAGAGGCAGACCAAGAGGAAGTGTGCCACTGCCGCACCTGAAGACAGCGGTTGCCAGATAAATGTCACTCGTGCAGCGGCCTTGCCAATTTTCGTTCCGAAGGAGATACTCTCGACTTCCTCCACGCAGTCACTTCTAGGATCAAATTCGCCAGTGGCAAAGGAGATTAGCTCAGCCAAGGTTCTAATAATCTGTCAGAATGTCACAACAGGGGCTGGCATCTTGGGTGCATTTCCTCTGGTCGCCGTCCTGCCCTCTTCACCGGGTTGGAAAACGTCGGATAAACATTCCAGAGTAGCCGTCTGCCTTCCATAGGCCCGTTGACATTGACATGCCGGGATGGTTAGGGGTCAACTAGACAAGGCTTAACACAATGTTACCTTGGACAATAGGTAAACATTTTGCTAGCCAAGCGACGGAATAAGGACGCAGTGAGTTTAGCAGACATCAATTGCACATTTGCATAGAACAGGTACTTTTCTTACTGAAAATAAGAAAGAGATTTCAGTAATCCTGACTTTGGAATACTTAATACAATAAGTCAGTAAGAGCACGCGTATAATCTGTGACCGAATGCATCTATATCTAATTTTGCTCTGGTGTCACTTTTTATAGGGTAGATGGATGAAGAGACAAGATTGAGAAATCCACAGCAAATTCAGGGTTAATATTATTGTTTGCTGCCAGAAGAGGAAGCAGCCTGTAATTTCTGCTAATTGAATTTGCTTCTCCTCGATGTAATTACGGTTTACTTTATGGTCAACAAGTACAAATTTTCTTATTTGAATCTCCTCTATGTTCTACTCCCTCCGTTCCTAAATATAGGTCTTTCTAGAGATTTCAACAAGTGACTACATATGAAGCAAAATGAGTGAATCTATACTCTAAAATATGCCTATATACATCCGTATGTGGTTGTCCATTTGAAATCACTAAAAAGACTTATATTTAGGAACGGAGGGAGTACATTGCAATGCTCTAAGAAATTCAGTACATGTATAACCTGCTGCGATTTGTATGGTTGTAGCTAGCCACGTGTATTACCTTCTGCGATTTGCTGATTTGTATGCTTGTAGGTAGCTATATCCCTATATGTATAACCTGCTGTGCTTTGTACCGTTGTATTCCATAGGAAATTTTTATACAGGGTTTCTGTACTCAATTTCAAAGGAAAAATCATTTACTTAAATTTCTAGGAATGCTTTCAATGCTTTTTCTATGGGGCGATCAGACATAGTTTCTTGCGGAGATTCAAGATTACATGACATTGCAATTCTTAATTTTCTTATTTCTATGTTTTTGATGAGAATCAAAGAGGCTTTGTCTTAGCAATTTTGATCATAAGGGCTGAAGAAATGAAAGCTAGCACTTCTTCAGTTTCACTCCCTAAGCACCGATTAACTGGTTAGGTCGTGTTTTCTTTCAGTCCCTTTATTAAGTTTTTTCGTACATTGTGTTCGAATACATTTCTAGCTGGTCACAGGACATGCCCGCGATGGAGGCTGTTCTACAAGCATGCAACAATGAAGGCAAGAAGAGCGTGCACCAAACAATGAAGACATGATTGACATGCAGCAAATGCGACAGGTTCTTCATCACCTCCTCGTCTGGGGTAAGCCATTTCTCTGTGCACCTCACTGCCCTTGCAGACTGTTAAGCCAGGAAAGGTGCTCAATGAAATGCAAGAGTGAGGGCCGTTCACACCATGGCATGGCGTGTCATCATCATGGATGCTGCGACAACTGTGGCACCAAAGAGGAAGGCGTGGAGGACTTGCAGCACGGTCCATATGTCCTGGCTGTTAGAGTTATAATATAAGTCATGTATACCCCTTTGTATTTATCCCGTAGTATAAGGGGTTTCCTGCATATGTACCACACCTGTACGTGTATATATATCGGCCTATGGCCTCATGAGAATACAAGTTGCTTATTCCTAACACGGTATTAGAGCTAGGTCAATTTTTTGCACGCTGCAACTCGTGCTGATCCGTATCGATCAAAGCCGCCGGCTCCCTCTCCTCTCGATCTCTCCTCCCGATCGGCGCTCTCTCTCCTCCACGCTGGGCTGCCCCGTCCTCCCTGCTCGATCGAAGTCGCCGGCTCCCTCCTGCTCCCGCCCGCCAACTCCCGTCGCCCGTCCGCCAGATCCCGCCCGGGCTCGCCCGCCCGCTCCCGCCCGGGCTCGTCCGCAGCTCCCGCTCGCCCGCCAGCTCCCGTCTCCCGTCCGCAGCTCCCGCCCGCCCGCCAGCTCCCGCCTGGGCTCGTCTACTGCTGTTGTCTACTGCGCCGGATCTCGCTCCCAGCCGCCGTCCTCGTCTGGCCTCTGCTACTTTCGGATCTTTGCCCAAAAAAAAAAAATTTCTGCTGCATCGGGCTATGTCGCTGTCCCTCGCTGTCCGGTGATCTTCGACGGTACTAACTACACCGAGTTCGCTGGCTTCATGCGCATTCACATGCGTGGCATCCATCTCTGGGGTGTTCTTTCTGGCGAGGTCTGCTGTCCGCCACGTCCGGTTCCTCCGGTGGCCCCTACTCCGCCGACTCCACTGGTTCTTCCTCCGGATGCTAATCAGGCCGCCAAGGATGCGGCTAAGGTCGCTGATGAGGCTGCTGATCGTGCCTATGATGAGAGGGCTCTGGCTTATGAGGAGGCTCTTCAGACGTATCATGGTGCTTTGTCTGTTTACACCCAGTGGCTTGATGATGATGCTCGTGCTGCCGCTGTTCTCACTGCTAGTGTTCTGCCTCAGTTTGCTTCTGAGTTTCTGGGTCTTCCTACTGTCTTCCAGATGTGGACCTGTCTTCATCAGCGCTATGAGCCCTCTGGTGATGCCTTATACCTGTCTGTGGTTCGTCAGGAGCATGCTCTTCAGCAGGGTGACTCTACTGTTGATGACTTTTATGCACAGAGTTCTGCTATCTGGCGCCAGCTTGATTCTCTCCGCAGTGCTGGTTGTCGTACTTGTCCCTGCTGCCAGGCTGTCCAGGCCGATTTGGAGTTTCATCGCGTCTACGAGTTCCTGTCTCGGCTCCGTAAGGAGTTTGAGCCCCGGCGTGCTCAGTTGCTTGCTCGTGGCCGTATTTCTCTCATGGAGGCGCTTTCAGAGATTCGTGCTGAGGAGACTCGCCTACGTGGTGCTGGTTTGCTGGAGGTTCCCTCTGTGCTCGCTACTCGGGTTTCTTCCACTCCACCTGCTGCACCGCCCCATTCTCGCTCGAGTGCTCCGCCGCTCTTGCCCACTCCTTCTGGAGGCTCAGGTCGCCCCCGTTCACATTGTGACTACTGCAAGAATGATGGTCATATTGAGTCCCAGTGCTACACCAAGCGGAAACACCTGCGCAAGGCGCGATCATCAGGGACTGCGTCATCTCCCCCGCCAGCTTCAGCCATTGCTTTGACCGAGCAGGATATTCTGAGACTTAAGCGTCTGCTCGCGGCTTCAGGTTCTTCCTCGACGGGTACTGCTGGTTCTGTGACTGATGCTTCCCGCACTGAGCACCCACCCTCTACACAGTCAGGTACATCCCCATGGGTTCTGGACTCTGGAGCTTCTTTTCATATGTCTTCTCATTCTTCCGCTTTGTCTTCTCTTCGCTCGCTGGATTCTCCTGTTCATGTCTTCACTGCTGATGGTACTCCACTTTCTGTTGCTAGTAGAGGCCATCTTTCTACTCCTTCTTATTCTGTTCCTGATGTTGCTCATGTTCCTCGACTTACCATGAATCTGTTTTCTGCCGGTCAACTTACTGATTCTGGTTGTCGTGTCATCCTTGATGTTGACTCTTGTTCTGTCCAGGATCGTCGCACGCACACTCTGGTTGGGGCTGGCCCTCGCCGCCGTGATTCTCAGGGTCTTTGGGAGTTGGACTGGCTTCATGTTCCTTCCGCTGCCACCACCATCGCCAGTTCCTCCGCTGTTGTCGCTTCTGTTACTGGTTCCTTCAAGCAGTGGCATCATCGACTTGGTCATCTGTGTGGTTCTCGATTATCGTCTTTAGTTCGTCGAGGCCTTCTGGGGTCTGTCTCAGGAGATGTCTCTTTAGAGTATCAGGGTTGTCGTCTTGGCAAGCAGATTCAGCTACCATATTCTCATAGTGAGTCAGTGTCTCAGCGTCCTTTCGATTTAGTCCATTCTGATGTATGGGGTCCGGCTCCTTTCCCTTCGAAAGGTGGTCATAAATACTATATTATTTTCATCGATGATTTTTCTCGTTACACATGGCTTTATTTCATGACTTCACGTAGTGAGGTGTTGTCTATTTATAAGCGTTTTGCTGCCATGGTTCATACTCAGTTCTCTTCACCCGTTCGTGTTTTTCATGCTGACTCTGCTGGTGAGTATATCTCTAAGATGTTGCGTGGTGTCCTTGCTGAGCAGGGTATTCTTGCCCAGTTCTCTTGTCCTGGTGCTCATGCTCAGAATGGTGTGTCTGAGCGCAAGCATCGTCACCTTCTTGAGACGGCTCGTGCTATGATGATCGCCGCCTCTCTTCCGCCTCATTTTTGGGCCGAGGCTATCTCCACTTCTGTCTATCTCATCAACCTTCAGCCATCTGTTGCTTTGCAGGGTGGTGTTTCTTTTGAGCGTCTGTTTGATCGCTCTCCCGATTATTCGATGCTTCGCTTGTTTGGTTGTGTTTGCTATGTTCTTCTTGCCCCTCGCGAACGCACCAAACTGACCGCTCAGTCTGTTGAGTGTGTCTTCTTAGGTTACAGTGATGAGCATAAGGGCTATCGTTGTTGGGATCCTGTCGGTCGTCAGATGCGTATCTCTCGAGATGTGACTTTTGATGAGTCTCGTCCTTTTTACCCACGCCCATCTTCCTCGGTCTTTTCCGTGGAAGATATCTCTTTTCTCACTTTTCCTGACTCCCCTATCACTCCCGTTGCGCCTGTGCCTATTCGTCCCACTCCCTCTGCTTCTCCACCCCTTGTCGATTCATCGCCACCATCTTCCCCGGTCTCCTCACCTAGCATGTCACCGGATTCTACACCTTCATCTCCGGTGACTTCTTCGTCGCCTCCCCCTGATTCTACCTTGGCGATTCCTCCTTCTCTTGTTCCATCTCTTCCTCAGCATTACACTCGTCGTTCACGGCCTGTGGATGCTTCCTTGGATGAGTCGTCCTCTTCCTCTCAGCCTACTTATGGCTTGCGTTCTCGTCCTCGTCCGCCTATTGATCGCTTTGGATTTCCCACCGCTGGTGCTGCTGTTCTTGAGCCGACTTCTTACCGTCAGGCTGTTGTTCATCCTGAATGGCAGTTTGCGATGGCAGAGGAGATTGCTGCTCTTGAACGCACTGGTACCTGGGATCTTGTTTCTCTTCCTCCCGGAGTCCGTCCCATCACTTGTAAGTGGGTCTACAAGGTTAAGACTCGCTCCGATGGTTCTCTCGAGCGTCACAAAGCTCGTCTCGTGGCTCGTGGTTTTCAGCAGGAGCATGGTCGTGATTATGACGAGACTTTTGCTCCTGTGGCCCATATGACCACTATTCGTACACTCCTTGCCGTTGCCTCTGCACGCCACTGGTCTATATCTCAGCTTGATGTTAAGAATGCCTTTCTTAATGGTGAGCTGCGTGAGGAGGTGTACATGCAGCCACCACCTGGGTATTCTGTTCCTGATGGCATGGTGTGTCGTCTTCGTCGCTCTCTCTATGGCCTTAAGCAAGCCCCTCGCACCTGGTTTGAGCGTTTTGCTTCTGTGGTCACTACTGCTGGTTTTTCAGCAAGTGTTCATGATCCCGCATTGTTTATTCACCTCTCTCCTCGTGGCCGGACTCTTCTTCTTCTCTATGTTGATGATATGGTCATCACTGGGGATGACCCCGAGTATATTGCCTTTGTAAAGGCTCGTCTTAGTGAGCAGTTTCTTATGTCTGATCTTGGACCTCTTCGCTACTTTCTTGGGATTGAAGTCTCTTCTACCTCTGATGGCTTTTTTATATCCCAGGAAAAGTATATCCAGGATCTTCTTACTCGTGCTGCTCTTTCCGACGAGCGCACTGTTGAGACTCCTATGGAGCTCAATGTTCACCTTCGTGCTACTGATGGTGATCCTCTCCCTGACCCGACGCGTTATCGCCATCTCGTTGGCAGTCTTGTCTATCTAGCTGTCACTCGTCCGGACATCTCTTATCCGGTTCATATTCTGAGTCAGTTTGTTTCTGCTCCCACATCGGTTCATTATAGTCATCTCCTTCGTGTTCTCCGATATCTTCGGGGCACGATCTCTCACCGTCTCTTCTTTCCTAGCTCCAGTTCTTTACAGCTTCAGGCCTATGCGGATGCTACGTGGGCTAGTGATCCTTCTGGTCGCCGTTCGCTTTCTGCTTACTGTGTTTTTCTTGGCGGTTCTCTCATTGCCTGGAAGACGAAGAAACAGATTGCAGTTTCCCGTTCGAGTGCTGAGGCTGAGTTGCGAGCTATGGCTCTTTTGACGGCAGAGGTGACTTGGTTACGGTGGTTACTTCAGGACTTTGGTGTTTCTGTCACTACACCGACTATGCTCTTATCTGACAGTACAGGTGCTATTAGCATTGCGCGCGATCCTGTGAAGCATGAGCTCACCAAGCATATTGGTGTTGATGCTTTCTATGTGCGCGCTGCTGTGCAGGATCAGGTCGTTGCTCTTCAGTATGCGCCTTCCGAGTTACAGTTGGCGGATTTCCTGACGAAGGCCCAGACTAGAGCACAACATGGCTTTTATCTCTCCAAACTCAGTGTTGTTCCTCCACCATGAGTTTGAGGGGGGGTGTTAGAGTTATAATATAAGTCATGTATACCCCTTTGTATTTATCCCATAGTATAAGGGGTTTCCTGCATATGTACCACACCTGTACGTGTATATATATCGGCCTATGGCCTCATGGGAATACAAGTTGCTTATTCCTAACACTGGCCTCCTCATGTGGTATAGCCGCTTTCTGCGCAGCCTGGTGCAGAGGTGAATGGATGGTGTTCGACAAAATGCTGGAGCGGTGGGTGGCGCCATCATGGAACCTGCCATGGGTTGGTATCAGCACATTGTCAGTGAGGTTGAGTCAGCTCCCACGACAGGTGCTGCGACAGGATATATGGTCCTAGACCAGTGGCAGAGCCAGCCCGTTATCAGAGCCTAGGCAATGTATAGTTGGAATTGCGTTTTTCGGTGTTTGCCTGTGCAAGCTCCTTGTTGAGTCCTTGCTCTCTTGTACCATTTCACTGGGGTTCACCAGCTGAGCCCGGGTAGCCGCCCAGGCTTGCCGGGATGTAGCTCCGCCAGACCGGCACTGCCACTGACCGACTCTGACAAGCAGTGTGTGCCTACGCTGTGAGAAGTGTGATGCTAGTTCTGGTATAACAGAGAAGCTGCCACAATATGGACGCACCTCGAAAATTGGAAACAGATAGCTCGCCTTTATCTTACCATGTCATGGCAAAAGCAGATGCATTTTGTGTAGCACTTCATTCAAAGCCGGGCTTTAGCTGTTCAGATGGTCATATTCTCTGTTGTCATTGAGGTACCTGATTCCCTTCCTGCTCTTGCTAAGCCTGTCTACCAAAGGCAGGCAGGAAAAGTGACCACACTAATTTGGTTTTCTTGATCAGTTCCGGAGCATAATCTGACCAGGACTGCACTAACATGTCAGGGCTATTTGGATTTACACCTTTAATGACCTGCTTCTACGCAGATTTGCTTTGCTGGTGTTGGTGGAATCTGAGAGCATGACTGGTGGATGGGGAGAGGGTTCTGAATTCTAATTCTCAGTGAGGTCATCAGCATAAATCGTCATTGGATTAATCACTGGAGGTCGTGATGAAAAGACTCCTAGCACTATGACGCCAGTAAACTGTGGCTGCGGGACCTTACGGTTTTCACTGCACTGCCTTTCTTGCACAGGCAATCTGCAATTTATCATTTATTGGCGTCAAATCTAATAGTGCTTAGGAAACATGAGAGATCTTTACTCTCATTGCCCTAATACATCAACTTTAAGCTTTCCTCATCAAGGAAGAAGAGATGGAGCAGTGGCTGAGATTTGTTACATGGTATTTTGGGACACCATAGTCAGTGCCTGTACATGAGATAAAGTAATCTAGGAATTAAACTACATTACGCTGCACCATACGCAACACCCACCTGGAGCGCTTGGCCTTATGCATCATCACTCAATTCACCCTCATTTTTGCAGAGTTGGAATGCAGTTATCTCAGTTGTCATCTGATGTATCGTCTGCCACCGCATCCGGTCTCCCTTTGGCAGTTGAAGAATACTGCAGCCACAGGTGGGCCTAGACTGTAAAGTGCTGAGAAGTCCCTTGAGTTGAAATTCGGTCTCCATCCTGGTGCATAAATGGTCTGCTGGACAGATTGGCGGAAAATCACAAAGACAAAGCGATGTATTCCTGCTGTTGGCTTTGGGCTTTCGTAGCTGACTATCTCGTTTCCTGAAATGCAGTTTTTATAACTTTTCAGAGCAAGTTATGCAATATTGTGCCTCAGCTTACAAACATTTTGTTGGTTTCAGTGTAGAATCTCAATGGTGCTATAAGGTTCAAATTCACCTTTATCTGCCCAAATGATATATACTGCAGACTGGCTGCCAGATTATACAAACTTAAGCCAGTCATTTGAATAAATCTCTACAAATAATAAATGTGGAGGTCAGAAAAATATAAGCTGCCTATTGTGCTAGATTCCTACTGTATGGTGAGTAATATAGTTTAACTTTGCACACCATTTCAGTAGTGATGAACTGTCGATCTTTACTCTATGGATGAGTAATATTTTCATTTTATTTTGTTCTATGTCAATACGAACTAGGTGTGGACATCACCCGGACTGCCGTAAGTAGGTTTATTATAAATGTCCATTCAATACTTCGAAACATTTAAATCGTGGAAACAAATACACAGAAGGAAGGGAACAACCCACCATAGCTTGCATCTGTTGATTCCGGAATGTCTGTCACCAACCTGTGTGACATGTGCACAACTGTAAGAAACAGTTTATGATTTGATATTTAAAATCATTCATTGTAAGTGTTTCAGGTCTTACCAATGAAGGTATTCTCTTTTGGTTGGATTGCTTGGACTTGGTGAGTCAGGATCCACCATTACCTATTGGTAAGTTTGTCATCGTTCGTTGTTACAAGCATATAAACTGGAGCTCTCATTATATAAATAATTCAATCAAGTAAAAATGATGTTGAATTGTGTATGCATATGTCTTTGAAATGTTTGCCATGATTGATTTATTGCTTGTCTTCTGTGATGGCAATTTCATTGTTCTTCTAAATTACTATGCTTGTATAATTTGATGGTTAGGATCCGAGCTGTCCAATTGTTTAATGCTCTTCTTAAACGAAATGAAGTGTAATAAATGTAATCAAATTTTAGTTTCTCAGTGCTATTTCTGCACCATCTTAAGTTGGCCAGCAAAGTACATGGATCTTCACTACATATAACATGCATTGCTGGAAGTAACCATTGTGGTTCCATGTTCCTATTGCGAGTCTAGACCAATGTGTATATCTTCGATTTTAATGTGTGTCTGCATGCAAAGGTGCTGGTATATGTGCTGACACTAGCGAAAACATGTCGAATACCATCATAGGATATATTTTTAATAAAATATAGAACTGCAAAAGGTCTTTCTCACGCAACAAGGACAGCTTTTAAATCTTAAGAGTGAAGATTCTTGCCTTCCAGTTTAATGGGTGTACTCTTACAGCTTTTAAATGTTATTACAGCGTGATACTTTAGAGAGAAAAAATGGTGACCTGACACACTGTAAAAATAATAATCTTGACCTGATAGCCACTTCAGTTGCAGTAATCACTGTTTTGTTTGGTTAAACGTTAAATGCAGAAAGCCTAATTTCCAATCATATTCAATGGTCAAATGAGGTAGACAGGAGTTATGAACTCACCAAAGTGTAAAGGTTTCTCATGTCACGCCCAGCAATCTCGATCCGTGGCTCATTGACTACTTGTGAAGGCTTGAGCTCAGATCCATTAGTCAGCTCCCTATTGTTGTATAAGACTTTGAGTGATGCTGATTTGATAAATGGGTCCAAGATATCTCCAACTACATTGCCTACAACAAGTGGATCCCTTGACATGGTTACCTACAATTGGTGGTGTCGAGGAGATTGAGTACTATTGCTCAAGAGGAGCTAACTTGGCCTCGAAGTGTGCACTTGGGTGAAGTGAGCGGTGCAGGCCTGTGCTCTATATATACTCTCAGTCCTAGATGCTGAGCCAGTCGTGACGACCGAAACTATTACTTCTGTACGCCATGGTATCTTTAAACTGCAAACAATGATATGGATTGCCGTCACTTGTAATATTTAGGGCTGTCCACCCTCCGGGCCTACACCAATAGAAGAAGTGCTCGCTACCATTCCACGTAGGTGAATAAAATCTGATGTAATCGCACTCACTTATTCCCTATACCTAGAGCCTAACAAATAGGTGCCCCTACCGAAAAGGGGGTTGCCTTTTGACTTATCTCCCAGACTGATGCATTATGTTCTTTGTTTTCAGCTATAAACTTTCCCACCCTCTTTATGTACACTTTTTCCCTTCAAACATTTAAGCTTAGTGTTTGGGTGAGTCCCCCCCCCCCCCCCCCCCTCTCCCCCACCCCCTGCCTTGTAACTAAATGGTAAAGAGACGATTATGTATTGTAGAGTGTATTGTTTAGCTGTAAGTAAGATGAGTAACTAAGAGGTTTATTAATTAGTGTAAGCATGGTGTTCCGTCGAAAAAAGTGTAAGCATGGTGGGACGAGAATATTATACTGCGATGTTAAAAAGTGGTAGGGGGTATTCCTGACAAATCTATCCTTTTTTTTGCTGTCTTCTGCTTGGACAATAATCTTGATACCCCTGGATAGCACTTCTAATGCTTGAGATGCTAATCTGTGGTACAGGTGTATGGTCTATTCCATTGCATGCCATGAACTGAAATTGAAATAATTTCCAGTTCGTCCAACAAAAAGTTTATAACAGGAACTTATTGTTTTCGAATATATTAACTTTAGTTCCCGCAAAATGTAAAATTAACTTTAGTCTCCTTTTAATTCAATTAATTTTGCCATAGACTTGCCACTGAAACTGCCTCTCTATTCTGTCAGCCAGTAGTTCTCCTCGAGTCTTGCTTATGGATCGAACACTAGAAACAGACAGAATGCCTCTCTCCTCAAAGCTGTTGGAAAGAGCAAAAGTCATGTGTTGGCAGCACAGCACTTTTAAGATCTCTTCTGATTTACCAACATAGATTGTGGACAAAGGTAACATTAACTTTTCGCCTTATTCTATAGCAAACTGTTTTTTTAGGAACTCATAAATGTAAATCGTTGATTCATTTGCTTTTGCTTCCTCAAAATTTTACTGGCGTTTGTTCTGTTGGCACAATATAATGTTATCCTAGATCATGCTGCATTTGGGAAATATGCATGTAGCTGTACTTCTTACCTTCTGGAGTAGTATTAATTATTAGGAAAATAAATGATCTCATAATTAACTGGAAGTAGTATTGCCCAAAGTCTATCATAGTACAATCAACTGAAGTTGAAAACCTCCATATCATACCTAAATGATTCACTTGAAGGTTATTCTTCTGATGTCTAATATGTATGTGTCGCAAATACATCCACGCAACAACATTCTACTTAAATTTATGTCTTATATTCTACTCCCTCGGATCCATATTAATTGTCGCTGATTTAGTAGTTTATTTGATGGAATATGATGTTCGAGCATTCGACCTCATTACCTCAATATAAGTTCAGTGAATACTTTCAGAAGTTTATTTGTTCTTTGGCATATATGCCATTCCAACTGTGTGATAGAATATCATTTGCAAAAGATTCTTCTTCAGTTGCTGGTCTTTTGTCTTAATAAATAGAACTGTATATGTCAACTTATACGGACTTCAGATAAAAGAAGAGGCAAAGGTGTGTTAGATAAGGTCTACATTGATCTTGACTAGTAGGGGACCATAGAATCTAATTTTATTCCTGTACTTTACAGTAAAGTTTATGTGGACTTCATTCTCTTGATACTGCTGCATTCTGTAGGTTTTCAGCTTCGCAAGTTTGAACCGTTTATGAATAAAATATCATAAGCAATTTCCAAAAGCTAGAAAGAGAAGCCTTATTACATTTAGAGAAGTACCACCGCACTTGAGTTCAAAGGTAATAAACTTCAATTGTGCATGGTGTTATTTCTCAGGCCTGAATTTCAATTTCGTGAGTCCAAACAAGAATGGCAATGAGTTTAGATATAAGATGGTGAACCTTAAAGTTGATAGAATATGTGGATTGCCTTTTGGTTTGTTTTGTGGCTACACGGTCTTGATCCTTGACCAACGAATAAAGCAGTGCCGCCCTTCACGTGGGCATATCCCATTGGTCCAGGAACCTGAATAGTGCATCGAACTCGGCGGAGAATGATAGACATCACATGGGCTACCCAAGTACAGACATGGACATTTGACAGAGATACTTCCAGCTTGGAATTACATGAAACAGACATCGATATGGAGGGAAAAACTTCCAGAAAAGGAAAAATAATAATCCTGTGAGGTTTTGGATTTTGTGAAAAATCTGGATATTGCTTGATTGCTGCGTTCTTCCATTGGTGGCTGCTGAAAAGTTGGATTCTGCTGCCTTCTGGTTCTGTGCTCTCGTAGAGAAAAGCTGTAGGCAATCATCAGTTGATCATTCCGTCTATGATTACTACGTGAAGATAGGTAGGGGCTCTGGGCCTCTGGCATGGCAAATCTGTTTACTATGCCGTGAGAATTCGGACATAGCACACGAGTAACTGATCAAGGCAGCGAGACGACGACTAAGATTATTTGGTCGCAGTACTGGTAATGTACTACAGTAGCACACATGCATCATCTACCACTGCCACTGCCTAGCTATTTTTTTCGTTGCCTCTAGGGCGGTGCCAGCAATTTTGTTTTCTCTTGATGGTTTCGTAGGCTGCCATGCCTTGAGAGTTGAACCGATCAAGCAGAATCTGGGCATGTACTGGGGGAATCCTTCCGGAAACAACTAGCACCGCATTTGAAGAGTTAAGCTACTTGGAGACTATAGCTGCCAGGGGCAAAGAGAGGTACGTACGGGGTCGCCTATGCCTCCCTCGGGTGATTGTTTTTAAATTTTAAATCATACAAGTAGTAGATTTGTTAGATATCCTCTTTATTCTTTCTCAGCCATCTTCTGTCTTAAGCCTCTCAATCTAAGGCTGGCCTCTGTATCTTGCTCCGGCGCCTGTGGCTCGTCATTTCTTGCCGCGGCGGCCACCAGATGTGTCACCGGCGCTTCTACCTTGTACTCGTTGAGTTCACCAGGGTTTGAAGTTGAAGACGAGTGTGTTTTAGAGGGGAAAACAAGACAGAGGGCTAAAGTAGGAAGCTGCTCTGCTGGTGCTGGGTATATCTACGGATTGCGGCATCGGTACATGTGCTGCAAGTTGTGCATGCAGACCCGCGCCTGGTCAGATGGGCGTTTCGAGTGGAGTGCCGCTTGCTTGATGTGCTTTCTCGGTTGATCTAGTTGCTCTTATGGTCTTATCGGCTTCCTACACATCTGGAAGGAGATGGAGGTCAATGTTATGGCCCGTGTATGCCTATGCTTGTAATAATACGTACTAGAAATGGGCGCAAAAGCTGCCCTTACCCTCTCTGGCCTATTCTGGTGTAGGCCGGTTTGGTTGGATCTTCTGTCTTTGCAATTTGCAAACACTGGCCGATAGAGCCGTAGAGGCCGCCTATCGTTATGAGCCGGCGGCGGGCGGGGATGTCGGCTGTGGGTTGTCGGGATTTCGACTCTTACGGCAGGCAGAAGCAGTTTTTCCTCTCCTTGTTTTGCAAAACACCACCTCATATATTGATTAAATTAAAAATGTTACTACAATTATTTGTTACAGCAATACGCCAGCAGGGCGGAACATTACTAACCAGAATCCCATCAGAACCATCATTATCAAAACTAAACTTAGCTAACTCATGCGTCATCACATTTGCCTTCCGATTTATCTTCACCATTTTGGAACTTTGAAGAAGTTTTGTGATGCCTAGCGCTTCTTTCTACAGATCAACAAGAGGCGACCTGTCAAGAAGCTCATTTGCAAGAAAAGCATACACAAAGCAAAAAAATTCTTTCCGAGGGCCTCTTCAATTCAGACAACACTCAATCTGTCCCATAATATAAGACAATTTTTCAGGTAAATATAAGACATAAAACATCTTATATTATGAGACGGAGGGAGTATTTCTTATGCGGGGATTAATTCACATGATGGAAACATGAAAAAGAAAGCTGCAAGATTACATTGTTATGTCCACCTGCTTGCGGTTGCAGCAGGATTAAATGCGCATAAGAGTTGTCTCTTCGTTGAAAGCTAAGAGGTGATGGTATTTGTCTAGGTCCACAAGGAAGGGAGGGTAAGGCGAAAGAGCGGAGTTCGTGGCAAATCCATGTCCTTGCTTCTTCCGATTCCGAGACCAGCAGGAAGACAAGGCGCTCCGATCTGACATTCCCCAAAGGACCACCACTATCTACGGCCTCTCGCTGTTGAGATATTTCCTGAACCGGCCGGGCAATGATCAATCACACTCGGATCGACCACTTATGGCTCCTGCGCGCGGGTGGCCGCCGGATTCCCAGCCGGCCGGACGCCTCGCGTCCACGCAGCCACGGTTCAGCGTAACTAGCCGCCGGCAACTTGTGTAGGTGAAGAAAAAGGGCCGGATCATCCCATGTGAAGCGTAACATCATCGCCGCCAACTTGGCGCTGCTGCCTCGTCGATAGGCTCGTATGGTCTGACCGTCGCTGTCGTGGCGTGGCGAGATGCGATGCGTATGTAAACTTATAAGTATATCGTGGAAACAAGATGCAGTCTTGCTCCAAAACAGATCGTTGGGAACGTCACCCTCAGATATTGTTCGTCCCTAAAGGAAGCCCTGCAATAATGAGCTTACGCAGCCGTGAAGAGCCACGGCCACCACCATCCTCCATCTCCTGCACGAATGAGACCCAAGTTGCACCGCGGAAGACGGAAAGCAACAAAGTTGAGACATTCTTCTTGCCCAAAAGAAAGTTTTCCTGCGAAATTATTCCGGCCTCTCCCACCTCCGATGGAGCTGGTCACTTCCGAAGAACTTCGCAGTATGTCATTAGCTGCGAGCGCACTCGCGCTGCTGGATTCAAAGCGATCGGCCATGATGAGATTTCAATCATACAAGCAACGATGTCACCGTGCGAATTTTATTCGATGCGGCCAAGCTTTCTTTTTCTTTGAAGACGAGTAACATGCATGACACAGCACACTCAGAGAGATTAATGTACTGATGATCAGTTAGGCATCGGGTTCAGGTAATTTCCCGAAAGGTGGTGAGGTTCTGCAAAGCATGATGGATGGTGGCGAAAGGGAGACTAGTACTGGCTGCTAGATTTGGGTACTCGTGGATGGAACTTGGCCAAGATTTGGGTATTCCAAAGGGCTACTACGCCTACATGCAAGACCTGCTCGCGTAGGCTACCGATGCAAGGGATCTAGCTAGGGCCTATCAAAGATTTCTGATATATACGCTGACGAAGGGGCAAAACCGAAACCATATTGAACAAGCTTTGATCGCAGAGGTGGTTTTATTATGGTTTTAGCATCTCTACAGCCCAACTCAGTCACAACACCCACGAATAAAGGTTGGAGAATCATGAACTTTTATTCTTCCTTTTAGTTTTAAAATATTCATTACTCTCTGGTGCGCTTGTGTATAGGAATTGTGAGTTTTTCTCCGATATATCGTTTCGGCTTTCAGTCAATGTTTGGTGGCTTTGTAACCATGGCGCCATCTTAGCATGATGTTCTCCTCCGGGCTTTGAAAAACAACACCCATCTGATTGTGTGGTCATTTGATCTAGGTTGTCGGTCTTCTTTTTTCAAGGATTGACGTATCAGAAGCTTAGGTAGAAGGAGCCAAAAAAGGCTTTGCGTTTGTTACAACTTAGCCATGGCTTTGAAAGCCATAAAAACAAACCACATGCGGGTTATTCGTCGCTGTCCAACCTATCAACCGTGCATGGTAACGATCCTTGTTCACAGAGCAATCCCACCGCCCTCCAATCTTGTCTCTCCAACTCAATCCTCCTAAGCATGACCTTCGCCGATGGAGAGGCTCCGTTGAAGACGATGACGTTTCTATGCTTCCACAGCATCCAGACCACAAGTGTAATCACTGTCCACGTCTCCTTCCTTAGTTGCTTTTACGCGTTCAGAGCTGTCCACCATTGAACTAAATTGGCATCTACCGTCTGCATCCAAGTAGGCTTACCCCAAGTGTTGGTGATACTTGTCCACACTTGCCTTGCTAGTACACATCCCAGTAAGAGATGGTCGATTGTCTCCGGGGCTTGATCACAGAAGGGGCACGCCAGTGGGTGCGACAACTGTCGGCGTTGCAGTCTACCGACTGTCCAGCATCGGTTCCTCACCGCTAACCAAGTAAAAAACTTGCAGGTTGCTGGCGCCCGTCACCTCCATATCTGGGTGGCGCCGTCGGCCTCCACTCTGCCCACAAAGCACACCTTGTATGCCGATCGGGCGGAGAATTCACCCTTGTTTTCCCAAGCCCAATTGATCTTATCCTCCATGCCTTCCAGCAATTCTAGGTTTTGGGTCCTGTCCACCAGGGATATGAATTCGAGTAGGGCTTGGGCGCTCATGTCAGGAGAGATGTCCTGCCACCAACCATCCGTGATCGCCTCCTTGATCGTCTTCTGCCGTGCTGTTCTTTTTACCATTGCATATAGGTGAGGCATTGGATCTTCAATCCGGCCGTCCTAGAGCCACCAGTCTGTCAAAAAGCGCACGCTTTCACCGTCGTCAAGCATGCACCTTGTTGCTGCTTTGTATATGCTTATCGAATCGTAGGAGACTTGCAGATTGAACTTGCTCCATGGTCTGCTGGGGTCCGTTCTTTCTAGCCAGGGCTATCGAGCTCGTAGAGCTGTGTTGAGTAGCCGTAGGTTGGGCATGCCTAGACCACCTAAATCCTTTGGCGTGCACACCTGATCCCATGCCACCATGCACATCACGACGTCCTTTTCATAAAAAGCCACGACATATTTTGTTGGCCGCGCGATGGTCTTGATTGGCAGATCCAATGCCATCATGGCATGTATCGGCATGGACGCAAGAGTGGTTCGCAGCAGCTCCAGTCGGCCTGCACGGTAGAGCAGTCTGGCTTGCCAGGCGGGCAGGCGGTCGACCATCCTATCGATCAATTATTGCAGCTGGGCCGCCGAGAACTTTCGCAAGCCTAGCGGCAGCCCGAGGTACTGGCAAGGCAAGCCCAAGACCTCGCACTCCAACCTTTGCCGCTATCAGTTGAAACCTGCTCCTCGGAGCATCTTATTGGGTGTGCAGAGCACTTTATCAAGTCCGTGTGCAGCCCCGACGCCACACCGAAGTCGCATAGCTGTGTTGAGCAGCCGTAGGTTGGGCATGCCTAGACCACCTAAATCCTTTGGTGTGCACACCTGATCCCATGCCACCATGAAATGTCCTCCATGCACACCATGACATCCTTTCATAAAAAACCACGACATATTTTGTTGGCCGCGGCAATGGTCTTGATTGGCAGGTCCAATGCCACCATGGCATGTATCGGCATGGACGCAAAAGTGGTTCGCAGTAGCTCTAGTCGGCTTGCACGGTAGAGCAGTCTGGCCTGCCAGGCGGGCGGGCGGTCGACCATCCTATCAATCAAATATTCCAGCTGGGCTGCGGAGATCTTCCGCAAGCCCAGCGGCAGCCCGAGGTACTGGCAAGGCAAGCCCAAGACCTCGCACTCCAACTTTGCCGCTATCAGTTGAAACTGCTCCTCGGAGCATCTTATTGGGTGTGCAAAGCACTTCATTAAGTTCGTGTGCAGCCCCGACGCCATACCGATGTCGCATAGCAACATGGTGCAGGCTCGGAGGCTTTGCAAATCCGTCTTGATAAAGGTTACCACATCATCGGCATAAATGGACGTGCGGTGCCGGAAGTGTTGGGGAACGTAGCATGTAATTTCAAAAAAATTCCTACGCTCACGCAAGATCTATCTAGGAGACGCATAGCAACGAGAGGGGGAGAGTGTGTCCATGTACCCTCGTAGACCGAAAGCGGAAGCGTTAGCTTAACACGGTTGATGTAGTCGAATGTCTTCTTGATTCAACCGATCAAGCACCGAACGTACGACACCTTCGAGTTCTGCACACGTTCAGCTCGATGACGTCCCTCGAACTCTTGATCCAGCAAAGTGTCGAGGGAGAGTTACGTCAGCACGATGGCGTGGTGACGATGATGGTGATGTGATCCGCGTAGGGCTTCGCCTAAGCACTACGACAATATGACCGGAGAAGTAAACAGTGGAGGGGGGCACCACACACGGCTAAGAAACAATTGATGTGCTTAGAGGTGTCCCCCGCCCCTGTATATAAAGGAGGGAGAGGGGAGGAAGCCGGCCTAGGGCGCGCCAAGTGGGGAGGAATCCCACTTGGACTCCTAGTCCTATTCATCCCCTTCCTTCTATCGAAGGGGAAAGGGGGAAGGAGAGGGAGAGGGAGAAGGAAAGGGGGCCGCGCCCCCTCATCTTGTCTAATTCGGACTCCGCATGGGGGCGCCACCCCCTTGTGGGCTGCCTTGCCTCTCCCCTATGGCCCATATGGCCCATTACTTCCCCCGGGGGGTTCCGTTAACCCCTGAGTACTCCGATAAATACTTGAAACACCCCGGAACCATTCCGGTGTCCGAATACTATCGTCCAATATATCAATCTTTACCTCTCGACCATTTTGAGACTCCTCGTCATGTCCGTGATCTCATCCGGGACTCCGAACAATCTTCGGTCACCAAAGCACATAACTCATAATACAAATCGTCATCGAACGTTAAGCGTGCGAACCCTACGGGTTCGAGAACTATGTAGACATGACCGAGACACATCTCCGATCAATAACCAACAGTGGAACCTGGATGCTCATATTGGTTCCTACATATTCTATGAAGATCTTTATCGGTCAAACCGCAATGACAACATACGTCATTCCCTTTGTCATTGGTATGTTACTTGCCCGAGATTCGATCGTCGGTATCTTTATACCTAGTTCAATCTCGTTACCGGCAAGTCTCTTTACTCGTTCTGTAATCCATCATCCCGTAACTAACTCATTAGTCACATTGCTTGCAAGGCTTATCATAATATGCATTACCGAGAGGGGCCAGAGATACCTCTCCGATACTCGGAGTGACAAATCCTAATCTCGATCTATGCCAACCCAACAAACACCTTTGGAGATACCTGTAGAGCATATTTATAATCACCCAGTTATGTTGTGACGTTTGATAGCACACAAGGTATTCCTCCGGTATCCAGGAGTTGCATAATCTCATAGTCAAAGGAATATGTATAAGTCATGAAGAAAGCAATAGCAATAAAACTTAATGATCATTATGGTAAACTAACAGATGGGTCTTGTCCATCACATCATTCTCCTAATGATGTGATCCCGTTCATCAAATGACAACACATGTCTATGGTTAGGAAACTTAACCATCTTTGATTAATGAGCTAGTCAAGTAGAGGCATACTAGGGATACTTTGTTTTGTCTATGTATTCACACATGTATCAAGTTTCGGTTAATACAATTCTAGCATGAATAAACATTTATCATGATATAAGGAAATATAAATAACAACTTTATTATTGCCTCTAAGGCATATTTCCTTCAGTCTCCCACTTGCACTAGAGTCAATAATCTAGATGACATTGTAATGATTCTAACACCCATGGAGTGTTGGTGCTGATCATGTTTTGCTCGTGGAAGAGGCTTAGTCAACGGGTCTGCAACATTCAGATCCGTATGTATTTTGCAAATCTCTATGTCTCCCTCCTTGACTTGATCACAGATGGAGTTGAAGCGTCTCTTGATGTGTTTGGTTCTCTTGGGAAATCTGGATTCCTTCGCTAAGGCAATTGCTCCAGTATTGTCACAAAATATTTTCATTGGACCCGATGCACTAGGTATTACACCTAGATCGGATATAAACTCCTTCATCCAGACTCCTTCATTTGCTGCTTCCGAAGCAGCTATGTACTCCACTTCACACGTAGATCCTGCCATGACGCTTTGCTTGGAACTGCACCAACTGACAACTCCACCATTCAATATAAATACGTATCCGGTTTGTGACTTAGAGTCATCCTGATCAGTGTCAAAGCTAGAATCGACGTAACCATTTACGACGAGCTCTTTGTTATCCCCATAAACGAGAAACATATCCTTAGTCCTTTTTAGGTACTTTAGGATGTTCTTGACCGCTGTCCAGTGATCCACTCCTGGATTACTTTGGTACCTCCCTGTTAAACTTATAGCAAGGCACACATCAGGTCTGGTACACAACATTGAATACATGATAGAACCTATGGCTGAGGCATAGGGAATGACTTTCATTTTCTCTCTATCTTCTGAAGTGGTCGGGCATTGAGTCTGACTCAACTTCACACCTTGTAACACATGCAAGAACCCTTTCTTTGACTGATCCATTTTGAACTTCTTCAAAACTTTATCAAGGTTGTGCTTTGTGAAAGTCCAATTAAGCGTCTTGATCTATCTCTATAGATCTTGATGCCCAATATATAAGCAGCTTCACTGAGGTCTTTCATTGAAAAATTCTTATTCAAGTATCCTTTTATGCTATCTAGAAATTATATATCATTTCCAATCAACAATATGTCATCCACATATAATATTAGAAATGCTACAGAGCTCCCACTCACTTTCTTCTAAATACAGGCTTCTCCGAAAGTATGTATAAAACCATATGCTTTGATCATACTATCAAAGCGTATATTCCAACTCCGAGATGCTTGCACCAGTCCATAAATGGATTGCTGGAGCTTGCACACTTTGTTAGCACCTTTAGGATCGACAAAAACTTCTGGTTGCATCATATATAACTCTTCTTTAAGAAATCCATTAAGGAATGCAGTTTTGACGTTCATTTGCCAGATCTCATAATCATAAAATGTGGCAATTGCTAACATGATTCAGACTAACTTTACGCATCGATACGAGTGATAAAATCTCATCGTAGTCAACACCTTGAACTTGTCGAAAACCTTTTGCGACAATTTGAGCTTTGTAGAAAGTAACACTACTATCAGCGCATGTCTTCCTCTTGAAGATCCATTTATTCTCAATGACTCGCCGATCATCGGGCAAGTCAATCAAAGTCCATACTTTGTTCTCATACATGGATCCTATCTCAGATTTCATGGCCTCAAGCCATTTATCGGAATTTGTGCTCATCATCGCGTCCTCATAGTTCGTAGGTTCGTCATGGTCTAGTAACATGACTTCCAGAACAGGATTACCGTACCACTCTGGTGCGGAACATGCTCTGGTTGACATATGAGGTTCGGTAGTAACTTGATCTGAAGTTTCATGATCATTATCATTAGCTTCCTCACTAGTTGGTGCAGGTATCACGGGAACGGTTTTCTATGATGAGCTACTTTCCAATTCGAGAGAAGGTAAAATTACCTCATCAAGTTGTACTTTCCTCCCACTCACTTCTTTCGAGAGAAATTCCTTCTCTAGAAAGGATCCATTCTTAGCAACAAATATTTTGCCTTCGGATCTGTGATAGAAGGTGTACCCAACAGTTTCTTTTGGGTATCCTACGAAGACGCACTTTTCCAATTTGGGTTCGAGCTTATCAGGCTGAAGCTTTTTCACATAAGCATCGCAACCCCAAACTTTAAGAAACGACAGCTTAGGTTTCTTCCCAAGCCACAGTTCATACGGCGTCGTCTCAACGGATTTAGATGGTGCCCTATTTAACGTGAATGCAACTGTCTCTAATGCATAACCCCAAAACGATAGTGGTAAAGCGGTAAGAGACATCATAGATCGCACCATATATAATAAAGTACGGTTACGACATTCGGACACACCATTATGCTGTGGTGTTCCAGGTGGCGTGAGTTGTGAAACTGTTCCACATTGTTTTAAATGAAGGCCAAACTCGTAACTCAAATATTCGCCTCCGCGATCAGATCGTAGAAACTTTTATTTTCTTGTTACGATGATTCTCCACTTTACTCTGAAATTCTTTGAACTTTTCAAATGTTTCAGACTTGTATTTCATCAAGTAGATATACTCATATCTGCTCAAATCATCTGTGAAGGTCAGAAAATAATGATACCCGCCGCGAGCCTCAACACTCATCGGACCGCATACATCGGTATGTATTATTTCCAGTAAGTCATTGGCTCGCTCTATTATTCCGGAGAACGGAGTTCTAGTCATCTTGCCCATGAGGCATGGTTCGCAAGTATCAAATGATTCATAATCAAGTGACTCCAAAAGTCCATCTGCATGGAGTTTCTTCATGCGCTTTACACCAATATGACCTAAACGGCAGTGCCACAAGTATGTTGCACTATCATTATCAATTTTGCATCTTTTGGCATCAATATTATGAATATATGTATCACTACGATCGAGATTTAATAAACCATTCACATTGGGTGTATGCCCATAGAAGGTTTTATTCATGTAAACAGAACAACAATTGTTCTCTAACTTAAACGAATACACGTATTGCAAACACCAAATAACATTTATTTAGGTTCAACACTAATCCCGAAGGTAGAGGGAGTATGCGATGGTGATCATATCAACCTTGGAATCATTTCCAACACACATCGTCACCTTGTTTTTAACTAGTCTCTGCAACTCCTGTTCCGAGTTACTAATCTTAGCAACTGAACCGATATCAAATACCTAGGGGTTACTACGAACACTAGTAAAATACACATCAATAACATGTATATCAAATATACCTTTGTTCACTTTGCCATCCTTCTTATCCGCCAAGTATTTGGGGCAGTTCCACTTCCAATGACCATTCCCTTTGCAGTAGAAGCACTCAGTTGCAGGCTTACGTTCAGGTTTGGACTTCTTCACGGGAGTGTCAACTTGCTTGCCATTCTTCTTGAAGTTCCCCTTCTTTCCCTTGCCCTTTTTCTTGAAACTAGTAGTCTTGTTAACCATCAGCACTTGATGCTCTTTCTTGATTTCTACCTTCGCCAATTTCAGCATCACGAAGAGCTTGGGAATCATTCTTGTCATCCCTTGCATATTATAGTTCATCACGAAGTTCTAGTAGCTTGGTGATAGTGACTAGAGAACTCTGTCAATCACTATCTTATCTGGAAGATTAACTCCCACTTGATTCAAGCGATTGTAGTACCCAGACATTCTGAGTACATGCTCACTGGCTGAGCTATTCTCCTCCATCTTGTAGGCAAAGTACTTGTCAGAGGTCTCATACCTCTCGACATGGGCATGAGTCTGAAATACCAATTTCAACTCTTGGAACATCTCATATGCTCCGTGGCGTTCAAAACATTTTTGAAGTCCCGGTTCTAAGCCGTAAAGCATGGTGCACTAAACTATCAAGTAGTCATCATACCGAGCTTGTCAAACGTTCATAACGTCTGCATCTGCTCCTGCAATAGGTCTGTCACCTAGCGGTGCATCAAGGACATAATTCTTCTGTGCAGCAGCGAGGATAATCCTCAGATCACGGACCTAGTCCGCATCATTGCTACTATCATCTTTCAACTTTTCTCTAGGAACATATTAAAAATATATAGGAGCTATATCGCGAGCTATTGATCTACAACATAGATATGCAAATACTATCAGGACTAAGTTCATGATAAATTAAGTTCAATTAATCAAATTACTTAAGAACTCCCACTTAGATAGACATCCCTCAAGTCATCTAAATGATCACGTGATCCATATCAACTAAACCATGTCCGATCATCACGTGAGATGGAGCAGTTTTCAATGGTGAACATCTCTATGTTGATCATATCTACTATATGATTCACGTTCGACCTTTCGGTCTCAGTGTTCCGAGGCCATGTCTGTACATGCTAGGCTCATCAAGTTTAACCCCGCACGTGCAAAACCGTCTTGCACCCGTTGTATGTGAACGTAGAGCTTATCACACCCGATCATCACGTGGTGTCTCGGCACGATGAACTGTCGCAACAGTGCATATTCAGGGAGAACACCAATACCTTGAAATTTTAGTGAGGGGTCATCTTATAATGCTACCGCCGTACTAAGCAAAATAAGATGCATAAAAGATAAACATCACATGCAATCAAAATATGTGACATGATATGGCCATCATCATCTTGTGCCTTTGATCTCCATCTCCAAAGCACCGTTATGATCTCCATCGTCATTGGCTTGACACCTTGATCTCCATCATAGCGTCATTGTCGTCTCGCCAACTACTGCTTCTACAACTATCACTAACGCATAGTGATAAAGTAAAGCAATTACATGGCGATTGCATTTCATACAATAAAGCGACAACCATAAGGCTCCTGCCAGTTGCCGATAACTTTTACAGAACATGATCATCTCATACAATAACGTATATCACAACATGCCCTGCAAAAACAAGTTAGACGTCCTCTACTTTGTTGTTGCAAGTTTTACGTGGCTGCTACAGGCTTCTAGTAAGAACAGTTCTTACCTACGCATCAAAACCACAACGATGTTTCGTCAAGTTTGCAGTTTTAACCTTCAAAAAGGACCGGCCGTAGTCAAATTCGGTTCAACTAAAGTTGGAGAAACAGACACCCGCCAGCCACCTTTATGCAAAACTAGTTGCATGTCTGTCGGTGGAACCGGTCTCATGAACGTGGTCATGTAAGGTTGGTCCGGGCCGCTTCATTCAATAATACCGCCAAATCAAAATAAGACATTGGTGGTAAGCAGTATGACTATGATCGCCCACAACTCTTTGTGTTCTACTCGTGCAAATCATCTACGCATAGACCTGGCTCGGATGCCACTGTTGGGGAACGTAGCATGCAATTTGAAAAAAAATTCCTACGCTCAAGCAAGATCTATCTAGGAGATGCGTAGCAACGAGATGGGGAGAGTGTGTCCACGTACCCTCGTAGGCCGAAAGCGGAAGCGTTAGCTTAACGCGGTTGATGTAGTCGAACATCTTCTCGATTCAACCGATCAAGCACCGAACTTACGTCACCTCCGAGTTCTGCACACGTTCAGCTCGATGACGTCCCTCGAACTCTTGATCCAGCAAAGTGTCGAGGGAGAGTTTCGTCAGCACGACGGCGTGGTGACAGTGATGGTGATTTGATCCGCGCAGGGCTTCGCCTAAGCAGTACGACAATATGACCGGAGGAGTAAATGGTGGAGGGGGGCACCGCACACGGCTAAGAAACAATTGATGTGCTTAGAGGTGCCCCCCCCCCGCCCTCGTATATAATGGAGGGAGAGGGGAGGAAGCCGGCCTAGAGCGCGCCAAGTGGGGAGGAATCCCACTTGGACTCCTAGTCCTATTTGCCTCCCCTTCCTTCTATCGGAGGGGGAAAGGGGGAAGGAGAGGGAGAGGGAGATGGAAAGGGGGGTCGTGCCCCCTCCCCTTGTCCAATTCAGAGTCCCCATGGGGGGGGGGGGGCGCCACCCCCTTGTGGGCTGCCTTGCCTCTCCCCTATGGCCCATTACTTCCCCCGGGGGGTTCCGGTAACCCCTCGGTACTCCGATAAATACTCGAAACACTCCGCATTCCATGTCCGAATACTATCGTCCAATATATCAATCTCTACCTCTCGACCATTTCGAGACTCCTCGTCATGTCTGTGATCTTGTCCGGGACTCCACATAACTCATAATACAAATCGTCATCGAACGTTAAGCGTGCGGACCCTACGGGTTCGAGAACTATGTAGACATGACCGAGACACATCTCCGATCAATAACCAACAGTGGAACCTGGATGCTCATATTGGTTCCTACATATTCTATGAAGATCTTTATCGGTCAAATCGCAATGACAACATACGTCATTCCCTTTGTCATCGGTATGTTACTTACCCGAGATTCGATCGTCGGTATCTTTATACCTAGTTCAATCTCGTTACCGACAAGTCTCTTTACTCGTTCCGTAATGCATAATCCCGTAACTAACTCATTAGTCACATTGCTTGCAAGGCTTATCATGATGTGCATTACCGAGAGGGCCCAGAGATACCTCTCCGATACTCGGAGTGACAAATCCTAATCTCGATCTATGCCAACCCAACAAACACCTTCAGAGATACCTGTAGAGCATCTTTATAATCACCCAGTTACATTGTGATGTTTGATAGCACACAAGGTATTCCTCCGGTATTCAGGAGTTGCATAATCTCATAGTCAAAGGAATATGTATAAGTCATGAAGAAAGCAATAGCAATAAAACTTAACGATCATTATGCTAAGCTAATGGATGGGTCTTGTCCATCACATCATTCTCCTAATGATGTGATCCCGTTCATCAAATGACAACACATGTCTATGGTTAGGAAACTTAACCATCTTTGATTAACGAGCTAGTCAAGTAGAGGCATACTAGGGACACTTTGTTTTGTCTATGTATTCACACATGCATCAAGTTTCTGGTTAATACAATTCTAGCATGAATAATAAACATTTATAATCATATAAGGAAATATAAATAACAACTTTATTATTGCCTCTAGGGCATATTTCCTTCAGGAAGCCAGTGGGCGCTAGCGGCGGAAGCACACCAGCTGTTGCCGCCATGCGCAACAGGTGGTGGAGGCTCTCCATGATAAAGACAAATAGGAGCGGTGATATAGGGTCCCCTTGCCGCAAACCTTGCCGATTATAGATTATCTCTCCTAGGATCCCGTTTAGAAGCACCCTGGTGGATGATGACGCAAGCAGTCCAGAGATCCACGTCGTCCACTGCTACTTGTGAGCTACGTTGGGATTTCCTCGAAGAGGAGAGGATGATGCAATACAATAGAGATAAGTATTTCCCTCAGTTAAGAGCCAAGGTTATCAATCCAATAGGAGAACCACACGGAACCTCGTTACCAGCACCTGCACACACAAAAGCAAATACTAACACTCAACGCGAACAAGGGGGTTGTCAATCCTTTCGGCGGTTATTTGCAAGGACCAAATCTCCTAGTGGTAGATAGATAAAGTAAATTGTAAAATAAAATAAAGGAAAGAAAACGACAATAAGGTATTTTTGGATTTTATATATGATAAAGGTAGACCCGGGGGCCATAGCTTTCACTAGTGGCTTCTCTCCCGAACACAAAGCATACGGTGGTAAACAAATTACAGTTGGGCAATTGATAGAAAATCGCATAGTTATGAGGATATTAGAGGCAATGAGCATGTATATAGGCATCACGCCCGAGACAAGTAGACCGACTCCTGCCTGCATCTACTACTATTACTCCAGCCATCTACCGCTATCAAGCATGCATCTAGGGTTTTAAGTTATAAAAACGAAGTAATGCTGTAAGCAAGATAACACGATGTGACACCCCCGACTCAATCGTGCACTAATCATACACGCAAATGCGGATGATCAAGATCAGAGACTCACGGGAAGATATCACAACACAACTTTAGACACAAAATCAAATGTAAAGCTTTATATTACAAGCAGGGCCACGAACGCTTGTATACATAAGTCAGCGGAAGCAACAATATCTGAGTACATACATAAGATAAACTAAAGTCTGCCTTAAGAAGGCTAGCATAGCAATGATAACTGGATCGAAAAGGCGCATGCCTCCTGTCTGGGAGCCTCCTAACTACTCCTGGTCGTCGGCGGTCTCCACGTAGTAGTAAGCTCCGTCGGGGTAGTAGTAGTCATCGACGGGATCAGCTGGCTCCTGGGCTACGTCATCTAATCGCGACAATCGGGTAGAAGGGAAAAGAGGTAGCAAAGCAACGGTGAGTACTCATCCAAAGTACTCTCAAGGCTTACATCAAATCTATACAAAGTATGCATCAATATCAAAGGAATGGGGCTATATCTTTGGACTAGACTGCAGAAATGCCAGAATAGAAGGGAAGGTCTAGCCTATCGAAGACTAGCATCTTGCAATATCTTGCAGCATTAGAATAGTGTACATTAGCATATCATAAAGTAACAAGTATATTTAGTAAAGCCCAGAGATCCTTTCTCGACTCCCTACGAGAAAGAGATCCCGGAGCCATCATATCCATTTAGTGTCTCCAGTATCTTGTTAGAATAAATCCAAGGCATACCGTTGATCATCCGAGAACCAAGCAATCACACGAGCACGACACCGAGATTTGTTAACGAGGTTCACCATCATGGCTACATCCCCGAGGCCTGACTATGGGCGCTCCTCCCCATGACACCGCTACAATATCGCACACCGGCCGCCCAGGCGCCGGCACACGCGCCGGCTCCCCCTGCGTGCCTGTGCTATTATGTTGGCATAGGTTACATCGTGTGTCTACCCCCGCTATATATGAGAGGCCTAGGATACAAGTGTCCTATTAGGACACAACTCCTATCCTGTGCACACACAGTCCAAAACCAAGTCCAACTGTAACCTACCTTGTACAATAATATTCGACACAACTCTAACAAACTCCACCTTGGCGAATATTCTCCACCACCTTGGATTCATCCATTGCGTCGAACCTCCATGTACATTGGACTTGAGATACACCATGAGCACCGCTGCTACTCCCAGACTCCATGTGACTCCACCTGCAACTGTAGTCCCTTCTCGTCTTCCTCACAGTCAACACTCGAGCAAAATTAAGTTACTCCTTACTCTACTTTGTGCTCCCAACTTCCGGAGAATCCGTTCAATGCCATCACACACCGACCACTGTCTGCGTGAAAGTGAACAAGTCACATATTGGATGCCACATATAAGAGTTACCCGAACTCAACGTCACCGCTATTTCTTGACTGCTTGTCTGAACTTGAAGGAATTTCACCGTCGCCACGTGTCACCCTGAGTCAAATTCGCAGTTGTCTCATCCTTTTCCCGGATAGTCTCTGGCATGTCCCACAACTATAGCACTCTGCCCCCTTCTGTACTTGTCAACCGCACTTTGCCATGTGCACTGAACACCACAAAATATATGGCCATGTACTCTCTTCGCTTTTGACAATTTCAGACTTTGTGCCACTTTCTCAGATTCTCCATGGTCAACTCCTGTCCATCTTCCGGCACCGATAGGCCCAGTCACCAACTTGAATCCGGTACTCGTCAACACTGCTTCAGCACCCCCTGCACAATTTGTATGACCACATGTCTGACCACCAGTGCCTTGGCCTGTCGCTGTGTCCCATGCTTACCGCACGCCTCGCCGCTATAGCCGCGTCGAGTCTTTGCTGTCCAAGTCGAGTCTCCTGGGTCGCGAACACACACCACTCAAACCCCTACTTCAGAGAACCACCGATCATCACCGACCGATGCCGAGTATCACGTCTCCATCAGACCATTGGGCCCCAGTCCGATCCATGTGTCTCTCACTGTTCCCGCTGAAATAGGCTTTGACTCTCCATGCATTTATGTCGTAGCCCCTCCATCAGCACAGAGTGAATTCGTCCATCAGACTCCAGCTCCACCTTCAACATGACTCCATGGTGGTTGTACATGCCACCCCTTGCGCTCCGTCGACTCCAAGTTCTCATGTGCACCGTCTTGAATCAACCCCGCGACATAGTCTGTCGAAGCCGCACAAGCCCTCAGGCCTGCACCACGTGTTTCCACGCCCCAGAAGTCGGCCACCATCAGCATCACGCTCCTATGTCGTCATCACTGAAATCACCGCCATCTTCTTCTTTGACCAACATCCACATCAGTCCATCAGAAAATCCAGTCCGACCCAGCCGAAATTATCCGACTGCAACCATGCTCCACCCTGCGTCGTGTCCGCTCGCACATCCGTGCATTGCTTGACGCCCTGTGTTTGCATGATCCTGTCACGGCGCGCTCCAGACTCCTCCAAGCCTTATATGCACGTCGCCATCCTCGCCACGCGCACCACGGACCCTCACGCTACCATCCTCGTACACAACCATGTACAAAGAAATAAAGCCAAACTGCACCACATAAGCTTCCCGTGTGCACTTCACCGTGAAGATTAATGGAAAAACTCCCAACACTCCACCTCGTGCTCCTGTAGGCCATAAATCAATTAGAATTTCATCTCTTCCTCTTGATGGATAACGTTAGTCCGTCACGTAGCCCTTTTTTTAACCAACAAATCTCATCTTGCATCTGTATGCACAGCAACATAAGCACCACACCTTCTCGTGCCTCGCCACACATCCCAGGTTGCAGATCAGCCTCTAGCCACGCAGACTCATACGGCTTTCAGCCCATCTCGGCCTCACACAGACCAGCCATGCGCTGCACTCCGGCCTTAGCCTCTGGCGGCCCTAGCTCTCCTCGCGTACGACGCGCCACTTGCACGCTGCCTTGGATCCTGTCAATCCGATCTCACCCCGCGCGCTGACTAGGGTTGGCTGCTCCTGCCACGGCCACCGCTGCCCATCGCTTCTCCCTGAGATGACCTCGAGTACAATTTTGCAGCGCTGTTTCCGTCCGAGACTCCTGCCGCCACTCATGCGACTGTATGTTGCTCCGCACCTTGGGCCCTGCTGGCTCGCCAGATACCGTGTGCCTGACCTAGCGCCGCACCGCTGCTGTTGCACATTCCGCTGATTCTGCCTGCTTTCCGATTGCTCTCCACCACGACAATCTCCGATCACTGCCCGACGTCCCGCACGTACGTCATGCTCATCTGCAGCCGGTCTCCATCACATTCTCCTCTAGATCAACAACGGCAACCTCAAATCGAACCTTGCTCTGATACCACTTGTTAGAATAAATCCAAGGCATACCGTTGATCATCCGAGAACCAAGCAATCACACGAGCACGACACCGAGATTTGTTAACGAGGTTCACCATCATGGCTACATCCCCGAGGCCTGACTATGGACGCTCCTCCCCATGACACCGCTACAATACCGCACTCCGGCCGCCCGGGTGCCAGCACACGCGCCGGCCCCCCTGCGTGCCTGTGCTATTATGTTGGCATATGTTACATCGTGTGTCTACCCCCGCTATATATGAGAGGCCTAGGATACAAGTGTCCTATTAGGGGACAACTCCTACCCTGTCTACACACAGTCCAAAACCAAGTCCAACTGTAACCTACCTTGTACAATAATATTCAACACAACTCTAACAATCCAGTTCTAGTTGTAATAGATCAGGATACAACTCCGAGCGTCCGTTACAGTGGACACAGCTATTCGAATAGATTAACTTCCATGCGGGGGTGCACCAACTTATCCAACACACTCGATTAACTTTAGCCGGACACACTTTTCGGGTCATGCCCGGCCTCGGCCGATCGACACACCGTAGTCCTACCTAGGCTCAACAGAGAGGCCAGCATGCCGGTCTACATCCTAAGCACTCAGGGGTCTTGGGCTCATCACCCTTTGCACTCCTGCGTGGTGCGTACGCGGTCTGGAGCAGACCCACCCCCTTATACAAGCGCAGGTGGTTTACCGTCCAACCGGGCACGCGCCGCTCAATCGCTGACGTCCGAAGAGCTTTCGGAGAATCGTATGACGTCGAGTGCCCATACTTATTCCCGCGTGGTGGTTGATACGTCCATTTTGCATCATGTTTCCTTACTGTTATTTATAATGTTTTTATCCATAATAATGCTTTTTGGAGTAATTCTAATGCCTTTTCTCTCATAATTTACAAGGAACACACCAAGAGGGAGAATTCCGGCAGCTGGAAATCTGGACCAGGAAAAGCTACGTCAGGCTACCTATTCTGCACAACTCCAAATGAGCTGAAACTTTATGGAGATTTTTATGGATTATTTGAGAAATATTGGAGCCAATAAACACCAGAGGGGGCCCCCCAGGTGGGCACAACCCACCTGGGCGCGCCAGGCCCCCTAGGCGCGCCCTGGTGGGTTGTGGCCTCCTCGGCCCACCTCCGGTACCCATCTTCTGGTATATAAGTCATTTTGACCTAGAAAAAATAAAGGGGAGACTTTCGGGACGGAGCGCCCCCGCCTCGAGGTGGAACTTGGGCAGGAGCACTTTTGCCCTCCGGCGGAGTGATTCCGCCGGGGGAACTTCTTTCCCGGAGGGGGAAATCATTGTCATCATCATCACCAACAACTCTCCCATCTTGGGGAGAGCAATCTTCATCAACATCTTCAACAGCACCATCTGCTCTCAAACCCTAGTTCACCTCTTGTGTTCAATCTTGTTACCGGAACTATAGATTGGTGCTTGTGGGTGACTAGTAGTGTTGATTACATCTTGTAGTTGATTACTATATGGTTTATTTGGTGGAAGATTATATGTTCAGAGCCATTATGCTATTTAATACTCCTCTGATCATGAGCATGTTTATCATTTATGATTAGTTACTTTTGTTCTTGAGGTCACGGAAGAAATCATGTTGCAAGTAATCATGTGAACTTGATATGTGTTCGATATTTTGATAGTATGTATGTTGTTATTCCCTTAGTGGTGTCATGTGAACGTCGACTACATGAAACTTCACCATGTTTGGGCCTAGGGGAATGCATTGTGGAGTAGCAATTAGATGGTGGGTTGCGAGAGTGAAAGAAGCTTAAACCCCAGTTTATGCGCTATTTCGTAAGGGATCGATTGGATCCAAAAGTTTAATGTTATGGTTAGAATTTATTCTTAATACTTTTCTTGTAGTTGTGGATGTTTGTGGGAGGGTTAATCATAAGTAGGAGGTTTGTTAAAGTAAGAAAGCACCTAAGCACCGGTCCACCCACATATCAAATTATCAAAGGTAGCGAACACAAATCGAACCAACATGATGGAAGTGACTAGATGAAATTCCCGTGTACCCTCAAGAACGCTTTGCTTATCATAGGAGGCCGTTTTGGCCTGTCCTTTGCCTCAAAAGGATGGGGCTACCTTGCTGCACTTTTGTTACTATTATTGTTACTTGCTCGTTACAAATTATCTTGCTATCAAACTACTCTGCTACTTACAATTTCAGCACTTGCAGACATTACCTTACTGAAAACTACTTGTCATTTCCTTCTGCTCCTCGTTGGGTTCGACACTCTTACTTATCGAAAAGAGCTACAATTGATCCCCTATACTTTTGGGTCATCAAGGCTATTTTCTGGCGCCGTTGCTGGTGAGTGAAGCGCCTTTGGTAGGTGGAATTTGGTAAGGAAACATTTATATAGTGTGCTGAAATTTATTGTCACTTGTTACTATGGAAAACAATACTTTGAGGGGTTTGTTCGGGGTATCTTCACCTCGTCCGGAACTAAAATTAGCTACCCCTCAACCTACTGCACCTATTGAAAATATTGAATATGAAATTCCTTCGGGTATGATAGAACAACTGCTAGCTAATTCTTATGCAGGAAATGGAACCGAACATCATGATATGCACTTGATATATGTGGAACAAATTTGTGGATCGTATAAGCTTGCAGGTTTACCCAGGGATGAAGTGATGAAAAAGGTTTTCCCTTTATCTTTGAAGGGAAAAGCATTGGCATGGTATAGGTTATGTGATGATATTGGATCATGGAATTGGAATCGTTTGAAATTGGAGTTCCACCAAACAAATTATCCTATGCATCTAGTTCATCGTGATCGGAATTATATATATAATTTTTGGCCTTGTGAAGGAGAAAGTATCGCTCTACCTTGGGGGAGGCTTAAGTCAATGTTATATTCATGCCCCAATCATGAGCTCTCAAGAGAAATTATTATCCAGAATTTTTATGCTTGACTTTCTCGTAATGATCGAACCATGCTTGATACTTCTTGTGCTGGCTCATTTATGAAGAAGACTATTGAATTCCAGTGGGATGTTTTGGAAAGAATTAAACGCAAATACGAAGATTGGGAACTCGACGAAGGTAAAGAGTCGGGTATTAAACTTAAGTATGATTGTGTTAAATCTTTTATGGATACTGATGCTTTTCAGAAGTTTAGCACTAAATATGGACTTGACTCTGAGATAGTAGCCTCCTTTTGTGAATCATTTGCTACTCATGTTGAACTCCCTAAGGAGAAGTGGTTTAAATATCACCCACCTATTAAAGAAGAAATTAAAGGACTAGTACTAGTTAAAGAAGAAACAGTACTTCATAATGTTGATCCAGTTGTTCCTTCTGCTTATATTGAGAAACCACCTTTCCCTGTTAGGATTAAGGAACATACTAAAGTTTCAACTGTGGTTAACAAAAGCTCTATTAGAACACCTAAACCTGATGAAGAAATTAAAGTAGAACCTAGGATTGCTATGGTTAAAGATCTCTTGGAAGAAGATATGGATGGGCATGTTATTTACTTTTCTGAAGAAGCTGCTAGAATTGCTAAACCTGATAAAAGAGATAAACATAGACCTGTTGTTGGCATACATGTTATTTCAGTTAAAATAGGAGATCACTGTTATCATGGTTTATGTGACATGGGTGCTAGTGTGAGTGCCATTCCTTACACTTTATATGAAGAAATTATGAAAGACATGTCACCTTCTGAGATAGAAGAAATAGATGTTACTATTAAACTTGCTAATAGAGACACCATATCACCAGTTGGGATTATTAGAGATGTTGAAGTCTTGTGTGGGAAAATTAAATACCCTACTGATTTTCTTGTCCTTGGTTCCCCACAAGATGACTTTTGTCCCATTATTTTTGGTAGACCTTTCTTGAATACAGTTAATGCTAAGATAGATTGTAAGAAACAAACTGTTGGTGTTAGCTTTGGTAATGAGTCTCATGAGTTTAATTTTTCCAAGTTTAGTAGAAATCATCATGAAAAAGAATTGCCTTGTAAGGATGAATTAATTGGTCTTGCTTCTATTGCTGTTCCACCTACTGATCCTTTAGAACAATATTTGCTAGACCATGAAAATGATTTACATATGCTTGAAAGAAATGAAATAGATAAGGTTTTATTTGAACAACGTCCTCTGCTTAAACACAATTTGCTTATCGAAACTCTAGGAGTTCCTCCTCCACCTAAAGGTGATCTTGTGTTTGAATTAAAACAATTGCCAGACACTTTCAAATATGCTTATCTCGATGAAAAGAAAATATATCCTATTATTATTAGTGCTAACCTTTCAGAACATGAAGAAGAAAGATTATTGAAAGTTCTAAGGAAGCACCGGGCTGCTATTGGATATACTATTTATGATTTGAAGGGCATTAGTCCCACTCTATGTCAGCACAAAATTAATATGGAACCTGATGCTAAACCCGTTGTTGATCACCAACGTTGGTTGAATCCAAAAATGAAGGAAGTGGTAAGAATGGAAATCTTAAAACTTGTGAAAGCAGGTATAATCTATCCTATAGCTGATAGTAGATGGGTAAGTCCTGTTCATTGTGTCCCTAAGAAAGGAGGTATTACTGTTGTTCCTAATGATAAGAATGAACTTATTCCACAAAGAATTGTTGCAGGCTGTAGAATGGTAATTGATTACAGAAAATTAAACAAAGCAACTAGAAAAGATCATCACCCTTTGCCTTTTATCGATCAAATGCTTGAAAGATTATCTAAGAACACACACTTTTGCTTCCTAGATGGATACTCTGGTTTTTCACAAGTACCCATTTCTCAACCTGATCAAGAAAAGACCACTTTTACTTGTCCCTTTGGAACTTATGCTTATAGATGTATGCCTTTTGGTTTATGTAATGCACCTGCTACCTTTCAAAGATGTATGACTGCTATCTTCTCTGACTTTTGTGAAAAGATTGTTGAGGTTTTCATGGATGACTTTCCTGTTTATGGGAAGTCTTTTGATGATTGTTTAAGCAATCTTGAGCGAGTTTTGCAGAGATGTGAAGAAACAAATCTTGTCTTGAATTGGGAGAAGTGCCACTTTATGGTTAATGAAGGCATTGTCTTGGGTCATAAAATTTCTGAAAGAGGTATTGAAGTGGACCAAGCTAAGGTTGATGCAATTAAGAAAATGCCATGTCCTAAGGACATCAAAGGTATTCATAGTTTCCTAGGTCATGCTGGTTTCTATAGGAGATTTATCGAAGACTTTTCTAAAATTTCTAGGCCTCTTACCAATATTTTGCAAAAGGATATTCCTTTTGTTTTTTATGATGACTGTCTTGAAGCCTTTGAAGCACTCAAGAAAGCCTTAATATCTGCACCTATTGTTCAACCACCTGATTGGAACTTGCCTTCTGAAATTATGTGTGATGCTAGTGATTATGATGTTGGTGCTGTTCTAGGACAAAGAGTTGATAAGAAACTTAATGTTATTCATTATGCTAGTAAAACTCTAGACAGTGCTCAAAGAAATTATGCTACTACTGAAAAAGAATTCTTAGCAGTGGTGTTTGCTTGTGATAAATTTAGATCTTATATTGTTGATTCCAAAGTAACTGTTCACACAGACCATGCTGCTATTAAATATCTTATGGAAAAGAAAGATGCTAAACCTAGACTTATTTGTTGGGTTCTCTTGTTACAAGAATTTGATTTACATATCGTTGATAGAAAAGGAGCTGAGAACCCAGTAGCTGATAACTTGTCTAGGCTTGAAAATGTGCTTGATGACCCACTACCTTTGATGATAGTTTTCCTGATGAGCAGTTAGCTGCAATAAATGTTTCTCATAGTACTCCTTGGTATGCTGACTATGCTAATTACATTGTTGCTAAATATTTACCACCTAGCTTTACATACCAGCAAAAGAAAAAAATTCTTCTATGATTTAAGACATTAATTTTGGGATGACCCACATCTTTATAAAGAAGGAGTAGATGGTATTATTAGATGTTGTGTACCCGATCATGAACAGGGACAAATCCTACGGAAATGTCACTCCGAAGCTTATGGAGGGCATCATGCTAGAGATAGAACTGCTCACAAGGTATTGCAATCTGGATTTTATTGGCCTACTCTCTTCAAGGAGGCCCGTAAGTTTGTCTCTTCTTGTGATGAATGTCAAAGAATAGGTAATATCAGTAAGCGTCAAGAAATGCCTATGAATTATTCACTTGCTGTTGAACCATTTGATGTTTGGGGATTTGATTACTTGTGACCTTTTCCTTCCTCTAATGGGTATAACATATTTTGGTTGCTGTTGATTATGTTACTAAATGGGAAGCTATTCCAACTAGTAGTGCTGATCACAACACCTCTATTGAAATACTTAAGGAAGTTATTTTCCCAAGGTTTGGAGTCCCTAGATATTTAATGACTGATGGTGATTCACACTTTATTCATGGTTCTTTCCGTAAGATGCTTGCTAAGTGTGATGTTAACCATAGAATTGCATCACCCTATCATCCTCAGTCTAGTGGTCAAGTTGAACTTAGCAATATAGAAATAAAATTAATTTTGCAAAAGACTGTTAATAGGTCCAGGAATAATTGGTCTAAGAAATTAGATGATGCACTTTTGGGCTTATAGAACATCATATAAAAATCCTATGGGTATGTCTCCTTATAAAATGGTTTACGGAAAAGCTTGTCATTTGCCTCTTGAGTTAGAACATAAAGCATATTGAGCAGTTAAATAACTCAACTATGATTTCAAACTTGCTGGTGAAAAGAGGTTATTTGATATAAGCTCTTTAGATGAATGGAGAACCCAAGCTTATGAAAATGCAAAGTTATTCAAAGAAGAAGTTAAAAGATGGCATGACAAAAGAATCCAAAAGCGTGAGTTTAAAGCTGGAGAATATGTTCTTTTGTACAACTCTCGTTTTAGTTTTTTTGCAGGAAAGCTCTCTTGAAATGGGAAGGCCCATACATCATCAAGGAGGTTTACCAGTCTGGAGCCATCAAAATAAATAACTCTGAAGGTACTAACCTGAAGGTTGTCAATGGGCAACGAATAAAGCATTATATCTTAGGTACACCTATCAATGTTGAAAGTAATATTATCCAAACTTTAACACCGGAAGGACACATAAAAGAGTCCTTCCGGAACACTCCAGAATCGTGAAAATAAAGAGGTATGGGATATGGTAAGTAAACGGACACCGAATAATCTGCAAAAATATTTTTTTACTAGTTTTGGAATATTTTAAAATTTTGGAAATAAATAAACTTCCAGGAAGCGTCCCCTGGTGGGCACAAGACACCAGGCGTGCCCAAGTGGGTTGTGCTCACCTGGGACACCTTCCGTACTCCGTTTTTCTTCCATATGCTTGTTCTCCAAGATAAAAAAATCTATATATATTTCCCTAACCTGTTGATCACCGTATCGCGGAGAAATCCTCTGTTCTCTTTTGTTGCTGTTTTCTGCGTAGATCTGAAATTATGTCGTTCCAAGACTCCGATGGAGAGAGCTATGTCTCACATCTTATTGCTGACCCAAAGACCTATGAGGACCTATCTCCTTATGGTCGAACTTCGGACGATGAGGAGGATGCTCACTTGATGAGGATCGATGATTCAAGCTCGGAGGAGGAAGATGTTCCTCTACCTCAACCCGGGGACATGCATATAGAGTTCAAGAAATCCAGCCTCCCTAAACGACCTAACTGATCTATTCCTTCTCGTTTCTGGTAGAAAAACAAAGGGGATTTATGTGACAAGATCTTTAAGTTGGAATTGGAGGTCGACGATCTAAAAGAAGAAATTTCTCTTCTCAACTACAATGTGAAGAAGTTGAAGGCAAAATTGTCTTCTTCATCACCATCATCTTCACCACCAAAGGAGAATTGAGTATCAGGTATGGGCACTCCCCTTGGCTTCCGCCAAGCTTGGGGGAGGTGCCCCGGTATTGTCGGTGTTCTGGGAACAGGGGTCCCCAGACTTGCCTGCCTGCGGCCCACGGCGTGGCTGAGCTAGCAGGCCTGTACGACCCATCTTCATCGACAAGGTATTCAAGACCCTCGCGAGGGGCCAAGCCTCGCGAGGCGGATGATGCGAGACCTCCTCAGGAGCGGCTTCGCCAGGCAGGCTCACGAGGGGTGGAGAGATCAAGGCAAGGCAAACCTCGCGAGGCCCTCATGACGTGAGCCATGACGATCGGGACCAGGCGGGCGCCAGAGCATGCAGCGTCCTCGTTTCCTCTTTGGTGCTAAGGGGGCAAGCGCAGGCGTGGTGTACCGAGGCATCAAGCAAAGGTTTCTATATCGGTGCAACGAGACCAAGACCAGCAGGACGGCAAGACGGAGGTCACCATGGAGCCCAAGGCGGCGTCACCACCAGAGCCTTTTGCAGGCGAAGACCGCTTTTGTCAGGATAAGCTGTACTAGCTGTCCCCTTTCAAAGTGGCCGTTGTTGGCTCCCTTCCCGCTCAATATTTGGGGAGAGGACCAGGGCCTATATAAGTAGAACTAGCCACCACAATAGGGAGGCAACTCATTCAGAGGCATCTCACCCAACCCTTAGCCACACACCGAGCACAAGAGCACCTCAATCTCAGGAGGCTGTTCTTCCCCTTGTACTGTTCATCATCAGCCCAAGAGGCAATCCACCACCACCACACTTGAGTAGGGTATCACACCACAATGGTGGCCCGAACCAGTATAAATCTCGTGTCTTTTGTGTTGTGAGTTCTTCGAGTTCGTCCGCGAGATCTTAGCGAGCTAGGGCGTGGATCGGTAGGGAGGAAACCTTCGCGCGCACCCCTGTGTTCGAACCTTGAGGGTTTTGCCGGAACCCGTGATCCGACATTTGGCGCGCCAGGTAGGGGTGCGCCGTAGCTTCTCTTCCGACGATCTGCGCTCCGTCGCCACTGTGCTCCGCCCTCATGGCAGGCGCCCCGCTACCGACTCCGACGGCCGGCGTCGACGACGGGGCCAGGGGCTCCGAGCCCTGGCCCCCTCCCTGCGGCGGGTGCGGTGGCCACACAAGTTCAAGCCGGAGATGCCGCCGCGCTACGACGGCGCGGCGGACCCGTCGGCTTTCCTACTGGCATACGAGGAGGCCGTCCTCGAGGCCGGGGGTGATGACAAGGTCATGGCCAACTAGCTTCCCATGGCCCTCGCCTGCAAGCCACATGCCTGGCTGCTCAACCTCCCCGGATCCACGGTGGCGTCTTGGGAGGAGCTGCGTGAGCTCTTCACTGCGTGCTACGCGGCACCGGCGCACCACGCGGTCATGGCCCTGCTAGGCGGCTCTTAGGTGCCGCCTTCAGATCGCCACATCAAGCCGTTCCTCTGCCAGATTGGTGCCACTTCCAAGCGCTCAGGGGCTCCGCCCGGCTGGGCTGCGCCCGAGGCTGACCTCACCTTCAGCTCAGAAGACCACCCCGTCACCACCACCGGCTCGGGCATGCTTCCGATGCTCTGCACGCCCACCATCTGCAACGTGGCCGTCACCAAGACCCTCATCGACGGTGGCGCCGGCCTCAACTTGCTCGCCATGGAGGCCTTCAGCCTTCTTCACATGCCGCTCGAGCGGCTCAGCCTCAGCAAGCCTTTCTCAGGAGTTGGTGGTGGCGCTGCCCGCTCCCTGGGGCAGATCCGCCTTCCCGTCACCTTCGGCACGCGCGACAACTACCGCACCGAGCTGGTCGACTTCGACATTGCCCGCATCGGCCTCCCGTACAACGTCATTCTCGGGTACCCAGCTCTGGCCCAGTTCATGGCGGCGACTCATCCATCCTACAACCTCATGAAGATGCTTGGAAGCAAGGGTGTCCTCACTGTCATGGGGGACACCAAGGAGGCCGTGGCGGCGCTCAAATTTGCCTTCAAGACCGCTGCGGCGGCGCAGCCCATCGGCGCCAGTGCCCATGAATCCAAGGAGGCCGCACCAACCAAGAAGAAGCAGCTGTTCACCCAAGACAAGGCCGAAACCAAGCAGGTGCCGGTCAACGAGGACGGGTCCTCAGGAGCCACCTTCACCATAGGTGCTGGCCTCAACCCCAGCCAAGAGGAAGCATTGGTGAAGTTCTTGCGTGCAAACAAGGATATATTCGCATGGGAGCCCAATCAGCTGGTGGGGGTCCCGAGAGAGGTGATTCAGCATCACTTAAGGGTATGCCCCAATGTGCGCTCTGTGAAGCAGCGGGCGAGGTGGAAGTCCACGGAGAAGCAGGCCTTCATCATCCAAGAAACCCGCAAGTTGGAGGCGGCAGGTGCCATTCATGAGGTTAGGTACACCGAATGGCTGGCGAACCCCGTCATGGTGCCGAAGAAAGGCGGGAAGGAGCGAATTTGCGTCGACTTCACCAACCTCAACAAGGCATGCCCTCAAGATCCATTCCCTCTCCCACGCATCGACCAGATCGTCGACTCCACCGCCGAGTGCGACCTGCTGTGCTTCCTGGATGCGTTCTCAGGGTATCACCAAATCAAGATGGCGGTGAAAGATGTAGAGAAGACAGCCTTCCTGACCCCGTGCGGGGTGTACTGCTACACCTGCATGCCCTTCGGACTGCGCAACCCGGGCGCGACCTTTCAGCGGCTGATGCACACCGCCTTAGGGCGGTAGCTCGGGAGAAACACGGAGGCCTACGTCGACGACATTGTGGTGAAGTCTCGGGAGGCGAGAACGTTAATCCAAGACCTGGAGGAGACCTTCGCGAGCCTGCGCCAGGTGAACTTGCGACTTAACCCGGAGAAGTGTGTGTTCGGTGTCCCTTCCGGCAAGCTGCTGGGATTCCTCGTGTCCCACAGAGGGATCGAGGCGAACCCAGAGAAGATCAAGGCCATTGAGGACATGACCCCACCGCAGACCCTCAAGGAAATGCAGAAGCTGGCTGGTCGGGTGACTGCGTTGGGACGCTTCATCTCCAAGTTGGGAGAGCGCGCCTTACCCTTCTTCAAGCTGTTGAAGAAGAAGGGCCCATTCGAGTGGACCCCGGAGGCCGACCGAGCTTTCCAAGACCTCAAGAGATACCTGACCAGCTCTCCGGTGATGGTGGCGCCACGGCCTCTCGAGCCTCTTACTTTATCTTGCCGCCACCCCATACTCCGCCAGCGCCGCGCTAGTGGCGGTTCGGGAGGAGCACCAAGCCAAGGGCGCGCCGCGCCAAGCTACGCCGCCGGCCGAGATGACGCAAGATCAGGAAGGCGCAGTAAGAGCCGTAAAGGCATCAACAGAAGGCCAAGCTCGGTAGGACGACGTCATAGAGATCCCCGCAGGCGATCAGGCGCCAGGAGTCCCACCACCTCAGGAGGCACCCCAATTTTCGCAAGACGCGAGCCTCACCAATGCGCCTGTCCTTGTTGAGCACCCGGTGTATTTCGTTAGCACGGTATTGCCGGACGTGAGGGCACGATATCCCATGCCTCAGAAGCTCCTGCTCGCGCTCCTGGTGGCTCGCGCAAGTTGCGGCACTACTTCCAGGGCCACCCCATCCAGGTCGTCTCAGCTTACCCATTGGAGAGGGTGCTCAGGAGCCCCAACTCCGGTGGAAGGGTCGCTGAGTGGAACATCGAGCTACAGGCATTCCAGTTGGAGTTCAGGACGACCAGGGTCATCAAGGGAGCCGCGCTCACTGATTTTGTGGTGGAGTGGACGGATGCCCCGACACTTGAAGTAGGCGAAGACTAGTCCACCTCACTAGGAAGTGAGGCGCCAGACGGTTGGGTCATGTATTTCAATGGTGCCTTTGCGCACCAGGGCGCGGGGGCTGGAGTTGTACTCATCTCGCCCACTCAGGACAAGATCTACTACGCTGTGCAGCTCTGCTTTCAGCAGGGCGAGAAGGTCTCCAACAATATCGCAGAATATGAAGGCCTCATAGCTGGCCTGAAGGCCGCAACAGCTCTGGTGGTGAAGCGCCTCACCGTTAGGGGCGACTCACAGCTCCTCGTCAACTTCTCCAACAAAGTGTACGAGCCAAAGGACGAGCACATGGAGGCATACCTCGCGGAAGTGCGTAAGATGGAAAAGCAGTTCCTGGGCCTGGAGGTGCAGCATGTGCCCTGTGGCACCAACAAGGAAGCCGACGACATCGCCAGGAGGGCATCCAAGCGGCAGCCCCAAGAGCCTGGCGTCTTCGAGGAGCGGCTCTTCAAGCCGTCAGCGACGCCACCACTTTCAAGCACAGCTCGGCCTCGGGAGGAGCTCCCACAGCCGCCTGCCACAGGAGTCCCAGCCTGTGGCCCGACCTCAGGAGCTCGCCTGCTCTTGGCGCTCGAGCCCCAGGAGGAATGCTGGACCAAGGAATTTAAGGAATATCTGATGCAAGGGGCGTTGCCCGAGAAGGAAGAGGACGCAGAGCACGTGGCCCGGCAAGCCACGGCATACTGCATCCAGGACGGTGAGTTGTACATGAAGCGACCAAATGATGTTTCACTGCGTTGCATTTCCAGGGACCAGGGAAAGGAGTTGCTGATTGACATACACGGCGGGGACTGCGGGCACCACTCATCATCGCGGACCCTCGTCGGCAAGGTATTCCATAGTGGATTCTACTGGCCTACGGGGGTCAACGACGCAGCTGAGCTGGTGAAGTCCTGTGAAGCCTGCCAGTTCCACGCCAAGCAGATCCATCAGCCAGCTCAGGGCCTCCAGACTATACCACTCACATGGCCGTTCGTGGTCTGGGGGCTGGACATCTTGGGCCGATTCCCTCGAGCGTCGGGGGCCTACCGCTACCTCTACGTCGCCATCGACAAGTTCACCAAGTGGGCAGAAGTGGAAGCCGTCCGCACCATCCCAGCTGGTTCTGCGGTCAAGTTCATCAAGGGCCTCGTGAGCCGTTTCGGGGTCCCCAACCGCATCATCACCGACAACGGCTCGCAGTTCACCAGTAACCTCTTCAAAACATACTGTGCTAACCTTGGAACGCAGATCTGCTATGCTTCGGTGGCGCACCCCAGGAGAAATGGCCAGGCCGAACGCGCCAACGCAGAGGTCCTGAGGGGCCTCAAGACCAGGACCTTCAAGAAGAAGCTCGAGGCCTGCGGCAGGGGCTGGCACGACGAGCTCCAGTCCATGCTGTGGTCCATCCGTACCACCGCCACCAAGCCGACAGGCGAGACCCCATTCTTCCTTGTCTATGGAGCTGAAGCGGTCCTCCCTCACGAAGTCAAGCATCGCTCCGCACGGGTCTTGGCGTTTGATGAAATGCAGCAGGACGCCACGCGGGGGATGGACCTCGTGTTGGGGGAGGAGCTTCGCCGCGAAGCTGCACTGAGGGCGGCAAGGTACCAGCAGGCGCTGCGGCGATACCACTGCCGCAACATCCGCTCCAGGACGCTCGAGACGGGTGACCTCGTCCTGAGGCGGGTCCTCTCCAGGGAAGGGCTGCATAAGCTCTCACCCATGTGGGAGGGCCCGTTCAAGGTTGTCCATATCTCCAGGCCTGGTGCCGCGCGCCTGGAGACCCAGGACGGGGTGCCCATCCAGAACGCGTGGAACATCCAGCACCTCCGGAAGTTCTACCCATGAAGCAAGGCCCAGTGCTTGTGAAGAAAGGCCCAGTGCCTATGAAGAAGGCCCGGTGCCTGTGAAGAATCGCCGCCCGTGACACTCTCACGTAATAATGAGTGGGGCTGTACACGCCCCAGAGTCTCCGGAGTGCCGCCCTCGGGCCTCGGGGGCTCCCTCCCACGCCTAGTGGCAGCACTTAGCTCCGCGCTGGCGAGAAGACTTGAAGACTAGACTAGGTGCCGGATGCGGCTTTTCATTTGCTTTCCTTAGTTGGCTTGCTTTCTTTTAATCGAAGTTGCTTCCGGTGTTCCTTGCTGATTTGGTTCCGTCGCCGTTTGCTGCTATTCTCGACTTTAGTTCACCTGTGTTCCCTCTCTCTTGCGTACCTCGCGAGGGGGCTAGGCAGGTGCCCTCGCGAGCGTTTTTCCTTCTATGTTGCTCCTTCTCTCTGCCTTCAGTCTGCTTTCTCGCGAGGCACCCTCGTTCGAGCCCACAAGCTGGCGCACCTAATCCGTGCCCCTCGGGTAGCGTGAAGCGCTGGGTCAAGGCTCGGGTGAACGATAAGTCTCCTAGCGAGCTTCCTAACGAATTTTTTGCAGTTCCTGAGCAACCACTAAGCCAAGACGGGCACGAGGAAACAAGTGCCTCGTGAAGAGGAGGCTGCCCCGAATGCGCAAGGCTAAGTTATCTCTGCACAAAATAACGACACAACACGGAAATAACAAGCATAGCGTAATGATTGAGGAACCACAGTTCGATACACACCCCTCCGGGCCCATACTGGTTTATTTTGGTGCAGGAAAGAAAAGAAGAACAAAACAAAAGCGGCGTTGCAGCGATCCACGGGGGCAGGCCCCCGGCGACGTCCCGAGCTTAGCTGGATCCCTCCTCGCGCTTCACAGAGGCGTGACGACGAGACGACCCGCTACCACCTTCGGAGTGAGCGCGGCGGCTGGTCGTAGCCGCCGCTGCTGGAGCTTTCACCAAGAGAAGAGCCACCGTAGCTGGACGAGGCGCGGCCGGCGGGCTCGCCCTTGTCGCGGCCATCGCCGAGACCGAGCACCTCCTTGCCGTCGTTCGTCTCGGGGCAGCACCCGGCAAGGCGACCATCTTCGCCAAACACCCTCACGTAGAGGGTCGCATCACCGTCGTACTTGAAATGGAGATTGCACCGCCTACCCAGGCCGCGCGCGGGGGCGAACGTCTATGAGCCACGGGCCAGAGCTATGTTGGCTGCGGTGGAGACCTCAACCAAGACCCAGGAAGCCCTGCTGCAGCAGCCGTCCGCCTGCAGCCGGAGCCCGCCTGGACCAGAGGCCGGCAGCTCGTCGACGAAGAAGCGCGGAAGCTGAAGCCAGTTGCCGGCCGGATCCTCCGACCAGACAACGAACTCCGGCATCACCTCTGCCGAGTGGAAGCGCGGCCGGGGAGGCCACGCAACCACGGCACGTCTCCCCTCATCAACGGGGCTGCCGCAACCAGAGCGACCCCGGCCACGCGCAGCGGCGCCACCCCGGGAGCGGGGGGCCGCGGCGGGAGTCGCTGTGTGCTTACGGGGATGGCCGCGTCCCCGCTTAGGCGCCGGGGAGCCGGGCCCCTCGCGAGGGGCCTTTCCTTTCTTTGCGGCGGAGAACCTCTTCGACGGCGCCATTAGAGCCGGTGATGGAGCAGAGAAGGGAGAAGCAAGCGGACCGGGAAGAGATGGGCGATGGGGGCTCCGCCCCCTCCCTCATTTATAGCAGGAGAAGGCCAACCAGCGCCCCCCACGATCACAGGTAATGATGGTTTTCCTTGCATGTCGCAGGGACTTGTCAAGTCGGGCAGTTGCCGAGGCAGCGTGGGGAAGCGGAGACGCCAACGTCCAATCAACCGCCACGCGTCGACCGAGGCCACAGGCTTTTGGGGCCCGCGGCGCTCCGCGCTTGACCTTTGGCTTCACCTCGAAGCCAAGCCCAAGCGCGCCTGGGGCCCGGGGGCTACTGTCGGCGTTCTGGGAACGGGGGTCCCCAGACTTGCCTGCCTGCGGCCCACGGCGTGGCCAGGCCAGCGGGCTGTACGGCCCATCTTCATCAACAAGACATCCAAGACCCTCGTGAGGGGCCAAGCTTCACGAGGCGGACGACACAAGACCTCCTCAGGAGTGGCCTAGTCAGGCAGGCTCACGAGGAGCGGAGATATCAAGGTGGGGCAAACCTCACGAGGCTCTCGTGACGTGAGCCATGACGATCGGCACCAGGCGGGCGCCAGCGCGCGCAGCGTCCTTGTTTCCTCTTTGGTGCTAAGGAGGCCAGCGCAGGCGAGGAGTACCGAGGCATCAGGCAAAGGTTGCCTTATCGGTGCAACGATACCAAGACCAGGAGGACGGCGAGACGGAGGTCATCGTGGAGCCCAAGACGGCGTCACCACCAGAGCCTTTTGCAGGCGAAGACCACTTTTGTCATGATAGCTTGTACTAGCTGTCCCCCTTCAATTTTGCCCGCCGTTGTTGGCTCCCTTCCCGCTCAATATTTGGGGAGAGGACCAGGTCCTATATAAGTAGAGCTAGCCACCACAGTAGGGGATGGGGCAGTTCACCCAGCTCTCACCCGCTAAGTTCACCAAGCACAAGAACACCTCAACCTTAGGAGGCTGTTCTTCCCCTTGTACTATTCTTCATCAGCCCAAGAGGCAATCCACCACCACCACACTGGAGTAGGGTATTACACCACAACGGTGGCCCGAACCAGTATAAATCTCGTGTCTTTCTGTGTTGTGAGTTCGTCGAGTTCGTCCGCGAGATCTTAGCAAGCTAGGGCGTAGATCGGTAGGAGGGAAAGACTTCGCACGCACCCTAGAGTTTGAACCTTAAGGGTTTGCCGGAACCCCACATCCGACAGTAACCACAGGAGCTGGGCAACCCAACTATTGACCAAAGACATGATTCGGAGCCGATGCATATAATGCGGTGTTCGGGACGCCGAAGTATACTGTAAAAGTGTTCGGACTTTTTGTTTTTGAAGAAAAAGGTATGTATGTGGCCGAATAGAGCCCCTGGCAATTTGTGCCGGGGTGTATATGGCAATCTGTCAAGAAGACAGAATACAGATTATGAAATAAGCCAATACCGAATAAGGTTGGGCAACACTGTTTCCGCTATAGTCTGATTGATAAGTCAAACATGTTCTTACAGAGAATGCCACAATGATCATGGCTATTTTACATGCCAAGAATTTGAGAACAAGGGAAAGCTGTATACAGGTCCTAAAAAGGTGGTCTTGAAGATCCTTTGGACACCCCGCCGCACGTCTGTGCCGCTTTTCTCCTTTGGTGTGGGATCCTTTGAGAGGATCAATTAACCGAGTATATACAGGAGGCCTGGGAAAGGGCCCTTTGTACCACCGAAAATTGAGTTGGGTTTTAAAGAACCTGAAAAATAAATAAAAAGAAAGAAAGAAAGGAAGATTACTAAGGTCCGAATAAGGTTGAGCCATATTCTGGACTTTGTCCTTAATGTGCCTCCATCCCTGCCCATGGTATTTTTAGTGCGTAGTTATGTACACGCGGTACGTGTGTCGCGATTAGGTGGGGGTTTTGACGAAGGCGAAATTGCTAATCAAGTTCTGGATGAACCGAACTGTCGTTCTGCATGGTAGGCCGGACTCGTTTGACGGTGTCCGGGGGCTTGCTGGCCGATGGAGTATTCAGCTTGATAAGGCAACCCTGTACCTCGACTGCGAGGGCCGCGGTATGCTCCTCAGTGCGGAGGGAGCGCTCCATGTTTCCATTGACTGTTATGATGCCGCGTGGTCCGGGCATCTTGAGCTTTAGGTAGCATAGTGCGGGACCGCATTAAAATGGGCGAACGCGGTTCGTCCGAGTAGTGCGTGATAGCCACTATGGAAAGGAACGATGTCGAAGATCAAGTCTTCGCTTTGGAAGTTATCCGGTGAGCCGAAGACTACTTCCAGCATTATCGACCCTGTGCAGCAGGCCTCTACGCCGGGTATCACTCCTTTGAAGGTGGTTTTAGTGGGCTTGATTCTTGACGGATCAATGCCCATTTTGCAAACAGTGTCCTGATAAAGCAGGTTAAGACTGCTACCGCCGTCCATAAGAACGCGCGTGAGATGGAATCCGTCGATAATTGGATCGTGACCAATGCTGCCGAACCTCCATGACGGATACTGGTCAGATGGTCTCTGCGATCAAAAGTGATCGGACAGGCTGACCATGGGTTGAACTTTGGGGCAACTGGCTCTAGGGCATAGACGTCCCTTAGTGCGCGCTTGTGCTCCCGCTTAGGGGTATGAGTAACGTGGATCATATTTACTGTTTTTACCTCGGGGGAAATTTCTTTTGCCCCCCTGTGTTCGTTGGGCGAGGCTCATCGTCGTCCTTGCTAGGCGGCCCTTTCCCCTTGTGTTCGGTGTTTAGCTTTTCGGCCTGTTTAAAGACCCAACAATTTCTGTTGGTATGTGTCGGAGTAATGGGCCACGGGTAGCCTAACCCGAGCCCCCGAACCTTTCAAGACATCGGGGCCGGCTGCGCCCCTCAAGCCGTCAGGATAGATCTCCGCCTTCTAATGGCCAGTTGGCCAAATGGCCGACTGTCAGAAGGCGGCCGAGTTCCAGAAGACGGCATCACAATAGGCCGACTCCTAGAGGGCGGCCTCCAGAGAGGCCGGCCCCTAGCAGTCGGCCCGTGGTGCCCTCAAAGTCTGCGCCCTCATCAAGGAGACAAGACAGGGTATGGCTATAGCGTAGCCCATCCCCCCGAATCCAGGCCGGGCATGGCCACAGTGCCCCGTACAGGCGGAGATCTCCGCATGGCGCGGCACTGTTGCCTCTCCCCCCTAAACGTCACTCCTGACAGGCGGAGCCCTGTTCCCACGACGGCCTGTCGGTATGGCTTGCAGACGGCGGGCCCTACCAAACAGTGAGAGCCCTGAAGACGGAGGAAGCTAGGGCAGCCAGACCTGAGGGAAGCCGGCTTCCAGCAAGCGGCTTATCCCTCCCTCGGGCCCCGTGCGCCATCAACCAGATGAGACGCGGTGTAGCTACAGTAATTGCCCGCCAGGCGGCGGGACTGTAGCCACGCTCCCCCGACCAAGCCTGCGTCATTAGCATCACGGCTACAGTGATCAGTAGCCGGCAAGACCCACGAGCGATGGGAGCGGCCTGTCGGCTCCGTACCAGACCAGTCAGCGGGGCCCACCGGGCGGCGGGCCCCAGCAGCCGGCGGAGAAGCCGGCGACCAGAGAGACTGACAGCCGGGTCCTACACCCAGCTGGATTACCATTGTACCCTGGGGGTAGGCCTATATAAACCCCCAGGGCACCCATGCAAAGGGTTCGAACCTGTTAGAACCAGACTCACACCTAGAGGAGGAGAGAGTGTGCCTGCCTTCTTCCACCTCTAGCAAACAGCTCAAGGAGCACCATTGTACCACTAGTGCCTTAGTGATCATGCGGAGACCCCGCAGAGCAGGACTAGGGGTGTTATCTCCACGGAGAGCCCCGAACCTGGGTGAAGTTTGCCGGCGTACGTGTCTACGCCTCATCCCGCTTCCAGGCACCGGCGACGTTCTACTCGCCCCCACCATGATAAGCCATCCTTTGGCATATGTCGCACCCAACCCCCGACATTTGGCGCCCACCATGGGGCGAGGTCCACCATCTCCCGGAGACCTGCTCTGGACGGGAACCTTGTTCCTTCCTGGCAAGCGCAGCCAGCCCGGCACGCTAGACGGCGTCTGCACCGACGCGTTGCGCGGCGCAGAGGTCACCTGCACGGTGAGCTGCCTCGCCAATCTTGTTGGCGAGATTCGCCCCTCCGACGAGCCTGCGTCTGATACGGGCACCGATGGCCCTGAGAGCCGCCTCACGAGCCTCCTCGATCAGCTCCATGTCGCCAGCGAGCCTACTGCTGACTTGGAGTCGGTTGGTTCCACCGACCCGATGTTGGTCGACTCCGACACGGCGTCACTCGACGCGTTCCCCACCAACATGGTGGTCTACGATGAGCCGCTTCCTCGCGCGGACAGCGGCGGCAGCACCGTCACGGAGGTGCTCGTCATCAGCCACAACGAGCACTCTGGCAGAGGTGGCCAGGACCCGTTGCAGACCTGGCTACGCCTATCCCGGAAGACGCCGACGCCGAGACGCTGGAAGCACGCCGCGTCCAGCTCGTCGAGAGCGCTAACCGGCTGGCCAGCATGAGACGCCTTTCGGAGGCCTACCAGCGGGAAATGGACCGTGTCGTCGGCGGCACACCGGCTCCTGGTGGGCCTAGTCGCATTGGCTTGGTCCGGCAGCGTGGCGCGACCATCGCCAGCATGTTCAGGACAGATCATCCCATCTACGCCACGCCTGTGAAGAACATACGAGCTGCCCAGGCGGCAGCAGACGCGTTAGACAAGCTCGAGGGCGACGAGCATCGCCACATGACGGAGCGAGTTCAGCAGCTCCTCGACACGGCTGCCGAGCAGCAAGATGCCGGGTGCCGGACTGAAGCACCCAACCGGCGAAACAACGATCCGCCTCCTCGACGGGACCAAGGCGCGACATCCCGGACGCCGACTGGTGGCGTCCGCGATAGAAGAGACAAGGAGCCGGCTGCCAGCCGTAGCCGGACTCGCATCACCATCGAGCGCGACCAAGATGGCCGCCCAAGAGCAGTGCAGCGACGAGACGACCGTCCGCCTCCTCCTCCCCGCAGGGAGAGGCGCATTTCCCCGCCGCCTGTTGATCACCCGTCACTCAGCGACCGCCTTGGCCGCCGAGAAGGAATCGGGGAAAACGATGCCTGCCACCAGATCGGTCGCCTCAATCGATCCCTGGCGCTAGAAGAAGAAGATGAGCTGGGTTCGCCTTGCTTCGGCCCCCGCATCTGAGACGAACCTTTCCCCAAAGGGTTCACGCTCCCGAGAGATACACCCAAGTACACCGGCTCCGTGAAGCCGGAGGACTGGCTGGTCGACTACTCCACAACCGTCAGCATCGCGAACGGCAACAAGCACGTTGCCGTGAAGTACGTTCCGCTCATGCTCCAGGGCACAGCCCGGACATGGCTGAACAACCTGAAGCCCCGCAGCATCAACAGCTGGGTTGATTTCACTGAAGCATTCATCCGCAACTTCACCAGCACATACAAGCGGCCGCCCAAGCCTCGCCAACTCTCCTTTTGTGTCCAAGGCCCCAACGAGTCGACTCGCGACTACCTCACGCCCTGGGCCGAACTACGCAACTCTGTGAGGGAGTGCACGAGGTGCGGGCCATCAAGTATTTCACTGTCGGGTGCCGAGAGGGCACCCTCCTCAAGCACAAGCTCCTCTGCGACGAGCCGGCGACCCTCGACGAACTGCTGATCATAGCCGACAAGTACGCCACGGCCGACTCCTCCATGAAGACGGAGATCCAAGTCAATGTGTCGGGCAAGGTGGCCCCTCAAGCTCCTCGGACCCCGGCTGGTGACACCAGTCGGAGACAGCAACCAAACGACAACAAGCACAAGGCCATGCAGCCGGCTTCCTCAAGCTGGCAGGTGGCAACAGTCGAAGATCAGCAGCCGGAAGGGCAGCCACCCCCCAAGCGCCAGAAGGGCGGCAAGCCCAACTGGTTGCCCGCCTTCTCATACGAGCAGACCCTTGATGCACCCTGCAAATTCCACAGCGGCGCGAAGCCGTCCAACCATACAACTCGGAAGTGCCACTGGCTCACCAGGATCGCCAAGGGTGACGGACTCCAGCCCACTCCGCCTGCCGGCCCGCCGCCTCCTCCTCCTCAGCAGCCGGCGGCCCGGCCAGTCGGTGCCATACAAGATGAATACCCTGAAGAGCATGGAGCCTATGTTGTGTTCACTAGTGTGGCCGACGACAGGCGCAGCAGACGGCAACAGCAACAAGAAGTGAATGCGGTAGCATCAGAGGCCCCCGAATTCATGCACTAGTGTGAGAAGCCCATCAGCTGGAGCAGAGCCGACCACCCGGAGGTGATGCCAAATCCCGGCTCTTACGCCTTGGTGTTGGATGCCACCTTTGCCACCGAGAGGCGAGCCGCTCGTTTTTCCCGAGTTCCGATAGATGGCGGCAGTAGCATCAACATCCTGTACAAAGATACCATGGAAAAGTTGAGAATCAAGCAGAGACATCTTCAACCTAGCCGGACTGTTTTCCATGGAATAGTTCCTGGCCTTTCCTGCTCACCAATCGGCAAGACTCAGATAGATGTCCTCTTCGGGGACAAAAATCATTTCCGCCGAGAGCCAGTCTGGTTTGAGGTGGTGGACCTTGAGAGCCCCTATCATGCACTGCTTGGCCAGCCCGCTCTAGCCAAGTTCATGGCGGTCCCCCACTATGCCTACCTCAAGATGAAGATGCCGAGCTCCAAGGGAATCCTGACTATAGCAGGAGACTACAAGAAGTCGTCCGCCTGCGCAGCAGAGAGCAGCCGGTTAGCCGAGTCCCTCGTGATCGCGGCTGAGAAGCGGCTCCTTGACCGGGTTGTGGCAATGGCAGGCAAGCAGTCGGAAATGTCACCCGACCCCAAGGAGTCGGAAGCTGAGGGCTCGTTCAAGCCGGCCAAAGAGACAAAGAAGATACCCTTGGACCCGGAGCACCCGGAGAGGTACGTTGTCATAGGTGCGAACCTTGACAGCAAATAGGAAGGCGAGCTCGTCGATTTCCTCCGTGAGAATCGGGACATCTTTGCATGGTCCCCCAAGGACATGTCGGGTGTTCCGACGGAATTCGCCGAGCACAAGCTACACGTCCGGTCAGATGCCAAGCCAGTCAGGCAGCCCTTGCGCCGCCTGTCGGAGGAGAAGAGAAGATTTGTTGGAGAAGAGATAGCTCGGCTTCTAGCAGCTGGCTTCATCATGGAGGTATTCTTTCCAGAGTGGTTGGCCAACCCGGTCCTAGTGCTGAAGAAGAACAAGCAGTGGCGCATGTGTATTGATTATACCAGCCTCAACAAAGCATGCCCCAAAGACCCCTTTGCCTTACCAAGGATTGACCAAGTGATAGACTCCACAGCCAGATGCGAGCTGTTGAGCTTTTTGGATGCATACTCAAGGTATCATCAGATCAAGCTAAACCCGGCCGATAGGCTGAAGACCGCCTTTATCACGCCGTTCGGAGCCTTCTGCTACCTGACCATGACGTTCGGCTTGAGAAACGCCGGCACCACGTTTCAACGATGCATGCAGAAGTGTCTCCTCAAGCAACTCGGCAGAAACGCCCATGTCTATGTGGACGATGTGGTGGTGAAGACAGAGAAGCATGGGACGCTGCTAGAAGATCTCAAGGAGACCTTTGAGAATTTGTGCCGATTTCAGATCAAGCTCAACCCGGAGAAATGCGTCTTTGGAGTACCAGCCAGCCAGCTTCTTGGCTTCTTGGTCTCAGAGTGCGGCATAGAGTGTAACCCTGTGAAGATCAAGGCCATCGAGAGGATGGAGGTGCCCACCCGACTGCTAGACGTGCAAAAATTCACCGGCTGCTTCGCATCCATCAGCCGTTTCATCAGTCGGTTGGGCGAGAAGGCTCTCCCCCTGTACCAGCTCATGAAGAAGACCACTTTTTTCGAGTGGACCGACAAGGCGGATGAAGCTTTTCTCCATCTCAAGAAAATGTTGACCACTCCGCCTGTCCTGGCGGCCCCGACTCCTAAGGATCCCATGCTCCTCTACATCGCCGCTACCAGCCGGGTGGTCAGCACAGTCATAGTGGTGGAACGCAAGGAAGAAGGCAAAGCCCTACCAGTCCAAAGGCCGGTGTATTACCTGAGCGAAGTACTATCCGCTTCCAAGCAGAACTATCCCCACTACCAGAAGATGTGCTACGGCGTACACTTTGCCGCCAAGAAACTGAAGCCATACTTCCAAGAGCACCCAATCACTGTGGTCTGCACAGCTCCGCTTGCTGAGATCATTGGAAGCCGAGATGCTTCAGGCCGAGTGGCCAAATGGGCCATAGATTTGGCCCCCTACACCATCTACTACCAGCCTCGCACCACCATCAAGTCACAAGCACTGGCCGACTTCCTCGTTGATTGGGCCGAGACCCAGTACCTGCCGCCTGCGCCAGACTCCACCCATTGGCGAATGCACTTTGATGGTTCCAAGATGCGCACCGGTTTGGGAGCCGGCATCGTCCTCACCTCTCCCAAAGGCGACAAGCTCAGATATGTGCTGCAGATCCATTTCGCCGCCTCCAACAAAGTCGCTGAATACGAAGCACTCATTCACGGGCTCCGGCTTGCCAAGGAACTCGGCATTCACCGGATCCTGTGCTATGGTGATTCCGACTTGGTGGTCCAGCAGTCGTCAGGCGTCTGGGACGCCAAGGATGCAAATATGGCGAGTTACCGTTTCCTCGTGCAGCAACTCAGTGGATACTTTGAAGGGTGCGAGTTTCTCCATGTGCCAAGGAATGACAATGAGCAAGCAGATGCCTTGGCACGAATCGGCTCAACCCGGCAAGCAATACCAACCGGCGTCGCCCTACAACGCCTCCTCAAGCCGTCTGTCAAGCCATCGCCAGAGTCGGATTCCATCTTTGTGCCGGCTCCTCCTGAAGCAGTCGGATCCGACTTGAGGACCCCAGCAGCCGGCACGAGGAATTCGGCAGGCGACCCGGGGACTGCAGTAGCCGCACCGGGTCCGGGGACTTCAGAGCCCGGCCCGGGGACTTCGTCGACTCAGCAAGTGACAACTGACTCCAACCCGCCGCCTCTCGGCCCAACCGCCCTCGTGCAAGTAGCAGTCTTAGCAATCGAAGAAATCGCAGCGCCTTCATGGGCCAATCCCATCCTCCACTTCTTGGTGAACAAAGAGCTGCTGACTGATGAGATCTCGGCCCAGCAAGTGCAACGCCGGGCAGCAGCATACACCATAGTCAACAGAGAGCTTGTAAGGCGCAGTGTCACTGGTGTCTACCAGCGCTGCGTGGAGCCGGAGCAAGGCCAAGCAATCCTCAAAGATATCCATCAAGGCGAGTGTGGTCACCACGCGGCTTCAAGAGCACTTGTTGCCAAAGCTTTCCGCCATGGTTTTTCTGGCCGACTGCTCTAGAAGATGCCAAAGACTTGGTACAGAAATGCAAAGGGTGCCAGAAGTTCCGCTCCAAGCCTCATCAGCCGGGTTTCGCACTCAAGACTATCCCCATTGCCTGGCCCTTTGCTGTCTAGGGCCTGGACATGGTGGGACCATTCAAAACAGCACGAGGTGGCATGACTCATCTGCTTGTCGTGGTGGACAAGTTCATCAAGTGGATAGAAGCAAAACCAATCAAGAAATTGAATGGTCCGACTGCTGTGACTTTCATCTCCGACATCACCATCCGGTATGGCATGCCACACAGCATCATCACTGACAATGGCACGAACTTCGCCAAAGGCGCCTTGGCCCGTTTTTGCACGACGCAGGGCATCCGACTGGACTTAGCGTCTGTAGCCCATCCGCAGTCAAATGGCCAAGTGGAGCGAGCAAACGGCCTTATTTTGTCCGGCATCAAGCCCCGACTGGTCGAGCCTCTGGAGCGTTCAGCCAGCTGCTGGCTTGACGAGCTGCTGGCCGTCCTCTGGAGCCTGCACACAACCCCGAACAAGTCAACCGGCTTCACTCCTTTCTTCCTCGTCTACGATGCCGAAGCCGTCATCCCGACGGACATAGAATTCGACTCCCCTCGAGTCACCATGTACACCGAAGAGGAGGCAGAAGAAGCACGACAAGACGGCGTCGATCTGCTGGAAGAGGGCCGGCTGTTGGCACTCAGCCGGTCCACCATCTACCAGCAAAGTCTGCGCCGATACTACAACCGAAAGATCAAGCCAAGATCCTTCCAAGAAGGATACCTTGTGCTCCGGCTGATCCAGCGAATAGCCGGCCAGCATAAGCTCTCGGCACCTTGGGAAGGCCCCTTCATCATTAGCAAGGTGTTGGGCAACGACTCCTACTACCTCATCGACGCTCAGAAGCCTCGAGCACGCAAAAGAGATGACTCCGGCAAGGAGACGGAGCGACCATGGAATGCGAATCTCCTTTGAAGGTTTTACAGTTAAAGCAGTATGTACCACGCCAACTTTTGTATTAAGTACGAAGACTCCGGGTCCCCCGAGAAGAGCTTGGGGACTGCCCTCTTTTATCTATATGATAAGTATTACGCCTGTCATTTGTGTTATCCCATTAGACCGTCTGGCACCGGGTTCGACCAGTCGACCCGGGGACTTGCCGCTTTGTACTATGAAATGCTTCCTGCAGCCGGACAAGTAATGAGTTGGCACCTTAGCTTTCTCCTGCCAGAGGCCGCAGCTTGCAGAGCGACTGTTCAGTCAGCAGGAGCTAAGGCGAAAAGGGTGTCTGCATAAAAAATGGCTAAGGACCTAAAGCATACACATAGTCCAAGCCGGCTTCTCGCCTCACCGACCGGCTGTCGAGCAGCCGGACGGCCAGCTTCTACTTAACTTGCCAGAAAACTCTAGTCGGCTAAGTACTTGTCTTCCCGAAAGTGGCTAAGTACTTGACCCAGCCACAGTCCGCGGAGCGGCTGTTCGGCTGGCAAGACGGCAACCAAGGGAAGGCGGCAAAGGAAAAAAGCCAAAGAGCAGAAAGCAAGGAAAGATAGAAATCGGCTAAAAAAAATTCTACGTCAAAAGGCCCTTGGCCGACATCCAACAAGAGTTTGAAATACACCCCGCGGGTGGAATTGTGTGAAGTTAACAAAGTTTGTCGAGACTGATAGACAGGTAAAAACAAAGATAAACTGGCGGCCTAGGGAGCAGCAGACGGCTTCGGTGGAGCGGAGGAGTCGGTGGCGCCAGTTGGTGGAGCGGCCAGCTGGTCAGTCGCCGCTTGGTCGCCTTCAGTAGCAGCCGGCTCGCTCGGGCGTGGCTCGTTGCTGGAGGCGCGGTCGAGCTGAGGCTGGTCGTCCACTCCGACCTCTGGCGCCTCCTCTTCACCTTCCTCTTCCTCCTCATTTTCTTCCTCGCCGCTGGAGTCGATCACCTCGGCTGAGTCTTCGCCGTCCTCCGGGTTCAGCCCGAACCACTCTGGTGGCGCCTCGGCGCCGCTCTCGGCCCACTCCGGGATGAAGACGCTGGTGTTGGTGTACTCGGCGATTGCCGCCGCGCGCTTGACAAGGTCATCCTCTACTGCCACCAGCTCCTCCTGGGCCTCCTGCCGAAACGTGGTCAACTGGGCTAGGTTTAGCCCAGGGTACCACACCTTGAAAAACTCCAAGGCCCGGCGCGCTCCAGCTCGGGCCGAGGTGCCCTTCCAGGCCTCAAGACGGCCGGCCGCCACCTCCAACCAGTTGGCAGTCCGACTGGGAGTGCACGGTGCCGGCATGTCCAGGCACAGGGCGGCGATCGCCTGGGCGCCGACACGCTGAAGATGGCGCAACATCCGGTGAGCCGGACGAAGACGGGCCTCGATGCTCAGGAGCTGCTCGCTAAGGGTCCGGGGGGCGTTGGCAACAATCTGCGCACCTTCCGCCCTCCGTCCTTCGCGATCAGCTTCGATGGCCTGATTGGCGGCGTCAGAATGACCAGGGAAGAAGTCTGCCAAAACAGAAAGCAACGAGCCAAAATTAGAGACGAGAGGCCGGCTCAATCAGCAGCGGGCAGCTCAAAGAAGGAAAAAGAGGGAAGCTCACCATCAACTATGTCTTCAACCTCGCCAAAGCCGGCAGTCAGCATCGCCTCCTTGTCAGTCCAGGCGGAGCGTTCGGTCGCGAACTCAGCAAGGAGGCTGGTCTCCTTGTCCTCCGCCTCCTTCTGGGCCTTCTTGAGAAGCTCCACCTATTCCGCCAGTTGCATGACCAGCAGGTCACGCTCTTCAACCAGCTTGTTGCATTCCGCTTCTTTGGCACGCAGCACGGTGTTGGCTTCACCCAGCTGCTGCTGAAGGGTGGCGTTGGCCTCTGCGAGAGCAGAAAAAGAAAAAGGCGTTAGTAACCAGCAGAGAAGAAGCACATTTGTCGGGGAGATCCGGCCCGACTGCTCAGCAGTCGGCCCGATCTCGGGGACTACAGCCCGCGGGTGCGCCAGTGCGCCCCCGCGGAGAAAGAAGTCGTCAATATCAACCCAAAGAAGATCAATCGCCAGGAAGATCTGGCCCGACTGCTCAACAGTCGGCCCGAATCTTGGGGACTACAGCCCGCGGGTGCGCCAGCGCGCCCCCGCAGAGAAATAAAAAGACTTACTCCGGCTCTCCGACAAGTCGACGGCACATTGATCCAACTCCTGTACTTTGGAGTTGAAGGCGGCCGCACGGAGGTTACGATAATCCTGCAGCAAAGACATTAGCACTCGGAGCTTGCCAATTAAAGTTCCGAGCCGCCTTCTCAGCAGCCGACCCGAAACTCGGGGACTACACCCAGTGGGTGCGCTGGCACGCCCCCACGAAGCAATACAAGAATTAAAAACAAAGAAGCAAGAAGCGTACCCGGATGGCCTCTCGCGATTCTAGGAATGCCTTGTTGCAGTGCTTGAGAGCGTCGGCCTCGGCGCAGAGTTTGGCCTGAACGTCCAGGATCGCCTTGTTCAGAGGGCCCGTCCCGCCTCCCCACACCCACCAGTGGGCGCGGCACTGGTCACCTCGGTGTCCGGGATCGAGGAGCTTGCGGCGCCGGTCTCCAGCGGGCGTGGCGCCGAGGCCGCCTTCGCGAGCCGGCGGCGTAAGGGTGTGCGGACCCCAGGAGTCGGGCCCGTCACCATCTCATTTCCGGCTGGTGGCGCCGGCGGGTCGGCCGGCTGCATGTCTCGCGCCTCCTCAGAAGGTGGTGGCGGGGGCACGATTACGTCCGGCATGGCGACGTCATCGCTGTCCCTCTCCATGATAGGGTGCTTGCCGCCGGCTTCCCCAGACTGCGCCACGAACTCCGGTGGTGGCGGCGCGGAGTTCAGGGGGGTGACATACATCGTCGACTGACGATGTGCGGCTTCCTCGGCCTGCTTCTTCGCCGCCGCCGCGGCCTCGGCCTCCGCCAGCTTCTTCAAAGCGGCGGCCTCTGCCCTGTCTGCCTCTGCCTTCTCCAGGCGGGCGGCTTCCTGCTCCTCGTGCGCCTCCCGCGTGTTCCGCTCCGTCGCCTCCCAGAGGTCGGCGACCGGATCGATCCATCGGGTGGTGGTGGAAGTCTCCGCCGACCCCACGATGGAGGCGGCGGCCGACTTCTCAAGAGAGAGCGGGGCCCTAGATCAAGGGAAACAAAGCGAAGAAACTCAGACAAGATCAGCAAGGAAGGAGAAAGTACGAGAGGAAGGCAGTACTTACACGGAAACCAGCTGCGGCTCCTTCACCGCCTTGCGGAAGCGGATGGCCTTCGCGGCCGCTTCATCCCGCTTAGTCACCGTGGACGAGCCCCTGGGCTTCTTCGGCCGGCTACCGAACAGGCTCGGCGTGGCCCTGCGCTTGTGCGCACCACCTCGGGCTGCCGGCGCGGCAGACGAGCTCGCGCCCTGCTGGTCGGACCCCGGCTGGCGGCGTGGGACGACTTCCCCCGCGTCGTCGTCTGGACAGTCCTCGAGGCTGGCTCCGAGCCCTGAGCTGCCTGCCGCGCCGCCCCCTCCCTCGGCATCGTCCTCCAAGGCCGCCGCTCGCAAGTCGGGGTCATCCACATCACTCTCCGCCCGGTCGGGGAGAAATTGACGCTCCGGCCCCGCGGCGCCGGCTGCCGGCTGGAGGAGGCAGCTCTGCTCGAAGAGCCGGTTGGTCAGGTTAGACAAACGGAACTCGACAAAAAGAAAGAGAAAGAGAAGGAAAGGAAATTTACCATAGGCGGGGTGTCGGCGCGAGAATACGGCTCCTTGCCGAACCGCCACTCTTCCGTGAGCTTGAAGTTCGCAAGGTAGTTCACCATATGAGCTACCTTTGCGTGAGGCATCTCCTTGGTGCACAGCCGGCTAGGGTCCTGATGCCCACTCATCTGACAGATCATGTGAGGGCGGCCCTGGAGCGGGAGCACCCGGCGCGCCACGAAGGCGGATAGCAAGTCGGGCCCGGTCAGGCCCTCCGACTGTACCAACACCCGGAGCCGCGTGATGGCGGCGGCTCCAGAAGGCGATAGTGTCTTGGCCCGGTACGACCAGTTGGGCCGCCTCCCGGCCGGCGGGCCGGCAGCATAAGCCGGCAGGTTGACCCAGTCACCCTCCGCGAAGATGCTCTTCACGTAGAAGTACGACTGCTGCCACATCTTCACCGACTGGATCAGCATGATGGGAGGAAATGGATTGTCGCCTCCCGGCCTCCGCACCGTGATGAAGGCGCCGCATTGAGCCGGCACGCCCGCGACGACGGTGCCGAGCTTGGTGTAGAAAAACTCCCCCCAAAGCTCGATAGTGGGGAGGACACCGAGGAAGCCTTCGCACGGAGTGACGAAGGCAGACAGCAGCACCACCGCGTTCGGGGTGAGGTGGTGCGGCTGGAGATTGTAGAATTCAAGGAAGGCCCGGAAGAAGCCACTCGCCGGCAGGCCGAGGCCCCGCAGGCAGTGCGAGCGGAAGACGACCCGCTCGCCCTTCTCCGGCACTGGCGAGATCTCCCCCTCCGGCGCGAGGTGAACCCTCACGTAGTCCTTGCTGGGCAGCCGCCGCGTCTGGCGGAGGAAGTCGATGTGATCTTCGTGGACTGTGGAGCCGTCCCAGGCTCCGGAGCCCGCCATGGGGGCGAGAGGTTGACGGACGGACTCGACGGAGACGAACTGCAGTAGCGCTTCGGCGGGGCCCGGGGCGCTGCAGCGAGAGGAAGAAGAAAAAGGGAGAGTGGGGTGGAGGGGAGCGCGTGCTTCGCCGCTCTCTCTCCTCTCCCTACTTATAGCCTACGGGCTACGAAGCCGAGGGGGTGGGTGTGGGATCGTGGGATTAACTGTGCCCACGACCCCACACTTCCGCCTTTATCGCGCAGGTTACTGCGCGCAATAACTCCGCGGGGAAACCCAACCGCCCGCCTCGGCCGCAGCGGATCCGCTCGCAGGCCGAGGCCCGGTGGTGGCGGGCCCGGCCTACGGTCGCGTCCCGTCACACGCGTGGGCTGGCAGGCCGACCCGGCTGGCTGGTGCCATGTGGCACGCCCACGACAGGCGGCGGGCCGAGAAGCTTACCAAGCACGCCACCTGATTCCCGCCGGTGCATTCGAAATTCCAGAAGGATCCGACTAGACGTACCCGACTCCTGCCGACCGGCTCCCCAGAAGTCGGATGGAGCTTCCTTCAGAGCACCCGGAGGAGGAAACTGTTGAGGCTCCCTGGCTCCTCAACCATGGCCCCTCACCAGCTTCGGGGACTACTGTCGGAGTAATGGGCCACGGGTAGCCTAACCCGAGCCCCCGAACCTTTCAAGACATCGGGGCCGGCTGCGCCCCTCAAGACGTCAGGATAGATCTCCGCCTTTTGACGGCCGGTTGGCCGAACGGCCGACTGTCAGAAGGCGGCCGAGTTCCAGAAGACGGCATCACAATAGGCCGACTCCTAGAGGGCGGCCTCCAGAGAGGCCGGCCCCTAGCAGTCGGCCCGTGGTGCCCTCAAAGTCTGCGCCCTCATCAAGGAGACAAGACAGGGTATGGCTATAGCGTAGCCCATCCCCCCGAATCCAGGCCGGGCATGGCCACAGTGCCCCGTACAGGCGGAGATCTCCGCATGGCGCGGCACTGTTGCCTCTCCCCCCTAAACGTCACTCCTGACAGGCGGAGCCCTGTTCCCACGACGGCCTGTCGGTATGGCTTGCAGACGGCGGGCCCTACCAAACAGTGAGAGCCCTGAAGACGGAGGAAGCTAGGGCAGCCAGACCTGAGGGAAGCCGGCTTCCAGCAAGCGGCTTATCCCTCCCTCGGGCCCCGTGCGCCATCAACCAGATGAGACGCGGTGTAGCTACAGTAATTGCCCGCCAGGCGGCGGGACTGTAGCCACACTCCCCCGACCAAGCCTGCGTCATTAGCATCACGGCTACAGTGATCAGCAGCCGGCAAGACCCGCGAGCGGCGGGAGCGGCCTGTCGGCTCCGTACCAGACCAGTCAGCGGGGCCCACCGGGCGGCGGGCCCCAGCAGCGGGCGGAGAAGCCAGCGACCAGAGAGATTGACAGCCGGGTCCTACACCCAGCTAGATTACCATTGTACCCCTGGGGGTAGGCCTATATAAACCCCCCAGGGCACCCATGCAAAGGGTTCGAACCTGTTAGAACTAGACTCACACCTAGAGGAGAGAGTGTGCCTGCCTTCTTCCACCTCTAACAAACAGCTCAAGGAGCACCATTGTACCACTAGTGCCTTAGTGATCATGCAGAGACCCCGCAGAGCAGGACTAGGGGTGTTATCTCCACGGAGAGCCCCGAACCTGGGCAAAGTTCGCCGGCGTACGTGTCTACGCCTCATCCCGCTTCCAGGCACCGGCGACGTTCTACTCGCCCCCACCATGATAAGCCATCCTTTGGCATATGTCGCACCCAACCCCCGACAGTATGATTGGCAGGCTTGTCAGGGGTGCCATGGATCTGGCAAGGTCAATCGAGTATTCTGTCCAAACTGGATGGACCATCTTTGTTTCCTTTGAATGGCTTCTTCCGCTGACCGGGTTTAGAGCCACTGAATCCGGCATTGACCGCCGTGTCTTCGGCATCTTCATTGTTGCTTCGATGCTTGTGTTTGTTGCGTCGTGGCCTACGGTTGCCGTCTCTGGCTTCGGAGGTGCCAGGGTCGCTGGTGATGTTGCTTCTACGAGCTAGCCAGCTATCTTCTCCCGCGCAAAAGCGGGTCATGAGTGTGGTAAGAGCTGCCATGGACTTCGGTTTTTCTTGGCCGAGGTGTCGGGCGAGCCACTCGTCCCGGACGCTGTGTTTGAAGGCCACGAGGGCTTCGGTGTCCGGACAATCGATAATTTGGTTCTTTTTAATTAAGAACCTGGTCCAAAGCTTCCGGGCTGACTCTCCGGGTTGCTGGACTATGTGACTAAGGTCATCGGCGTCTGGAGGCCGAACATAGGTACTTTGGAAGTTATCTCTAAAGGCATCTTCCAAATCTTCCCAGCTACCAATAGAGTTTTCTGGGAAGCTGTTTAACTAGTGTCGTGTTGGTCCCTTGAGTTTTAGGGGGGGGGGGAACTTGATGGCATGGAGATCGTCACCGCGAGCCATGTGGATGTGGAGAAGAAAATCTTCGATCCATACTGCGGGATCTGTCGTTCCATCGTATGATTCAATGTTCACGGGTTTAAACCCTTCTGGGAACTGGTGCTCCATTACCTCATCGGTGAAGCATAAGGGGTGTGCGGCGCCTCTGTATCGGGCGACGTCACGACGCAGTTTGGATGAAGTCCGTATGCGGTTTTCGGCCCGGGTGAGGTTGTGCATGTCGCGCCAGGCCTGATGGCCGTCTTCTCGCGTTGGGGCACGCCCTCTTGATCCATAGATTGATCTGGCTTGGCCTGCTCTATTGTCCAGGTCCTGTCGTAGGTCGTAGGTGTATCCTGGAACCGTTGTCTCTCTGCCTCTACGGCGAGGTGGTGCGGGTTGGTGTTCGGCGTAGGTGGCCGCTTTATCTCGCCCACGTGGTGGCTGGTCTGGTTCATCAGCACGGTCATGTCTTGACGGTATGGGCTCGAGGGCCTCGTCGTCAAATTGTGGTAGTAGCTGACGCTTAGGATAACTCTTCGCTGGGCGTTGAAGGTCGTACTCTTCGGCAGCTAGGACCTGGGTCCATCTATCGTTGAGTGTATCCTGTTCGGCTTGGAGCTGTTGCTGCTTCTTTTTTAGGCTTCTCGCAGTGGCGATTAGCTTGCGCTTAAAGCACTCCTGCTCAAGTGGTTCCTCTGGCACGATGAAGTCTTCATCGTCGAGGCCCACATTATCCTCGGAGATCGGTAGATAGTTACTATCCTCCGAGTCCTCGTTCCCAACTGGATTGTCAGGGTTAACTTGCCCTTCCTCCCAATCATCATGTTCAGATGTTGGCTCGACGGGGGCTTCGGGGTCTTCGGCGTTCGCCGGAGTATTATTGCCTCCGGTGCCGGTATTGCTGTCTTTTTCGCGACACGATTTTGAGCGGCGCCGCTGACGTCGACACTTTGGAGGTGCCTCGTCAGGCTTGTCCTCAACCGGATCCTTCCTACCGTCATCGTCATCCTCTTTGGGTGTGTCCACCATATACACGTCATATGTGGAGGTGGCCGTCCAACGTCCGGTAAATGGTGGATCTTGGCCTTGTTCGTCTCCGGCATCGTCATTCATGTCGTCGATGTCTTCGGAGGTGTAGTCTAGCATGTCGGTTAAATCTTCGACGGTGGCTATGAAGTGGGTGGTGGGTGGGACGTAAAATTCCCCGCTTTCAGCCCCTAGTCCGGGCTAGGCATAATTCGGAGATGATTCCTCTATGATGGCGAGGGATCGCATTAAGTCCAGCGCCTCGTTTAAGAACGAGGTTTGGACGGGGAACCGAGAGTCCGTGGAGCTAGGCCGTGCGAAAGCCTCCTGGCCATGCTCACTTTGCATGGACCTCGAGAGTTCGGAGCTAGTGTCCGGGGGCGAGTCCGGCTTTCCAACGGCAGGGGGAGCCCAGTTTGACTCCGGGCTTGCCAATGACGCCGTTCCCTCCGGATCTCTGGTAGTGAGCTTCATAATTGTAGAGAGTCCGGTGGGCTCCAAACTCCCATCTTCGGACTCGTTAGTTTGCTCCGGATCTAAGGTCAGAGCAGAGGTCGAGGCTGCGAACCCTTCGAAGATCAAGTCTCCTCGGATATCAGCGACATAATTCAAATTTCCAAAACTAATCCGATGGCTAGGGGTGTAGCTGTCAATCTGTTCAAGGTGGCCAATCGAGTTGGCACGCAGCGCGAAGCCGCCGAACACAAAAATTTGACCGGGAAGAAAAGCCTCCCCCGAGACAGCATCGTTGTAGATGATCGAATGAGCCATCGAACCTTCTGTCGACGCACAATGGAACTCTCAATGAAAGCACCAATGTCGGTGTCAAAACCGGCCGATCTCGGGTAGGGGGTCCCGAACTGTGCGTTTGAGGTTCGAAGGTAACAGGAGACAAAGGGGACACGATGTTTTACCCAGGTTCGGGCCCTCTTGATGGAGGTAATACCCTACTTCCTGCTTGACTGACTTTGATGAGTATAGGGGTTACAAGAGTTGATCTACCTCGAGATCGTAATGGCTAAACCCTAGATGTCTAGCCTATATGATTTGTGATGGCCTCTACGGACTAAACCCTTCGGTTTATATAGACACCGGAGGGGCCTAGGGTTGTACAGAGTCGGTTTACAGAGAAAGGAAACTATACATCCGGATGCCAAGCTTGCCATCCACGCAAAGGAGAGTCCTATCCGGACACGGGGGAAGGTCTTCTGCCTTATATCTTCATGGCCCATCAGTCCGGCCCATACCAAATAGCCCGGACGCCCGAGGACCCCTTAGTCCAGGACTCCCTCACTGGTTGACAAGAAGAGTGTATGTGCAATGATTCACCCCACGCCTTCTGATGTGGATTCCCTCTTGATAGTACGGGTTTCCTACGACCAAGGAAATAAACACGCAGAAAACTCCATCTTCGATCTTTTCCTTCCAGAGAGAAAGCCTAATTGATGCGAACCTGAAGAGATTAACACATGATTAGACCACAAGGAAAGTTGTCATCATCACCCAAAACACAAGGACGGGAAATGTCCTAACAAATTTGCTTGCAAGCTTCTTGTGATGTGTATTATCGAGAGGGCCCAGAGATACCTCTCCGATACACGAAGTGACAATTCCCAATCTCGATCCATGCCAACTCAACAGACACCTTCGGAGATACTTGTAGAGCATCTTTATGATCACCTAGTTACGTTGTGACGTTTGATAGAACACAAGGCATTCCTCCGGTGTCCGGGAGTTGCATGATCTCATGGTATAAGGAATATGTATTTGACATTAAGAAAGCAGTAGCAATAAACTGAACGATCATATGCTAAGCTAACGGATGGGTCTTGTCCATCACATCATTCTCCTAATGATGTGATCCTGTTATCAAGGGACAACACATGTCCATGGTTAGGGAACCTTAACCATCTTTAATCAACGAGCTAGTCTAGTAGAGGCTCACTAGGGACACGGTATTTGTTTATGTATCCACACATGTATTTAAGTTTCCGATCAATATAATTCTAGCATGAATAATAAACCTTTATCATGAATAAGGAAATATAATAATAACAACTTTATTATTGCCTCTAGGGCATATTTCCATCATGTTTGACATACCACAGAAGTTCAAAGTCATGAGCCTGATTGTAGAGACAATCAAAAGGACTGCTGTTGATCAGAAGAGGTCATGTGGATATGCACCACACATCTAGATGCTTATCAACTCCAGGGTTGGTACATGCACATATCTACTTGATAGAGAGCACCTTCCTCTTCAACCAGATTTCGAAGATAATGAAGTGGTGATGGATCCTTCACATCCAACTTCTGTTGAGGCTCAAGAGAAGATTGAGAAAGCAAAGGCGGCTAAAGAAGCAAAGGCAGCTAGTGCACCCAATGCATCAATAGCGAATCTCAAGTCAAAGCAAGACCAACTGACATATCTGCTAGAAGCAACTATGAGGATTGAGCGAAGTCTAGCCAACTTAGAGAATCAGGAGAGCCTAGAGCGGATAGTTGAGGACAAAATGTATAATCTTGATGTCAAGGTCACAGAGATACAATCTATTGTTGAGAAGCTGAGAGATGATGCTGAGAGTGGAGATGATAGACCAACCACTGACAGATTCCAGACAGTGCCTAGGGCACAAAGGTCATCAGCTGTGCCAGTTGCAGACACCAGGACTACACACTTTGCACCTGCCACCCCTACCACAGTGCCACCACCAGTGTCAACACCACCAGCTCAACAGACATCAACCGAGGCATTTGCAGAAGCAGTTCTCTCAACACCGTCTATGCACACCGGAGAAATAAGCCAGAAGACCCCTTCAGGAGTTCCCAAAGATCGTGCCTAGAGTGCCGCATAGCACTATACTTTTTCAAGCTTTTTGGTAACTTGTTGCCAAAGGGGGAGAAAATGTATAGATCATAGGCTTCGAGAGAGAGTGTGTGTATCGTTCTTTTGCTTGTTGGTTTTATTTGCCAGTTGCTACTTCATCCGTTTGGTTTGTGCTACTCATTGTTTTATGCTCGTGAGATACTTTGTGTGGTTGTGTGTTTGATCATACTATGGTTAATGTGTGATCTATGCTTATCTCTATGATTATTTGTGTATGATCATTCACTTATGTTTTTGGTGATGCGTGCATGTTATTTCACTCTTATCATTTTGTGCGCTCCACCAAGATGTATGTGACATGGAAGAGTGACCCATGATCCTAATCGATTGTGCATTTGCATTCATACGCAAATTTTAAATAATGCACAAATTTAGGGGGAGATCTTGCTTATCACATACTTCTCAAAGCAACGATGTATTTCACTCATTTTATCATTTGTCGAAGCTTTGATCTATATGTTGTCATCAATTACAAAAAAAGGGGAGATTGAGAGTGCAACTAATCCCCGGGTGGTTTTGATAATTCATAACATCATATAGCTCATTGAACTAATATCCATTCAAGATAAAAATTTCAGGAAGTTCAATGAATGGCATGGCATGGACTAGAGATGTGGACCCCTCAAAATGCTAAGGACATATATTGGCAAAAGCTCAAGACTCTTCATCTTTATTTTAGTGATCTAAGATCACATTGAGTCCATAGGAAAGCCAATACTATTAAAAGGGGATAATGTGTTGCTTAATGGCTTGCTTGCTCAAATGCTTAGTGATATTGCTCCAAAACCCTCAGCCACTTTCTCCATCCAAATATGTCAAAATCCTAAACTCCAACTCGGCCTCACCGATTCTTTCTATCTGGCGCCACCGAGTTCATATGACAGCCACTGCTAGAAAACCTAACAGTTAGGTCTCACCGATACGGGTCTCGATCTCACCGAGATGGCCCTGCCAACACTCTGTGACTTGTTGCATTCACTTCGGTCTCACCGAGTTATGCGATCGGTCTCACCGAGTTATGTGATCAGTCTCACCGAGTTGGCTTGACAGATTCTCCGTTGCATTATTGCTTCATTTCGGTCTCACATAGTTGATGCAATCGGTGTCACTGAGATGATGTTTGCCCTAATCCCTAGCACATCGGCCTCACCGAGTTGTTCCAGTCAGTCCCACCGAGATTACCAACGTTCACATTTTTGAACATATTGGTCTCACTGAGTTTAACTATTCGGTCCTATCGAGATGAGTCAAATGTGTGTAACGGTTGGATTTTGGGTGGAGGCTATATATACCCCTCCACCCCTTTATCCATTGGCGAGAGAGCCATCAAAACGTGCCTACACTTCCACCATACATTTTCTGAGAGAGAACCACCTAGTCATGTGTTGAGATCAAGATATTCCAATCCTACCACAAGAATCTTGATTTCTAGCCTTCCCCAAGTTGATTTCCACTCAAATCATCTTTCCACCATAGTCAACTCTGAGAGAGAGAGAGAGAGAGAGAGTTGAGTGTTGGGAAGACTATCATTTGAAACACAAGAGCAAGGAGTTCATCATCAACACACCATCTATTACCTTTTGGAGACTGGTGTCTCCTAGATTGGTTAGGTGTCGCTTGGGAGCCTCCGTCAAGATGTGGAGTTGAACCAAGAAGTTTGTAAGGACAAGGAGATCGCCTACTTTGTGAAGATCTACCGAGTGAGGAAAGTCCTTCGTGGGCGATGGCCATGGTGGGATAGACAAGGTTGCTTCTTCGTGGACCCTTCATGGGTGGAGCCCTCTGTGGACTCGCGCAGCCATTACCCTTCGTGGGTTGAAGTCTCCATCAATGTGGACGTACGATAGCACCACCTATCGGAACCACGCCAAAAATCTCCGTGTCTCCATTGCGCTTGCCTTCTCCAAACCCTTCCCTTTACCTTTATATGCAATGTTTTACTTTCCGCTGCTATACTCTTAGAATTGCATGTGTAGGTTGATTGCTTGATTTGTGCTAATAGCTAAAATCTGCCCACAACTAAAATTAAGAAAATGTTAGATTTTTATTTGATCAAGTAGTCTAATCACCCCCCTCTAGACATACTTTCGATCCTACAACGCTCGCAAAATCATGGGGACTTTTTAACAGGACTGTAGAGATGCTCTAGATGCCTCAGGATCCATTAAGAGCAACAACTCCCAATAACTCCCGTAAACCTTAAATAACTATCATTTTATGAAAAGTTGAGGCAAAATAGCTCTTCAACAACATTCGTAAAACAGATTTTTTTTGGGGGACATCATAAAAACATCCCACCTTCCGGCAATTATATGGGAAGATAGCTCTTCGCGTATAATTTGGCGGGTACAAAACCACCTGAAAGTTTAGAACATGCGCCCTACGCCGTCGTGCCGCCGCCACGCTGCGCCGAGTCGATCGCCATGCCGCACCGCCTCGGCCACCGCCATGCTACACCGCGCCGCCCGCCTCTGCTAGCCCGTCGCATCGTGCTGCCCGCTGCTGCCAGCATGGGAGTCTCCGCTGCCCCGCCTCACCGTGCCGGGAACCGCCGCCACGCCTCCCCTGCTGCGCCGCCTCACCGCTCCAGCTGCTCTAATGGCCGTTGCCACACCTCCCAACGCCGTGTCACTAACTTGCGGGGCCAAATGACCTTAATTATCTCTACCACTTAAAAAGAGGAAACGTTTAACGCCGGACAACCGGCTAGAAATTGGGTCGGTCACCTCGCGCTCGTGTCGCCTCGTGCTAGCTGTGGACGGCCGCTGTGGACCGCTCTTTCTTCATCTCTTTGCACGGACGTGCCTATCTCTTCTGTTATCCAGTTTGCTACTACCACGCATCCTTATCCTGTCGCTCGCCCCACCAAATTCCCCACCATCGTCTTCCTTGCCCGAGCTCCTCCCAGGCTCCCACCACCATCTCTTCTCGGGCCACCGTCCCCCACCTTCCCATCCCGCTCAGGTGCATCTTCGTTGGAAGCGGTGGCAGGGTGCAGTGAGGTCGCAGGGTGAGGCGTGCTGCTACGAGACCGAGGCCATGGGGCGCTGCTATGAGCCGTCCCTGGCCATGAGAGCAGCTCTGAGCGGCAAGGCATCCCGCGACCACCGGCTCGTGCGATGCTATAAACAGTTTGCGTGATGCTGCAACCGGCGTAGCACCCTGGTACTACTGTTGTCACCGCTGCTAGAGCTCTCGGAGGCCGGCCACGGCGACCATCGATGCCAAAAGTTGCAACCACCTCTGCACGGAGCTGGAACCGCGTCGTCGAAAGCTGCAACCACTGTCGGGAAAGCTGCAACCACCACCCAGTTTTGCATTTTTTTGCTACAACCGTTTATTTTTTTGCTGGAACTAGCACCATTTTTTGCTACCACCGGCGCTTTGGGTTTCCTAGAACCAGCGTTCGATTTTGCACCTGGAACGAGCTTCATTATTTGCTACCACCGGCATTTTTTATTTGTTGTAACATTGTTCAATTTAAGTATACCATCGTTTCTTGGTTTGATGGAACCAGTGCCATTTTTTGCTGTCACCGCCGTTTGGATGCGTCATGGTTGCCATTGATTCTGTAAAGGCGCGCGGGGGGGAGGGGGGGACCGACACGACGAGGAAGACACTACCGGCGACGGCGCGAGCTATGGTTCTGCGGACGGGATGCTGTCGCCGGGTAGCCGATGAGCGCGTGAGGATCCCCCCCTCTCCTTTTTTTTGGTTTGCGAGGCGCTTCATGAGATAAACGATGAAGTGAGCTGCGATCGAACGACAGCGGGAACTGGATCGGGCGGCTAGGGCGCGACCGGCCGAACCGTTGGGCCGGCAGGCCGGCGCCTATTACTCCCCTTAAAAAGAACGTAAGGTTCTCATTTCACCTTTCTTCCCACCATCCTTTGTCCAACCTTCCATGTATATCATAATCAATCAACTTAATTTACTTACCTTATGAATCAGTTCCACTTTAATTTACTTATCAAACTTCTAATTAAAATATAAAATGATTCACAGATAGAATTTGATGAACATTTATTTATACAATCGCATTATTATTGGCAGGTAAATCACAAGCTAACGTATTAGAATATTTATATCCCGTTGCAACGCACGGGCGTTGTTCTAGTATTAGTGAGAAACTAGATCATGATAGCGCGCGTTGCCGCGCCCGCCTAATTTTATAATTAACGTACTTATTTAAAAAAAATACAAAAAGTGAAGTTAAATTTGTTCATAGCAGAAGTATATGTTGTTTATTTTTAAGCTCGTTTGTTTCTCATTGTGTCATTTTGATAGTACTCACACTGTCCCAAAATGTAAGATGTTTCTGTAGTAAGAAAATATAAAGAAAAGGATTTGGCAAGAATGCATTTGATCAAGCCGTGGGGGGACACATCGATCATTCAACAAACCATAAGGCCGGGTACATGTGGATCATTTTCTAAAGTTCTCTGCATGTTTTTTTTTGTCTAACAAAATTCAGTATTCCCGGTCTGGGCAACCAAAACTGAAATATCAGCTTGGCATGCATAAAAAAGTTAGATATAACATATGTTCTAATTGATCTGAGTGTCACAAATTACATCTCAAGTTTTGGTGAATAACAATGTTGTTATGCTTATTACATATTACAGTTCAAAACTTAAAATTTACTGTGATTAAATTTACTTAAAAAGATTACCAGGTATGTAAGGGAGCGTTGTTAGCCAAGAAGCACCTTCGTATGGAGGGCGGTCTTGGACTCTTGGACGGATACAATCATACAACCGTCTGACGGAGCAGCAGCGCAAGACACATCGGGCACAAGTGAGGAAGCCGGGAGTACGACACACACAGCCGCCGTCGCTGTGCCGGGGAGAAGGCACGAAGCATTGGGATTCAGGAGAGATGGACAGTCGGCCGGAGTGAAGCGCGAGAAAGTCGCTGCCATCCCCAACCATGCGCCATTGCCTAACCCACCACCGTCGTTGATGCGCCGCCGCAGCCCACACGTCCTGCGCCGCCGAACGAGGAGGCCGAATCGTGACGAACGCCGCCGCCGCAAGAGATGAACCGAAGCGAACCCTCTTCGGCCCTATTCGGCAAACATCGTGAATCGGCTTTCAATAAACTCGGCCCTATTCGGCCCGACTAAAGAGAGAACGCCCAGGTCAGTCTCCGGAGCAGCGGCCCAGAGATGATGGGCCAGGCGTGGCAAGCGGGGTGACGGTTGAAAAATGCCTCCCGGATGCCGGCGAAACGGCCAATCGATCTAGTGCGCTTGTGCAAGGATCCAATGGCTTAGTATCTCAAGTCGCTGAGAGAGCTTGTAGGTGGCTATGTTATACTGTTTCTCAATAAGAAAACGAATTTTTCTGGGAAGAAGTTTTACTGTAACCGAGAAAAATAGCTGTCTGACAACTTTACGTAAATTATACAGTCATCAAGTAAAACTATTTTTACCGGAGCTGTTGGAGTTGCTCTAAGCCCCCTGAGCTAAAGCTTTTTTATTTTTCTTTTCAAAACGCTTTACCTCTCAGTTCTCTTCGTCCCTGGACATTCTTCCGGTCACCATCGGAGCCGGCGACCGGTGCGACCGCGCGGGGACGCCGTTCCCTCTCATAACTGTCGCACGCCGGGACGCCGAGCGATCTCCTACCCCCACCCCCATCCCAGTCTACCACAGCGACACCGTGTGAGATCCGTGCTTCATCGGTAGGTAATAAACCCTAATCCCAGTCCCCTAATTGCTTCCTCCCCGCAGTCGATCCATTCCCTCCATGCGCGCCGAGATTTCCGCCACCGCGGGCGGTGTGCTTCTTCTTGCCCGTGCTACGAGTGGTCGTGTTGGGGACAATCCCTCGCACCACGTGTCTCGGTCTCGTTACGCGCCGGCAACGCCGTTTCCACCCCATCGAAGTTTCTAACCATCCGAGCTGCCACTTCCCTTTGCGGTTTTGGCGCCGTAGAAGCGAGCTCCTCGGTACTCACCCAGGCAAGCCCACAGCCACGCGCTGTGTTGTGCGGCAGTGGGTTGGAAATGGGGAACCATGGACAGAGGCGCAGCACCTAATATCTGCCACTTTTGTGGTGACTTAATCATCTGGCTCAGCGTCTACTGACCTGGCATATAGGTGTAACTTTTCCAAGTAAAATGCCTGTAGCTCTTCTGATTTGATTGTATATCTGTTCTAGAGAAATAGATCTGTGGTAATGTGCCAGACCAGTGCCTTGATGTGGCAGAATCACCCTCCGGTAGCTCGCTCTCCTGCAAGAAGCTAGTGACTGCATCGGGAGCCTGGACATGGAGATTAGTTGACACTTAGTTGATCTTATATCTGTGAAGATTGGTCGTTAAACTCTGCTCCTCTTGGAGTTTGTTACTGCAAGTTATTTGTCTTGTGTGATTCCCATAGTTTTCTGTAACAGATGGTAACTTTTTATATAGCAATTGTTTCTGCAGAAATGTTTTTAGTGCTCAGGCTCCATGGAACCCGATTTTTTTTTGAAAAATTCAAAAAATGTATTTTAAAGTTTCAACAAATTCTGAAAAAAATATCCACATTGTTATATGGATGTATACTGCATGTACGTAAATTTTCATGATGAAATACGTTAAGAAGCGACAAGTGAGCTACACAAAAATGACAGAGTTGTGATTTTGAAAACAGTGAACAGTGTGTGTGTGTTCACTATAAAAAAATCAATGAGTTCCCTTTATTGTGTAGCTCGCGTGTTAATGTATTTTCTCATTAAATTTTGCACACATATAGTATACATCCATATGAACGTGTAGTTTTTTTTTTCAGAATTTTTGAAACTTTGAAATACGATTTTTGATTTTTTTCAGAAAAGAAGGGCACCATGGAGCTCGAGCACACGAATGCCACACTCTTGTTTCTTCACAAGTTTGGGAATATTATAAATTTGGGTCTGAAGGGGTAGGGATCCTTAGGCTATGGAACTTACTCCCTCCGTTCCTAAATGTAAGTCTTTTTAGAGATTCCACTGCAAACTACATACGGATGTATATGGCCATATTTTAGAGTATAGATTCACTCATTTTGATCCGTATCTAGTCCATAGTGAAATCTCTAAAAAGACTTATATTTAGGAATGGAGGGAGTACGTTATTTCCATATTTGTTTAAATTTAATACATCAGGTACTCTAGGCATCAGCGCCGCTGTGCTACTGTTGTAAACGCCTCAATTTCCTGCAAACCAGCACTGCATTTCTTCCAAATGTAGAAATAAATGTTGGTACTAAGTGATCTATGTGCAGGTGTGGATTGCTCATTGTATATCCTCACTTTCTGATATGGACCTATTTTGTTGTTCTACTCCATCACAAGTTGTGATAGATTGTTGGTACCTGTTAGGAGCATTAACTCAGAAATAATATAGTTATTGTATAATATCTTTTCTGTTTGTATTTTGACATTTTTTTTGTGAAATAGTACCACCATAGATCTGCTTAAGTGCCAGTTAAGAAAAATATCACCAAAATTTTCTGCCTTAATAAAATACTTTTGGAAAATGTGCAGTTAAGTTTGTTGTCATGGTGACTTAACTGTTGGCAAGGTTGGACGAATTTGATAAACACATTTAGGGATTGGAGAGGTTTGAAGGGGATTGGGGAGGAATTTGACTCACAGGGGATTTAATCCCTCACAATCTCATTTAATCCCCCTCAAACCCAATGCAACCGAACAAGGCCTTAGCTTCTTTGTCTTTTTGTGGTCCAACATCTCCTCAGGAAGGCACACACAGCCCTTGTGAAACCGCTCTCATTCCGAGTGGAATATCCCTAGCTCAAAAGGAAGAGTAAAAAGAGTTTGAAGAAACGTTTTTTATAGTGAGCATTTGTAGTTGGGTTTTTCGAGATGGGTATTTTGGTGCTCTGCTAATGTGGTGACTTTGGAGTTAAACCATACCAAATTTCCTTTCTTTGATTAATGGTTATATTTCTTTGGAAGGTTTGAAATCTGGACCCTTCTTGATGTATGTGTATTTGAAATTTTGTAGGCTCAGTTGGTGCCTTGGTGGACTAGTGAACTGAAACTGTATTAATATCTTCAGGCTCTGGTGCAATGGCCTACGAGATCAGTGAGATCAAAAGTAAAGTTCTGCTCTCATTTAAGACTAATACTCACTGCAAGTGACCAAAGCACTTACTTGATTTATGGCATAACTGGTTTGGTGCCAAATATTGGCATGCCATGTTTGGCATTGTGCCAAATATTGGCCACTAATTGGTTGGTTACCGAGTTGCCTTGCATATCTCACATAAAGTTGCCAATATTTGGCAAGTCTTGGTATTGCCAACATTTGGCTAGCCAAATATTGGCAGCAAACCAATCATGCTCTTAGTTTGACATTCAATAAACAGGGTACATCTACCGCGTTCCCTTCCTTTTAGGTGTAATTCTCAAAATAGGAAATACCATTGGAATGGAAATTGTAAAAGTACTGTTGCCAATGTGTGTAATAGTATGTCTTTACAACTCTGGAAGACCTAATGGATACCAATGTTAAATGACCATTCATACGTACTGCTCTTACGAAATTCTAAGGGCATATTTCCAAATTTTGAATGTTCTAGAAAAAATCGTAGTTATACATTTTTGGGTCCACAGTCACCAATTTATGTGTGTATTAATGTTTTAAGGAAGCTGCGTACATGTACAGTTAATGTTTTAGACCAACCACCCTGTTTTTTTAGTGTACACATGAACGCATTTGTAGCTTCACGCTTCATGCTATAATGTGCATCTAGGATTTTTCATGATTATCTTAAAACTTGGAAGTGTTCTTTTGACCTCATCTTGACATTTCCACCTTGAGTTTAGTTGTGCATTTTGGAATAAAATTGTTGCTAGCAATTGCAAGAGGACACTTACCACCTCGTTGCGAGGTAGTTTGGCAATTACCCTCTTTGCAATGGCATCTTGACTGTTGGATGTCTTCAATAGTATTTTGACAATTTTCTGTCCTATTTACGGCAAAATTGAGTGTTATATGACCACTTCATTATTGTTAGAAAACTATCCAGATAATTCCTGATCTTTGGGGTAAGTCCATTAAACCCCCAGAACTGAGAACTGCATATTAACCCCTGTATTAACGCCAAATCACTTAACTGTGTATGTCATTTTTGTATTGGTGGTTTTGCTTTGGTGGGCAAATGTGGCGAACTTTTAGTGCCAGTTTCAGAGGTGGTTAGTGGTTACATGACTCGGGAGGAAGAGGGGGTGTATGGACTGCAAGGGTTAATAAAGTAAAAATATTGTCAGTTCTTTTTTCTAGTACACCCTTTGGCTCAGATACGTCTCAATGTTTCTCACATTGAATTTATTAAAAATTTGAACCAAACTGAAATGTACATGTTAGAATAAACTATGGAGAAATGACGCATATTTTCTTCTCCTGGGCACATGTGCTCTTGTTATTTTGAAATGTTTGGCCGGTGTGTTTTGAAGTTTCAAAAAGTTTGTAACAAATTCGGACATGTACATGTTAGAATAAACTATGTATCTGAAAAGTTCCATAAAAAATGAGTCAATTGTTGTTCTGCACCAACACGGTATTTGGTATTGTTGGTGGATTGTAATCCCTTTTGCCTAACCAGGTTTTGCCTTTTAACATTTGGTTAGTCAACTTATTACTGCTTTTATGGCTATTTTATTGCAACAAGCTGTAAAACAATTTGAGTGCAATATAGTTCATCAACCGCAAACTGTGCCTAAAAGGACGGACCAATAATGCTAGCAAATGCACATAATACTCGGTTATCTATATGTCTTAGTTGTCTTATAAATATTAGGAGCACGAGAATTGTTCTAATTAGCTAGCTTTATGTGAGCCCGAGCTCAGATTGAAGTTACACCTTGCATAGGGGCTTTAAGAACAGCAAATATAATTGCATTGAAAAAAAGGAGCCATTATATAGTATATGCGATGATTATCAAGTTCATGTTACATAAGCGTGGCACCTGTTCCTATTTTCTGATCTCATGTATTTTCCTCTTTTCACATGTAAGTTGAGTATTAATGATCATATTTCGATGTAGAAATTGGCATAGGTCTGGTGGGCTTTGGCATCCTGTTCTCGTTCCTAGGTGTTATCCTTTTCTTTGACAGGGGTTTGTTGGCTCTGGGTAATGTATGATACAACAATACACCAAACCTTCTTCAGTTTCGTTGCTCCTTATCAAATGAGATCATAGTGTCACCTTATTCTTTTCTATCCTGTTTCTTCAAGATTTTCTTCTTGACTGGAGTAGGCCTTCTTCTCGGTTGGCAATCTATGTGGCAGCTATTTACAAAGAAGGCAAACATTAAGGTACTCAACATTTGGATAGATACATGGCGCTATCCTTTTGCTTCTTCATACTTAAAATTGTAATCGGGTAAAGTGTGATGCTACATTATATTATTATTTATCCGTTGCTTACTGAAGTTAGATTTGTTTTCTTGCATGTGTACATAACATATCACATTCTTTCAGACAACTATATTCATCGAGCAAAATTTGAATGTTTCTCGGTGACAGTACAATATCATGTTGCTCTTTATTAGTCTTGTCCTTTCAATGCAATATCATGTTGCTCTTTATTAGTCTCGTTCATTCAATGCAATATCGTGGTGCTCTTTATTTGTCTTGTTCATTTATCAGTGGAATGCTGACCACATTGGTGTCTCTCCCAGTTCCATGTGTTAAATAGGTCATGCTATTTTTTCTGCAGGGATCTGTACCTTTCTTCCTTGGTCTCTTTCTTCTATTTGTCAGATGGCCTGTTGCTGGTATAATCCTGGAACTGTATGGATCTTTTGTCCTCTTCAGGTCATCACCTACATCAAACCATTTCTCTAATATCCATTTCTTGGTTGATACTGACTTTTGCTTTTATTTGGCAGTGGTTACGGGCCTCCTATCCAAGCCTTCCTATATCAGATTCCAATCATTGGATGGATTCTGCAATACCCCTTTCAGGTAAATTTTCTCTTGCATATAGTAGACAGTATAATCTGAGCTGCTCCTCCTGACACAGTTGCCGATATCCTCTGCCCATACTTCTTTGGAGCACTTCCATTGTATTCGCTCTAGATTGTAGATATGACCAATGCTTCAATTTTCATCTTATTTCTGCAGCTATTTGGTCTGAGGCGTAAGCGTGCTTGACAATTATGGTGGCAGAAATTCATGATAATTCATGGGGAAATAGCATATTGCCCAATGTTAAATTGTCAGTAGAAAATTATTGTAGCCTTCATCTTTTGTAACTAAGCTCTTTAACACTGCATCTGCATGACATGGGCTTTCTAACCTTGGTTGTGATGACTTCTACCCTTCAATCAACAGTCGGTAGATGATAGTTTAATATTTTAAGTTCATACGTCAACAAAGTAATGCCATCAAATATGTGGCTGGATTATGGGTTTTGTTTGGACTTGAGAGACACCGACCCTCCTCCCTCGTTATGCCGTCAACCTGACAAACTCTGCAGCATACTATTGGGTCTTGTGTATGTGTTTATGGGTCCAGCTCCTCCCTTATTTTTCTTATTGTTAAGTCGTTTATGCTGTCATCATTCTTTGTTTTGAAGTTTCAATCACGATTTTGGTGGAATTTGCCTGTCATGCCGAGGTCCTCTTGTGCTGGTATGATCGTAAGGTTCTGATGTGATGGGCGCAATTGGCGCCATCATTTGAAAGTGCATCGGAGAAAGCAATGGGCGCTATCATGGAACACTAAACCTACGACGAACTAGAAACTTCGTACTAGTATTGTCCTCAGTTATTTTTCTTTGAAATATAAGTGTCACACGTTAGGTGCATGGCACTTCGCCCCTGACCTTTTTTATGGCAATTCCAGTCACGCAAGAACTAAACTTGCCGTCGAAAACGTTAGGAGTTGTCATGTGCTCGTATCTGACATGTGACACTTACTAGGGTCCTATTTTTTCTTAAGAATATTCTTCTTAGTTTTACTTTTGATAGCAATAGGAACCCACATAGAAATACCATAGCAAACCGCTTAAACCGTAGACAAATGCACAAGCATCCAAACAAACTTTATGGTGATGGTGATGAGGCGAGAATATGTTTTTATTAGGTTGTGTCAAAAGTGTAGATGGCTTGGCCTGGGGAAATGCTCGCTTCTCTGCATCATGCATCAGTGGCTCAGCTAGGATATGTTGATGTAGTACAAGCCAAAAATCATGTTGTGCACGTAGTTTGATAGTTTGTTATGTTTTAGCGGTGAGCAGATGCAAATCACAACTGTTTGATTGTGTGTAGTGTCTTGTTCTGCTCACCTCTTTCGAGCCACTTTGCACCACATTTCACAGTAACATATAGCACATACCAAACATGCGCACAATTAGCAGTACGCATACATTTTATCACGCAATTAACATTGTACATTACCACTTAAACAAGAGCCTCCTGCACAACATCGTGGTATTATTCCCTGAGCAAATATTCAGTTTAACAAGGATTGGCATACGAGAGGACTAGATCATGCAAGCCATGTCACCTTGATAGATGTGCTTGGCACACTTGTACCGACAAAGGATGGAGCTAGCGACGTTGTAGATCTTGACCTGGAAGCCGAGGTTTGACAATTTGAAAACGCGAAGGTCGTCAGGGATGATCTTGTGCTTCGTGTAGAAGTAGTCTAAACTCCTCGTTAGCATGATATGCTCACCCAGAACTCGCATCACTTGTTCGCTGACGGCTTGACGATGCGTGGAAGTCTGAGACGAGCCACCTCTTCATCACCGGCTAGAAGGCCTTCGGGATGACGAGCATGGCTATGTCTTCGGTGTCGTTGATCGACACGTAGAACCTTGGTGGCTCCTTTCCTGCTGGCTTATGCACAAGCCTTTGCCTGTAGCCAATCCCCAGAGGCTTTGTAATCTCCGTTATCTTTCAGACACATCCTCCCCTTAAGCCACATGTTCGCCAGGATGATGTCCTCAACGTCCTCCATGCCAACAACAACATGCACCTCTTGATCGCGGTATCCCACTCCATATTTACAACCTTGTCAGTTAAAAGGACCAGAGTGACTAACATGTTGTTGCAGTCGACAACGATGGCCTTGATCATAACAAAGGCCAATGAAATTGCGATGATGCACTATTTAGAGTGAGTGCACCATTTAAGGAAATTGTCATTGCCATGATTAGTGCATCACGCCAATGCCCAATTGCAATCGTCATGATCAGTGCACTCCCTTATCATGCGAATGCCCAATTGCAATGGCCATTTGTCCTAATCTGATCATGCATGCACATTTGTCCTACGCATATAGCAAGCACGGTCCTGGTAATCATGCAAACGAAGCAAGCAATTCGTTCCTAGCATTCCATTCAAACCGATAGCATTCCATTCATAGCAAGCACAGTCCTAATAATGGTATGCATGTAAGGACATAAGCAAGAACAGATTGTAAGCAGGCATAACAAGATCACACCATGAAGCACTAGGCTAGCAATGTATACTCATAGCAAAAACACAACATGTAGCCTGGATGAAATCGATTCAAATCGAATCCTATCGAATCAAAAACCCTAACGGAGCCAAAGGAGGGTGTAGACGGGGGTCAAGATTTACTTACCGCCTATGCCGGAGCGACTGTCGGAGGGGCCTGCCGACGCGGACAAAACCCTGGCAAGAACAAGGGACCGTGTGACACGGATGACCCGACCAATGTTAAGGCCATAGTCGTCATTGCCTCGCTCCTCATCATGCACGCATTGGAGGAACCGGGCATCGCCGACGAGGTTCCAGCCAAGGCACCCTAGGCTTGCTCAAAGGAAGGGGAGAAAATCCTCACACGGGAGTTAAAATACCCACCCCGAGCACGGTCGATGTGCCTCCCATAGCCGCCGCTGTTGGAAATATGCCCTAGAGCCAATAATAAAATGGTTATTATTATATTTCCTTGTTCATGATAATTGTCTATTGTTCATGCTATAATTGTATTAACCGGAAACCGTAATACATGTGTGAATACATAGTCCACAACATGTCCCCAGTAAGCCTCTAGTTGACTAGCTCGTTGATCAATAGATGGTTATGGTTTCCTGACCATGGACATTGGATGTCGTTGATACGGGATCACATCATTAGGAGAATGATGTGATGGACAAGACCCAATCCTAAGCATAGCACAAGATCATGTAGTTCGTTTGCTAGAGCTTTTCTAATGTCAAGTATCATTTCCTTAGACCATGAGATTGTGCAACTCCCGGATACCGTAGGAGTGCTTTGGGTGTATCAAACGTCACAACGTAACTGAGTGGCTATAAAGGTGCACTACAGGTATCTCCGAAAGTGTCTGTTGGGTTGGCACGAATCGAGACTGGGATTTGTCACTCCATATGACAGAGAGGTATCTCTGGGCTCACTCAGTAATGCATCATCATAATGAGCTCAATGTGACTAAAGAGTTAGCCACGGGATCATGCGTTACGGAATGAGTAAAGAGACTTTCCGGTAACGAGATTGAACGAGGTATGGGGATACAGACGATCGAATCTCGGGCAAGTAACATACCGATGGACAAAGGGGATTGTATACGGGATTGAATGAATCCCTGACATCATGGTTCATCCGATGAGATCGTCGTGAAACATGTGGGAGCCAAGATGGGTATCCAGATCCAGTTGTTGGTTATTGGCCGGAGAGATGTCTCGGTCATGTCTGCATGGTTCCCGAACCCGTAGGGTCTACACACTTAAGGTTCGGTGACGCTAGAGTTATTATGGGAAATCGTATGTGGTTACCGAAGGTTGTTCGGAGTCCCAGATGAGACCCCGGACGTGACAAGGAGTTCTGGAATGGTCCGGAGGTAAAGATTTATATATGGGAAGTCCAGTTTCAGTCGCCAGAATGGTTTCGGGGGTTATCGATATTATACCGGGACCACCGAAAGGTGTCCGGGGGTCCATCGGGTGGGGCCACCTGACCCGGAGGACTTAGTGGGCTGAATATGGGTGGGAACCAGCCCCCTAGTGGGCTGGTGCGCCCCCCCAAGGGCCCAAGGCGCCTAGGTGAAAGGATCGATATAGTTGACTAGAGGGGGGGGGTGAATAGGCAACTAACCATTTTTAGCTTTTCTTTACCAAATTAAACTTTGCATCAGAATAGGTTGTCTAGATATGCAACTATGTGAACAACCTATATGATGCAATGACAACAAGCACGTAAGCAAGTAAGATATATAACTCGAGTAAACTTGCGAAAGTAAAGGAATGAGATAACCAAGAGTGGAGCCGGTGAAGACGAGGATGTGTTACCGAAGTTCCTTCCTTTTGAAGGGAAGTACGTCTCCGTTGGAGCGGTGTGGAGGCACAATGCTCCCCAAGAAGCCATTAGGGCCACCGTATTCTCCTCACGCCCTCACACAATGCGAGATGCCGTGATTCCACTATTGGTGCCCTTGAAGGCGGCGACCGGACCTTTACAAACAAGGTTGGGGCAATCTCCACAACTTAATTGGAGGCTCCCAACGACACCACAAAGCTTCACCACAATGGACTATGGCTCCGCGGTGACCTCAACCGTCTAGGGTGCTCAAACACCCAAGAGTAACAAGATCTGCTAGGGATAAGTGGGGAGAATCAAATTTCTCTTGGTGGAAGTGTAGATCGTGGCCTTCTCAACCAATCCCGAGCAAATCAACAAGTTTGATTGGCTAGGGAGAGAGATCGGGCGAAAATGGAGCTTGGAGCAACAATGGAGCTTTTGGGGAAAGAGGTGAGTCAACTTTGGGGAAGAAGACCCCTTTATATAGTAGGGGAACAAGCCAACCGTTACCCCACTACTGCCCCGAAGAGAGCGGTAGTACCGCTGTGCCAGCGGTACTACCGCTTGCCACTATAAGCGGTACTACCGCTCCTCATCGCGGTACTACCGCTTGGCCCACAGCGGTACTACCGTGGTGGGAGGGCGGTACTACCGCACAGGAGCGGTACTACGTCCCCCCACAGCCGCGGCCAGTACCGTAAAACCCGACACGAAAAAGGAGCCCTCGAATCGAGGCGATACTAGCACGAGACCACCGCGGTACTACGGCTTGGGGCTACTAGCGGTACTACTGCTCTGGAGCGGTACTACCGCTCCCAGAGCGGTACTACCGCTTGTGGCACCCAAGCGGTACTACCGCTCCGTCCCGCGGTACCACCGCTGGGACCAGAGTTAGTACACAAATGGGGGCTACTAGCGGTACTACTGCTCTGGGCGGTACTACCGCTCCAGAGCGGTACTACCGCTTGTAGCACCCAAGCGGTACTACCGCTCTGGCCCGCGGTACTACCGCTAGGACCAGAGAGGGCACAATGAGAAGAGAAACAAGCCCATCATCGAAACGGAAAGGCTCGGAGGGAGGGGCAAAGGAAGTGTACGTGATGATTCCGCCCTAGCCTTTCCAAAACGGACCCCCTCTTGATAGTACGGTGATCCCTATGAAACTAGTCCACCAAACTAATCCGAAAGAACTACACCGTCTTCGCTTCAAGCTCCGAGGGGAGGAAATCGTCTCGTGCCAAAAGGATGAATCTCTGAAAAACACTCAACGCACACGATTAGTCCGCAAAAGCATTGTCATCAATCACCAAAACATCTTAGGGATAAATATGCCCTTACAATCTCCCCCTTTTTGGTGGATTGATGACAATACGGGATTTGCACAACTGGGAAAAGACAAAGGACATAAGCAAACCCCAAATCTCTAAAATATAGACGGGCTCCCCTAGATGTGTGCCATCAAGATAAGTGCTTTGGACTGCACGACACACATACTAGGATCAACACTCCCCCTGTATTTTAGAGACCAACAACCTAAGCGAGATACAAGATAGCAAGATATATAACATAATGAAGCATATAACTCATGAGATATCAAATGACTAGAGACAAAGAAAAAGATATGATAAGGATAGGGTAGCATATGTCTCACACCATATGACTCGAACTAAAGTCTCACTGAACACAAAACCAAGCAAAGCACAAGGTCCAAGCAAAGCACAAGGTAGCACACAACGAAAGCACAAAGGCAACGACACACTCGCAACACAACGACGCAAATCCCTAAACTCTCTCCCCCTTTGGCATCGAGACACCAAAAGAGGCAAAGAGCTAACCTACGGCTCCAGGTGAGAGCATGCTGAGGATCTCGAACATCAGGTCTCTGCGTGATCATCTGCACTGCCGTCCTCGCCCGGAAACTGCTCGGCATTTGAATCAGTCCACGGACAGTGCTGCTGGATCCACTCCTCCTCCTCAGTAATCTGACCCTCAGAGCCGCTGGTGATGGTCGCACCCATCTGACGCATAAGCTCCTTATGACGTCCCCTTGCCTTCTTCTCAGCCACATGAGTTAAGTACTGACCGTGAGACTCCATGCAGAACAGCTTCTTCATCTTGCGTTTGAGCTTCTTTGCCCAAGAGGGCTCTGCCGCAGAAGGCTCTGTCCCAGGAGGCACATAATCCTCATCATCATCACCGGCATCAGCCTCGTCCTCGGTCTCCATGGCAGCAGCAGAAGATGGAGCTCGGTACTGCCGCTGAGCAGGCACGGTACTACCGCTGGATGCCCAGTTCCATTGTTTCCTACCACATGTTGATCCATATTTGTTGTGTTTATTTGGTTTTGATCCCTCTGTTTGGTTGTTTCTTGTGTCCGTGTGTTTGGTTCCAGGTGATGAACATCCTGAGCAGCAAGTCCGCCGTGTCAACCAGGGCATTCAACGTCAAAGCGGTACCGCTCATCTGAGATTGCAGGTGGTTCTTCCAGTGCTCCACCGCCGCCAGGGGGTGCTTCCTCTAGTGCTAATCCTCCTCGCAAGAAGAAGATTGCCAACTGACCGAAGCCAAGTGGCAAGAAGGTGACTGAGATGTCTAGCAAGGAATTCTGGGACAGGCGTCGACGCAACCCATATGAGGAAGACCAAGAACCCAACCTTGTCAATCGCCCGTTCTGGAACCGGTTTCAGTATGCCACATACTTTGATGTGATCAAGGCTAAGAAGAACCTCTTTGTCAATGTTCATTCCATCAACACGGATGCTATGGAGAAGGACCCTGATTACTTTGGTGATGCCCTTCAGATGTGCTCTCAGTTGAACATTCTCAGGATCATGCAGTTCAACAAGGACTTTGATGCAGATTTGCTGGCACAGTTCTTTGCCACTGTTCACCTAGGAACTGATGCAGACAGGACTCTGACTTGGATGACTAATGGGAAGGTGCTAGCTGTCAAGTGGCAGGCCTTCATGGGGCTGCTTGAGGTGGGAGATCAAGGGCTCGAGACTCCAGTCGATTTTCGTCCTCACCAGAATGTTACCTCCACTCACAAGCAAGCCCTCTGGCCCTACTGTACTCGGAAGGTCAACCCTGAGACCAGGAAGGAGACCTATGAGTTGTCTACCTATCTGGACATCCTTCACCGTATCTTCCGCGAGACTCTCTTCCCTCGTATTGGGAATCTGGACATGGTACACTCTTATCTTGTGGACATGCTTCTCTTCTGCCAGCGTGAGAAGGAAGCAAACACCGGTGAGTCCCTGGACATCTCTCATGTCATGTGGTCTGAGCTTCAGGCGGCTGTTTCTGAGCGCAAGTGCCCAATTTATGGTCCGTTCATTATGTTGCTTATTGAGAGGGCCTGGAGACATACCTATCCTGAGGAGCAGCTGGAAACTGGAGAGTTGGTCTCTCATGAGATCAAGCGTCTGAGGAAGAAGGATAATTGGGGTAGATCTGGAGCTCCATCTTCTATTGCTGCCATGGAGACCGAGGACGAGGCTGATGCTGGTGATGATGATGAGGATTATGTGCCTCCTGGGACAGAGCCTTCTGCGGCAGAGCCCTCTTGGGCAAAGAAGCTCAAATGCAAGATGAAGAAGCTGTTCTGCATGGAGTCTCACGGTCAGTACTTAACTCATGTGGCTGAGAAGAAGGCAAGGGGACGTCATAAGGAGCTTATGCGTCAGATGGGTGCGACCGTCACCAGCGGCTCTGAGGGTCAGATTACTGAGGAGGAGGAGTGGATCCAGCAGCACTGTCCGTGGACTGATTCAGATGCCGAGCAGTTTCTGGGCGAGGACGGCAGTGCAGATGATCACGCAGAGTCCTGATGTTCGAGATCCTCAGCATGCTCTCACCTGGAGCCGTAGGTTAGCTCTTTGCCCCTTTTGGTGTCTCGATGCCAAGGGGGGAGAGAGTTTAGGGATTTGCGTCGTTGTGTTGCGAGTGTGTCGTTGCCTTTGTGCTTTCGTTGTGTGCTACCTTGTGCTTTGCTTGGACCTTGCGCTTTGCTTGGTTTTGTGTTCAGTGAGACTTTAGTTCGAGTCATATGGTGTGAGACATATGCTACCCTATCCTTTAAAGTTTGCCTCATCCATAAGAGTTGTGCACAACAACTTCCGGCCGCCACATACTCCGCTTCGGTGGACGAGAGAGACACACAACTTTGCTTTTTAGAAGACCAACTTACCAAAGAGCAACCAAGAAATTGGCACCCTCCAGAAGTGGACTTCCTATCCACTTTGTCTCCCGCCCAATCGGAGTCCGAATAACCTACAAGCTTGAAGTTTGCTCCTCTGGGGTACCATAGGCCAAAGTTTGGGGTATGAGCCAAATATCGAAAGATTCGCTTGACCGCCACAAAGTGGCTTTCCTTAGGTGCGGCTTGAACCGTGCACATATTCCCACACTCAACATGATATCCGGTCTAGATGCACAAAGGTAAAGCAAGGATCCAATCATAGAGCGATATACCTTTTGATCCACTGCTTTACCATTGGGATCAATGTCAAGTTGGCACTTGGTGGGCATTGGAGTGGAAGCCGGCTTGACATCACTTAGCTTGAATCTCTTTAGCATGTCTTGAGTGTATTTGGCTTGGTTGATGAAGGTTCCTTCTCTTCTTTGTTTGATTTCGAATCCGAGAAAGAACTTCAACTCTCCCATCATAGACATCTTAAACTTTGAGGTCATGAGAGCGGCAAATTCTTCATTGAAGGCTTTGTTAGGGGAACCAAAAATAATATCATCAACATATAGTTGGCACACAAACAACTCCCCTTTGACCTTCTCAGTAAAAAGAGTGGGGTCGATTTTCCCGATTTTGAATCCACGATCTTGTAACAACTCCGTAAGATGCTCATACCACGCACGTGGGGCTTGTTTAAGGCCATAGAGCGCCTTATGGAGTTGATACACATGATCGGGGAAATAGGGATCTTCGAACCCGGGGGGTTGTTTGACATATACCAACTCATTTATGGGACCATTAAGAAAAGCACTTTTCACATCCATTTGTTGCAATGTGAAATTATGATGAGAAGCATAGGCAATCAACAAACGAATAGATTCAAGGCGAGCGACGGGGGCAAAGGTTTCAACGTAGTCGATACCCTCGACTTGGGAGTAGCCTTGTGCCACCAAACGAGCCTTGTTGCGAACAATGATTCCATGAGCGTCTTGCTTGTTCTTGAATATCCACTTGGTTCCAATGACATTATGATTTCCGGTTGGCCTTGGCACTAACTTCCACACTTGGTTATGTTCGAAGTTGTTGAGTTCTTCATGCATGGCGTTGAGCCAATCTGGGTCCTCGAGCGCTTCATAAACCTTTTGGGGTTTGACACAAGAAACAAACGCATGATGTTCACAATAGTTTGCTAATTTTCTACGAGTGCTTACCCCCTTTCTTAGGCTTCCAACCACATTCTCCATGAGATGACCTTTGGTGGTGAGCTTGGAAGCGATCTTAGCGACACGACGCTCCAATTCCTCCTCGGAAGTGAAGTGAGGAGGGGTTACTTGATCATCTTGAGTGTCGTCTTGAGCTTGTTCTTCATCTTGAACTTGCTCGAGGGGAGGAACTTGACCTTGGGCATCATTTGGTGGATCCCCACCATCTTGAGGTTGATCTTGCCCTTGATCTTGTTCATGAGGTTGAGGGCCTTCACTTTGTTCTTCGGAAGCATGTGGGTCTTGGGTTGGTGATGGCTCCACTTGAGTGGAGCATTGTCCTTCTCCTTCGGCCACAAGGGGTTCCTCAATGGGCAGGATATATCCAACACCCATTCTTCTTATGGCTTGGGGAGGAATTTCATCACCTACATCACAAGTACCACTTTGCTCCACTTGGGAGCCGTTATTCTCATCAAACTCCACGTTACACGTCTCCTCAATAAGTCCCGTGGACTTATTGAGAACACGGTAAGCATGGGAGTTTGTAGCATAACCAACAAATATGCCCTCATGAGCTCTAGTCTCAAATTTAGACAAACGAAAACCTTTCTTGAGAATGAAACACTTACACCCGAACACCCGAAAGTACTTGAGGTTGGGCTTGTTACCGGTGAGTATCTCATATGGAGTCTTGTTCAAGCCTTTGCGGAGATAGAGCCGATTTGAAGCATGACACGCGGTGTTGATGGCTTCGGCCCAAAAGTTGTATGGAGACTTGAACTCCGCCATCATGGTCCTTGCCGCATCCATCAACGTCCGGTTCTTCCTCTCCGCAACACCATTTTGTTGAGGGGTGTAAGGTGCGGAATATTGATGCTTGATCCCCTCATCACTAAGAAACTCATCCAGGGTGTAGTTCTTGAACTCGGTGCCGTTGTCACTTCTTATAGTCAAGATCTTTGCATTGTGTTGACGTTGGGCTTCATTTGCAAAGTCAATGACTGTTTGTTGGGTCTCACTCTTCCTCTTAAAAAAATACACCCAAGTGTATCTAGAATAGTCATCACAATTACCAAGCAATATTTTCTACCCCCAAGACTATCAAAGGATGGAGGCCCAAAGAGATCCAAATGAAGGAGCTCCAAGGGCCTCTTCGAGTAAATGAGAGTCGTGGGAGGGTGAGCCTTCTCATGAAGCTTTCCTTCGATACAAGCACTACAAGCACGATCTTTAGCAAAACTAACGTTCGTTAGTCGATGCCAAAGCCATCCCACGTCAACTTTAGCCATTAGGCATGTCGCGGTCTTAGTGGGTCGCTCCGAAAAGTTAATCACATAGAGACCGTTCTCGACATGCCCAACAAAGGCTACTTTAAGAGTCTTGCTCCACAAGAGGGCCACGGTATCAATATCAAAGAAAGTGGCAAAGCCCATGATAGCAAGTTGATGAACGGAAAGTAAATTGTATGCAAGGGACTCAACTAGCATGACCTTCTCGATCGTGAGATCATGAGAAATGACAACTTTGCCGAGTCCCAATACCTTAGAAGACGAGGCATCACCCCACTCGACATTGGTGGGCATAGATGGAATCTTGTGCACGTCCACCACCAAGTCCTTGCTTCCGGTCATATGATTTGTAGCTCCACTATCGAGCAACCATGACCCTCACCGGAAGCAAACACCTACAAGAGATCAATGCTTGGTTTTAGGTACCCATTTTGTAATGGGTCCTTTGATGTTAGTAACAAGGGTCTTAGGAACCCAAATGGACCATTCAATATACTCATGAGGAGAACCAACAAATTTGGCATAAACATGCCCATCACTTGCACGACATAACACATAAGAAGGATTAAAGTCGCCGGCTTTGTTGGATGGGGTGGAATTTCCCTTCATGACACCGTCACCCTTCGCATTGTTCTTCTTCTCCTTGGAAGTACCCTCTCCCTCTTTCACAAAAGTTTGCTTGAGAGGGGGAGGTCGTTTGGTCTTGTCATTCTTCTTCTTCTTCTTGGGCTTGGGAGCGAACCCAATCCCCTCCTTGGCTATAACTTCCTTTTGGTTTCTCAAAAGGTCGTTGAGGTTCTTCTCACCTTGTATGCATGACACAAGGCCTTTCTCAAGTTGCTCCTTCAACTTAGCATTCTCCTCAACAAGATGCACATGCTCACAACAAGGGTTAGTAGCATTTGCATTATCAATTAACACCATATGAGGATAGGTGGCTTTCTCCTTTGTTAGCATTACTTGGAGTTGATCATGAGACTCCTTGAGGCTAGCGTGAGCACCCTTCAAGACCTTGTGAGCCTTGTCGAGAATGTCAAACTCCTCTTTAAGTCTAGCAAGATCAACCCCAAGTTTTGCCTTCTCGGAGTTTAGCACACGAGACACAACAAGAGCATGATCAAGATCTTTCTTTAACTTAGCATGATCATCGTTGTATGACTCCTCAAGAGCCAAACGAAGACCACGCTCTTCGTCAAGAGCATTGGAAAGATCCGAAATCTCATCGGCATAGTCACGACTATGCCCCTCCATCTTAGAGATGGTATCTTCGTGAGCCTCGATCATGTCATTGGCTTCACCAAGTTGTTCCAAGAGAGCAACGAAGTGCTTCTTGGATTTACCCTTGAGTTTACCCATAAAGATCTCAAACTCATTTTCCTCCACATTTGTCCCCTCATGTTCATCAATGCTATCCGTCGAAGAAGGATGATTAATGATGGTAGTTTTGATGTTGGAGGTTACCTTATTTGTGGCTTTAGCCATGAGGCACTTGGCGGTGATGTTCTCATTGGGTGAGTCGAAGAGAGACACCCGTGGAGTCTCCGCAATGGCAACGGAGGCCATGGCAACCGACTCACCATCTTCATCATCGTCATCATCCTCATTGTACTCTTCTTGTACCACCAACGCCTTGGGAGGAGTCTTCTTGGTGAAGTTGCTCTTGTTGGGGAATGACTTGGCCTTGTCTTTTCTAATGAGCTTGCCACCATTGTCTTCCCTCTTCTCGTAAGGGCACTCCACAACAAAGTGGCTCACATTGCCACAATTGAAGCAAGTCCTCATCCGTTGCTTGCCCTTTGCGCCACTTGAATTGCTCTTGTTGAAGTTTGGCCTTGCGTTCTTCTTGCTCCAAAATTGCCTTGAAGCAAGAGCCATGTGTGTGACGCCCCCGATTTGACCGTACACTAATCATGCACGCAAATGTGTACGATCAAGATCAGGGACTCACGGGAAGATATCACAACACAACTCTACAACATAAATAAGTCATACAAGCATCATAATACAAGCCAGGGGCCTCGAGGGCTCGAATACAAGTGCTCGATCATAGACGAGTCAGCGGAAGCAACAATATCTGAGTACAGACATAAGTTAAACAAGTTTGCCTTAAGAAGGCTAGCACAAAAGTAGCAACGATCGAAAAGGCAAGGCCTCCTGCCTGGGACCTCCTAACTACTCCTCGAAGCCGAACTCCATGTAGCATCATCCTCGGGATCTCTAGCTCCTGGACTCCAGCATCTGGTTGCGACAATCAGGAATAGAAAGGGGAAAAGAGGGAGAAAAGCAACCGTGAGTACTCATCCAAAGTACTCGCAAGCAAGGAGCTACACTACATATGCAATGGGTATATGTGTAAAGGGCCATATCAGTGGACTGAACTGCAGAATGCCAGAATAAGAGGGGGATAGCTAATCCTGTCGAAGACTACGCTTCTGGCGGCCTCCATCTTGCAGCATGTAGAAGAGAGTAGATTGAAGTCCTCCAAGTAGCATCGTATAGCATAATCCTACCCGGCGATCCCCTCCTCGTCGCCCTGTTAGAGAGCGATCACCGGGTTATATCTGGCACTTGGAAGGGTGTGTTTTATTAAGTATCCAGTTCTAGTTGTCATAAGGTCAAGGTACAACTCCGGGTCGTCCTTTTACCGAGGGACACGGCTATTCGAATAGATAAACTTCCCTGCAGGGGTGCACCACATAACCCAACACGCTCGATCCCATTTGGCCGGACAAACTTTTCTGGGTCATGCCCGGCCGCGGAAGATCAACACGTCGCAGCCCCACCTAGGCTCAACAGAGAGGTCAACACGCCGGTCTAAATCCTATGCGCGCAGGGGTCTGGGCCCATCGCCCATTGCACACCTGCACATTGCGTGCGCGGCCGGAAGCAGACCTAGCCTAGTAGGCGTTCCAGTCCAATCCGGCGCGCGCCGCTCCGTCGCTGACGTCAAGAAGAGCTTCGGCTGATACCACGACGTCGGGATACCCATAACTACTCCCGCATAGATGGTTAGTGCGTATAGACCAAATGGCCAGACTCAGATCAAATACCCAGAACTCGTTAAGCGTGTTATTTGAAGTAACCGCGAACGCCGACCAGGGCCAGGCCCACCTCTCTCCTGGGTGGTCTCAACCTGCCCTGTCGCTCCGCCACAAAGATCCACTTGGGGGCCGTCAGGAACCCAGGCCCACCTCTACCGGGATGGAGCCACCTGTCCTTTCAGCCCCCCTCATCAGAATCACTTGCGGGTACTCCTACGAGCCGACCCGACTTTAGTCATCACATGTATCATGTATAAAGTATATAGTATATACCCGTGATCACCTCCCTAGTGATCACGGCCCGATAGTATAGCATGGCAGACAGACAAGTATGTAGGGCCACTGATGAAATACTAGCATCCTATACTAGGCAAGTAGGATTGCAGGTAAAGGTAACAACAGTAGGAGCAAGGACAGGCTATGCATCAGAATAGGATTAACGGAAGCAGTAACAATTGCTACACTATTCTAATGCAAGCAGTATAGAGAAGAGTAGGCGATATCTGGTGATCAAGGGGGGGGGCTTGCCTGGTTGCTCTAGCAAGTAGGAGGGGTCGTCAACTCCGTAATCGAACTGGGCAGCAGCAGCGTCGGTCTCGTAGTCTACCGGAGAGAAGATGGGGAAGAAATAGTAAATATAAAGCAAACATAGCATCACAAAGCATAACGTGGTAATACGACGTGTCGGGTGTGACCTAACGTATGTCTACACGAATAGGTGAAGGGGGGAAATTCAACCGGGAATGTTTTCCCGGTCCCGGACCTGTGCCACACAGATGACCGGAGGGGGAAAGTTCCATGTTCAGCATGCTAGAGGCATGTGACAAATGAACGGACTGCGTATTCGGATTCGTTGGATTTTTCTGAGCAACTTTCATATAGAAAACATTTTCATCCGAGCTACGGATTATTTTATATGATTTTTGAAAGATTTAACAATATTCTGGAATTATTTATATTAACAGAAAAGGAATATGACGTCAGCATTGCGTGGGGATGACGTCAGCAGTCAACAGACTCGCTGACCAGGGTCAAACCGGGCCAGTGGGACCCACATGTCAGCCTCTGTTAGTCTAACAGTAATTTAAACTAAACTAACAGTCTAATTAGAGGGGTGGGCCCCATATGTCAGTGAGTGTTTAGGCTAGTATAGTTACTTGTTTTTATAAAAACGTTTATTAAACTAATTATCAGAGCGGGGGCCCACATGTCTGTGACAGAAGCCGGCCCAGTCAGCGTTGACCTCAGTCAACTGGTCAAAGTGGGGCACCTGGGCCCACCAGTCAGTGGCTGGGGCCTGCCCAGTCAGCAGTTGACTAAAGTCAACAGGGCAGCCGGGTCCCAGGGGCCCATGGGTCAGCGACCCAGGGTGGGGCCCATCGAGCCACGTCGGCGTCGGCGCCGGAGAGAGCTCCGGCGACCAAAAACGCGGCGGAGCTCGCCGGACTTGGCCGGAAAAACGCTACGGTGCTCCGTTCGGGGCGTGCTTAGGCTCGTTCGAACGAGCGTTCAACGCCGCATCCATCTACGGGAGCGGTGCGGCCGTAAACGGCCAGAAGCTACGGCGGCGGGCGGCGGAGCGGACGTCGAAGTTTGGCCCTCGCGCGAACTGCGGCTAGACGGCACGGCAAGACTACTGGGGAGGCTCTACGGGGTCCTGGCGAGGCCTAGAGCACGGTGGCGAGCTCGGGTGAGCACGACATCGACGAGGACGACGGTGACGAGCTCCGTTGCGGAGTGCGCTTCGGGCGGCGATGGCAACGGCGGCTACGGTGATGAATCCGTGCGGGGGAGCGAGGGGGGAGACGTGGTGGCTCACCGGGAGCCGTAGGGAAGTGGCAGTGTGCTCGGGGAGGCGCGGAGCATCCGGAATCAATGGCGATAGATGGCGGCGACCCGAGGAAGGAGAAGAAGATGGCGGCGGCGTGGAGGCCTCCCAGCTCGTTCCGTTCGGCGTAGTCGACGTAGTCGACGGCGGGGGGCCGTTCGGGCACGTCGGCGGGGCAATCGGGGCATGGTGGCCGCGGGATCGAGCGTCGCTACGGCGAGCTCTCGGGCAAGCTCGCAGCAGGAGCGATAGAGAGAGCGAGGGGGAAAACTGGGGGTAGCTAGGGTTTCCCGGGGGTACGGGGGCGGCCTTAGCCGTGCGGGGGCTCGGCGGATGGTCGCCGCGTGGCCATCCGCGGCCTGGATGAGCGCCCGGCGGCCACCGAGCTCGGATGAGCAGTAGGAGGAAGGAGGGGACTCCAGGTGGGCTGGGCCGCACCTGTAGCTAGTAGGCCTAAGTGCACAGTAGAACTTAGGCCCCTTTTTATTTTCTTATTTCTGTGTTCTGTTTTTCTTTTACTGTTTTATTTTAGTTCCTCTTTTATTTAGTTTTATAAATTATAATGTAAAATCCTAAATTAGCGATATTAATTATGCTACTTCCCCATTATCTTTTTGGCAACTAAATGAATAGTTTAATGTTTTATAAAATACAAAAGGCATTTATTTAATTGTTTTAACTACTGTTTTAATTATCTTAGAGCCTTTAAGCATTCTATAAAAGTGTGGTTTCTCCACCATAATCACCCATCTAATACTTGGCACTAACCGAACATTTTTGTTTTAATGTTTGAAAACTTATGTTGTTTGCCATATTTTGAATTTGAATTTTGAATCGGTTCCGAACTAACGCGTGATTAGCAACAGTAATCGAAGTGACATGGCATCATTAGCAGAGAATTACTGTAGCTTGATTATCCGGGCGTCACAATTCTCCTCCACTACAAGAAATCTCGTCCCGAGATTTACGCGGTGTAGTAAGGGGGGAAGGTGCTGGTAGCGAAAACCTAACGAGTCTTGTCGGTCTTGGCTCCCCTTTCGAAGAGGTTGATCCCTTTCGTTGATGTCTTCATTTCTGTGCTTCAAGTCACCATGTTCAAGTCGTCATCCTTTCTTCGGGAACTCCATCGTACTTACGAAAGAATAAAGGGTGGTTATTCCGGAAGAACGGACCTCTGCAAGGTTGATTACCTGGTAGCTAACATCGGGGAAAGGTGGCGGGAAGTAACTCTTGAACTGAAACTTAAGAAAATTTCGAGAGCAAAGTAAGAAGGTACTATGAGAAGTTTAAGCGGGTAGGCAATCATTCGATGCCTGAACAAAGTGTGAAAGGGGTCCAGAGTAACGAGAATAAGTATTACGTCTGACACCAAAGTATATTACTAGGAAGATGATCCATGAATTATATACGAAATCAAGCGCGAGGAACAACTTTGGCAACATGGGGGTACAGGAGAGTCAGGTCTCGATCCTGTGGAACTGTGGGTTATGGGCCCACCATGTGGGATAAAAGTCAAAAGGGTGGAGACGTCTTGCGTGATCATGCAAGCAAGGCATGTCAGAGGGTAGCCTGTCGATTATGTCGGCAACAACGTCGGTACCAAGGGCGAGGGACAAAGAGAACCATTTTCCTGCTCGTTGAACGAGGCAGACCAATAGGCAAGGTTCTCGTCCATCGGTGGCTACCGGAATGTCATCAACAATAGTAACATGGTATACTGAGAGAGTGGTACAACGAGGTGCTCAACTAAGCAGGGAATTATCTCTGCTCAGCTAAGTCAGATTACAAGAAAGGTTAAACAAAACAATGGAAAGGAAAATATGATTATCAGAGTAAACAGAACAATGGAAAGGAAAATGTGTTTAAACACATATTTCAAGGGTATAACCTTCCCAAGGTCAAGCAGAGCATGATATCCATGACAGGATATAATGTAGAAAACCCTTTAGGTAAGGGGAGAGAAATTTCATGTCATTACCCATACAACGGTGTCTGGATAATTGAGCAAGAAACAATTAGCTTTGGGCTTCAAATGTTTTTATTGAAGATCGGAGTACCATAGACATTCTTTGAGATAGCATTGACATGGTCAACGGGTGAATATCAGACTTTGGAAACAAAAAGGATCCATCAGGAACAACTTATAGAATAAGTCTTACAATTTCCTCATGGAAGAATGGCTAACCTTGCTAAAAGGAAACTATAACAATAGGTCCCCCGGGCAGGTGTGTTAAGCATGGCATCACCTTACCGGGTCTTATAAAGACCAATGTTATAACTCTTGGAAAAATGTTCCAACCATCATATCTGACCGAGATTCAGATCTGATTGGTGTCAGGATAACTCAGACTCAGGATGCCTGAGAAGAAAGGTGCAACACAAATTGTCGAGATGACATTGTAAGATTCTCGAGAATAGAACTATGGAAGCGAGTTCCGAAACAAGATTTCATCATTAAACCAAGGAGAGGATGAGGGGGTGGCTGATGGACTCAGCGACAATTCCTCGAGATTTCCAAAAAGAGGGATTTCCACACTTATGTGAACAAGGAGATAACATTTGTCAGATCAAATGATATAATGAGGTATGCTCGAGGAAAACATACACAATTAAACATTGGTTGAAAGGTGCACCCGAAAGATGGGCTGGGTTGCACGACCAACGTCGGAATGGTGATTCAATAATCAATAGTCTAAGAATGAACATCCGACCATTAACTTCAAAGGATAGGGTTGCTAGAAGGGCAGAATCCAAACAACACAGTTCACTTGTGGGTACCTCGGTTGGAATCAACACGAGGACCAAGAAAGAATGGTGATGGTGAGAAGTATCATTATAGCAAGAATTCTTAAGAGGTGGAGCAATCCTCATAACATCCTTGACATCAAAGATGGTAATACTCCGCGGGAGAACTTAACATAAGTTGGATAGCAAGGAAATCAAAGTACAACACAAAACACGAACAAGTTTGTGTTGAATGGAAGGCAATAAGATGGTCGATGATAAAACAAATCATCGAGGGCAAGGATGGTATTTCTCATCCAGAATTCGATAGATATCTTGGAAGAGCTTAGAATGTTGATGATGTTCACGACCATTTGTAGCGAGAATTTATGAAGAGGTAATCGATCGGCGATGACATCAAGTCAAAGGAATGATGAAGCGAAAGGTTATTGGAACCAGGGGTACGACACAAACTCGAAATCAAGCTTGTTGTTCAAGGCTAAATGATATGGCAAGGAAAATCAACGTAAGCTTAGCTCATCATCGAAGTGGTGTTCCAAGAATAAGGACCAGGTAGCACAGTTAAAATCACCACGACAATGATATAGCCATACAGGCTAGGAATGACTTGAAGGATTATTAAACTCGTAAGCAACGAAATTTACTTAGAGTTATTGAATCGAAGTGCGGGATCGATTCTCTTATCGGTGTTCTCGAGTGACTGATAACTCAGAACCCGGGGGAAAATCTGAAATCGGGGAGAATATTAGTTGATGAAGAACTCATAAGAAATTAAGTAGTTCCTTGGCATTCTCGAGATACCAGGGGGGTAATACTCGACGATAGACCAAAGTAGAGGTTGGACGGGGGTATTGCTCTGCAGAGGACAAGTGCTTAAACTTGCACGAGAAATGGTATTTAAAGGAGAACATGGTCAGAACCACGTCCACGGATACCAAATGAACTTATTACAAGGGGATAATTATTTTAAGAGAAGCTTTTAATGATAAGATCTACATCGTGTCCATGGGCATGAACACAAGGTTCAAGGTCGACTCCCACTTCTGCAATGCATAACCTTTCATTCACTGCTCTATTAAAAATAATTTGAGTGCGAAGACCTACCTGGTGAATTACCAGAGGAGTATGAACCTTGGAAAACTTTCGGGTTCACACAGATTAAGGAAGGCATAGGTTCAACCCATCAGGGCATCTTAGGAACATATACCACAAACTTCGGAGTAAATATTACAAGCTCGAAAGAAGAGCATTGTTCAAAAGCAGATGATACAATTTACCAAAGGCATTATATACCCATGGGAAGGCTCACAAGGTTATTCAATATGAAGGACACTGTCGGATAAAATCCAACAAAGGAACCGATGGTCCACAAGGGATCTGATGTGAGCATCGGTACTCAACCAGAGGAAGAAGAATGCACGGAGATCTGATGATAGAAACAACTGACTAACTCAAAGTTCAAATGCAAAAGAATTATGATCTCCAATTCAGGGGGTCAGAAGCAACGCTCTGATCAAGGATGGATAAGTTGAGTAGGCTTAGGGGTACAATCGATGGCAATTTGATAGGTCGAGATCCAGCTCACGTTTAAAATGACGTCTGAGCCGGAAGGATGAATTCTAGGATCTGATTGAGGATTGCGGGCATTCGCAACAAATTGAATCAACGGACTCAAAATGATAATGACAAGAGATGCCAATAAGGTTACGAGAATTATGGGATTAACCATAATGCAAGCAAACGAGAATTTCAAGAGCAATAGGCTCCTGAGGATTTTCGGAAGATCGAATAGTATTTTGAAGACTATTGTGAAATACATGAATCAACTGGGGATGAGTCGATACTCGGTAGGTGCGAGTAATTATCCGTATGGGTATTTCTGCGGCAAGGAACTACAAGGCAGTGGTACAAGGGATTCTTAAAAGCCGGAGAGTAATTCGATGTATCTGGTAATAACAAGAGAAACTCAGAGTAATTGTATGAACATCAAGTGTATGTCATTATCCATATGAATATATCGGTAGTAGGGAATTGAAAAGGCAGAGGGCACAAGGGTCTCGGGAATGATCGAAGAGTATCTTCAACATCTTCTGGTGCAGTCGGCGATCATCTGGCCGGAAAGGGCTCTCCGGGAGAAAGTATTTATGAAAACCTACAGTTAGTCCTTTTAGCAAAATCATTTAACCTGAATAGGAGAGAGATCAGAGTCCCAGAGTAAAGGTCCAGGAGTAAAAGATCCTAGTACCACCCAATGGCGACGTGGGCCCGTAAGTCACACAGCCATGTTAGTAAAAGTTTAGCAATGACTAGACTCAACTTCGGCCAAGGAGTTGGAAAGGGGGATTCCTACAGGCAGTCGGCTCTGATACCAACTTGTGACGCCCCCGATTTGACCGTACACTAATCATGCACGCAAATGTGTACGATCAAGATCAGGGACTCACGGGAAGATATCACAACACAACTCTACAACATAAATAAGTCATACAAGCATCATAATACAAGCCAGGGGCCTCGAGGGCTCGAATACAAGTGCTCGATCATAGACGAGTCAGCGGAAGCAACAATATCTTGGTACAGACATAAGTTAAACAAGTTTGCCTTAAGAAGGCTAGCACAAAAGTAGCAACGATCGAAAAGGCAAGGCCTCCTGCCTGGGACCTCCTAACTACTCCTCGAAGCCGAACTCCATGTAGCATCATCCTCGGGATCTCTAGCTCCTGGACTCCAGCATCTGGTTGCGACAATCAGGAATAGAAAGGGGAAAAGAGGGAGAAAAGCAACCGTGAGTACTCATCCAAAGTACTCGCAAGCAAGGAGCTACACTACATATGAAATGGGTATATTTGTAAAGGGCCATATCAGTGGACTGAACTGCAGAATGCCAGAAGAAGAGGGGGATAGCTAATCCTGTCGAAGACTACGCTTCTGGCGGCCTCCATCTTGCAGCATGTAGAAGAGAGTAGATTGAAGTCCTCCAAGTAGCATCGTATAGCATAATCCTACCCGGCGATCCCCTCCTCGTCGCCCTGTTAGAGAGTGATCACCGGGTTATATCTGGCACTTGGAAGGGTGTGTTTTATTAAGTATCCAGTTCTAGTTGTCATAAGGTCAAGGTACAACTCTGGGTCGTCCTTTTACCGAGGGACATGGCTATTCGAATAGATAAACTTCCCTGCAGGGGTGCATCACATAACCCAACACGCTCGATCCCATTTGGCCGGACACACTTTTCTGGGTCATGCCCGGCCGCGGAAGATCAACACGTCGCAGCGCCACCTAGGCTCAACAGAGAGGTCAACACGCCGGTCTAAATCCTATGCGCGCAGGGGTCTGGGCCCATCGCCCATTGCACACCTGCACATTGCGTGCGCGGCCGGAAGCAGACCTAGCCTAGTAGGCGTTCCAGTCCAATCCGGCGCGCGCCACTCCGTCGCTGACGTCAAGAAGAGCTTCGGCTGATACCACGACGTCGGGATACCCATAACTACTCCCGCGTAGATGGTTAGTGCGTATAGACCAAATGGCCAGACTCAGATCAAATACCCAGAACTCGTTAAGCGTGTTATTTGAAGTAACCGCGAACGCCGACCAGGGCCAGGCCCACCTCTCTCCTGGGTGGTCTCAACCTGCCCTGTCGCTCCGCCACAAAGATCCACTTGGGGGCCGTCAGGAACCCAGGCCCACCTCTACCGGGATGGAGCCACCTGTCCTTTCAGCCCCCCTCATCAGAATCACTTGCGGGTACTCCTACGAGCCGACCCGACTTTAGTCATCACATGTATCATGTATAAAGTATATAGTATATACCCGTGATCACCTCCCTAGTGATCACGGCCCGATAGTATAGCATGGCAGACAGACAAGTATGTAGGGCCACTGATGAAATACTAGCATCCTATACTAGGCAAGTAGGATTGCAGGTAAAGGTAACAACAGTAGGAGCAAGGACAGGCTATGCATCAGAATAGGATTAACGGAAGCAGTAACAATTGCTACACTATTCTAATGCAAGCAGTATAGAGAAGAGTAGGCGATATCTGGTGATCAAGGGGGGGCTTGCCTGGTTGCTCTGGCAAGTAGGAGGGGTCGTCAACTCCGTAATCGAACTGGGCAGCAGCAGCGTCGGTCTCATAGTCTACCGGAGAGAAGAGGGGGAAGAAATAGTAAATATAAAGCAAACATAGCATCACAAAGCACAACGTGGTAATACGACATGTCGGATGTGACCTAACGTATGTCTACACGAATAGGTGAAGGGGGGAAATTCAACCGGGAATGTTTTCCCGGTCCCGGACCTGTGCCACACAGATGACCGGAGGGGGAAAGTTCCATGTTCAGCATGCTAGAGGCATGTGACAAATGAACGGACCGCGTATTCGGATTCGTTGGATTTTTCTGAGCAACTTTCATATAGAAAACATTTTCATCCGAGCTACGGATTATTTTATATGATTTTTGAAAGATTTAACAATATTCTGGAATTATTTATATTAACACAAAAGGAATATGACGTCAGCATTGCGTGGGGATGACGTCAGCAGTCAACAGACTCGCTGACCATGGTCAAACCGGGCCTGTGGGTCCAGTGGGACCCACATGTCAGCCTCTGTTAGTCTAACAGTAATTTAAACTAAACTAACAGTCTAATTAGAGGGATGGGCCCCATATGTCAGTGAGTGTTTAGGCTAGTATAGTTACTTGTTTTTATAAAAACGTTTATTAAACTAATTATCAGATCGGGGGCCCACATGTCTGTGACAGAAGCCGGCCCAGTCAGCGTTGACCTCAGTCAACTGGTCAAAGTGGGGCACCTGGGCCCACCAGTCAGTGGCTGGGGCCTGCCCAGTCAGCAGTTGACTAAAGTCAACAGGGCAGCCGGGTCCCAGGGGCCCACGGGTCAGCGACCCAGGGGCGGGGCCCATCGAGCCACGTCGGCGTCGGCGCCGGAGAGAGCTCCGGCGACCAAAAACGCGGCGGAGCTCGCCGGACTTGGCCGGAAAAACGCTACGGTGCTCCGTTCGGGGCGTGCTTAGGCTCGTTCGAATGAGCGTTCAACGCCGCATCCATCTACGGGAGCGGTGCGGCCGTAAACGGCCGGAAGCTACGGCGGCGGGCGGCGGAGCGGACGCCGGAGTTTGGCCCTCGTGCGAACTGCGGCTAGACGGCACGACAAGACTACTGGGGAGGCTCTACGGGGTCCTGGCGAGGCCTAGAGCACGGTGGCGAGCTCGGGTGAGCACGACATCGACGAGGACCACGGTGACGAGCTCCGTTGCGGAGTGGGCTTCGGGCGGCGATGGCAACGGCGGCTACGGTGATGAGTCCGTGCGGGGGAGTGAGGGGGGAGACGTGGTGGCTCACCGGGAGCCGTAGGGAAGTGGCAGTGTGCTCGGGGAGGCGCGGAGCATCCGGAATCGACGGCGATAGACGGCGGCGACCCGACGAAGGAGAAGAAGATGGCGGCAGCGTGGAGGCCTCCCAGCTCGTTCCGTTCGGCGTAGTCGACGGCGGGGAGCCGTTCGGGCACGTCAGCGGGGCAATCGGGGCACGGTGGCCGCGGGATCGAGCGTCGCGGCGGCGAGCTCTCGGGCAAGCTCGCAGTGGGAGCGATAGAGAGAGCGAGGGGGAAAACTGGGGGTAGCTAGGGTTTCCCGGGGGTACGGGGGCGGCCTTAGCCGTGCGGGGGCTCGGCGGATGGTCGCCGCGTGGCCATCCGCGGCCTGGACGAGCGCCCGGCGGCCACCGAGCTCAGATGAGCAGTAGGAGGAAGGAGGGGACTCCAGGTGGGCTGGGCCGCACCTGTAGCTAGTAGGCCTAAGTGCACAGTAGAACTTAGGCCCCTTTTTATTTTCTTATTTCTGTGTTCTGTTTTTCTTTTACTGTTTTATTTTAGTTCTTCTTTTATTTAATTTTATAAATTATAATGTAAAATCCTAAATTAGCGATATTAATTATGCTACTTCCCCATTATCTTTTTGGCAACTAAATGAATAGTTTAATATTTTATAAAATACAAAAGGCATTTATTTAATTGTTTTAACTACTGTTTTAATTATCTTAGAGCCTTTAAGCATTCTATAAAAGTGTGGTTTCTCCACCATAATCACCCATCTAATACTTGGCACTAACCGAACATTTTTGTTTTAATGTTTGAAAACTTATGTTGTTTGCCATATTTTGAATTTGAATTTTGAATCGGTTCCGAACTAACGCGTGATTAGCAACAGTAATCGAAGTGACATGGCATCGTTAGCAGAGAATTACTGTAGCTTGATTATCCGGTGTTCATGATAGGCATACTTCGTATCTTCGAGGTTGCCCTCCTCTTCTTCCTCTTCATCCTCTTCCTCCATACTAACCTTGGCCTTTAAAGCAAGGTTGGGCTTCTTTACTCTTTGAGAACAAAGAACCGCATTGTCGGCGGTCTTGTCCAAGATGCTCATAGCAACAAATTCATCCAACACTTCACTTGACGATAAGGTGTGGAAGTCCGGCCTTTGACAAATTACGGAGGACATGGCTTTGTGGTAGGGCATCATTGCCTTGAGGAATTTGCGCTTGATCCAATTGTCATCCGTGTCCTTACTTCCATGATCTCGGAGAGAGACCGCGAGTTTGGTTACTCTCCGAAAAAGCTCACGAGGTTCTTCATCTTCTTTCATTGCAAACTCGTCGGCTTCATCTTGCACCACTTCATAGTTGGAGCGTTGAATGCTAGCGCTTCCCTGATAGAGGGAAACAACTTGGAGCCAAGCATCTTTGGCCACAGTGTAAGGCCGGAGATGAGGAAGATCTTCGGGTGGGATTGCTTCTTGGATGATGAAGAGAGCATTCTCATTGAATTGGTGATCCACAACTTCTCTTGGAGTGAAGTTACTTCGGTCATGCGGATAAAAACCCTCTTCAATGATTCTCCAAAGGTTAGTGTTCACATGATTTAAATGACGCTTAAAACGATAGACCCAAGAATCAAAATCTACATTCTTCTCAATCTTAGGGGCCGGGCCGGCATGATTCAAATGAGTGGAAGGGAGCGGTCCACCATAGACAGGTGGAGGTTCCACATGGGCAAAGATGCCGGTCCCATTTTTATCACTAGAACAAGGAGCCTTCTCGCTAGAAGCTTCCCCCTTGTCGAAGGTAGCATCCGTCACCTTGTTAGCGGGATCACCCACTTTCAACGGTGCGGTGGTGAGTTTAAGCCCTTCTAAGAATTTATTCAACATGCTTTCGACCTTGGTCGTCATGGAGGTTTTCAATGTGTCCAACGCCACATTGAATTCCTCAAGAGAGACCGCGGTTCCCCCATCTCCCGTAGACGAGACTGGATTCTCACCGGAGTGCTCCTCTGCACCGTCTACGACGTCAACCATACTCTTTGGACGGTAAATTCCTTAATAAAGAGATGAGGCTCTGATACCAATTGAAAGGATCGATATAGTTGACTAGAGGGGGGGTGAATAGGCAACTAACAATTTTTAGCTTTTCTTTACCAAATTAAACTTTGCATCAAAATAGGTTGTCTAGATATGCAACTATGTGAACAACCTATATGATGCAATGACAACAAGCACGTAAGCAAGTAAGATATATAACTCGAGTAAACTTGCGAAAGTAAAGGAATGAGATAACCAAGAGTGGAGCCGGTGAAGACGAGGATGTGTTACCGAAGTTCCTTCCTTTTGAAGGGAAGTACGTCTCCGTTGGAGTGGTGTGGAGGCACAATGCTCCCCAAGAAGCCACTAGGGCCACCGTATTCTCCTCACGCCCTCACACAATGCGAGATGCCGTGATTCCACTATTGGTGCCCTTGAAGGCGGCGACCGGACCTTTACAAACAAGGTTGGGGCAATCTCCACAACTTAATTGGAGGCTCCCAACGACACCACAAAGCTTCACCACAATGGACTATGGCTCCGCGGTGACCTCAACCGTCTAGGGTGCTCAAACACCCAAGAGTAACAAGATCCGCTAGGGATAAGTGGGGAGAATCAAATTTCTCTTGGTGGAAGTGTAGATCGTGGCCTTCTCAACCAATCCCGAGCAAATCAACAAGTTTCATTGGCTAGGGAGAGAGATCGGGCGAAAATGGAGCTTGGAGCAACAATGGAGCTTTTGGGGAAAGAGGTGAGTCAACTTTGGGGAAGAAGACCCCTTTATATAGTAGGGGGAACAAGCCAACCGTTACCCCACTACTGCCCCGAAGAGAGCGGTAGTACCGCTGTGCCAGCGGTACTACCGCTTGCCACTATAAGCGGTACTACCGCTCCTCATCGCGGTACTACCGCTTGGCCCACAGCGGTACTACCGCGGTGGGAGGGCGGTACTACCGCACAGGAGCGGTACTACGGCCCCCCACAGCCGCGGCCAGTACCGTAAAACCCGACACGAAAAAGGAGCCCTCGAATCGAGGCGGTACTAGCAAGAGACCACCGCGGTACTACGGCTTGGGGCTACTAGCGGTACTACTGCTCTGGAGCGGTACTACCGCTCCCAGAGCGGTACTACCGCTTGTGGCACCCAAGCGGTACTACCGCTCCGTCCCGCGGTACCACCGCTGGGACCAGAGTTAGTACACAAATGGGGGCTACTAGCGGTACTACTGCTCTGGGCGGTACTACCGCTCCAGAGCGGTACTACCGCTTGTAGCACCCAAGCGGTACTACCGCTCTGGCCCGCGGTACTACCGCTGGGACCAGAGAGGGCACAATGAGAAGAGAAACAAGCCCATCATCAAAACAGAAAGGCTCGGAGGGAGGGGCAAAGGAAGTGTACGTGATGATTCCGCCCTAGCCTTTCCAAAACGGACCCCCTCTTGATAGTACGGTGATACCTATGAAACTAGTCCACCAAACTAATCCGAAAGGACTACACCGTCTTCACTTCAAGCTCCGAGGGGAGGAAATCGTCTCGTGCCAAAAGGATGAATCTCTGAAAAACACTCAACGCACACGATTAGTCCGCAAAAGCATTGTCATCAATCACCAAAACATCTTAGGGATAAATATGCCCTTACACTAGGGTTGGAAACCCTAGGGGGGAGGGGCACCTCCCACCTGCTTGGGGGGCAAGTTTCCCCTCCTGGCCGCCGCCCCCATCTAGATGGATCTAGGGGGGGGGGCCTCTCCCCTTCCCCTATAAATAGTGGGGGGGAGGGCTGCAGTACCCCTTCCCTGGCGCAGCCCCTCCCTCCTCCTACACCTCCTCCTCCTCCGTAGTGCTTAGCGAAGCTCTGCCGGAGAACCACGAGCTCCACCGCCACCACGTCGTCGTGCTGCCGGAGTTCTCCCTCAACTTCTCCTCTCCCCTTGCTGGATCAAGAAGGAGGAGACGTCCCCGGGCGTACGTGTGTTGAACGCAGAGGCGCCGTCCATTCGGCGCTTGGATCAGATCTTCCGCGATTTGAATCGCCGCGAGTACGACTCCATCAACTGCGTTCTTGTAACGCTTCCGCTTAGCGATCTTCAAGGGTATGAAGATGCACTCCCACTCTCTCTCGTTGCGAGCATCTCCTAGATTGATCTTGGTGACACGTAGGAAAATTTTGAATTATTACTACGTTCCCCAATAGTGGCATCATGAGCTAGGTCTATGCGTGGATTCTATGCACGAGTAGAACACAAAGTAGTTGTGGGTGATGATTTGGTCAATTTGCTTACCGTTACTAGTCTTATCTTGATTCGGCGGCATTGTGGGATGAAGCGGCCTGGACCGACCTTACACGTACACTTACGTGAGACTGGTTCCACCGACAGACATGCACTTGATGCATAAGGTGGCTAGCGGGTGTCTGTCTCTCCCACTTTAGTCGGATCAAATTCGATGAAGAAGGTCCTTATGAAGGGTAAATAGCAATTGGCATATCACCGTTGTGGCTTTTGCGTAGGTAAGAAACGTTCTTGCTAGAAACCCATAGCAGCCATGTAAAACATGCAACAACAATTAGAGGACGTCCTACTTGTTTTTGCAGGGTATGCTATGTGATGTGATATGGCCAAAAAGATGTGATGAATTATATATATGTGATGTATGAGATTGATCATGTTCTTGTAATAGGAATCACGACTTGCATGTCGATGAGTATCACAACCGGCAGGAGCCATAGGAGTTTTCTTAATTTATTGTATGACCTGTGTGTTAATGAAAAACGCCATGTAATTACTTTACTTTATTGATAACCGTTAGCCATAGTAGTAGAAGTAATAGTTGGCGAGAGAACTTCATGAAGACACGATGATGGAGATCATGGTGTCATGCCGGTGACGAAGGTGATCATGCCGCGCCTCGAAGATGGAGATCAAAGGCGCAAGATGATATTGGCCATATCATGTCACTTTATGATTTGCATGTGATGTTTGTCATGGTTGCATCTTATTTGCTTAGAGCGATGGTAGCATAAAATAAGATGACCCCTCACTAAAAATTTCAAGAAATGTGTTCCCCCTAACTGTGCACCGTTGCGAAGGTTCATTGTTTCGAAGCACCACGTGATGATCGGGTGTGATAGATTCTAACGTTCGCATACAACGGGTGTAAGCCAGATTTACACATGCGAAACACTTAGGTTGACTTGACGAGTCTAGCATGTACAGACATGGCCTCGGAACACAAGAGACCGAAAGGTCGAACATGAGTCATATAGTAGATGCGATCAACATGGAGATGTTCACCGTTGATGACTAGTCTGTCTCACGTGATGATCGGACACGGCCTAGTCAATTCGGATCATGTATCACTTAGATGACTAGAGGTGATAGAGGCAAAGGTGTCCCGTCTTTCGATGAGATGGTGGCTATCGTTTTGGAGGAAGTCGACTTTGACGATCCGACTACGAATGTGCGAGGACGTCGCGCCTTAGCAATCGCTAAACCAATTCCGAGAGGTTATTGACCACGCCGGAGCACGATCAACCTGACCACGACGGTCTGTTTCCTGCACGCAAACGAAGAACAAGCAAGAAACTAAGATTGCAATCTGGATATTGCGAATATAAGAGGAAAGCTTTATTAATGAAAGTGGGGTTCTGTGACGCCTTTGTCTGGTCGTTGAACACAAACGAAGTACACGAAGTTGCAGCTATGGCCAACTTAATCTAAACAAAACCCAATGTCTAAACGGTGCCCTAAGGGCTGTATATATGGAGGAAGAGGGGGGGGGGATTTCGTGGCCCTTGGGGAAGGGTTCTGAAACCAACCATATCTCTTGTTTCCCCACACATACAGACTCTAAAAATAGCCTATACTTATGTATTTCGAAATTACATGTGCCTGGCCCAATAATAAGATGACGCAGCATCTAGAATAGCATCTGGACAAAATTTATGAAGTGGCATCTTGTATATTTCATCCAAGGCTTCATGCACTCCTTATGGTGGCTTCAAAGTCCTGAAATCATCACTTGTAACTCCGTTCTTGTTCCCCTTGCGCATGCCATCAACTCCATGCTTGTTCTTGCTCCAATGTTCATCCTTCTCCAAGCTAGGCCCTTCATTTGTAAGCAAAACAAATGTATCCAATTTAGGCAGCATCATATTCTCATGAACATTAGAATCATTACCAAGAAACGAAAGTACCTGGTAATTTAATTGGCGTCCGCGAGCTCTAGTAATTGGTCCAGTATATGTAACAGTAGGGGTTGTGGGTGTAACAATGGTATTGATGTCCTCATCAAGAGGGATGTCTATCTGAGTGGGAGTTCATTAGATAATTTGATTAGATGAACTTAATTATCATGAACATAGTCTAAATTGTCTTTTCAAATTATGTTGTGGATTAATAGCTCGCGCTTTAGCTCCTTGTTTTAATACGTTCCTAGAGAAAGACTAAGTTGAAAGATATTCTAAGCAATTGTGCGGACAAGGGCCGGAGTCTGAGGATTGTCCTCACTACTACACAGAAGGCTTCTGTCCTTGATGCACCGCTCGGTGTGCCAACCCCTCTGGCGTCGTCTGTGGATGTTGTGAACATCTGGCAGACACGTTCTGATGACTACCTGATAGTTTAGTGCGCCATGCTTTACGACTTAGATCGGGGCTCCAAAAGCGTCTTGAACGTCATGGAACATAGAGATGTTCCAAGAGCTGAAATTGATATTTCAGGCTCATGCCCGTGTTGAGAGGTTTGAGACCTCTGACAAGATCACAAGATGGAGGGGAATAGCTCAGCCAGTGAGCATGTGCTCAGAATGTCTGGGTACTTCAATCACTTGAATCAAGTGGGAGTTAATCTTCGAGATAAGAGAGTGATTGACAGAAGTTCTCCAGTCACTATCACCAAGCTGCTAGAGTTTCGTGATGAACTATAACATGCAAGGGAAGTTGATCCCGGAGCTGTTCGTCGTGCTTAAGGCTGTAAAGGTAGAAATCAAGAAGGATCATCAAGTGTTGATGGTTAAACAAGACCACTGGTTTCAAAGAAGGGCAAGAAGGGAAACTTCATGAATGGCAAGCCAGTTGTCGCTCCAGTGAAGAAACCCAAGAACCCAAACCCGAGACGAAGTGCTTCTATTAGGGGAACGGTCACTGGTAGCGGAACTGCCTCAAATACTTTGTTGATAAGAAGGCTGGCAACTTCAACAAAAGTATATTTGATATATGTGTTATTGATGTGTACCTTACTAGTGCTCCTAGTAGCACATGGGTATTAGATACTGGTTCAGTTGCTAATATTGGTAACTCGAAACAAAAGCTACGAAATAAACAGAGACTAGCTAAGGGCGAGGTGACGATGTGTGTTGGAAGTGTTTCCAAGGATGATATGATCACCATCGCACGCTCCCTCTACCTTCGGGATTAGTGTTGAACCCAGATAAATGTTGTTTGCATTGGTGTCTGCGTTGAGCATGAACATGATTAGATCATGTTTGTTGCAATACGGTTATTCATTTAAGTCAGAGAATAATGGTTATTCTGTTTACATGAATAATACCTTCTATGGTCATACACCCAATGTGAATGGTTTATTGAATCTCGGTCGTAGTGATACACATGTTCATAACATTGATGCCAAAAGATATAGAGTTGATAATGATAGTACCACTTTCTTGTGGCACTGCCGCTTAGGTCATATTAGTGTAAAGCGCATGAAGAACCTCCATGCTAATGGACTTTTGGAGTCACTTGATTTTGAATCACCTGACACATGCGAACCATGCCTCATAGGCAAGATGACTAAAACCCCGTTTACTGGAACAATGGAACATGCAAGTGACTTGTTGGAAATCACACATGCTGATGTGTGCGGTCCGATGAGTGTTGACGCACGCGGTGGATATCGTTATTTTCTCACCTTCACCGATGAATTTAGTAGATATGGGTATATTTACTTAATGAAGCATAAGTCTGAAACATTTGAAAAGTTCAAGCAATTTCAGAGTGAAATTGAGAATCATCATAACAAGAAGATCAAGTTCCTACGATCTGATCAAGGGGAGAGTATCTGAGTTATGAGTTTGGCAATCACTAAAGACAAGGTGGAATCGTATCACAGTTGACGCCACCTGGAACACCATAGTGTAATGGTGTGTCCGAACATCGTAATCGCACACTATTGGATATGGTGCGATCTATGATGTCTCTTATCGATCTACCGCTACATTTTGGGGTTATGCATTAGAGACAATTATATTCAGTTTAAATAGGGCACCATCTAAGTCCGTGGAGACGACACCGTATGAACTATGGTTTGGCAAGAAACCTAAGTTGTTGTTTCTTAAGGTTTGGGGCTACGATGCTTATGTCGATAGGCTTTGGCGTAAAAGCTCGAACCCAAAGCGGAAAATTGTGTCTTCATAGAATACCCAAACAAGACGATTGGGTATACCTTCTATCTCAGATCTGAGGGCAAAGTGTTTGTCGCTAGGACCAGGTCCTTTCTCGAGAAAGAGTTTTTCTCGAAAGAATTGAGTGGGAGGAAGATAGAACTTGATGAGATTGTTGAACCTTTACTTCAACCAGAGAGTAGCGCAGCACAGAAAGATGTTTCTGTGACACCTACCTCAGTTGAAGAGAAAGCTAATGATGATGATCATGGAGCTTCAGATCAAGTTACTATCGAACCTCGTAGGTCGACAATGGTGTGTACAACTTCTGAGTGGTAACCCTGCCTTAAAGGTCATGTTGTTGGACAACGATGAACCTATGAGCTATGGAGAAGTGATGGTGGGCCCGGATTCCGACAAATGGCTGTAAGTTATGAAATTTGAGATAGGATCCATATATGAGAACAAAGTATGAACTTTGGTAGACTTGCCCGATAATCGGCAAGCCATTAAGAATAAATTGATCTTTAAGAAGAAGACAGACGCTGATGATAATATCACCATTTATGAAGCTCGACTTGTCTCAAAGAAGTTTTCAACAAATTCAAGGAGTTGACTGTGGCGAGACTTTCTCAATTATATAGTGATGCTAAAATCTGTTAGAATTATGTTAGCAGTTGCTGCACTTCCATCTAGGAAATCTGGCACAGATGTTCATCTAAAAGAATATGGAGAAATCGCTGTCGCCGCCGTCAGGCTTTTCCTCGGACGTGCGAGTGGCACTCAAGGCAAACGTCTCATGCACAACCTCCTCTACGTCGAGCGTCTCCGCCTCTACCCCCGAGTCGGCACTGTCGTCGTCCGGCATCGGGATAAACGGAGGCCGTGCCACGTCGAGGACGCGGTCCCAGCACACGCCACGGAAGAAGGCGTGCCGCTTCACGCCGTTGGCGCCGAGCCGCTTGCCGGAGTCCTTTTCCAAAAGCCGGGCGATGAGGTCGCGCAGTGGCGTCGGCTCGCCCGGCAGCTCCGGCTGGGCGGTGAGCACGCGTTGGAACGTCTCCCGCCGGCTCCGGCCACGGAACGGCGTGCGCCCATACAGCATCTCGTAGAGCACCACCCCGAGGCCCCACCAATCGACCGCGTAGTCGTGCCCGCTCCCGGCCACAACCTCGGGCGCCACGTAGTACTCCGTCCCCACGAACGAGTTCGACTTGGCCGTCGTCGTCCCCGCGCCTGGCGACGAGCAGCAGGAGGACGACGAGGCGGGAGAGGCCGCCCTGGAGGTGGTGAAGGAGGACGACGACGACTCCGGCGAGGCTGCCCGGCGAGAGGAGAAGTGTCCGAAGACCAGTGTCTTGTTGTTTTTGCGCTTGCAGCGACGTGAAGAATTAGGCGAAAGCGAGCTCCCGGGAGATGGAGAATTAGTGTCAGGCGGCGGCGGTGGCAACGGCGGGGGTAGGCTGGTGGAGAGGTCGAAGTCGACGAGCATGATATGGCCAGAGCCCTGGATGAGGACATTGTCCGGCTTGAGGTCACGGTACACGACACCGAGTCCATGGAGGTGCTCGAGCACGAGCACCAGCTCCGCCGCGTAGAAACGGATGGCGGCGTCGGAGAACGCCCGCCCGGCCTGGCGACGGCGGAGGGAGTTAAGGTCCCCGCCGGCGCAGCGGTCGATGGCGAAGCCGACGACGGCTTCGGTGGCCACGACGCCACGGAGCGAGGGCAGGAGCGGGTGGCGGACCGCCAGCAGGACGTCGCGCTCGAACCAGATCCTCCGGAGGCCGTCGCCGCCAGGTGCTGGCCCGCCCGCGGCGCTCTTTTGACGCGCGGCAGCGCGGGACATGGCCTTGAGGGCCATGGGCTGGTCGGCGGAGCTGCCCCCGCCTGCAGCTGCCGCGACAACGGGCACGACGTGGAAGACCACGCCCCTCGCGCCGTGGCCAAGCACTGACATGGCCCTGAGGTCTGCCAGGCTCAGCTGCGGCGGCGGCGGCGGCATGGGCGCCGTGCTCACCATGGCACGCGGCGGCGTGAAGCGGAGCTGAATCGAGAAGCGCGAGCATGCACTGCACTAGGCGCGACGCAGAAGCGAACAGAGCCTTGGGTTTAGGACCTTACAGCGTTCGTCACTAGCATGGGCCTTTGCTTAAATTAACAAGATCATTACTGGGGACCTGGGGCGTGTTCTCTCTGGGAAATTCGTAGCCTCAGCTCACGAGCGAAGAGACACGGGCGAAGGTTACGGCACAGCGTAATCTACTATAGCCGAACAGGGACAGCAGCTCACAACGGCAACAGACGTGGGGAAAATGCAAGAGCAAGAAGAGTCCGACGTCGGTCCGTCTGCATCAGGATTGATACGAATCCCCCAAGGGCCTGAACAACATTCACGGCACGTGAAATCACAGCTCTATCTTGTAGCGTCCTCCGTCCTGACGATGGTTACCTTGCAACGCCACCTGACTGCCTGCTCACGTGTGACCTGTGTGCCTTCCCAGCCGACCCGAGGCCACGTCCGCGTCAGTAAAGAGCAATGCCACAGCTCTGCCCGTGTGCTTCTACGGCTTCCAACTGTCCAACAACCGTCACGAGAACGCCAAAGATAGATATGCAAGGCAAAAGGCAAACCTCCGTGCGGGAACCTTTTCATGCTTTTCTTTTTGGTGTTTGATGAGAGAGGCAGTTAACCTGATCGAGCATGCGAGGAAGGATTGGAACTTTGGGAGCAAGACCTCTAGTCCCGCCTCGCTATGGTTAGAGCATATACAACCGCAATACCCAAAAGCCGACCCCTGAACGCCCACGGAAGCGTCGCGGATAGTGACCGGACACCACAGCAAAACGTCCTACACAATAATGAAACTCAAATTTCATAACTCAAGTACACAATACCCATGCAAATAGAAACCTACGTACTACGTACATAGGTAAAACTACTCATCGTCGGAGATCTCGACGATCTCCGTGCCGGGTAGATGGGCAAGTGCGGAAGCTCCGGCACCTCCTCCGTCCACGCCTCCTTGTCCAGTTCGACGAACAACTCCTCAGTTGCCACCTGTTTTTGCCGGATGAACTGCCGGTTGGCCTCGACATAGGCCTCGTTCTAGATGGACTCGAGGATGGCGGTCTGCTCCGCCATCTCCATCGCTTGGGCGGCCTCGTATTCTGCCTCCGTGTCCGCCATCGCGAAGCCCGCAGTCGGCAAGCCTGCTCCTCCTACATGGGCTCCGCTTTCGACAGCCGCTCCCCCTCTTCCTCCCCTGCCTGCTCCTTGCGCTCCTCCTCCTCCTCCTGCTCCTCCTCTTGATCCTCCAACGAATCCGGAGGAAGCCGGGGGCGAACCGAGCAGCCCGCCTCGCACCAGCTGCACCCTCCACTCCGGAGTGAGCATGGCGTAGGTGGTGATCCGGCACCTCGGCATCGCAAGCGGTGGACGGAAGTGGAACTACCGGCGGCGGAGAGGAGAAAGGGGAAGAAATGGGCAGGCTAGGGTTCTGTTGCTGCCATCCAGCTTAGATAGATGGCTTCCTCCCTTGGGTGGCACACCGGAGCGACGCCACACGACGCAGAGCTGAGGAGGCGCCTGTCTGACTAGCGGTCTCTCCACATTTCTGCATGGGCCCTATCAGTCAGTCCTACATGGCGTGCGTGCCCAGACACGTCCGGGCCTCCTCATATCCGCCCCAGATATGGGCCAGATATGAGGAGTGCCAGTCAGTCCGGGCGTTTGGCCCGGCTATTGGGAGATATGGGTGGCCAAAACTCGTCCAGGCACTAACTAACCAGGCAGCCCGTCCGGTCGTTTGGGGCGGGTATGGAGGGTCCGGCTGTTGATGCCCTTATCGCGCAAAAACAGCGTTAGCACCTGTTCTCTCTCAATGCTTACACCACAAATTGCAGTAGAAAACTCTCCTACTGTTTCTTCTTGAGAAAAAACAGTGTGCGAGCCGGGTTTTCCCCCTCTTTTTACAAATGATCGAACTAGTCCTGTACCAGATATCATGTGCAAACAGCATGGCTAAGGAAGGGAAAGCAGTCCCCTCAAACAAACAAAAAAGGAAGGGAAAGCAGAAACCTGGCGTGACTGCTAACGGGACACAAAATGTGGTAAGAGCTAATGTTGGCATCCACTCCACAGGAGAGAAAAAAAGGTGCCCTTCCCCGAAACAAGGGATAGCCAGTCCCGCTCCTGGGTGCTAGCAAAAAACAGCACTGGTTCATCAGAAGTACAGTAAATCTCACGAGATTAATAATACCAAGAGGGTGTTCAAAAATCAGTTGTGGAAAACACACACAAAGATGTTCTGCAATCAGAACTGCAAACGTCGATCTAGCTCAGTCAGGCAAATAATTCAAACATTGCCAATGTTAATGTATTAAGACACAATACAAGGACACTTGGGAAATGAGATCAAACAAGTTTTAAGGGCTGCATCTGAGGTCTGAAGCAATCCACCAAAGGCAGTAGAAATTAAGTTACAAAACCAATATACGTCCCATCCCAGATTTGTATGAAAAGCTCTGAACAAAGCTAATTTGCTTCGAAAAAGTCACATCATGAGAAAATTCCATGGTGTGCACTGCAACATTGGTTGCAGCAAGTTCAGCTAAAGTAGATGTGGATAAACAAGAACCTGATTCCATACCAGCACTGACTCATTTTATTGCAAGAATTTTCTTCCTTTAGAAAGGCATGATGCCGATTCCCCTCCTTTTTCAAAAATAAGAATCCAAGTGACGGGTACAGTAAGAATCCTTAAGCTACAATTGCAAATGCATGGTGGAGTTACTTCTCAAATGCCCAGTGGTAACTTGTTTCACCTCTATTGATCTGAAAATAGGAGCGCTTACCATGACATAGAGAGAGAATGGTTGCCATCTTGCTGGGAACTATCACATGACTTTCAAAATGGTACTACCTCCACCTCAAAATATAAGACGTTTTTGTAGGCTAAACTACCAATGCAACCAATGTTTTTGTAGTACTGTAATACTAATACTACTACAGAACAAGCAATGCAAGTCTAAAGATAGACAGTTCTATATAAACCAATGATCTCCAATCAAATTGACAGACCATCAAAAGGTAGATCTACGATACTAAAATCAAAATAAGTTATGAACAGAACAGGAAACAGAATTTCGACTCAAACCTGCCCCAACATGATAAAATGGATACAGGGTATTTACATCCGAAATTGCTCGTACAACATTCATCGGTTGATGGCCAACACATCACCTAATCATGTACAACTTCCGTAACAGGACTTGTTCATCTCAACTAGAAACCGGTGTCCAATCCTCTGAAATGGCAGGGTTACAACCAGCATCTCGCAAGGATGCAAATATACCATAAAAAGGATTAGACCTCCGTACAACAACAATACTAGGCATAATACCTGATCATTCAAGCAAGCCACACAACTTGCCTTCGTCAAGATTAGCTGCACACTAAAATCACTCAAACTTCGCACACATTCTCATATTTACAGAACTTATTGTCCAATCCTCCCTCTAACCTCAATATTCTATCCTCACAGGCTGAAATACGAAATTCCTAGCCTTGGGGGAGCATAGCAAGGTTGCCAACGACACAAAAAAGCTAGTCATCGTGCTGATAGAGAACGCCCCAAGGGACACCCATCCATTCTCTCCATGCCAGTCACTGAGCCAGCCATGACGATTATTTCCTGAAATTTTCCCTTCTGGCATTGTTGCATCCATAGTGCACCCTTCCCCACCGCATATCCCAGGGTTTCCTGCCAACGCTCCTGGGAATTTCCGCAACCCATCGGTTGTTGGCAAAGGCCCAGATAGGCTATTGTAAGAGAGGTTAAGCGCCTCGAGCTCTGTCATGGCAGCAATTACAGGAGGCACCTCCCCTGACAGCCCATTATGTGAGAAGTCCAGCGTCCGCAGCCTCCCCATCCCCCCAAGCCCTGCAGGGATCTGCCCAGCTAAGTAATTGCAAGAGAGGTTCAGGTACTCCAATCCCTTCATTGCAACCAACCCTTCAGGTATCTCTCCATGGAGCAAATTCGTTGATAGATCTATACCAGGAGCTGCCCGAAGATCATAACCAAGCTCAAGCTGCTGACCTGTGGAATCAACAGATGCTGACACAAACAATTGAGGTGAAATCATACCACCGGATGGAATACCCTGACCACCACCTGCGCCATTAAGCACTGAACTTGCATTGAAACCACCATCAGGGATGAAACCCTCAAATCTATTTCCAGACAAATCAAGCCACTGGAGAACCGGGAATGAGAACATCCAATCTGGTAGCTGGCCGGAGAGCTGATTATCAGCCAGCGATAGGGACCTCAGGCTCTGCCATTTCGCCACAGCCCCACTGAGCTCCCCAGTGATCTCATTTCCCAACAAGATCACCACCTCAAGAGACCGGCACCCAGCCAGCGGCAGCGGAATCTCACCAGATATCCGGTTGTTCGACAAATCTAGAACCTTCAGACTATCAAGTGCATCAAGCTCCGGCCGCAGCGCCCCAGAGAGCTGATTCCCCCCGAGACGCAGGTACAGAAGCTGGAAGCAGCCGGCAAGCCCCGCAGGCACTAGACCGGACAGCCGGTTATGTGACAAATCCAGCGCCTGCAAGTAGGTCAGGTTCCCAATCCCAGCTGGGATCTCCCCGGACAGCTGATTGTCCGCAAGGAACAGGCCCTGCAGGCTCCGTATCGCGGTTATCCCCGCAGGGATCTCGCCGGAGAAGCGGTTGTGGGAGAGGTCGAGGAGGAGGAGGCTGGATGCGTCGGGGTCGGCGACGATACGCGGCGGGACGGCGCCACAGAGGGCGTTGCTGGAGAAATCGAGGGCAACGAGGCGCGAGGAGAAGGAGAACCACGGGGAAAGTGGGAACCCGAGAGAGTTGGACGAGAGATTGAGGGTGCGGAGGGCCGGGAGCGAGGCAGGGAAGCAGGTGGGGATGGCACCCGAGAGCGCGTTGCGGGAGAGGTCGAGGTTGACAAGCGAGCGCGGTAGGGAGCAGGGGAGCTCGCCGGAGAGCGCGTTGGCGGAGAGGTCGAGCTCTCGGAGGCGGCGTAGGAGCGCGAGCGAAGGGGCCGGGAGCGGCCCGGAGAGGTTGAGGCCCTGGAGCGCGAGCGCCGCGACGGAGGGCGGAGCGGCCACGGCGGCGGCGGCGGGTGGGTGGAGCGAGACCCCGAGCCAGGACGCGGAGAGCGGACCGTGCCAGGAGGAGAGCGCCGCGTGGGAGGGCGGGGAGAGGGACGCGCGGAAGGCGAGTAGCGCGGCGCGGTCGGTGGAGGCGGGGGCCACGCGGCGCGGCCCGGCGGCGAGGAGCAGAAGCAAGAGGGCGAGGACGAGAGGGGTGGCCGGCATGGTGGTTCGGTTGGTGGTGGCTAGGGTTTTGCGGGGTTTGAGCGCGGCCGGCGTGGGAGGTGGTGGGGGAACCGGATCCTCTGCCGTGGCGCTGGGCACGGCACACGTACCGTGCCTTCTTACGACGACCCCAGCGAACGCATTGACATGGGCCAAGAAAGCCCATCTACTCAGCCGTTGCCTAATGCAATCAGTCGTTCACAGCTGCCGCAAAACTAAAAACTAAAAAAACTGCCGCAAAACTGAAGAGAAAAGCTGCTGCAAAACTGAAGAATCACACTCTTCTGAACTGAACCTGCTACGAAACTGAAGAATCAACCTCTGCAGGTTACAACCAAGTGAATTCCACTTAATAGTCTTAATCAACTGCTGGTCTCGCATTGACAATTTCAGAGCAGTATAAAAGTTAAAATACTAGAATTTCCACATGTTTTCCCTAGGGCAGATTTAACTAATTAGTACATGACCAACACTATAAGAAAATGAATGCATGACCAGGAGCATCCATCCAATCTTTAGCATTCACCACTCTTCAATTCCTCCTGTGATAAAATGGATCTTCAAGTCTACTGATGACAAAAGGGATCTGATAGAAACATGTCATTTACGTACAGTTGTTCGACACTAGAACCCTGCATCATTAAAGGATTGCTCATGTTAGAAAAAACATCGATTTTGCTGAAACCGTAAGTTAAGCACAATGGTAAATGGGATGAAGCATACCATCAATAATTCAGTGTAACTCTTAATACATCCATAACCATGAAAATCATTCTCAATGCTCCCAGTATCTTTTTCTGTCAATGAATGGGTCTCATCTTTGTGTTGCTGGAAACCCATAGGCAAGTCATGTGCACTGGTGGTCTTCGTAGCCTTTTTCCTTCCTTTGTTGGTTTTCTTGATTCCATTCTCTTTCTGCTACATGTAAAAGGAGAACAAAGTAAAAGACTATACTTGAATGGACAAGAAAGTAAATATCTTTGCATACGAAAGACATATTGTAGGAAATACTTGTGTCTTCTTAGCTTTGGTTGGTCTTTTCCGCCCTTTCATTTGTTGCTAAATCTCATTCTCTGGTTGCTGAAAACAAAATGAACATAGAGATTCAATCATACAAACATACTATATTTGAAAGGTCAACAAAGTAATTATTTTTCAGGATATAAATAACATGCCGTAGGTAATTCTTTTGTCTCTTTATCTTCAGATAGCCTTGTCTTCCATTTCTTGTGTTGCCTATCGATCCAAGTTGACTTTCGCTTCGAACCTTTTTTCTGTGGAGATTTTTTCTTTAGGCGTGCATCACTTAAATCTTGATTTGATTCTTGAGGTACCACTTGGGTATCACATTCCTCGACAAGGTGACCTTCACGTTCCTTTTTCAATTGCTCTTCCACTTCCTTCGTGAGGATATCAAGTGCATTGTCAAGTAAAATACGACACGGCTGGGAGCTTAGTGCTTGAGTGGCTAAGTTGACAAATTTGTGTGTGAGAAATTTACAGCTAAGAATGGCATCCATCATTGGATTCTCAACAACATTCCTTCCACTTCTATCTTGGATAGTTCCACACCGTGCACCTAGAGTCCAACGCTTTAAAATATAATGTGGTGGCAGTAACTTAATGTTCATCAAATCAAGAACTCTTAGAGCATGGGCGCATAGTAGTCCAATTCTCTCAAATTGCCCACAACTACATGTGGTTGTTTGTTCCAACGGATTACCAACAACCGTGCGCTCATCTTCAAATATTGGACCTCCGCGAAGGCTACCAACTGCCACTGCAAATACATAATCCCCATCCAGTACTTTACTGCAGGCTGCTATAGATCTAACATACTCTGTTTGAAAACTTTCAAATATGCCAGGAGTGTATACCTCACTTGCTTGGACTAACATCGGTGTAGTTATTTTGATTCTAGGTAGTTTCTCTCTGGACTCATACTCCGAATTCAACTCGTTGTCTCGTTTCCCTTTCACAACCCTTTCAAAATGCTTGAAAAAACGAACAAGGTCAAGGTCCGATTTCAGGTGGAGTTTCAAGTCATTGTTTAGGCTCTCGCTTAGTTGCGTGCTTCGCATCCCTAAGGTGAAAGCATCCCTCATATAACATTCAGCCCACTTTTCTCTTACTTTATAGATGCTATCAAACCAAGTTTGCTTCTCTACCTTAGTTCTCAGGGTGTAGAAAGCCTCCACAAATGTTTCCTTGTCCTCATACCCGAACACACAAGCGCTAAAATCCTTAATAAGATTTGATTCTTTAGTGCAATGAGCAGACAAATGTTTGATGGCATTTTGCATTATGTGAAAAGTGCATAGTCCATGCCTTGCTTCTGTAAATACATCCTTGATTGCATTTCCCATTGCAGTGTCTTGATCCGTGTATATTGTCCTAGGTTGCTTCTTGTTGCGTGTCGACAAAAAAGTATCAAATAACCACCGGAAAGAATCAAATGTTTCATCATATAGAAGACAAGCACCAAAAACAACAGTTTCTCGGAAATGATTGAATCCAAGGAATACCCCAAATGGTCTATACTCCTTGTTTGTTCCGAAGGTTGTATCAAAAGTGACAACATCACCAAAATGAGCATAGTCAATGATCATTTTAGCATCAGCCCAAAAAATATTTGCAATTTGTTCTTCGCAGTCCAGTTGTATGGCATACTCAAATGATTGATTCTCAATGGTTCTATCCCGAAAATATTTCAACATACTCCCTGCTTCACCATAAATTAGCTCCCTTTGCCGCTTACTACGCAAATAATTTTTGTGATCGCGAGGAGTGTATGTAAGATTCAAAGATCCACCAACTTGTCGACTAGCTAGCTCATGTGCGGCTTTTGGCCCAATACCGGACTCATCGGCATTTTCAATATCAAAAGCTTGAATTTCAGAAATCTTCCGATGTGATGGCAAAAGATGACATGTTTCCTGCAATTGCAGCTTGTGATTGTGCTCGAGAACAAGATCAAAAACTACATAATTCCCCACTTCTCGGTCTATGGTAAGGCCAATGTGAACTGGGCAATCGGTCCTAATTTCAGCTCGAGGTTGCTTACTCAGGTGATCTCTTTTGTCTGATTTCTTATGTCCCTCTTTGCGACACACGAATCTGACTGATGTGATTATACCATCAAACTTACTTGGATTTGCATACCTCTTCCTGACACCAAACCCAATTCGACCTCCGTAATACTCCCAAAAGTTCCAGGCCTCTTCCAAAGTGCTAAATCTCATACCAATCTGTGGTGCCCAGCTAGGTATGCCACTTGTCCTGCAAAAAACAAAAGAGCAGGTCAAGAGCAATTTATGTTCAAATGTTTGATTGCTAGTTGAGTTGCATCAAAAGCATAGTGTTCACAACATACATATACTGTACTGCCCTTTGCCATCTTTCCATTCAGAAATTGGTGTGAACACTCTAAACAGAGGAGACTAAATATAGTACTTGTCAGATTTGACTTACTTATTCGCTCCTTCATTGTCCTCTTCACCAATTTTGTTTGAATTTGTACTGGTCTGGTTTTCCATCTGATGAGCAATGAAGAATGGCAGAGGCCAACAAATATTGCAGGCTACAAAAAGAAATACATATAACACTGAGAATCAATAAGTGGATCTAGTTACTAACAATATGATCTATGCATGTGGTCAACCTGATTTTTGGATTACCTTTTCATAATGTGTGGAGGGTTTGGCTGGTATGAACGACGAAGTAGGAGCACAGCCTGGCCGGCGGAGCGCTCAGAGAAGAGGCCGATCGATCAAGGGTATGTGACGGCCCAAAGGAAGAATCACCAAATCATTCCGACTGACCTGCCGGCACGTGCTCGCGACGCTTCGTGAGGGAGGAGTGCAAGCTCCGCCGCATCGGCCGCCTTAGCGCGCTTAGGATGCTCTGTTCTGTGTTTTGGCGCCAGAAGACGATAGAGCGGCGTATTTTGGCGCCAGAACGGCTTGGTAGATCGGGCTAGGTGAGGAATTCCGCTGGGTGACTGGGTGAATGGGCTTTGTTATTTTTCTGGCCCATATTAGTGCGTCGCTGGGTCGTCGTAAGAAGGCACGGTACCTGTGCCGTGCCCAGCGGCACGGCAGAGGATCCGGTTCCGGTGGTGGGAGAGAGAGTGGATCAGTGACAGTGGAGCAGGAGCGGGGTGGAAGCTGCGCAGGCGTGCGGTAATTTGGAGGAAATGGTGGCGACAGGGAAGAAGTCAATATGCTGGTTTTCTCGAGCCGGAATGCACGGGTGGCGACGGCGCGTCTGCGGGATATACCGGCGAATGTCGGCGAGTTTCCCATCCGGAATCCGATAAAAAGTACTCCCTCCGTCTGCAAGACGTTTTTTGACGAGCCAATTACATTGGTGGTGTGTGGAAACTTGATTGCGGGTTCACCTTGACAGAAAACACGGAGAGACGATTGGGAGGCGATCGCAAGGCGATTGTCGCTCAGCGCTACGGTTAGGGTTTCCTGCCAGTGGTGGTGTGGATTCCGGTGGCTCAGAGGGGGGGCGACGTTCCCTATGCGGGCTGATTGGATCGTGTGTTTGACCACCGTGGTTTACCATGGCGGAGAAGAGCGGCAGAGGTGGGGCGGTGACTCCCAGGTCGGCGGCTACCCCGCGTGCGGCAGTCACGGGAAATGCATCGACGGCGTCAACTAGGAAGACGGTAGCTTCAAGGGCGACTACCAGAGAGACAAAGGAGGTTGCGGGGAAGATGGCGACAGGATCGCAGAGTAAAAGTTCATCAAAATCTCCTGCAGATGGAAAGGAGTCAGCGAAGGCGGCTGGTCTATCGGAACGCATGGGAGGATTGATTCTCACTGAGAAGGAGGCATCAGGTTTCTTCTTCGAGGAGCGGGTCGGGAGATGCCTAGAGTTGCATAGTGGTCGGTAATTGGCAAAGCTTTCACGCTGAGACCTCTGAACTTCAGAGCTCTGGAAAAGACCATGCACATGGCATGGGGTCTACATCGTGAAGCAAAATTTAAGGATATTGGGGGAAATAAATTTGTTGTCCACTTTAGAAGTGAAGGTGACTGGAAGCATGCGCTTAATGGAGGTCCATGGCAATTTGATTTCAATGTGGTGGCGATCAAGGATTATGAGGGGAATATAAGGCCGTCAGAGATGACCTTTGATACGATGGAAGCTTGGGTGAGGGTGACCGACCTACCTCTGGACAAACGATCAAGGGCTTTTGGGGAAGGCGTTGGGAAAGTGGTGAGGGTGGATGTGGAGAAATATGGATTTGCTAAAGGGGTTCATCTGAGTGTACGGGCAAAGTTGTCTATCTATGAGCCTCTAGTGAGAGGTTTTAACCGGAAAGAACCAGCTGATGACCTTGAAGGAACATGGTATGATTTTGCGTATGAGAAGATTCCTCACTTCTGTTTTGACTGTGGCAGATTGGTGCATGGAGTAGATGGGTGTGTGCATCCTGTCAAATCGGACATGCAACAGGGGGAATGGCTCCGGGCCTCGCCTGGCGCTCTTCTTCATACAAGGAAGGGATATAGAAATGAGGTGCAAACAGCAGCCATAGTTTCAGCAGTGCTCCTTCAAGCGAAAGTGACAGGAGAAGGAAAATGAATGGTCAAGTCTGTGATCATCCTACCAAAAGGAACTTACACAGAGAGTTTAACATCTCTGCTGATTCCCGCACTGGCGGGGTTGGCAGAAGGGATTATGAGGAGGTAAATAGCCCGAACAAGCAGCGACACTGGCCTGCTGAGGAAAAAGGGAAAGAACCGCGACACTGGCTGGCGGAGGAAAAAGGTAATGACTCATAGAGGAGGGACTTGCGAGATCATCTGGATCACAATAAGGAAAAGATCTGAGGAGGGAACTAAAGATTAGAGAGATGGATATGAGCCAAGAGATAAGGAACATGTATGCTTTCAAGAGTTATGAAGGTGCAGGTGGTTCCGGGCAGTACAGGGAAAGAGAGAGGCGCCCCGGGCATTATGTCAGGCATCCAAGAGCTGAGTATGAATACCAACCTAAACAAAGCAAGATCGGAATCACCCAGGCAATAGGAAGAGGGGGCCAAAACAATATTGGGTGGCAAAAGGAGAGGCAGACCGGCAGAATAGTCATGATACTTTCATTGGCGCAACGAGGCAGAAAACGGCTTTAGTGTTTGAACGTATCTCCGAGCACGATGACACATCGGCGGACCCCGCGACGTGGGGCCACCGGGACCAATGAATATTTTGGCGTGGAACTATCAAGGAATGGGGTTGGACTCGACAGTAGGCGAGCCGCGTGACCTGATTAGATCCTACAACCCAACGGTGGTGTTCTTGAGCGAAACAAAGAAGAAGGCTAGTGCTATGGAGAGACTGAAATGGAGACTGGCATTCCGCAATGGTGTTTGCCTGGATTGTGATAGCCTCAGTGGGGGTCTTGCACTATGGTGGAGAGATAACATTCAGGTGACAATTAGACCATGGTGTCAATATTTTATTGACACGGAGATACAGCGGGAGGGGAAGACCTGTAGATTCACTGGTTTCTACAGAGAGCCATGAACAGATTTAAGGAAGAAATCTTGGGATGCAATACGTTACCTCAGAGCCCACGATAATTTGTCGTGGTTGTGCGCAGGGGATTTTAATGAGGCTATGTTTCAAGCGGATCAATTTGGCGAAAACACACGGAGTTTTGCACAAATGAAGGAGTTTAGGGTCTGCTTGGCTGATTGTGGACTAGTGGATCTAGGGTACTCGGGATACCGTACACTTGGTATAATAAGAGAGAAGGCGATGATAACGTTCAGGTTAGGCTAGACCGAGCGACATGCAATGATGGATTTGCTGAGATGTTCCTGGACACAACCGTTGAACATATTATAACAGAGGAGTCCGACCATGTGGCCCTCGTTATCCGAGCGATGGAGATGGCTCCATGTAGTGCTAGAGCGGGGCCTCGCCCTTTCAAGTGGGAGGAAGCGTGGGTGAGGCACACAGAGTATGAGGCGATTGTTACTGTTGCGTGGCAAGCGGCGAGCAATGGCTACAGGGGTTTAGCTGCGGTCTGGACCAAGATAGAAAGGGTGTTAGCGGACATGCAGCTATGGGGCAGGAATGTTTCTGGGTCTATCAGAAAACAAACGGGAAAGCTAAAAAACCAGTTGAAGGATGCGAAACGACGAGCTCTTATTACCGGATTCTCACTGGAGGTCCAGGACTTGGAAGGGAAACTCCGGGATATTTATGAGAAGGGGGATATCCTGTATAAACAATGATCCAGAGTGGATTGGTTGGGACCAAAACACCAAATACTTTCAGAATCGGTGCTCGCATAGGAAGAGGAAGAATACTGTCAAGGCTTTGGTGCGTGAGGATGGATCGAGGTGCACTACAGATGAAGGAACGAGAAAGATGGCGGCCACATTTTATGAGAAACTCTTCATGTCCGAGGGATCGGCGGACGTTGATAACCCACAAGTGTAGGGGGTCGTTTGTAGACTTCTTCGATAAATAAGAGTGTCGAACCCAACGAGGAGCTAAAGGTAGAACAAATATTCCCTCAAGTTCTATCGACCACTGATACAACTCTACGCACACTTTGACGTTTGCTTTACCTAGAACAAGTATGAAACTATTTTGCAAGAGTAAAACTACGAATAAATTGCAAGACAATAAAAGTGGATAGCTTTTGTCAACAAGAAAGTCATTTGTCCCTAGGCAATCGATAACAAATACCGGTAATCATTCTTGCAATTTTATATGAGGGAGAGGCATGAGCTAACATACTTTCTCTACTTGGATCATATGCAGTTATGATTGGACCCCTAGCAAGCATCCGCAACTACTAAAGATCATTAAGGTCGTGAAACCCAACCATAGCATTAAGTATCAAGTCCTCTTTACTCCCATACGCAACAACCTACCTACTAGGGTTTAAGCTTCTGTCACTCTCGCAACCCACCATAAGCAAATCATGAACGTATTGCAACACCCTACAGCAGGGGCCCCTCATGTTTGCGCGAGATGGAGGGCACCATAGGGCAGCACCATAAATAAAATATACCATCATACCAACCAAGATCACGATTAACCCATAGGACAAAATGGATCTACTCAAACATCATAGGATAACCATAGATCATTGGGAAATAATATATGGAGTGGAACACCATGTTTAAGTAGAGATTGTAGCGGGGAGAAGAGGTGTTACGCCGCTGCATAGAGGGGGGGGGGGAGTTGGTGTTGACGGTAGCAAGATTGTTGATGTAGATCGCCGTCACGATCCTTGCCCCGGCGGCACTCCGGCGCCACCGAGAGAGAGGGGGAGAGAACCCCCTCCTCCTTCTTCTTCTTCTTCCTTGGCCTCACCCCTAGATGGGAGGAGAGTTCCCCCTCTGGTCCATGGTCTCCATGGCGGCGGAGGGGCGGGAGCCCCCCCAGATTGGATCAACCTCTCTGTTCTCTTCTGTTTCGCGCTCCTCAGATCTGGCCGAAAAACCTTTTCTTAGATTCCGGGAGATCCGTAACTCCGATTTCGCTGAGATTTTAACACGATTTTTTTTCCGGATACAAGCTTCCTTGCGCCGGAAGTAGAGCTCCAATCGACGGTCGAGGAGGGCACAACCCACCACCATGCGCCGGGGGCCTCTAGCGCGCCCTGGTGTCTTGTGGGTTGTGTGGGCCTCCATTTGCGGTGATTCCAACTCCCAAAATCACATATATTCCAAGATAATTCTCCGTGAAATTTTATTGCATTTGGACTTCATTTGATATGGATACTCCGCGATACAAAAAACATGCAGAAAACAGAAACTGGCACTGGGCACTGGATCAATAGGTTAGTCAAATAAATCATATAAAAAGTTGCCAAAAGTATGTAAAAGTTGTATAATATTGGCATGAAACAATCAAAAATTATAGATACGACGGAGACGTATCAGCATCCCCAAGCTTAATTCCTGCTCGTCCTCGAGCAGGTAAATGATAAAAAAAGATAATTTTTGATGTGGAATGCTACCTAGCATAAACTTGATCATACGTCTAGTCATGGCATGAATATTAAGACATAAGTGATTTAAAGCAATACTCTATAATTTGACATAAAGACATCAATACTCAGGCATCCCAATAAACAATCATGTCTTTCAAAATATCAACGCTAAAGAAAGCTATCCCTACAAAATCATATAGTCTTGTCATGCTCTATCTTCTTAACACAAGTATTTATCATGCACAACCCTGATGACAAGCCGAGCAATTGGTTCATACTTTTTAACGCGCTTCAGCTTTTTCAACCCTCACGTAATACATGAGCGCAAGCCATGGATATAGCACTACGGGTGGAATAGAGTATGATGATAGGGGTAAATATATAGAAGACCAAAAAGTAAGAAAGTCTCACATCGACGCGGCTAACCAACGGGCTATGGAGATGCCCATCAATCGATATCAATGCGAGGAGTAGGGATTGCCATGCAACGAATGCACTAAGAGCTATAAGTGTATGAAAGCTCAATATGAAACTAAGTGGGTGTGCATCTAATCCTATAATGAAAAATTCCCACTAGTATATGAAAGTGACAATATAGGAGACTATCCATATGAAAAACATGGTGCTACTTTGAAGCACAAGTGTGGTAAAGGATACTAACAATGCCCCTTCTCTCTTTGTTTATTTATTTTCTTTTTTTCTTTTTTTCTTTTTCTTTTCTTTCTCTCATTGTCCGGAGTCTCATCCCGACTTGTGGGGGAATCATAGTCCCCATCATCCTTTTCTCACTGGGGCACTGCTCTAAAAATGAATAATGTTGATCATCACACTTCTATTTACTTATAACTCAAAAGAATAAAAATTACAACTCGATACCTATGACAAAGTATGACTCTATATAAATGCCTTTGGCAATACCAGGATGAGCAATGATCTAGCGTAACATGTATGAAAAATGATGAACGGTGGCTGAGCCACAAACACTATGTCAGCTACATGATCATGCAAAGCAATATGACAATGAATGCTCAAGTCATCAAATGGAAGCGGTGGAAGTTGCATGGCAATATATCTCGGAATGACCATGGAAAAGCCATAATAGGTAGGTATGGTGGCTGTTTTGAGGAAGATATAATAAGGCTTATGTGTGATAGAGTGTATCATATCACGGGGTTTGGATGCACCTACGAAGTTTGCACCAACTCTCGATGTGAGAAAGGGCAATGCACGATACCGTAGAAGCTAGCAAATTGCGAAAAGGTAAGAGTGCGTATAATCCATGGACTCACATTAGTCATAAAGAACTCATATACTTATTGCAAAAGTTTATTAGCCCTCGAAGTAAAGTACTACTACGCATGCCCCTAGGGGGATAGATTGGTAGGAAAAGACCATCGCTCGTCCCCGACCGCCACTCATAAGGAAGACAATCAATAATAAATCATGCTCCAACATCATAGCATAACGAGAGACTATACGTGCATGCTTCGGGAATCACAAACCTTAACACCAATGTTCTTACTAACCACAACCGTTTACTAGTACCTCCCACATATTCCATCTCTATATCGCAAAACTATTGTAAGGAATCAAACATATCATATTCAGTGATCCACAAGTTTTATGTAGGATTTTATGACTAACCATGCAATTGACCAATTCCTTTTGACTCTCTAAATAGATATAAGTGAAGCAAGAGAGTTTAATTCTTTCTATAAAAGATCATGCTCTAACAAATATAAGTGAAGCAAAAGAGCATTCTTCAAATAACGGTTTTCTATGTGAAGAGAAACAGGCAATCCAAACTTCAAATGATATAAGTGAAGCACATGAAGCATTCTATAAAGCCATACACAAAAGATATAAGTGAAGTGCAATGAGCATTCTATAAATCAACCATGGACTATCTCATACCAGCATGGTGCATAAAAGAAAAATGAAAACTAAACGAAAAAGACGCTCCAAGATTTGCACATATCACATGAACGAAGCAAAGACGAAAACATACCGATACTTGTTGAAGAAAGATGAGATGCCTTCCGGGGCATCCCCAAGCTTAGACGCTTGAGTCTTCTTGAATATTTACTTGGGGTGCCTTGGGCATCCCCAAGATTGAGCACTTGCCTCTCCTCCTTCTCCTCATATCGAGACCTCCTCGATCTTTGATCACTTTATCCACACAAAACTCAACAGAAAGCTCGGTAAGATCCGTTAGTATAATAAAGCAAATCACTACTCTAAGTACTGTTGCAAACCAATTCATATTTTGTTTTTGCATTGTAGCTACTATAATATAACTTTTTCATGGCTTATTCCAGTGTTAGAATCGATAATTTCATCAAAACAAGCAAAACAATGCATCAAAAACAGAATCTGTCTTAAACAGGACAGTCTGTAGTAATCTGAACATTCACCATACTTCTGGTACTCCAAAAATTATGAAACAATTAGGAAAAATAAATATTTTTTATAACAAGACTGTGCAAAAAGTTTCAGAACTTTCGACGTTCCAGTAAAAAATGTAAAATCGTGCGCTACAGCCTAAGTTTCTGTTTTTGCACCGCACATACCAACAAACAATCTACTCATCCTAAAGGCAAATCTTGGCACATTATTTTTATAATACAATGGAATTGTACAAGGAGATAATTATTTTTGGTGAAAAGTTTCTGCAATTCAAGATTCACAAAGTTTCCATGGGCATGAACAAAGTTCAAGGCATGCTCCCGCTTCCACGGTGCTCGTCTATCTCACTTTCACTTTTCTTTTTGTGAAGTCTTAAGTTCCCCTCTATATTTTTTGTTTTTAAACTTTATAAAAGCACTCAACAGAAAGAAATGAATCTTTAAAATTTCCGGGTTGTCTCCCGGGCAGTGCTTTCTTTAAAGCCATTAAGCTAGGCATAAAGTGCTCAAGTAATGAATCCACCCGGATCCCAAGGTATATCAAAGTCAATTTTAATTAACAATGATTTGGCATTTAGTAGTGAGCACAAGGCAACATATATCATGCAATGACGAAGTCTAACTCTCTTCCTATGCATCGGCATGTCATACAAGAACAATTCAAGCACATCAAGTAAAGGCGAATACATAGTATAAGTAATTTCTTGCAATTCTATTGTGTTGGAAACATAGAGAGGCGGAGATATAGTTCCTCTCTCATAATAATTGCAAGTAGGAGCAGCAAGCACATGCATATTATATTCATCAAAATCATCATGTGCAACGGTAAAAGGCAACACTACAAAAAAAGACACTTCCGTGATGATACGTGTTTGTCATAGTAGGTCACGTTTTCTGTCATGCATGTACATCCATGACAAATTTATGACAGAATCAAGATAGTCATACCTGTGCTGTCATAGAAGTGTTCCATGACATTACCAAAATTATCATCATGGAAGTGTCCACTTCCATGACGATAAATCGCGCGTCATAGAAGTGCTTTCGTCAAGGGTGACCGACACGTGGCATCCACCGTAACGGGACGCCGTTAAGCTATCGGGCCCGATTTTGGATCCGATAACCCGTTAATAGCCCGGACCAATGGGAATTTTCCACGTGTAAAATTCTCATTGGCCAGAGGAAACATGTGTCGGCTCAACGTTCGGACAGATGCCATCCACTCATTGGACAGGAGGCGCCTATGATACGTCGACACATGGCACGGCCCAACAGAGGCCCATTCCGGTGAAAAGGCCGGCCCGTTTGACTTGGTCAAAAGGTAACGGGCTGGCCCACGGAAAGCCTGTTAACAGCCTGTTCGTATATAGCCCATTTACGGCCCGCTTACTACCGGCCCGTTACGGCCTATCGGAATTAAGCCCAGTAGCTTCATCTGGGCCGTCCAATATGATTCCAGCCCATTGTAACTTCCGGCCCATGTATGGCCCATGATGTCTTTCGGCCCATATGAGGCCCTTTGTAACTCTCGGCCCATTAAAGGCCCGGGATGAAACTGGCCCATAATGAACAGTGCATCGCTTTATACCCATTAACGGCCCATTATTCCGTCGGCCGTTTCCAGCCTGTGTTAACTTTCGGCCTTCTAAGGGCCCATTTATTCTTGGACTCATTTCTAGAATTCGGTTAGATACGGTCCGTTACTGGCCTGTTCCGTTTGTGGGCCAAATACAGCCCGTGGTTACATTCGGCTCGTTAACCCGTTGGGCTGTTTTCATAGCGTTATCAAATACGGCCTTTTAACGGCCCGTTATGGTCCACGAATAGTACGGCCCATGTTTGGCGAAATGATTATACGACCCGTAGAAGGCCAATGGATCCTACGGCCCGTAGAAGGCCCATGGATCATACGGCCCGTAGAAGGCCCATGGATCATACGGCCCGTAGAAGGCCCATGGATCATACGGCCCGTAGAAAGTCCATGGATCCTACGGCCCGTAAAAGGCCCATGGATCCTACGACCCATAGAAGGCCCACGGATCCTACGGCCTGCAGGAGGCCCATGGTTACAACAGTCCTGTTGCCATGATTATTGTGGCCTAGTTACCAAAACTAGGTTATTGTGGCCACTAAAAAAACGCGGAAAAGGAACTGTAGTGACTACAAGCAAACAACTAAACAAGACAATATGGAAATAAATAAGCAAGCAACTAACGCTAGCCTATTACAACTATTGCACATATTACATCCACTAGGCATCAAAGTTCGCCACCAGTGCAAATATAGGGAACAAAGCAGCATATTACATACACTGGCCGTCAAAATTGGCCACCAGTGCAAATAAACGCAGCAGCAAAACAAGTCCATAACTGAAACAACTTCAGAAGAGCTCAAGAAACGTTATCCTGGGTATCCACCATGCTGGCAATAAGCTTAGCAAGCTTATTAGCTTTGTCCTGTTTGGTGCTAAAATCCTCCAACGTTTGCTGTTGCACCAGAAAGTATGCATCTGAATGCTCCAGGGACTTCCGCAGTCCTTCCGCTTCTTGTCGTGGCACAGCTGATCGTTGTCTTTCAGCTTGTAGTTGAGACTCAAGAAACCGAACTGATTCAGACAGTGAGTTTGAATAGCTTGTGCAAGCGGTAGTGGCCAGTAACTGGAACAGTAAACCAAGACAGGACTTTGGGGTTGCCTCACTGTCTTCAAGATAGTTTTCCTTAGCTGTTTTATCAGCTTTGTTGGAGACCAACAAGGATGTCTCACGATCCTGAACCTTATCTGCATTACTTCCTTTATCATTGCTTAATAAGGCACTCTTCCCCAACATTCTGTCAGCATTCTAAAAGAACAAACAAGCAGACACATAACAGGTTTAGCATGTACTAGTATATGAAACTCATTTCGGTGAACCAGTTCATTAGTAAGGTGGACAAGATTAAACTACCAAGTCTTCTGTTGCCAAGTAGTACATTGTAAAGCATCAAATAAACATATATCTATGTCCTATAGTCACTGCATTGTCTTGCCAAATCAAAATAGAGACACGGTTCAAATCATATCAGTTCAAGAGAAAGTAGCACTGAAAGAATACAAAGCGTGGGAAACTAAACGGCACAACAAGATTTCAGATGGGTACCACGGGTCTACATGTACAACAACACTATTGGCCCTGTTATGATGCTAGTAATGTGCATGATATGAGAAGTCAACTGTATACACAATTGAAATTGAAATCAACAAAGCTATTTATAAGGGCAAACCTGTTAAAGAAACATGCGTAAACATACCTATTGTGCCATTGGAGTTTCCATTGGATAGTTCAATTTAAAAATAAGTTTGTATGAGTAAATACAGTGATACAAGAGCAAAGCAGTATGCACGATAGCAATGGAATCTTAAATGAGAACAGTTGTTCTTCAGGTTTAAGCACTTGTTATACATGAACAGAGTATAGTAAGACGCAAGCATATAGTACTTAACATAAAATGAGCTCATAGACCTTACCACATTCTTGGTTCGGGACCAGTAAAGAACAAGGTGTTCCCAGTCATCGTCCATTAAATGTGTCTCAGGAGAACGTAAGGGAATTTGATGAGTTTCTTTGCCAGTGAAGTACGTTTTCTTCAGGTAATTCCGATACTGCCACCAAGCATTCTTGAAGATAGCAGAGGTATTAGCACAGGTTACCTCATCCCGAGTTTCCAAATCAGTCCTTCTCTATAGAGAAAAATGGGAAATTTGTTGTATTATAACCATCATGGAGGTAGAATGTATGGGACAAAGCAAAGTAATTGCCATGAATAACATTACTTACACATAACTCCTGGACAAACACCTGCAACTGGCATTTTCCTTCATCTTCAGTATAATATTCCCATGATGGGAAGATATGCACATAGGATTTAACAACATCAAATGCGATAGATGCTAAACTATGAATGGCTGGTTGTGCTTCCTCCACAGGAATATGTGTACTAACTGGTGGAGTTGGGGTTCGCCGTGGTAGTACTGGCGTTTTGGGCACTGGAGCTGCCTTACTAACTGCTCTTGTTTGGGAGCTCTGTGGTGGAGATGGTGCCGTGTCAACAGGACCTGGGTTACTATCTGCTGGGGTTGGGGTTAGATTGGGTGAAGCTGGTTCTCTGTCCATCGCAGTAGGGGTAAAATCTGCGAGAGTCTGGGTTATGTGTGGTAGGGCTGGTTCTCGTGCATGTACAACCGGGGTGCTATCTCCACCAAGAGGTAGCACTATTTTATTTGAAGACCGTGTTTTTACTCCGCTAGATACTGCCATCACCTGCTCCAATTCAAATGGCTGATAAACAGGAAACATAATTGAATGTACAGACATTGTATGAGAGACAGATGCAATAGATAGTGTGGAAAAAAGAGGGCATTAAATAATTGACATGTATATTGTTTAACTAAAATGGATGGCATGACATAATTTCACATATATGATGTCTATCTAAACTGGATAGCATAGCATAACATAATTCAAAGATATGATGACTAACTAAACAGGATCGCATGACATAATTCACATACATGTTATCTAAGTAACCAGGATCACATGATTTAATTCACATATGTGATTTATATGCTAAGCGGAGGGCATTCACATATATGATGTGTGAACTAAGAACATGGTGTTGAATATTGTGTATATGATGTCTAAACTATGCAATGCAAGACACCATATGCATGATATGAGCAGTAGAACCGTGCCAAGTTAGAGCATACACCTCGGTGGGGGAATAGGACTGGACATCTGTCTCTGAATCCATCTCTGAGGAGCTATCGGGATCCAGCAAGAGATCTGCTTCGACAGGTAGCACTGTTTGCTCTGAAGGCCTTGTTTTCACTCTAGATTTTTCCATCACCCACTCAAATGGCTGATTCACAGGAAGAGTAGTTTAATGTACAAACATTGTCGACAAATGGAAATTTAATGAAGAAAAGGATGGGCTAGATATCATTCAAATATATGATGCCTGGTTAAATAGGATGGCATTGCATAATTCCCATATATGATATTGAGACTAAACAGGTGGCATTACAGAACATGTCTAAACTAAGCAGATGACATATATGATGTCGAAAGTAGGCACTGCAAGGCAACATATGCATGATATGACTAACATCATCATGCCAAGTTAGAGCAAACACCTTGGGGGGTAAATAGGAGTGGTCAGCTGCGTTTGAATCCGCCTCAGAACAGATATCTTCCTCTGGATTACAATGTGGAGAGGGGGGGGAGGGTTTGCCATTGAACATGGAGCGATGTCTGCATGACATTGTATTGCCGCGCAAAACTCTTCTTTTTTTCTCTACATGTTCAACATGACTGTGTACAATATCTGACATGCATACAAAAAAAATATAGTGAGATTATGTAAGGAGAGCATGTAGAAATCTAGAGTAATGGTAACAATCTAGAGTAATGGTAACAACCAGTGGATGGATCCAAAAATAATGGTAGCAGGCTGATGATTGCTTTAATTTAATAAAAAAACAGATGATGATTGCTTTACTATTTGTTTCCCACCCAAGATGAACAACATAGGCATACCCTAGGTGAACCAGATATTAGACAGAGATACTATTCATTGCTGCCTCGATATGTGCCCCACAACTATTGCTATGTTTTTCCGTTGAAACACAATAGCCCTAATGGATCGACATGAATGTAGAGTAATAAGTGATGCGACAAGTGTACAACCTCTTTGCCGTAGCTGTGTCGACCTCAACATCATTGGGTTGGTCGCTGAAGAAGTTGAGGCAGAGGTGGCTGTCAAGGTGTGGAGGAAGATCTGACGAATGTGTAGACGGCGTCCAGGGCACTGCTCTGTTGTGATGGATCGTTCCATCCTTGGAGCAGCTCCGGTGAGCCGTAAGACGTCAAGGCTGAAGCAGCACAAGACAGACATTGTTAATCTCAAGTGGGATTCTAATAGCATCTCCAATAGATGATGTAAAATGCATTACCAAAAAGTGATAGATGTAAAATTTACATCACCCAAAACCACCTGACTACAACAGATGAGGTAAAAACTGTTGACTTTGAACTTAACTGTAGAAACTCAAATTTACTGTGGAATCTGAATGTTACTGTCGAAACTGAACGCAATGGTAGCAGAGAGGCACTTCACATGGGATAGTTTAGGGAGGGCCTGCAGTTCATCTTCAACCTGCACCCCGCTGAGCCGCCAGCCACCACCGGCCGAACCCCGCGCCGCCTCGCCGCCCCGAAACAACTCCCCACCGTCGGTTGAAAGTGCAACTATCCCTGGGTGGTTTTGGTAATTCCTAACAACATATAGCTCATTGAGCTAATGCTATTCCAAGATAAACATTTCAGGAAAGCTCAATGATTGGCATGGCATGGATTAGAAAGTGGACCCTTCAAAATGCTAAGGACAAAGGATTGGCTCAAGCTCAAAGCACAAGACTCTACATTTTCTATTTTAGTGATCCAAGATCACATTGAGTCTATTGGAAAAGACAATACTATTAAGAAGGGATGAGGTGTTGCTTAATGAGGATCTTGCTCAAAATGCTTAGTGATATGCTCCAAAACCCTCCACTACTTTCTCATATCCACATATGTCCTAATCCAAAAAGTCCAACTCGGCCCCACCGAAATTTCATATCCGGAGCCACCGAGTTCAGTTGTCATAGCCACTGCGAGAAACCCTAATCAATTCGGTCTCACCGATAGGGATCTCAGTCTCACCGAGATGGGGTTGTAATCTCTCTGTTTCCTTTTCGTAACATTTTGGTCAAACCGAGATGAGCGATCGGTCCCACCGAGATTGCAATGCAAACTCTCTGTTTCCCTTTCGTAACGTTTCGGTCCAACCGAGATGAGCGAATCAGTCCCACTGAGTTTGCGTGACCAACTCTCTGTTTGACTATTACCAAAATCAGTCTCACCGAGTTTGTGTAATCGGCCTCACCGAGATTACGTTATGCCCTAACCCTAATGACATCGGCCCCACCGAGTTGATCCAGTCGGTCCCACCGAGAATCCTAACGTTCACATTTTGAACTAAATCGGTCCGATCGAGTTTCATGATTCGGTCCCACCGAGTTTGGTGATTTGTGTGTAATGGTTAGATTTTGTGTGGAGGCTATATATACCCCTCCACCCACTCTTCATTCATGGAGAGAGCCATCAGAACATGCCTACACTTCCAACACATATTGTCTGAGAGAGAACCACCTACACTAGTGTTGAGGTCAAGATATTCCATTCCAACCACATAAATCTTGATCTCTAGCCTTCCCCAAGTTGCTTTCCACTCAAATCTTCTTTCTACCAAATCCAATCCTATGAGAGAGAGTTGAGTGTTGGGGAGACTATCATTTGAAGCACAAGAGCAAGGAGTTCATTATCAACACACCATTTGTTACTTCTTGGAGAGTGGTGTCTCCTAGATTGGCTAGGTGTCACTTGGGAGCCTCCATCAAGATTGTGGAGTTGAACCAAGGAGTTTGTAAGGGCAAGGAGATCGCCTACTTCGTGAAGATCTACCCGAGTGAGGCAAGTCCTTCGTGGGCGACGACCATGGTGGGATAGACAAGGTTGCTTCTTCGTGGAACCTTCGTGGGTGGAGCCCTCCATGGACTCGCGCAACCGTTACCCTTCATGGGTTGAAGTCTCCATCAACGTGGATGTACGATAGCACCACCTATCGGAACCACGGATAAAAAATCCCGTGTCAACATTGCGTTTGCTCCTTCAAACTCATCCCTTTACCTTCATATGCAATTGTTTTACATTCCGCTGCTATACTCTTAGAATTGCATGTGTAGGTTGATTGCTTGACTTGTGCTAAGTTGCTAAAATCTGCCAAGAACTAAAATTGGGAAAAGGCTAGATTTTTATTTGGTCAAGTAGTCTAATCACCCCCCTCTAGACATACTTCCGATCCTACAAGTAGTATCAGAGCTTTGGTCTCCATTTGCTTTGATTTCCATAGCTTTTGGTGGTCATAGCCTTGGTTTCACAACCTAGGAGAGTATGGCGTCTAGCGAGGGAAATTACCACCGTAGAGGTCCTTACTTTGATGGTACTAATTTTGCTAGTTGGAAGCATAAGATGAAAATGCATATTCTTGGACATAACCCCGCCGTTTGGGCTATTGTGTGTATTGGCTTGCAAGGTGAATTCTTTGATGGGAGAGAACCGAACTGTGAAGCTACCGCGGAAGAGTTGAAGATGCTACAATACAATGCTCAAGCTTGTGATATTCTCTTCAATGGATTGTGCCCCGAAGAATTCAACAAAATCAGCCGTCTTGAGAATGCAAAGGAAATTTGGGATACTTTGATTGATATGCACGAAGGTACCGACTCCGTCAAGGAATCCAAATTGGTTGTGCTTCAAAGTCAACTTGACAAGTTCAAAATGAAGGATGGTGAAGGTGTCGCTGAAATGTACTCTAGGCTTGCTCTCATCACAAATGAGATTGCCGGCTTAGGAAGTGAAGAGATGACCGATAGATTCATCATCAAGAAGATCCTAAGAGCCTTAGATAGAAAATATGATACCGTGTGCACATTGATCCAAATGATGCCCAATTACAAAGATCTCAAGCCAACGGAAGTCATTGGAAGAATTGTTGCTCATGAGATGTCACTCAAGGATAAGGAAGAGCTTGACAACAAGTCAAGTGGTGCTTACAAAGCCTCGTGTGATGCTCCCACATCATCAAGTGAGAAGCAAACCTTCAATGAAGAATTGAGCTTAATGGTGAAGAAGTTCAACAAGTTCTACAAGAGTAGAAGCAAAGAAAGAAGCTCCAAGTCAAGGTCCTACAATGACAAAAGATCTTCTAGTCGTGAGCGAAATTGTTACAATTGTGGAAGACCCGGACACTACTCCAATGAGTGTACGCCCCCCTGCAAAAGAAGATAAGATTCTCCCAAAAGAAGAAGTAGAAGAGAAGAATCACCACCAAGAGAAAGGAGGAGTAGAGATGATCGTTATGAACGAAGACCCTCTCAGAGAAGCAAGGATTCGGAAAGGAAGGAAAAGTCATCAAGGAGCTACACAAAAAGAAGACATCAAGCTCATGTTGGTGAATGGGTATCCGGCTCCGACTCCAACAATCACTCCAAAAGAAGTTATCACTCCGACTCCGAATATACTCAAGATGAAGGTGTTGCTTGTCTAGCACTTGTGTCAACCAACTCCTACGACATATTTGACTCACCAAATGAAGGAATTGGAAGATGCTTCACAGCCAAAGGTCCAAAGGTAACACATCCCGAGTATGTTGATTTCAATAGTGATGAAGATGATTTGCTAGGTGATGATGATTTACTTGTTGACAACTCTAGTGATGAATACTATGATGAAACGTCAATTAATCATGCTAATCAAGATAAAACGAATGATGATGATAAGAAGGAGATTGAGCGTCTAACTCAAGAACTAAACACTCTTAAGTTAGCTCATGAAACTACCTTGGAAAATCATCGAGAACTTTTAAAGACTCATGATAAGCTACGCTTTGAAAAGCTCAACCTTGAGCAAGAGCATGAGTTTTTAAAGGCAATCAATGATGATCTTCGCAAGAAAAGTTCTTACATTGCCAAGCGTTTACTCTTGTCTACTTACATGCCACAAGTTAAATCTAGCAACAAGAACAAGAAAGATTCTTCATCTAGTAGTAACAACAATCATGCTAAATCCAATGTTGTTGCTTCTAGTAGTTCTCTTGATTCCACTAATGATTCTCTTAGCCAAGTTACACTTGAGCAAGAAAATAGCTTATAGAAGGGAATCATAGAGAAAGGTGTTTACAAGAGTCTTGCCGTAAGTAAGCAATTTGAGGAAATTGTGCGCAAGCAAGGAAGACACCGGAAGAATCAAGGTGTTGGTTTTGAACGAAAGTTCAATGCCAATGGAGTTGAGTGGGAAGAAGATCAATACCCCAAGACGAAGTTTGTTCCTCAACAAGAGAAGTATGATCCTACTTCTTTCAAAGGAACACAAGCTCAAGATGATCTTCCACCACAAGACCACAAGCAAAAAGGCAAGGACAAGCTTCAAGAGGAAATTGATGCATTTGAAGAAGCACCTAAGGCCTTGGTCAAGTCGGTTCCCAAGACAACATCAAGTTCTACTTCATCAAGCACAACTACGATTCCAAGGATTCCCATCAAGATGATGTGGATCCCGAAGAAGATGAACTAGAGAGTTCTTGAGGGTGACTCCGCCAACATACTTCACTCTTATCATTTTGGCGAGGACAAGTGCAAATAACTTCCATATCTTGCACTAGTTCAAGGAGTCACAAACCCTCTTGTTGGTAAGACAAGGGACAAGGTAACCTAATGCTTTCATGGACATCATCTTGTGTATGCATCACTCTATGTCTATGGATATCCTTGTTTGTTCCTTGTGGGACTAACCCGTGTAGGTATTGAAAGTGCAACTCACTTCAAAGGATTGCTCCGAATGATCTACATCAACATTGAGCATCTACATCTTCAACACCTACATGAAGTCATCATTGACAAAACCCAAGGTTAGTTCATCCCTTTTAGGGGGATATCACATCTAGGGGGAGCTTTACTCAAATCAATGAGCTAAAGCAACTCTAATGGTGTGATCACAACAATGCTTTATGTAAAAGTGGTAACCCCACTTGTGCTTAAATGATGAGTATGACCTATGATCAAGTGTTCTCATTTGACTCCTAAGTCAATATACTCATATATAGATGACCTAGTCATCGCCAATTGCTTGATAGATGCTAGAATGTTTGTGCATGCTTTGTCACATATTTCATTTGCCATTTTATTGTGTGAGCATGTTGGTTGCATATTTTACTCATTCGAGGACATCCATTTGTTGCTTTGATTGTTTGGATTTTTCTCTTTTTGCCAAATGGATGGACAAGAATGCCTAAGAACACCCTCTAGCTATCTATGCTTTTCTCGTCTCAAACTCTATTCATGCTACATCACAAAGTTTGATCAAGTAGGATTTGAACCACTCTGTGTGAAGAGCACTCGGAGATCCCGATTCGTCATAGACTTAAACCTCCAAAACCTATTTGTGCATCTCGGTCTGACCAATTCATCCTTTTCGGTCCTACCGAGTCACCAAGTTGATCTAGGGTTTTCAATCTCGGTGCAACCGATTAGAACTTTTCGGTCACACCGAGTTGCAGTAACTGCTTGCAGTTTTGCATCTAGGTGCCACCGAGTCGTTCCACTCAGTCACACCGACAGGGTCAGGTTATATATACCGCCGGGCCAAATTTTGGAAATTTCTCCGAACCCCTTCGCCCGCGCGTAACCTACTATGCCTCCTCTGGTCTCCGGATCGTCCTCTCGTCTCCAGTGACCTCCCGCCGCTGGTCTCCGCCGCTGTCAACGGAAATCTCCACCGCCGTTGCCGCCGTAGCAAGTTCGTCGCCGCACTAGGGTACGAACTTGAACTTTGTGCTAATCCTTAACTCCAATTCTTAGCACATTGCTTTGCCATGATTGAAATCATCCTGTCCAGCGAAATCATCCCGTAGATTAGTTTTGGTTTGCAAATTTAGGGTTAGGTCTCCGCCGAACTCATCTCGGACCGACCGAGTTGTAGAAATCGGTCTCACCGATTTTGGCTTAGGCCAGAGCACATGCGTTTTCGGTCTGACCGAAAATTGCAAATCGGTGTGACCGAGTTCGATTCTTTGTGAAACCCTAGCAGTCTCGGTGCCACCGAACTGTGACTCGATCTGACCGAGTTCACTAGTTTAGGTTCCAAAAGCTGCTTCGGTATCACCGAGTTTACAAATCAGTAGATCCGAAATGCTTTTTGTGAAGAACTAAAACTAAGTTTTTAAGTCATCCTTTTTGCAAAAACTCCTGTACTTTGTGATGCTCATCTACTCTACCTCATCTATAACATATTCACAGGGTCTGCTGTCAGAGTATTTGCAGAGATGTCTGACCAAAGTGACAGCCAGAACAAGTCAGAGGAACAGGTTCAGTTGAGTGAGGGCACTAGTCCCTCTAGCAGTTATGATGATGGCAGCAGGAGCACTCCAAGCAATCTGCTAAAGGCTGCCACAAGGACAAGGAAGAAGAGAACTTCTGACTCTGAGGATGAAGATTATGTGGCTGTTGAAGATGAAGCCACTTCAAAGAAGAAAGTGCTGAAGAAAGAGTATGGCACAGCTGCTGCAACTAAGCCAGGTCTGAAAACAAAGATGCCAGCAAGAAGACAGCCCATGTCTAAGCCAATAAAAGTTGCCACAGGTGAAACCATGAAGTTCACCATTGAATATGAAGAAGAAGCAGCTGGTGAGGATAAGAAGAAGAAGAGGGCCAGAACCACTACTGCCAGAGTTCTTGGGAAGCCCTCAATGAGGAAAGATTCTGAAGAGGAAGAGGATGCTGCACCAGCACCCAAAGCTCAAAAGCTCATGGGAGATGCAATCAGATCAGGGGCTGCACCATCTAAGCCCAAAGCTGCTCCCAAGGCTGCTGCTCCAGCTCCAAAGCCAAAACCCAAGAGGAGCACTAGGAACATCCCTGCTAAGGAGAAAAACAAGGCCCTAGTGCCTCAAGCTACTGAAGAAGAAGAAGAAGATGATTCTGTTGTTTTGAGAAAGCTGAAGCCCAAGATCCCTGATCACAATGATGCACACCCAGTTGCAGAGAACATGAAAATCAGGAAGGATTCAGGATTGAGACTATGGAGAGAGTCTGATCCATATGCTATCAGGAGAAGGACTGCTGTGGACTACAGATTTCACACTAAGGAACAACAGGACTTCTATGAGACAATTCTGCTTGACAAGAAGCCCATAGTGTGTGACATGAGATGGGTTGACTGGGAATTCATCAAGGAGAATGAGGATCACTTCCCTAGTGTATATGATAGCTTCAAGGCATGTGGAGTTGATAAGTTTGTGGCTCAAAAGTTCACCAAGTGGAATGATGAGCTCATTATGCAATTCTACTCCACTGCCCACTTCTATCCAGATGGAAGGATTGTGTGGATGTCTGAGGGTACTAGGTACCAGTATACAGTTGAAGAATGGGCTCAATTGATCAATGCTCCTGAAGAACATGAGGATGACTTGGATATCTATGCAAAGAAGAAGAAAGACCACAACTCTATGGCCAACATGTACAAGGAGATCCCAGATGCTGCTTTGGAGACACATAAGTTTGGATCTGTACACTATTTGTTGTCTGGTCTGCCAACTATCAATTCAATTCTAAGGCACACACTGCTACCCAAGTCAGGTGATCACAAGATGATCAGAGGACATGCTATCAACTTGCTGCACATATTTGATGTCCCACAGAAGTTCAAGGTTATGAGCCTGATTGTGGAAACAATCAAGAGGACTGCAGCTGATCAGAAGAGAAGTTGTGGATATGCCCCACACATCCAGGAGCTCATCAACTCAAAGATGGGCAAAGGCAAGTACATTTTGGATAAGGAGCACCTGCCCATGTACCCTGAATTTGAGGACAACACTGTTGTCATGACTGAGAATGAACCATCATCTGTGCAAGCACAAGAAAAGAGAGAGAAGGCTAAGGCTGAGAAGGCTGCAAAGATGCCAACTATGGAAGAGGCATCTCAGGTATTCTTGAAGAGCAAGCAAGACCAGCTTGGATATCTGATCCAATCCACTCTGATGATTGAGCAGGGCTTGGCCACCCTGACCCAGAACCAGGAGAGCTTGGAAAGAATTATTGAGACAAAATTCTATGACCTTGATGTCAAGGTAACTGAAACCCAAACTGCAGTTGAGCAACTTCAGAAGGAAGCAGAGGAGAAGAAGGGCAAGTCTACCACAGATGCATTTGCTAGAGTGCCCAGAGGACAGAGGTCTGCTGCAGTGCCAGTGACTGACACCAGAGCTACAACATCAGCACCAGCAGCTACAGCTCCAGTTCCAACTCCAGCAGCTGCTCCACCAGCTCCAGCTACTTCATCAGAAGCCTTCGTTCTTGGAGTTCTCTCAACACCACCTCCCAATGATCAAGCCTGAGAGTCGTTTAGCACTATACTTTTTTGAACTTTTTGGTAACTTGTTGCCAAAGGGGGAGAAAAATGTATAGATCATAGGCTTCGAGAGAGAGAGTGTTGGTTTTTATCTCTCTTTGCACTTATTGGTTTGATTTGAAACTTTATTGCGTGCTTGTGTGAGCTACTTGTGAGATACTTGTTTGATCATATGCTACCCTTTATGCTTGTTGGATGATATTATCTTTCATATTCTAGATGATCATTCACTTTGCTTGGTGATGAGTGCATGTTTTTAATCTCTATCATTTTGAGCGCTCCACCAAGATGTATGTGACATGGAAGAGTAACCCATGATCCTAATCGATTGTGCATTTGCATTCAAAAGAAAATCTTAAATAATGCACAAATTTAGGGGGAGCTCTTGCTTATCACATACTTCTCAAAGCGACGATGTTTCCTCAATCTTATTATCATTTGTCAAAGCTTTGATCTATATGTTGTCATCAATTACCAAAAAGGGAGAGATTGAAAGTGCAACTATCCCTGGGTGGTTTTGGTAATTACTAACAACATATAGCTCATTGAGCTAATGCTATTCCAAGATAAATATTTCAGGAAAGCTCAATGATTGGCATGGCATGGATTAGAAAGTGGACCCTTCAAAATGCTAAGGACAAAGGATTGGCTCAAGCTCAAAGCACAAGACTCTACATTTTCTATTTTAGTGATCCAAGATCACATTGAGTCTATAGGAAAAGCCAATACTATTAAGAAGGGATGAGGTGTTGCTTAATGAGGATCTTGCTCAAAATGCTTAGTGATATGCTCCAAAACCCTCCACTACTTTCTCATATCCACATATGTCCTAATCCAAAAAGTCCAACTCGGCCCCACCGAAATTTCATATCCGGAGCCACCGAGTTCAGTTGTCATAGCCACTGCCAAAAACCCTAATCAATTCGGTCTCACCGAGATGGGGTTGTAATCTCTCTGTTTCCTTTTCGTAACATTTCGGTCAAATCGAGATGAGCAATCGGTCCCACCGAGATTGCAATGCAAACTCTCTGTTTCCCTTTCGTAACGTTTCGGTCCAACCGAGATGAGCGAATCGGTCCCACCGAGTTTTCCTGACCAACTCTCTATTTGACAATTACCAAAATCAGTCTCACCGAGTTTGTGTAATCGGTCTCACCGAGATTACGTTATGCCCTAACCCTAATGACATCGGTCCCACCGAGTTGATCCAGTCGGTCCCACCGAGAATCCTAACGTTCACATTTTGAACTAAATCGGTCCGACCGAGTTTCATGATTCGGTCCCACCGAGTTCGGTGATTTGTGTGTAACGTTAGATTTTGTGTGGAGGCTATATATACCCCTCCACCCACTCTTCATTCGTGGAGAGAGCCATCAGAACATGCCTACACTTCCAACACATATTTTCTGAGAGGGTACCACCTACACTTGTGTTGAGGTCAAGATATTCCATTCCAACCACATAAATCTTGATCTCTAGCCTTCCCCAAGTTGCTTCCCACTCAAATCTTCTTTCTACCAAATCCAATCCTATGAGAGAGAGTTGAGTGTTGGGGAGACTATCATTTGAAGCACAAGAGCAAGGAGTTCATTATCAACACACCATTTGTTACTTCTTGGAGAGTGGTGTCTCCTAGATTGGCTAGGTGTCACTTGGGAGCCTCCGTCAAGATTGTGGAGTTGAACCAAGGAGTTTGTAAGGGCAAGGAGATCGCCTACTTCGTGAAGATCTACCCGAGTGAGGCAAGTCCTTCGTGGGCGACGGCCATGGTGGGATAGACAAGGTTGCTTCTTCGTGGACCCTTCGTGGGTGGAGCCCTCCGTGGACTCGCGCAACCGTTACCCTTCGTGGGTTGAAGTCTCCATCAACGTGGATGTACGATAGCACCACCTATCGGAACCACGGATAAAAAATCTCTGTGTCAACATTGTGTTTGCTCCTTCAAACTCATCCCTTTACCTTCATATGCAATTGTTTTACATTCCGCTGCTATACTCTTAGAATTGCATGTGTAGGTTGATTGCTTGACTTGTGCTAAGTTGCTAAAATCTGCCAAGAACTAAAATTGGGAAAAGGCTAGATTGTTATTTGGTCAAGTAGTCTAATCACCCCCCTCTAGACATACTTCCGATCCTACACCGGTCTGCGGCCACCTCGCCGCCCCGAAACAACTCCCCACCGCCGGTCCGCCACCGCCTCGCCGCCCCGAAACAACTCCCCACCGCTGGTCCGCCGCCGCCTCGCCGCCCCGAAACAACTCCCCACCGTCAGTTCGCTGCCGCCCCGGCCAGCCCTCTACCCCCGCGCCAAGCTTTTTCTCCGGCGATCCCCATGCCACCGCCCCACCACCGGCGAGCAGCACCCCACCCAGAACCCTAAGATAGATAGTGGGGTACCTCTTCAGTGAGCCCCCTCCCCACTTCGGGTGGTTCTTCCTTAACTCCGGCGAGACCCACCACCCCCTGAAAATCGACTGACCCAAAAGTCTATTCAGTCAACTGGAAGTGTAGCTAAATCGGAGCAGAACAACGGCACGAGCGAGGGGGAGAGCAGCATCGCGAGCAAGCGAGCGAGAGCCGGAGCAGCAGCAGCAGCACGAGCAAGCGAGCGAGAGCCCGGGCAGCAGCAGCAGCAACGCGAGCGAGCGAGAGCCGGAGCAGCAGCAACAGATCCGGCTGGTATGGACGCCGCCGCCGAAGGGGCCTCACACTGGGGAGAGCCGCTGTGGAGGTGTCGCCCACGGCGCCGGCTTCAAGGTAGCCGCTCCATGGGGGTGCAGGATGGAGCACCATCTGCGCAGGGAGGTCGAGTTAAGGAGAAGGTGCGATGCGATGAGTGTACAACCTCTTTGGTGGCGCCGAGTAGGCCTCGGCTTCGTCCGAGGAGTCGGTGAGGATGTTGTGGTTCCGGTGGAGCAGGTTAAGGCGGCGCTGTGGGGATGGAGTAGCCGCGATAGATGAGGCGATCGTCGGAGCATCTCCTTGGAGGTGGAGGACAGGGCAGCTGAACCGGCGGGACGACGGGATGGACAACAGATCCTCATCTAGGGAGGCGGATGAGGGACGTCGAGCTATTGCGGTGGATGACATCGTCGGGGAAGAGGCTCCGGCTGGGCAGCGGTGAGGTGGCGGACGGTGGAGGGTGGGGTTTCGCGGCTGGAGCGGAGAGGTTATGGCGGCCAGATTTTGAATGGCGATAAGGAGGCGATGGGAGGGGGAACCATGACTTAGGGACGCGCTTGTCCAAAATGTAGGGTGTGTTACAAAAGTACTCCCACCGATTTGAACTAGCGGCCCTTTCGGCTCAAGGTTAGAAGGGGGATTTTGCGTGTCGGGATTTGGCAGCTGGAGGGAGTTTTCGCGCGCGTTGTAATTTTAGGATAGCAAGGCGCGGGTTGTGAAGGCGCCAGTTTTGGGAGCACGATATCTGAATTTTCGGGATATAACAAGGCGCGGGTTGAATTTTAGGGACAAGCCTAACGTGTAATATTGTACTTGTACGTACCAAATCAATTCGCACTTCCCTCAATGAAAAAAATGAAAAAATAAAAACTATTCACACCAGACAAAGAGAGATTCTTGTCCCGTTTTACTATACAAATGCTATTCAAAGCTACAAAAGAGAGAGTATGAATCCATGTTATGTCCAATTAAATTTTTTCGCTGGCTGTCTAATGCATGTAACCTACTCATAGCAACATTTTAGTGCATTCCAAATGTTTATACTACCGCTGCAATTCGAACTGAATTTGAATCCGTTTCTCTATTTCAATAAGAATCTACAATCATGATTGTTGCCAACTTCAACCATCATTCGTGTATTACCTTAACAACACACCACATGATTACTATAGAGATAGATATGAACTATGCGTACTATATGAACTCGAATTCAATCTTTTGAATACACTTGATGTTGATTCCAAATAATAGTACATTTGATGTACTAACTATATATTCATAATCTAAACCATGTTCCATACGTACACCGTGTTTATCACACAAAGTATAATGCCCCGCCCCCTACATTATGACAAGTATTTAGCCCTGAGCTGCAAAAGCCACACTGTCGGTGTCAAAACCGGCGGATCTCGGGTAGGGGGTCCCGAACTATGAGTCCAAGGTCGATGGTAACATGAGGCAGGGGACACAATGTTTACCCAGGTTCGGGCCCTCTCTATGGAGGTAATACCCTACTTCCTGCTTGATTGATCTTGATGAATATGAGTGTTACAAGTGTTGATCTACCACGAGATCGTAATGGCTAAAACCCTAGAAGTCTAGCCTGTCTGACTATAATTGTATATATGTTTCCGGACTAAGCCCTCCGGTTTATATAGACACCGGAGGGAACGAGGGTTGTACAAAGTCGGTTACAGCGAAAGGAATCTTCATATTTGACCGCCAAGCTTGCCTTCCACGCCAAGGAGACTCCCATCCGGACACGGGAGAGAGTCTTCGGTCTTGTATCTTCACAGCCCATTAGTCCGGCCCATGTCCAACAGGCCGGACGCCGAAGGACCCCTTAGTCCAGGACTCCCTCAGTAGCCCCTGAACCAGGCTTCAATGACGAGGTGTCCGGCGCACAGATTGTCTTCGGCATTGCAAGGCGGGTTCCCCTTTCCGAATACTTCAAGATAGTCTTCGGGCGCAACGAACGTGTTTGGATCTGCAACACAAATACCACACACACAGCCGTAGAGAGTATAATATTTGACGAGTCCCATCCGCTGACAACTTTTTGCAAGATGACATCACGTCTGCTCGGTCATTATTTCGAACCGTTTTCGTCTGCCGTTTTGCATTTCGAGATGCGGTTTCCATTGGCACGTCTTGTCAAAGCAGAGATTGTGTCCCCTTATTGTGGGATTCTCATCAATACGGGCGTGGGTAATCCAACCGTGCCGTTTGCACAACCCTTGGGAATAGGCGAGTTTTAAGGCGAGTGGGGAGGCATTCGATATTCACTGCCTTTATAAGGGGATAAGGATTCCCTTTCTTCACCCACGCCTTCCTTCTTCCTCTGCCTTTCAACTCTCGAGCTCCAGCGCCCAAGTTCTCATCTTTTCCACCTTGAGCAAGCACCAACCATGTCCGGATCCGGAGGGCAAGGCAAGTGGATGGCCTCCTCCGTTAAGGAGAAGGATATCGCCGAGCTTCGGGAGGCCGGGTATCTGGCGAAGGAAATCGCCCACCGGCTTCCGGCCAAGGGGCAAGTCGTCCCTACACCGAAGCCCAACGAGAGGGTGCTGTTCCTCCCTCATTTCGTCCGCGGGTTGGGGTTTCCTCTCCACCCTTTCGTCCGCGGACTTATGTTCTATTATGGGCTAGATTTCCATGATCTAGCCCCGAACTCTTTCCTCAACATCTCGACATTCATTGTCATGTGCGAGGCTTTCCTCCGCATCCAGCCCCACTTCGGACTGTGGCTCAAGATCTTCAATGTGAAGCCGAAGGTGGTGGATGGCCAACACGCGGAGTGCGGAGGAGCCATGGTGAGCAAGATGCCCAACGTCACATGGCCCAAAGGCACGTTCGTGGAGACTGTCAAGGAGTGGCAGAAGCTGTGGTTCTACATCACAGAGCCTCGCGACGCCACCTGGGCCATAGCTCCAGAGTTCAAATACGGAGCCCCAATGCGGCTCACCTCCTGGATAGAGAAGGGCCCAAATTGGTCTTCGCTGGACGAGCTGATAGCGCTGCAAACGCGCATCCAAAGCATGGTGGATAAAAACATCAAGCTCGTCGACGTGATCCAGGTGATGCTAGTTAGCCAGATCCTCCCCTACCAGAGCCGAACCTCCCCTTTATGGGAATTCGATCCGGAGAAGCACCAAACCTTGGTGAGGCTCTTCGGAACCACTCACGAAGATGCCTGGAAGTTGCTCTTCAAGGGCGACGAGAAGCCACCGGCCATAGACTCGGACCGCGGGCACGATCTTGCCCATCCCGCCAATGCGGTAAGTCCTCCATGTCTCAAGGTGTACCCTCTACTTGCTTGTTCAAGTAAAGTAACTAAACTTTATTAATTTATTCTTTCAGGTATGGACGGAGAAAGCGGAGCGGATTCGGTGTCCGGCTTCGTTGCCCGAGGAACCAGTCATCCCACTCTTGGCGAAGATGCTGGTTCCGGCGCCCTACAAGGCGCCGGATAAGAAGGCCAAGAGGAAGGCCAAGGGGGCCAAATGTGGCCCTCGCCGCAAGGTCGCTTCGGACGTGATGTCCGAAGACAAGACTCACTCCTCTGCCGCCGAAGATGACGAGGAGGAGGAAAGCAACTCTCCCCCTGATGGGGGGAGGAAGAAGAGGGCGGCCTCCACAAATCTGGAGGCGGAGGCTCCCAAGAGGGGGAAGGGTCCCCTCGCGGATAACTCCGCATGGGATGTCGACAGCAGCCCAGAGCGGCGTCCCCGAAACAAACCCCTGGCCGCATCGTAAGTACTAAAAACCCGTATACGTCCATGTGTCTGCTTCATGGTATTAATACGTTAGATTATACTATTATAGTCCGGCCCATGATAGCTCCCAGCGATCCTCATCAGGAGGTTCGCTAGATTCAAAGGCGATGGCCAACGAGTCACCGCCGGCCGCTCATTCTCCCACGGCCAAGGGCGACGACGAGGTGGTGTCTCAAAGGACCTTCCCAGGCCAGGGAGAGGTTCAGGAGGCCGTCAGGGTGGCACCAGAGGATGACTCCTTGGCTGCCGGACACATGGGGGAGGAAGCCCCCATGGAGACTGGCGATGGGGGCCATATCCAATTCGGCCTCCAGCCGAATACCATTCCGGAGACCTACACGACTCCGGAGTCAAGTGAGCAGCCTTCCCCGAAAGGAGGAGGTGTGCCTGTTCCGTCGGTGACCTCTGTCCAACCAGAGGCACTGGATAATCTGCTGGAAGCGCTATGAGGCGCTTCCATTGTGGATGAACACCGCATCCTTATGGGTACGGTGATTGAGAAGGTTCAGTCCGTCAAGAGCGGACTGACCGAAGCCTGCAGCAATCTGCTGACATGTTTTGAGGTAAGCGACACAAAAGAGAAAATCCCAATAGAGATAGTATCCCCTGAGACACTGTCTGGTGTTCGGAAAGAAAAGCCGGACAGAGGATCAATTAAATTTCGCAGGAAACTAACTGAATGTGTTTTATATGAATAAGCAGGCGTCGTTGCTGGCCGCTTCCTCACACACTGCCGAAGTCTCCGGACTAAAGCAGAGACTAGAGCGGGCCGAGGAGGAGCTCGGCCAAGCAAGGAAGCAGCTAGAAGACCAGCAAGGTATGTAATGACTCGCTATACATTCGAAAAGAATAAATAATGTGTATTGACCGGAGTGTCATGATACGTGTAGGAGCGACAACTAAGGTCGAGGCCCTTAAAAAGGCCCTGGCTGAAGCCGAGGAGAAAGCTTCCAAGGAGCAAGCCGGCCGTAAGAAGCTCAAGGCCAGGCTTAACGAGGTCCAGCAAGAGCTCCAGGACGCTGTGAAAAAGTGCGAGTCCTTGGAGTGTGATGTTTCGGCTCGAGAGACCGAACTCGCCAAGGCTCGCCAAAGCGTGGAAGAGGCCCGGGTTGAAGTCCAGGGAGCCCTTCAGGAGATCCAAGAGGCCAAGAAGATCGCGGCGGGTAAGGCGTTTAGTATGCAAAGCAAGTATGTGAAGAAGAAGTATTTCTTACTAACCCGAATTCGGAGTTCTCTAGGGGCGTTTGCGGATCTACCGCGCAGTGTGTCAGACGCTGCGGAGTTCTTTTGAGCCGAAGAGGGGAGATCAACGGAGAAGCTGTTTTGGTCACAATACCTTGCACCAGAACATCCAGTGCCCTTCACCGATCAGCTAAAACAGCTGGTCGAGCTGCATAGGTGGCCGAACTGGCCATGAAGGATTTAATAATCCGGCTGTGGCCTACCGAAGCTATACCCAACAGCTAGTTCGGTCTCGTGAAGTGGCTGGTAGATGCCTGCCCTCGGCTGGATATCATCAAGCGATCGGTCTGCATCGAGGGCGCGCACATGGCCTTCGCCCGTGTCAAGATGTGGTGGACGAAGATGGACGCCGCCAAGCTGGTGACCGAGGGGCCGCCTGAGGGCAAGGAGCACCGCACGCCCGAGCGATATTTTGAAGACGTCCTGGAGGGGTCTCGCATTGTGGCGACGCAATGTGTGCAAGACATTATCTTTGAATAAATACATTCATGTTGTCTCTGCCTTGTATGATGAAACAAAGTTGTTATGTAATATAATATTTGTTATGTTGTAAAAAAAATTTACCTCCTGTGCGGCCATATTTTGTAAAATCTGAGAGTTGGCTAGTCGTCGGCTTCTGCCCCCATGTAAGTAGTACGGGGGTGTTCGGGATGTAATCTATACACTCTTGATCCAATTGTTTGGTCCTTGAAGGAGGTGTTTAGCGCAATGAACCAGGCAATCAGACTATGCGGCTTTAGCACCCTCACTTAGCCATAGGAGTTTGACAATAAAAAATTTAGGCGCAGCCCCTGGTATCTGAACTGGGAAGCTGTAAACACCTGATCAGGCAAGTACCAATCCTTCGCGTAATGCGGAAAAAATCTCTAAGGATTTGAGACCTCCGAAGAGCTGACCGGCTCTCGCCGCATCATGACAGTCAGTTTTCGGCTTTCTCTACTGAGGTGCGCGTCCGGGTAAACCAGGGCACAATCGCAGTAGTTCTCCCTTTACTACCCTAGCCGATATAGCGGAACATAGGGTAGCAAGCACAGGAGCCGGGCAACCCAACTATTGACCAAAGACATGATTCCGAGCCAATGCATATAGTGCTAAATTCGGGGTGCCTAACTATACTGTAAGAAAGTGTTCGGACTCTGTTGCCGTAGTGCGGGACGCTATGAAGCCCCTGGCAAATTGAAACATACCAAAGTGTACGGGTGCTATTTGATAAGGTTATCAACAGAAAAAAGGAAAAAAAAAGGAGCAAAGGTAATGAGCTAGGGCCGCAGAATTTGGGCCGCAAACTGTTTCCATTATAATTTGATTAATACGTCAAAGCGCATTGATACAAATAGTGCGATAATCAACAGGCTATTTGACATGCCACAACCAAGGGAGAGCTGCGTGTGGGTCCTGAAAACAGGTAGAGTGATCGTTAAAGAAACCACCTAGAAATTTCCCTATGCATCTGTGCTTCTTGCCATCTTGGTGTATTTGTCCTTCGAAAGGACCGGTGATCAGGCCATCAGGGAAGGTCTGTGGAAAAGAAACCTGAAAAGGAGAAAAAGGAAACAGTGAAAGTATATGTGTCCGGGAGCGGTCGAGCCGTATTGTGGATCACAAGCTAGTTATGCCTCCGTCTATGCCCATGGTATTTTGAGTACGTAGTTATGTACGCGCGGTGCGAATGCCGCCACTTGATAGGGACTGGGACAGAGGCCAAATTGCTAGTCGAGCTCTTGACGAGCCGAGCTATCCTGCTGCAGAATAGTCCGGACCCTCTTGATAGTGTCCGGGAGCTCGGCCGCCGAATTAAGGTTCTGCTTGAAAAGGCCGCTCTGTAGTTCTGCTGCTAAGGCAGCGGTGTGCTCCTCGGTACAGAGGGAGCGTTTCATGTTTCCATTAACTGTTATGACGCCGCGTGGTCCGGGCATCTTGAGCTTGAGGTAAGCATAATGAGGCACCGCATTGAATCGAGCAAATGCGGTTCGTCCGAGCAGTGCGTGATAGCCGCTGCGAAAAGGGACGATATCGAAGATTAACTCTTCGCTTCGAAAGTTGTTCGGAGATCCGAAGACAACCTCTAGCGTAATTGAGCCCGTACAGCGAGCCTCTACACCTGGTATGACTCCTTTAAAGGTAGTCTTTGTGGGCTTGATCCGTGATGGGTTAATGCCCATTTTGTGCACTGTATCCTGATAGAGCAGATTGAGGCTGCTGCCACCGTCCATGAGGACTCGCGTTAGGTGGAATCCATCAATGATTGGGTTGAGGACCAGTGCGGCCGAACCGTCATGACGGATACTAGTCGGGTGATCTCGGCGATCAAAGGTGATCGGGCATGACGACCATGGATTGAATTTTGGGGCGACTGGCTCTATCGCATATTCGTCCCTAAGCGTGCGCTTGCGCTCCCTCTTAGGGATGTGTGTGGCATATATCATGTTCACCGTTTTGACCTGAGGGGGAAACTTCTTTTGTCCCCCTGTGTTCGGCTGCCGGGGCTCCTCATCATCATCCTTGCTTTGTGATCCCTTTTCCTTGTTCTCGGCATTTAACTTGCCGGCTTGTTTAAAAACCCAACAATCTCTGTTGGTATGGTTGGCTGGTTTGTCTGGGGTGCCATGGATCTGGCACGGACGATCGAGTATGCGGTCCAAGCTGGATGGACCCTGATTGTTTCTTTTATATGGCTTCTTCCGCTGACTGAACTTGGAGCCACTGAATCCGGCGTTGACTGTCGTGTCATCGGTGTTGTCAACATTGCTTCGGCGTTTGTGTCTGCTGCGTCGGAGCTTGCCATTGCTATTTTTGACCTCGGAGGTGCCCATTTCACTTGTTGTGTTTTTGCTACGGGCCAGCCAACTATCCCCACTCGCGCAAAAGCGGGTCATGAGTGCCGTGAGGGCTGCCATGGACTTCGTTTTTTCCAGGCCGAGGTGGCGGGCGAGCCATTCGTCATGGATGCTATGTTTAAAGGCCGCCAGGGCTTCGGCATCCGGACAGTCGATGATCTGGTTCTTTTTAGTTAGGAACCTAGTCCAGAATTTCCTGGCTGACTCTCCAGGCTGTTGAACTATGTGACTTAAGTCATCAGCGTCTGGTGGCCAGACATATGTACCTTGGAAGTTGTCAAGGAAGGCTTCTTCCAAGTCCTCCCAGCTTCCAATAGAATTTTCAGGCAGACTATTTAACCAGTGCCGAGCTGGCCCTTTGAGTTTTAGTGGGAGGTATTTGATGGCGTGAAGGTCATCTCCGCGGGCCATATGGATGTGGAGAATAAAATCCTCGATCCATACCGCGGGATCGGTTGTTCCATCGTATGATTCGATATTTACGGGTTTAAACCCTTCTGGGAATCCATGATCCATTACTTCTTTAGTGAAGCAAAGAGGATGTGCGGCGCCTCTATATCGGGCCGCATCACGATGTAGGTCAGATGGAGTCCGTCTGCGGTTTTCGGCCCAGGCGTTACTAGGTTTGTCACGTCCGAATAGATAGCCGTCGTCGCGTATCAAGGCACGTCCTTGCGATCCATAGATCGATCTTGTATGTCCTGCTCTACTGTCCAGGTCCTATCGAAGGTCATATGTATAACCCCGAGCTGTTTTATTCCTGCCTTTACGGCGGGGTGGGGTAGTCTGGTGTTTTGCTTGAGTTGCCGCTTTATCCCGACCGCGTGGTGGTCGGTCAGCCGCATTGCGCGATGATGGTACAGGCTCCGGCGCCTCGTCATCGAACTGAGGTAGCAATTTGCGCTTCGGGTAACTTTTGGCTGGGCGCTTAAGGCCATATTCTTCGTCTGCTAGGACATCAGTCCATCTGTCATTGAGCAGATCTTGGTCAGCTTGAAGCTGCTGCTGCTTCTTTTTCAGGCTCCTTGCAGTGGCTATTAGCTGGCGCTTGAAGCGCTCCTGCTCGAGAGGTTCCTCAGGAACGATAAAATCCTTGTTGCCGAGGCTCACCTCCTCCTCGGAGAGCGGATGATAACTACCATCCTCCGAGTCTTCGTCTATGGCCTATTCATCAGGGCTGACTTGCCCATCTTCCCGATTGTCCTCTTCGGTAGTTTGTTCGTCGGGGTCTTCTATGTCTTCGGCACCATCCGGAGTGTTATCGTCTCTTGTGCCGGTGTTGCTATCTTTGCTACGGCGGGATTAAGAGCGGCGCCGCTGACGCCGGCGCTTTGGTTGTGTCTTAGGAGGATCATCCTCAACTGGATTTTCCTTGTCCTCGCCGTTATTCTCTTTGGGTGTATCCACCATGTATACGTCGTACGAAGAAGTGCCCGTCCAACGTCTGGTAAACGGCGGGTTTTGGGCCTCCTCTTCTCCGGCATCGTCGTCCATACCATCGATATCTTCGGAGTCGTAATCGAGCGTGTCGTTTAGGTCTTCGACAGTGGCTATGAAGTGGGCGGTGGGTGGGAAACGAAATTCTCCATCATCAGCCTCCAGTTCAAACCGGATATAATTCGGCTGAGAGTCCCCCGCTAGGGATAGATTTTTTAATGAGTTGAGCACGTCGCCTAAAGGCGAGTGCCGGAAGATGTCCGCATCGCTGAATTCGGCGATTGATGACCGATCCTGCTTGACATACGCGGACGCACATGGTTCGGAACTCATAGCCGGAAACGAGTCCGAGGTTCCGGAGACACAGATATCACCCGAGGTTAGGTCTATGTGCGGCTCCAATGCCGCGGAATCTACGGCTTCTGTGGCGGGGTTGAGCTTCCTGTCCTCGGATGGCGCGATCTGCTCCGGCTCTAAGGCCAGGGCGGTTACCGGCTCGTGGCGACGGGGAGCGACTGCCGTGGTCTCGAATCCATTGAAGATCAAGTCTCCGCGGATATCCGCGATGTAGTTCAAGCTTCCAAATCTAACCTAATGGCCAGGGGCGTAGCTTTCGATCTGCTCCAGATGGCCCAGCGAGTTGGCCCGTAGTGCGAAGCCGCCAAACACAAAGATCTGTCTGGGAAGGAAGACTTCTCTTTGGACATCATCGTTGTAGAGGATAGAAGGAGCCATCGAACCTTTTGACGACGGCACAACGGAACTCTCAATGAAAGCACCAATGTCGGTGTCAAAACCGGCGGATCTCGGGTAGGGGGTCCCGAACTGTGCGTCTAAGGTCGATGGTAACAGGAGGCAGGGGACACAATGTTTACCCAGGTTCGGGCCCTTTCTATGGAGGTAATACCCTACTTCCTGCTTGATTGATCTTGATGAATATGAGTGTTACAAGAGTTGATCTACCATGAGATCGTAATGGCTAAAACCCTAGAAGTCTAGCCTGTCTGACTATAATTGTATATATGTTTCCGGACTAAGCCCTCCGGTTTCTATAGACACCGGAGGGAACTAGGGTTGTACAAAGTCGGTTACAGCGAAAGGAATCTTCATATTTGACCACAAAACTTGCCTTCCACGCCAAGGAGAGTCCCATCCGGACATGGGAGAGAATCTTCGGTCTTGTATCTTCACAACCCATTAGTCCGGCCCATGTCCAACAGGCCGGACGCCCGAGGACCCCTTAGTCCCGGACTCCCTCACACACATTAGCCCAAATTATAATCAATGTTCTATATATTATATGTAGTACTAGCAAGATGCCCATGCGTTCCACGAAACATCAACATGATCAAGGGGAGGCCTTATTTGCAAATATGGAGAGGGGTGTGGGTATCTTTTTTCAAAATTGCCATAGTTTCCTTCCTATCCGTCACATATAAATCGGACGGCCTATATTGCAGGATGGCAGGCACACCATCATCAACAACTCTGTTTTTTATAAGAGTAGAGATAAAATATATTATATGTAGTATAACATGTTCATAACCACACCATGTGTATCACCGTTATATATATCCACGCATGCGTCGGTTTAAAACACTATGATAAATTCTTCAAATATCTGAATTCGCTTTTTATAATGAATTATGGATCTCTATTCGTCTTTTACACCCACACAATCATCTTATCTTTGTAGCTAGCGCCAACTTCTCTCATGCATGCACACGCCCGCATCCCTCTCACCCTCCCTCAGCATTCTCTAGCTCCATCGCGCAAATTCGTCTTTTCACTTTAGGTCGTTCACCCATGGTGTGTGTAGGCCCCCAGCTCCTTCTTTACGGCACACATCGATCGATATGCCTCTCTAGCCAGGTGTGCCTACCACAAATACAAGCTTCCCCTCTTCTCTTCTCACCGTCCATGCCTCACTCCCACCACTCTTTTCATCGATCTCGTACTCGCACACTCCTTCCCCCTCGATATAGTATGCCTCTCGCACCACCTCTTAGATGCATCCCTCTCTCTCTATCCTTCTCCCCTGGCCTTATTTGCTTCTAACACATACATGCATGTATACCGATCGATCTCCCTACACATACCTAGGTTGACTTTAACTATTTTACCCCCACCCATCGATCGACGTACCTCACAAGTTATGTCTCTCCTTTCTCTGACAGAGGACGATTGATCTTCCTACGTAGTTATGTCTGCTTACCACAGCCATATCGTCCCCCCTCATCATTCGTGCATGCCTCCTGACCCGTCTCTCACACGCATGCGCACAGACAGATAGCCATCCCCTCTCTTATTGATATTGCAGGCGTGCCCTCCGTTTGTCTAGCAAGCCTCTCCCACCATTTGTTAGAAGCAACTCCACTACCACCCCCTCCAACACTCTAGCTCTGTCTCTCTCCCAACCTTATTCCTCTCCCACACATATGCATGGATGCCGATAGATCTCCCTTAATACATAAGGTAGGACTCTCTCCTCCTCCACACATATACCAGCCATTGTACCTCTCTAGTTAATAAGGCCTCCCCCCACCACACACCGATAGTCGAGCGCTGTAGGTAGGTATCCATGCCACAGAGACAAACTGCACCTGTCCCCTATATCTTTGACGTGGGCACACACAAATTCAACGGCACTCTTTATCGATCGTGCGCGCACACACACACACACATCATCCCTCTCTTCGATTCTATGGATACCTCAAGCCGATGATACCTCCACTCTCTTCTCGTGATCGCCCCCTCTATATATATATGATATATATAGGTCTCTATTTTCACACACATTGCATATGTTACATTTTTGATTGACACCCAAAAAAACACTCATGAACCCACACACTATATCTCTCTACGTTTGTATCTCTCACACACAACCCCACATAGGTGGTGTACATACACGAAGAGAATAGGTGCACATACTCATGCTTCGTGCCCAGCCACACCCGCGCAGGTACATGGTGGAGCTCATTTCTGTACGAAATGGCAGCCCACGTGCTAATTTGAACGCGTGTAGCGGTTGTTTACCTACGGAGGTCGTGTACCACGCGTGCACAAAACAAAGTTCGACTTGATGCGTTGGTGCATTATTTTTAAATAAAGTTATATCGCTCAATGGCACATACACAGAATATAAAACGATTTTTATGGAGAAAAAGGTAGTCCGCTCCACTATATACAATGGAGCCTGCCTGCCTGGGTTTGTCTCTCTTCAGAGTATCTCACACAAGGCGGCGGTGGCCTCTCTCTCTCACCGTTGGTCACTGATCCGGCCATATCCCGTCCACCGGCGGAAAGGGAGGATGTGCATCGTTTCTCCGTTCGACGGTGCCGAGGCAGCACCTCTCGATCTATGGTACCCGCCATTCTCTCTGACCAAGCTCCGGCGCGGTAGGGCCTATGCCACCTGCTCGCTGCCACAGTATGGGCAGATCCCGCCCGCCGCCGCTCACCTAGTTACATCCCGACGACCCCCAGGTATCCCCTCCGGCCTTGCTCCACTGCCCGTCTTCCCACGTCACTGCATGTGGAAAATCTTGCATGTGGATCTAACATAGTTCTTTGCCCGCAACGTAGCTCGTCCGGCGTACTTTCCATATTGCAATCTCGTCCTTACACCATTTTAGACAAAAACAACCGGGTTGTTATCTTCCCTTAGGACATGTATGCTCTTTTTTGTCGTCGCATGTGTCATCAACTGTTATTGGCCAGTAATTGTTTCCTTTCTACCTCTTTTTTTTTGCAAACAGGGCTATCCATTTCACCTTGTTGCTATTGCGACCTTTTGGTGAACTGCACAAATCACTTTTTTCTTAAGAGTGTTTTGCAGTTGTACTAAAATGTCACATGGGCAACGTCTACATTTTAGTGCGACTGCACAAAGGGAGATTGGTTTTTCTCTATCCTCCTCATCCAACTCCGAGCCTAATCTTCTCCAACTATTTGCTTAATCTTCTCCAACTAGTTAGTCTTAAGAGAGACTGCAAAGATGATCGGCTTCTATTTGTGTGTTTATTGTTTCTTCAGCAGTCCTCTATTATCGTAATCACACTTAATATCTTTGGAACAGGGACGCTCAGCTCTATTTTAGTGGAACTGCACAAAATGATCGGAATGTTGCATGCTCCAGACAGCTACTTTTTTTCCCAACATGCCTTGTTGATTTAGACAGAGCTGGGGGGACGTTCCTGCCAATGAAAGCATGGATCAATTTTAATTTAACACCTTCTCACAACTTTGTCTTCAGTTGTGATGTAAATATTAGCTCTGATCTGCTAATCATTGAGATGCATTAGCAAGGAAGTTAGTTTTTTATTGTTTCCGAAAGAGCATCGATGGCAAGACATACGAAACAAAAGCTGAAAGCTTAGAGCATTGTACAATTTCATGTCACTAGAAAATTATTTGTATAGTACGTCAATTATGTAACAAATGTTGGAATCTTGATAGCATTGCCAGAAGCCTCTTCAGCATCTGGGTCCATGTGCCATGCACAAAATTATAATTCCTCCGTTCCTAAATATTTGTATTTTTTACAAATTTCAAATGGACATATTTTAGAGTGTAGATTCACTCAGTTTGCTTCGTATGTAGTCACTCGTTGAAATCTCAAGAAAGACAAATACTCCATAGTATATTTAAGAACGGAGGGAGTAGTGCACAACCGCATGGGAGACTCAGCCCGGTTGTTGCACCACACTAATAGTGAGTAGTAATGAGCAGCCAAATCATAAGCCCCACCTTTCCCACCGTAAGTGTAACGCCCACGATGCGGCTATATCTCCCACGTGTCGAGGCACGACTTAGAGGCATAACCGCATTGTGGTTTTGTCGCAAGAAGGGTCATCTTCACACAATCCCATGTAATGAACAAGAATGGGATAAAGAGTTGGCTTACAATCGCCACTTCACACAAAACTTAAATAAATCATACATCAATCAGAATACACACATAGGTCCGACTACGGAACCAAAAGAAAAGAAGACAACCCAACTGCTAGATCCCTGATCGTCCCGACTGGGCTCCACTACTGATCAAAAAGAAAAGAAACAACACAACGAACAAGATCTTCATCGAGCTCCCAATTGAGCTCGGTTGCGACACCTGCGCTGGTATCCTCGACACCTGCAACTGTTTGGAAGTATCTGTGAGTCACGAGGACTCAGCAATCTCACACCCGCGAGATCAAGACTATTTAAAGGAAAGGATGGGGTAATGAGGTGGAGCTGCAGCAAGCACTAGCATATATGGTGGCTAACATACGCAAATAGAGCGAGAAGAGAAGCAACGTAACTGTCGTGAACTAGCAATGATCAAGAAGTGATCCTGAACTCCTACTTACGTCAAACATAACCCAGAAACCGTGTTCACTTCCCGGACTCCGCCGAGAAGAGACCATCACGGCTACACACGCGGTTGATGCGTTTTAATTAAGGTCAAGTGTCAAGTTCTCTAACACCGGATATTAACAAATTCCCATCTGCCACATAACCACGGGCACGGCTCTCGAAAGTTTATACCCTGCAGGGGTGTCCCAACTTAGCCCATTATAAGCTCTCACGGTCAACGAAGGGTAAACCTTCTCCCAGGAAGACCCGATCAGTCTCGGAATCCCGGTTTACAAGACATTTCGACAATGGTAAAACAAGACCAGCAAAGCCGCCCGAATGTGCCGACAAATCCCGATAGGAGCTGCACATATCTCGTTCTCAGGGCACACCGGATTGTCCAAGCTTTCGGTAGGCCAGCCCAGAGTTGCCCCTGGTGGCCACCGGCGACTGACGGGTTGGACCAACACTCAGAGGAGCACTGGCCCGGGGGTTTAAAATAAAGATGACCCTTGAGTCTGTAGAACCCAAGGGAAAAAGGCTTAGGTAGGCAAATGGTAAAACCAAGGTTGGGCCTTGCTGGAGGAGTTTTATTCAAAGCGAACTGTCAAGGGGGTCCCATAAATCACCCAACTGCGTAAGGAACGCAAAATCAAGGAACATAACACCGGTATGACGGAAACTAGGGCGGCAAGAGTGGAACAAAACACCAGGCATAAGGCCGAGCCTTCCACCCTTTACCAAGTATATAGATGCATTAATTAAATAAGAGATATTGTGATATCCCAACATAAACATAAACCAACATGGAGCAATCTTCATCTTCTCCTGCAACTAGCAACGCTATAAGAGGGACTGAGCAAAAGCGGTAACATAGCCAAACAACGGTTTGCTAGGAAGGGTGAAAAGGTTAGGGGCTGACATGGCAGTATGGGAGGCATGATATAGCAAGTGGTAGGTAGCGCAGCATGGCAAAAGAACGAGCAACTAGCAAAGCAAAGATAGAAGTGATTTCGAGGGTATGGTCATCTTGCCTGAGATCCCGCTAGGAAGAAGAGCGAGTCCATGAAGAAGACAAACAGATGTAGTCGAACGAATCCTCACAACTCCGGAACGAAACCGAAGCTAACGAGAGAAGCAACCCGGAAAGAAACAAACAACATAGTAAACAACCATCACAGAAACATGGCATGATGCACAATCAAGTATGATGCATGTCCGGTTTAATGAGGCATGGCATGGCAAAGTGCAAACGAGTTGCAAATTGACGAAACACCACATTCCAGTTATTTAGTTCACTCTTGTTTATGTACCCAACAATATTAAATGTTATTAAACATGGCAAGGGGTGAAGCATAAGTAAACTAACTATTTTAGGCAATTTAAATGAGGCCGGAACAACAAACGACAATACCGGAAAATCCCCATATGTCATTTAGCAATTTTAATGCAAACATCAATTTTAGACATTTTAAATGTTGTTATCATGATGCGAATGACATATGCAAGTTTTAAGCAATTTTATGAAAATGTTGACATGAGCATGTTATGAAGCATTTGTCACCGTGGTGGAAGAAAGGGGTGCCACGACAACGAATCCGAAAATGATGCCACGGCAACATATCGGTTCCGGTAGCTCATGGAGATACCGGCGCAAAAGAGAATTGTGCGGATGTGTGAAACACGCAAGAGAATGGGTACTCCCGGTTACCGGGTTCCCACGGTTCGACGGCATGGCAAGGTAACGAGTGACAGCGTGCGACGAACAAGTCGGGCACGTTGCAAACGCAGGCAACTCAGACAACACATGCTTTCGTTCCACGGACGTCGACTCGGGTTATACCTTCGAGGCGTGACTTTTCGGAACGGATCAAGTTCGTAGAGGAAGTAGTTGTACATGGCGACGGTATTAGAAGTAGTGGTTCACATCTCGCAATCGTGCAAACTCCGTAGATGTTCGGGGTCGTCGGTAGAGGTACTTGACGCAATCCATGCAAACGGTGCTTGTTCGGGCATTGGTGTTGACGAAGGTGTACTTGGCCAACGTAGTGGTACTCGACGTCTTGTCGAACCCAAGCGACGGTAGTCGTACACGACGCGTTGTGGAAGTAGTTGAACTCGCGGTCTTCGCGGCGATGGTAGTCGTACACGTATTGATGAGGTACTTGACGTTTCGGTGTGTAGTCATTCGAGCGTCCGTGTGGTCTTGCCGATTTCAAGGGGTCTCGGTAGAGGCCATGGCACTCCCTGGTGGCACCGAGGTGGTCTAGTAGCAGCAGCAAGGGCGTCGGGGAGGTGATGGCCGTGGCGGGACTTGGCGCACGGAGGAGGTTCGAGGCGGCAGCGTTGAGGAGGAACACCGGCGACGCGGCTGCGGGTACCAAGAGGAATGGCTCCGACGGACAGAGCCGGAGACGAGGTGCAGGAGGGCGGAGAGGGACTCGGCGGGATGGCCTGAACCTGCTGCTGATGGCGCTCGTGGCCATGGGACGCGGAAGCCGAGGTCAAAGGCGAGGCGCGGTGGAGGTTCGAGCGCGGCGTGTCTCCGGCGGTTGAGGCCGAATGGAGGGAGGAGGCAGAGGAAGCAGCGGGTAAGGCGATGCCTCGCTGGACTTGGCGCGGCCGCGGACGAGGGCTGGAGGCGGCCAGCTGCAGGATGCAGGGCACGGAGGCGGCGCCATGGAGCTTGGCGAGGCGACGGGGACGGCGGCATGGACGGGCAGAAGGCGCTCGGGCTGCGAGAGGCGGGCGCTGGTCGTGGTCGCTGGTGATGGAGGCGGAGCAGAGGACAAGCGAAGCAGAGGAGGCGGTGGCGGACGCGGGCGGCAGTGCACTCCGGCGGCGGGGCTCGCCGGATCAAGGACGCGGGGGGAAGCTCCTGGAGGCTGGCACGCTGGGGAATCGGGTGCGGGGCTCCTCCCCTGGCTCGAGGTGTTTACGACGCTGAGGGGGAGCGTGAGGGAGAGATCGAGAGGAGAGGAGTCGGTCTCCTGGCAGCTAGGGTTAGACAGGGCGCGGGCTGGGCCTTAGAGCTGCGGCTACAGGATGGGCCGGCCTGGGAGGCTGGCTGGGCTCTCTCCCCTTCTTCCTTCTTTTCTCCCAGAACAGAAAATATGAAAGAAGAAAAGGGGAAGAAAGGAAGTGTTAGGGATAGAATTTGCGCGGGAGGTTAATTTTTCCGGAATCATAAAAATGAGCTTGAACAAAAAAAATAGAAGTGGCCTGAACGAATTTTAAATTCAAACTCTTTGAATTTAATTCAAATGGTTTGAACTAGAACAAGGTTTTAGAAGTGTCCAAAAATGTTCGGATTTTTGGTGGAGCTCCGGGAAATGAAGAAAGAATTTAGGGCAGAGTTTGGAGACCAAACTTGAAGCAGAAAAGCACGGAATTATTATGCAAATGTGTTATGATTAGTTCCAAGGTTAATGGAATATTTATAATAGCTCAATAAATATTAGGAGGATATGTTATAAAGAGAAATCACCATGTGAATTCCCTCGATTTAAATGGATCGAAGATCCAAGCAATTTACTTGGTTGAGTTACTTTAAAAAAAATTAATGACATGATGGCATGATGACATGATGCAATGAAAAATAAAAGAGCAAGCACAAAAGAAACACACGACGATCACGAAAATAAGGAAGTCTTCTGAAGCGTCGGTCTCGGGGCGTTACAACACTCCACCACTACAAGAGGATCTCGTCCCGAGATCTAGGATGGCACCGGAAAAAAACGGAAGAGGAAGAGAAGAGGTAAAACTAATTGCTTCTTAGACAATGAGTGAAACCAAAGAACCTTGAGAGGTTGCAAAACTTGAAGAAAAGACACGACGGAGGTGAACAAAAATTTAAAACACTCCGTTCCGCAAGAGGAACAAGGAACATTACAAGAACCTTGTAGGTTGAAAGACATAAGAAAAAGGGTTACAAAGGACAAGAAGTATATGCAAGCACTCCGGTTGAAATAAGATGTACAAGGAACGATAAGGATCAATTACAACAACACTCCGGTTGGAAATGGAAGGCATAGAATATGAACTTGGCAAAAGAAAGCACTTGGATGAGACTCCGGTTAAAACTAGATAGAGAAGGAATAAGATTAATATAATTTGGGCAGCACTCCGATAGAAAATGGAAGGAATTTGAACATGATCTTGACAAGATGAGAGGATACTCGATGAAATTAACAACACATTGCCTCCGGAACTGATGAAAGAATGGCACAAGGGGTAAGAAAGATTTCAGGCCGCACTCCGATTGAGGAAGGAGACAAAACTTGATAAGATGAGAGAACTCGAATGAAAACACGACACTCCGGCTAAACGGATAAGAAAGGAAAAATTACATGATCTTGAGAAAACAAGATGATTGGTCGAAGAGAGCAACATCACAAAGCCTCCGGAAACAATGCATGATAGTTAGATAGTTGGAGTGAATAGAACGAAGAATGAAACCAACATCTCCTACCATAAATGAATTTTAAGGAGCATCCTTACGAAGTAGGATTGAACGGAGTTGTTGGAAAACCAACAACGAAAAGAATAAGCTTGTAGTGGGCTTATGGGAACATCCCAACATTATGAGGTGACAAACGGCCACTAAAGGAAACCATTGATTTGATTGAGAGCACCAAAGAGATGAAAAACTTCTTCACCGAGATGAGAAGGAGAAAGTTGGATCATAGATATGCACCACAAATAGCTACATTCCTTAGGGAAGGCTGTAGGTGAAACATGACACAAGATAAATCCAACGAAGAGATTGGTGGATTTAAAATATCTCATTCTTGACAACATGTGAATCATGAAACGCGAACTCAAACTGTCAAGAATGACATAACACCACCTCAAATGATAAGGTAGAACGAATTGCACTTCGGAATGCAAGATGAAGAATGCTTGAACTCCTCAAAACAAGACATGTGTTGAGCACCATGTCTATTTTAGAGTATAGCTTGACGGATCTTAACTCCGAGAAGATCTTGAAGAACAATTGAAGAATGAAAAGAATCCCTGATGAACCACCATGTAGCCTCCATGAAGAACTCCAGTAATAAAAGAATGATCAAACGAAAGGGAAAGTTGAAAAGAAATCCGGGAGAAGCCTTGCAATGATTTAGGTGGAACTTCGCGACGAGATAATGCAGAAAGCTTGGAACTCCGGAAAAGAAAAAAATGAATCAACTTGGAACCGAGAATTTGATATCATGAACGAACTCCGGAAGAAGGAATTAATCACTTGGAGGAAACAAGAATAAGAATTACATTACGCGTATCCTTCACCAATTTAGATTGATGACAAGCAACGGATCTTGCATACTACTTATTCTCGTAGAAAGGATTAAGATAGATATTGCGCAAACTTGTGAAGGTCTTCATCGAACCACCGGTAGGATTAGAAAGAACGAATAAATTGATATGATAACGAAGGAAGAGAAATCTTGAACGAACCACCGCGAGAATTGAAAATGAAAGTAGCAAAGGCACGATTCAGCGGAAAGAATTAGAAAAAGAATGAAGATACTTGACAGAATTTAGATACACGAGAACGAAGAGATCATGGACTGATTAGAGGATATTTGAGTGATGCACCGGTATGATTTGGAGAACGAGAGCTGAAAGCTTGAATGAATAATTCTGAGATGATGGGCTCCGAAGAATCAAACTGAAAAGACTTGTGAAATGCTCCGGGTGGGTCAAAATAATTCTCACAATCGAAACAATTATGAGAGGATGGCATAAGCTAGAACTATGAATCTTCAAGAGAACGGATCAAGATTTAGGAGAAATTCTTCTTCGGTCTTCAAATGTTGAGAATGATGATGCGAAACACCACCAAGAATTGTTGAGGCACTCCGGAACAATGGATAATAAAAATGATGAACCAACGATGAAAGAATTTAAAAGATCTTGGAGAAAGACATTTGACTGATGATAATTCATTCTTACGTCAAACTTCCAAAAGAATTTGGGAATATCTCTAGAAAAATTAGAAGAGTCAGGTAAGATCCTGGGAAAAGACCTGTGGGTTAGGGCCCACTGAAAAGAACCACCGTTGAAATGATTACTTGAAAAGGAGATTGCACCGGTTGAACGATTTAAAAGAAAGATTGCACCGGTTGAATTGAATGGCTTGAATGAGATAACAACCTCGAAATAGCTTGAACGGATCTTGAATGAAAACACGAATCTCCTGAGATATCTTCAACACTCCGGAACACATGAATGGCGAGAAGTGGATGATTAAGAGGTACACCGGCATGAGAAAACATTTGAAACAAGGAAAGGAATGTGACCAACATTGAAGGCTTGAATTTAGTCTACCGGAGAAGAAAAAGAATGAAGAATGATAAATTTGAAGAACATCTTCATGAGAACCACCGGGTAAGAACATTGATTGAAAGAATGAAGGGACTTCACATGAATAAAATAGATACTTGGTTAAGAAATCTGAATCCTTGAAGAAAAAGGGTGGGAGGGCGGGAAAAACAAAGGCAATTTGGGACAGATGAAACAAACAACGTTGAGAAAACTTATTATTGATCTTTCGAATGGGGAGAATGATGGGATCCACTTGAAGAGAAGCACACCGGTTTAAAAGAATTAATAAGACAACCTCGATGATCGAAAGGATTAGTATTCACATAGCAATATGAGAACACCGTTTAGGAAAGGTAAGGATTCAACATTTGACTTCGAAGCAACTCGAATACCACAAATAAAAACAAAACAAAGGATTGGCTCAGGAAATAAGCCGGAACAAACATATGATAGAGATTTCGTCCAAAGTTTTCGTGGTGGGGCCCACACGGGCTCGATCGTACAGCACCATCATGTACAAGGCAGTGCACATGACATACGAAGCGTCCCCGAGTCGGCATAGCCAAGGACTCTTTAAGACACTACGAGACCACTGTAAAACCAACCGTGTACAGGCGGACCACTAGACGTCGAACCCCAATCTCATATCATGCGTCTGTCGGAAAGATATCCTAAGAGCTACTAGAATTCCCACTTATAAACTCCCGAAACTTTCTGGTTATCCAATCAGGTGTTGGGGATACAGGGGACACAAAATATATCACCCAAACTAACAATACCTAGATCCAGCTGTATCCATCCGTCAACACATAACCAAGAAACCTTTGGAAATCGTTTACCTCAACCTTCGAAAAGCATCCGTTATACTAGTTATGGCAATACTCCCGAACTCCCGCCCCAGTACTAGGTGGCGTCGAGGTGATCTCACCAACAACTGCATAAAAGAGATTTTCGATATCGGCAAAACTCAGGTATTCCAGAACTGCAACGATAAAATTGTGACGACAACACCTTGGAGCTCAACTCCCCGGGACACTGCCACAACCCCTAAATGTCAGGAGGCACCAAGAACAATGTTCTCGTCACAAAACCATCGGAACGATTCAAAGATACCCACGTGATCCTAAATTTTTTTTAGTGAAATTTGAGGAGAGAAGAGTCGAAACTTCTACGTCAGGAGTCCTCACCAGAGCGACGAAGGGACTGAGGAGTAAAAAGAATCCTACTCTCCGATATATATAATCCTAAGACTCAAAACATCTTTGTTCTAGACTCAACAACGCCAGCGATTCGATCAAGCAGGGGGCTCCTAAGTCGGGGATGGCTCTGATTACCAACTTGTAACGCCCACGATGCGGCTATATCTCCCACGTGTTGAGGCACGACTTAGAGGCATAACCGCATTGTGGTTTTATCGCAAGAAGGGTCATCTTCACACAATCCCATGTAATGAACAAGAATGGGATAAAGAGTTGGCTTACAATCGCCACTTCACACAAAACTTAAATAAATCATACATCAATCAGAATACACACATAGGTCCGACTACGGAACCAAAAGAAAAGAAGACAACCCAACTGCTAGATCCCTGATCGTCCCGACTGGGCTCCACTACTGATCAAAAAGAAAAGAAACAACACAACGAATAAGATCTTCATCGAGCTCCCAATTGAGCTCGGTTGCGACACCTGCGCTGGTATCCTCGACACCTGCAACTGTTTGGAAGTATCTGTGAGTCACGAGGACTCAGCAATCTCACACCCGCGAGATCAAGACTATTTAAGCTTAAAGGAAAGGATGGGGTAATGAGGTGGAGCTGCAGCAAGCACTATCATATATGGTGGCTAACATACGCAAATAGAGCGAGAAGAGAAGCAACGGAACGGTCGTGAACTAGCAATGATCAAGAAGTGATCCTGAACTCCTACTTACGTCAAACATAACCCAGAAACCGTGTTCACTTCCCGGACTCCGCCGAGAAGAGACCATCACGGCTACACACGCGGTTGATGCGTTTTAATTAAGGTCAAGTGTCATGTTCTCTACAACCGGATATTAACAAATTCCCATCTGCCACATAACCGCGGGCACGGCTCTCGAAAGTTTATACCCTGCAGGGGTGTCCCAACTTAGCCCATTATAAGCTCTCACGGTCAACGAAGGATAAACCTTCTCCCAGGAAGACCTGATCAGTCTCGGAATCCCGGTTTACAAGACATTTCGACAATGGTAAAACAAGACCAGCAAAGGCGCCCGAATGTGCCGACAAATCCCGATAGGAGCTGCACATATCTCGTTCTCAGGGCACACCGGATTGTCCAAGCTTCTGGTAGGCCAGCCCAGAGTTGCCCCTGGTGGCCACCGGCGACTGACGGGTTGGACCAACACTCAGAGGAGCACTGGCCCGGGGGTTTAAAATAAAGATGACCCTTGAGTCTGCAGAACCCAAGGGAAAAAGGCTTAGGTAGGCAAATGGTAAAACCAAGGTTGGGCCTTGCTGGAGGAGTTTTATTCAAAGCAAACTGTCAAGGGGGTCCCATAAATCACCCAACCGCGTAAGGAACACAAAATCAAGGAACATAACACCGGTATGACGGAAACTAGGGCGGCAAGAGTGGAACAAAACACCAGGCATAAGGCCGAGCCTTCCACCCTTTACCAAGTATATAGATGCATTAATTAAATAAGAGATATTGTGATATCCCAACATAAACATAAACCAACATGGAGCAATCTTCTTCTTCTCCTGCAACTAGCAACGCTATAAGAGGGGCTGAGCAAAAGCGGTAACATAGCCAAACAACGGTTTGCTAGGAAGGGTGAAAAGGTTAGGGGCTGACATGGCAGTATGGGAGGCATGATATAGCAAGTGGTAGGTAGCGCAGCATGGCAAAAGAACGAGCAACTAGCAAAGCAAAGATAGAAGTGATTTCGAGGGTATGGTCATCTTGCCTGAGATCCCGCTAGGAAGAAGAGCGAGTCCATGAAGAAGACAAACGGATGTAGTCGAACGAATCCTCACAACTCTGGAACGAAACCGAAGCTAACGAGAGAAGCAACCCGGAAAGAAACAAACAACATAGTAAACAACCATCACAGAAACATGGCATGATGCACAATCAAGTATGATGCATGTCCGGTTTAATGAGGCATGGCATGGCAAAGTGCAACAAACAACACTACAAATTAAGTGGTGCTCAATATGCAACGAGTTGCAAATTGACGAAACACCACATTCCAGTTATTTAGTTCGCTCTTGTATATGTACCCAACAATATTAAATGTTATTAAACATGGCAAGGGGTGAAGCATAAGTAAACTAACTATTTTAGGCAATTTAAATGAGGCCGGAACAACAAACGACAATACCGGAAAATCCCCATATGTCATTTAGCAATTTTAATGCAAACATCAATTTTAGACATTTTAAATGTTGTTATCATGATGCGAATGACATATGCAAGTTTTAAGCAATTTTATGAAAATGTTAACATGAGCATGTTATGAAGCATTTGTCACCGTGGTGGAAGAAAGGGGTGCCACGGCAACGAATCCGAAAATGATGCCACGGCAACATATCGGTTCCGGTAGCTCATGGAGGTACCAGCGCAAAAGAGAATTGTGCGGATGTGTGAAACACGCAAGAGAATGGGTACTCCCGGTTACCGGGTTCCCACGGTTTGACGGCATGGCAAGGTAACGAGTGACAGCGTGCGACGAACAAGTCGGGCACGGTGCAAACGCAGGCAACTCAAACAACACATGCTTTCGTTCCACGGACGTCGACTCGGGTTATACCTTCGAGGCGTGACTTTTCGGAATGGATCAAGTTCGTAGAGGAAGTAGTTGTACACGGCGACGGTATTAGAAGTAGTGGTTCACATCTCGCAATCGTGCAAACTCCGTAGATGTTCGGGGTCGTCGGTAGAGGTACTTGACGCAATCCATGCAAACGGTGCTTGTTCGGGCATCGGTCTTGACGAAGGTGTACTTGGCCAACGTAGTGGTACTCGACGTCTTGTCGAACCCAAGCGACGGTAGTCGTACACGACGCGTTGTGGAAGTAGTTGAACTCGCGGTCTTCGCGGCGACGGTAGTCGTACACGTATTGACGAGGTACTTGACGTTTCGGTGTGTAGTCGTTCGAGCGTCCGTGTGGTCTTGCCGATTTCAAGGGGTCTCGGTAGAGGCCATGGCACTCCCTGGTGGCACCGAGGTGGTCTAGCAGCAGCAGCAAGGGCGTCGGGGAGGTGATGGCCATGGCGGGACTTGGCGCACAGAGGAGGTTCGAGGCGGCAGCGTTGAGGAGGAACACCGGCGACGCGGCTGCGGGCACCAAGAGGAATGGCTCCGACGGACAGAGCCGGAGACGAGGTGCAGGAGGGCGGAGAGGGACTCGGCGGGATGGCCTGAACCTGCTGCTGATGGCGCTCGTGGCCATGGGACGCGGAAGCCGAGGTCAAAGGCGAGGCGCGGTGGAGGTTCGAGCGCGGCGTGTCTCCGGCGGTTGAGGCCGAATGGAGGGAGGAGGCAGAGGAAGCAGCGGGTAAGGCGACGCCTCGCTGGACTTGGCGTGGCCGCGGACGAGGGCTGGAGGCGGCCAGCTGCAGGATGCAGGGCACGGAGGCGGCGCCATGGAGCTTGGCGAGGCGACGGGGACGGCGGCATGGACGGGCAGAAGGCGCTCGGGCTGCGAGAGGCGGGCGCTGGTCGTGGTCGCCGGCGATGGAGGCGGAGCAGAGGACAAGCGAAGCAGAGGAGGTGGTGGCGGACGCGGGCGGCAGTGCACTCCAGCGGCGGGGCTCGCCGGATCAAGGACGCGGGGGGAAGCTCCTGGAGGCTGGCACGCTGGGGAATCGGGTGCGGGGCTCCTCCCCTGGCTCGAGGTGTTTACGGCGCTGAGGGGGAGCGCGAGGGAGAGATCAAGAGGAGAGGAGTCGGTCTCTTGGCGGCTAGGGTTAGAGAGGGCGCGGGCTGGGCCTTAGAGCTGCGGCTACAGGATGGGCCGGCCTGGGAGGCTGGCTGGGCTCTCTCCCCTTCTTCCTTCTTTTCTCCCAGAACAGAAAATATGAAAGAAGAAAAGGGGAAGAAAGGAAGTGTTAGGGATAGAATTTGCGCGGGAGGTTAATTTTTCCGGACTCATAAAAATGAGCTTGAACCAGAAAAAATAGAAGTGGCCTGAACGAAGTTTAAATTCAAACTCTTTGAATTTAATTCAAATGGTTTGAACTAGAACAAGGTTTTAGAAGTGTCCAAAAATGTTCGGAAAATGAAGAAAGAATTTAGGGCAGAGTTTGGAGACCAAACTTGAAGCAGAAAAGCATGGAATTATTATGCAAATGTGTGATGATTAGTTCCAAGGTTAATGGAATATTTATAATAGCTCCATAAATATTAGGAGGATATGTTATAAAGAGAAATCACCATGTGAATTCCCTCGATTTAAATGGATCGAAGATCCAAGCAATTTACTTGGTTGAGTTACTTTAAAAAAAAATTAATGACATGATGGCATGATGACATGATGCAATGAAAAATAAAAGAGCAAGCACAAAAGAAACACACGGCGATCACGAAAATAAGGAAGTCTTCTGAAGCATCGGTCTCGGGGCGTTACAGTAAGTTGCTCGGAAGAAGCAACCATCAATACGCTCTAAAGTCTCTCTGGTGGTGGAAATGCATGGAGAGAAATGCATCAGAATGAAGCGCGCCCTGTAAACTGTGACAGAGGGAGGAGTAGTATGAGGCCTTGTTTGGATCACCGTTTCTCTTTTGAATACACTTGTAAAAATAAACACATGCATCCGTCGTTTCAATTCCGGCTGGAATTTGCACAATGGCCAGTAACTTACAGGTGTAAGTTATACTCCTCCGTATTGAAATACAACCATTCCAAGCATGGCCTGAAGGTGCAAAACCAAGTACGCGTATGGCCAGTCGGTCAATGCACTTCCTCTTGGGATATCACTGACATGTGAGACCGGAGTGTGAGCAAACCGATCTCAATTGACGGCAAAATTTCGAACCCGCCGTTCCTTGAGAGAGACGAGGAGCGAGAACACACAGACGGGCTCGCACAGAGGCCAAGATATATTCGAGCATGGTTGATCGATATCATCATTACATGTTCGATGTTTTTTAACACTACCATTGGGCTGCCGTTTTCCGCCCTTCTCCCGAATAAATGTGTACTTTATCAGAGATTAAAATAAAATAAGAGTACAGACGCTCCACCATGCGGTTCTAGTAGTAGTACTACTTGTACAACTATGAACCTTGCGCTTGGCTCTTCGCCTCTTCGTGAAGTCAAACAATGATGGTACTCCGCATGTTGGGTACTACAGTGTATGCCTGTGGCAATCTGACACCGAATGAACTGCTTCATGTCCACCGCCTGGGAGAGGGTAGGTTGCATTAGTCAAAAGGCGTAAGCGAGCTTCACCTTGTCCTGCAAGCTTCTCCTCGTTCTGCGAGTTGACGAGACACACCAAAAAGTAGTGCTAGTCCATACTCCCGCCTTTCCGGTTAATATGGCTTAATCTTTTTGCGGGTAAATGAGAGAGCTTTATTCATATATAAGCATTCTTAGGACGATCAGCCAAGAGACTGGTCACTAGGAAGTGAGGTACCCCGCAAAAAAAGAAGAAGGAAGCGAGGTGTTTCATCAAGCCATCTCTCGGCCACATTCAAAGTGCAGCAAGCACGGTTCGCACAAAGATGCGTCGCAAGGTTTGCTGACCTGTTTACATGCTGAATAACAAAAAAAGAGGAAATATTACCGAGCGCTCCTATTTGTAAAAGGATCTGAGCCAGAATTAAGCGAGAATTGTGGCGAGTGTTCCATGCAATCAACTTCCATTATCACATGCGAGAACCCTCGAAGAGAATCAAATGTGTTGAAGATTGCTTTATCACATTTTTAAAATATAATAAGAGTGCAGACGCTCCTCCATCTGATTCCTAGTATAGTATAGTACATACCTCTATAGTAGTAGTACTAGTACTAGTAAACTTTGCGCTTGGTTGTTCGCCTCTTCGGGAAGTCGAACAATAATACTAGTACTAGTATAGTGTATGCTTCTGGCAATCTGACAGCGAATCAACTGTTGCACGTCCACCGCCTGAGCGAGGGAGAGCTTGCATTAGTCAAAAGTTTCTCCATGTCCTGCGAGCCACCGCGCGCAAGCTTCTCCCGTCCTGCAAGCTTCTCCTCGTTTGGCAAGTTGACGGGACACAACAAAGTAATGCTAGTCCATACTGCCTCCTTTTCGGTTAATATGGCTTAATTTTAAACGAGATAAATACACTGTCTGTCACTGTATATTTGTAAAAATACGGTCAGTGGACTTCATAATATGCTCATTGCGCTCAATATATTCATTTTCCGGTGTTTATACGGTAACTAGCTCACCCTGGCTGAGTATGTGTGTGCATGCACGTGTAGGTTGAGCACTTGAGCGTGACCGTGTGTGTTCCGTCATGTGCTCGGACATGCATGCACTAGGGCGTCGCGCGCGTTTTTGCGTCCATGTGTACATGTGACTGTTGCATGCATGCACGAAGTTGTAGTCCCTTACATTCACATGTTCATAAGTCAATGCTTTGTCAAAACGTTGCATGCAAGGTTTAATCATTCGTTGATGCATTCCCGATATTAATACGTTGGTAAAGACAATTTCTTGAGGAAAACGAGCCCATGAATTGAGTACAAAGGGGACCAATAAGCCAGGACGGAGGGAGTACCAGTAGTGAAACAGAAGGAGGGAGTAGGTACTAGTAGTACAGTACTACATAACAACGTGCAGTAACAAAATTCCACTATGCGCATCCTGTCTACTCACGTGTCATGCAAGAAAATAGAGATAAGTACAAGTGAGACTTAGGAACGGTCATACACGTAGGGGGAGTACGTGTAGGGGCCACTAAGGAGCAGTCAAATCACACAGTAAGTTAGTCGTAAGAAGCAACCATCATTTCACTCTTCAATGACACATACGCAATATAAAATGGTTGATATGGAGAGAAAAAGAAAACCACTATATATACACTAGCAGGAGCCTAAGCTACAAGCCTGCTTGCTTGGGTTGCTCTCTTCACAAGCATAGAACGATGGTGGCCACACCGCTGGTCACATACCCAGCCTGATCCCACCGCTGGGGGCAGGGAACAATGTTCTGCGTGGACGCGGTCGACATCGGCGAGGGAGAAAACCCACAGTGGGTGCGTCCCAATCGGGGGTCCCCGCGGTATGGGCTGATGCCGCCTCCCAACCGCCCTTCTAGCTACAGCCCGACGTCCCAGGTAGTACATCTTCCTTTTGGATCCGGCTTGCTCCACTGCCGCAGCTCCCCACGTAGCTCCATCTCCATGTCGATCTTTCTCTACTTCTGCCGGCTTCTATTTGTGATGATTTTATGTCTCATGAACTAGTGCCAGTACTATTATTCTAATCACACTTCTTCAATATCTTTGCCATCAGGGATGCTCAGCTCGATTTTAGTGGAACTGCACAAAAGCATCGTATGACCCGAGGGTGCCAGCCGTCTTTCCTTCGACAGGTTCTACCTAGCCAGGAAATTAAATCCTGTTTACGGTTTAGGGTTTAAGTCGTAGTGACCCCATCAGTAGTTTTTCTTTTGTACACGTTCTCACAACTTTTGTCTTTAGTTGTGAAGTAAAAATTGGTTATGATCTGTGAATCATTGAGATGCATCAGCATGCATGTTAGTTTTCCTTTGTATTTGATGGAATGTTGTAACGGGGCAACCTTGGAGTAGGAATGAAAATGGAGTGGAAAGTTTCCCGTTTTTCCGGAGAAAAAATGGAAACGGAGAGAAACCAACGTTTCGTTTCGTTGGATCGCGCCATCGAGCAAAACCAACGTTTAAATCATGTCTGTCGCATTCGTGTCTCACCCTCCTCCACGGCTCCACCCCACACGGTCGCTCGGCATGCCACTCACCCAAACCGAGTATACGATAACTTTCCCGCCTGCTTGTCGATGGATCGCGCCATGGAGTACTAGCACTACTAGAAGAGATTGATGAGTTGGGGGAGGACAGCTAGCTGCAGCACGGACTCCTAAGAACTTTTTACATGCATGTTGTGGCCGACTATTGCGACCTTTGAACGCGGAGCAGTCACGTGCACTGGGAAGCGGCACGGGCGACGCTCTCTCGACGGCGCGCCACTTCAATGCCGGCGCCAGTGAGAGGTGCGTCCGCTCTGGCCGGGCATGAATGCGGCACTGACCGTTTCGGGTGGGAAGCACGCGCGGGTGATGAAGAGGGTTCGGGTTGGTCAGGAGCGGGCGTGGCAGCGGTCCGGACGCCCGCAAACAAGAGATGTTGTACGTTAATATTGCTGTGTATATAATTAACAACGTAAATAATGTGCCAGTTGGACAAATATGATTGGAGATGGAGATGGAATTTTACGTAAACACGGATATGCATGTCTATGTCTTTTTTTTGCGGGAACAAACTTGTATTACTCACGTCGCCAGGCTACACTCAGAGTTACAAAGTTCGACAATGCCATCAGGGCTTGAACCTAGCCAAACAGCGATACGGCCACTAATCCTACCATAATGAGCTAAAGTATGACTGACAATGTTGTTGTTTCGTCAAACATGAGCAATACAAGTATTTCGGAGTGCCATGAGCGATCTAATCTCACGCACCAAAAAACCAAACCAAGTTCTATCAAGATCTTCATTCCTAATCCGCACCATATTTGTAGCTTCAAGGTAGTCGGTCTCGATATTGATATTTGGAGCTTAGAGTCCCCATGTACTTTATTATATTAATATAATTTACTGTAGAAATACGGTGTGTGGGTCAAAAAAAAAAGATTACTCCACTGCAATGCGAGCGACAAACCCTCTTTGATGGTGACCAATTCTGCTTCCAGTGCGTTCGCACAATAACACAAGCTTCTACATGAAGAGAAAATTATAGCACCCCCATGATCCCTTAGTATCATGCTTGTACCTGCAGTTCCGTTCTCTGGCAAGAAGGAACCATCTGTATTCAGTTTTACCCAGCCATCCTCAGATGCATGTCTATGTCTATGTGTGTGTGCGCGACGACTCTCGCGACCTGGAAGCGGGTGCGTGTTTTTGATCGAGTTTTCTTTCCTGGTACGTTAAAACATTGTCCACCAGTTTTTGTTTCTTTTTTCCGGGAACGCGCGTATTCTATTTAAAACCACTGCCATGGAGAGATTTTTTACTCCATTGTATATATAGCCTCTTGTTTGATAGGGTTTCTCGTGTCTCGCTCTCTCACCCTCTCCATACCAAAACAAGATGACATTGTCCACTCTATCTCTCTCCTCACTGGTGGTCATAGATCCGCCGAATCCCGTCCGCCACAGGAGGTGAGGAGGTGCAGCGTTGACGTTGTCGCCGTCGGCGATGGAGGAAGCCGATGCGCACCGTCCTCTCGGAGCTGGCGCTGGCGCGGACAAAGGTCCTCCGCGCCCTTGTTTGCTACCGTCGTGTGGGCAGATCCCGCCCGCCCGCCTTAGCGGCATCTCGCCCACCTGAGGTATAACTTCTTGTACTGGTCCAGCTCCCCAGGTCGCTGCATGCGGGTTTTCTTCTATGCGACTACTCCCCAGCTCCCCATGTATAGTAGCTAGGGTTCGTCGGCTGGTCCAACATCACCTACTATTATAGAGGAAATGCCACTCGAAAAGTTGTCGTGATTTATGCCTCGGTGGAGGTATACATGTTGTTTCAACAAAAAGTACATGATGGTTGTGCGGTCATTGTCCATATGCTCCTATTGCTGCTGCTAATCTAATACTATCACTGGTTAAATGAAGAAATGCTTTTTTTCTCGGGTATCCTGGTTTAGTTCCCATCAAGATAATCATGATGCTTCTGTTTGTTGGTGTACTTTTCATTAATTCTTATTGACAATTGAGATGTCGTTGTTAATTTTGTACCACTGCCAAAACAAAGTAACAACACTATATCCCTTTTTTATATTTTTGCAAACAGCGGTGCGTATCTCCATACCCGGGCATGTCTTCCTCAATTTTAGTGGAACTGCACAAAATTGGATGGCCATTGTTGTTCTGCCTCACTGTCCTCTGCCACGTGGTTCTTCCTTCCTTGAGCTTGATTGATGAGAAGAAACAGACCACAGTGAGGATTTGTCAAACTTCATAGGTTCCTCACCCAAACTTGATGCCAAATGGATGATGCATCACCATGATGACCTATCAATGCTCATGGTTGCACCTCATGGTTGTGTCGGCTGGTGAAGTTGATCGATTTTCCACGAAAAACAAGCTGTCTTCCATCAGTGCTCTTTGCTTGTTACCCACAAAGATGATATCCTTCATCATTTCACCTTGGTTGTGTTGGAGACGCAGTCGTCTTTCACGTTGGTGCAATTTTATCACACAATTGGCTATGAACCAAATGTTTCCTCGAAGAAGGATCAATGTTGGTACTACGAGCATAAGTTTTGTATTGATTTCTAAGCCTTCTCACAACTTTGTCCTCAGCTCCCCTGTAATTTTATTTGTCCGATTATTAACTTTGATTAAAAAATGGTGTGGACTAAAAAACCGGATGGACGTAGTAGCCCTCCATTTTTATTTACTCTGCATATCAGATTTGACAGAAGTCAAACTTTGTAAAGTTTGACCAAGTTTAGGCTGAACACAACAAAACATAATTATTGAGAGAGGGCAAATTGTACATACTCTCAAACCTTTCCGATAATTGAAATTAAAATTCTTTATTTGTACACACTCCCACATGTTTTCGATAATTTGGCGCATGTGTGGTTGTTCACTTAAGGGAGGGTAGTGTACCACACGTGAAGGACAGGAAGTGTGACCAGGACGCGTGGATCGTTAGTTCATCAGAAGTAGTAGTTTTCTTCACTGGTATGTTAAAGAGTTTCGTTTCATACTTACACAATTTAAAACGATTGTTATGGAGAGAATAAGAGAACCACTCCGCTATATATTAGTAGTATACACGAATACTATATGGACGGAGCTTCATTGACTTAGTGCACCTGCCTTTGGGTGTATGACAGGTGGGCCCAAAATGTGGCTGACCCACCTGTCATACAGCCAAAGGCAGGTGCAGTTAAGGCACCGGAGCTCAGTCCGTAATACAGTATATATGTAGTACACTATATAAGCTAGAGCCTCAGCGCTTGTTCGCTAGGGTTTGCACTCTCCACACTCTCGCCGCACTACATATATATACACGCTGGAGGCTCAGCGTTCCTTTGCTAGGGTTTGCTATATTCACAGTCTCTCACCCTCTTCACCAGATCTAAACAAGACTATGTTGTGGCCTCTGTCACTCTCACCCCCCTCACAGCTGGCGAAGGAGGCGTTCGGATCCCGTTGCACCGAGAAGGGGAGGAGGTGCAACGTTCACTCTGTCGCCTTTGGTGAGGGAGGCAATCCACTGCCGGCTGCGCTTTCTCTTTCACCTAGTGAGGGAGTCCTGGACTAAGGAGTCCTCGAGCGTCCGACCTGTTATTCATTGGGCCAGACTGATGGGCTGTGAAGATATGAAGGCCGAAGACTATACCCGTGTCCGGATTGGACTTTCCTTGGCGTGGAAGGCAAGCTAGGCGATCAACTGTGAAGATTCCTTCTTATGTAACCGACTCCATGTAACCCTAGATCTCTCCGGTGTCTATATAAACCAGAGAGTATAGTACGGATAGGGGACATTCATTACCATATTCACATAGGCTAGACTTCTAGGGTTTAGCCATTACGATCTCGTGGTAGATCAACTCTTGTAACACTCATATTCATCAAGATCAATCAACCAGGAAGTAGGGTATTACCTCCATAGAGAGGGCCCGAACCTGGGTAAACATCATGTCCCCCGTTTCCTGTTACCATCGATCCTAGACGCACAGTTCGGGACCCCCTACCCGAGATCCGCCGGCTTTGACACCGACATTGGTGCTTTCATTGAGAGTTCCACTGTGCCGTCGACAAAGGACTCGATGGCTCCTTCGATCGTCAGTGATGGCGTTGTCCAGGGAGAAACCTTTCTCCCCGGACAGATCTTCGTATTCGGCGGCTTCGTACTGCGGGCCAACTCGCTTGGTCATCTGGAGCAGATCGACAGCTACGCCTCTGGCCATCAGGTCAGATTCGGAAGCTTGAACTACGTTGCGGACGTCCGTGGAGACTTGATCTTCGGCGGATTCGAGACCGCGGCAATCGCTCCCCATCGCCCCGATGAACATGGCTTAAACCTGTCATTGGGCCGCATCTAGGAGAGAGCTCCTGTAGCAACTCTGGCCTTAGATCCGGAGCAGATCAAGTCGTCCGAAGATGGGAAGCTCAACCCCATCGCGGGGGCTACCGATTCTGCGGCGTTGGAGCCGCTCGCAGATTCCACTTCGTACGGTATCTGCATCAACGGAACCCCGGACTCCTCTCCGGTGTCGAGTTCCGAACCTTGCGATCCCGTGGATACCGAACTCGATCGATTATCGATCTTCAAGTTCAGCGCCACAGATGTCTTCCAACACTCGCCCATGGGCGACCTGCTAAACTCATTAAAAAACCTATCCCTGGTAGATGACTCGTCGCCGAACTATGTTCGGTTCGAACTTACAGCGGATGATGGAGAATTTTGCTTCCCACCCGCCACCCACTTCATAGCCACCATTGAAGACCCAACCAACACGCCTGACCCCCGCTCTGAAGACATCAACGGTATGGACGACGATGAGGGGCAGGGCCAGAGCTTTCTACCCACCAGACACGGGATGGCCACTTCCTGGTATGACGTGTGTATGATAGACACACCTGACGATGCTTTCGACGATGGCAAGGAGGATCCAGTCAAGAATAAACCTCTCGGCACACAGTCCGAACACCGGCGCCCACGGCGCCGCTCAAAGTCACACCGCCTAAGAGAAAACACTGCTAGCACCAGAAAAGATAACACTCCGGACAATGAAGACCCTGTCGAGGTAGAATCCAAACAGGAGGAACAGGAAAGCAGGCAAGACAACCCTGATGAACAGGCCAAATATGGAGACTCGGAGGACAGCAATTATCTCCCACTCTCCGAGGAAGAGGAGATCCTCGGCAACGAGGATTTTATTGTGCCTAAGGAACCTCTCGAGCAGGAGCGCTTTAAACGCCGGCTTATAGCCACTTCAAGGAGCCTAAGGAAGAAGCAGCTGCAGCTTCAAGCAAGCCAAGATTTGCTCAATGATAGATGGACCGAAGTCCTGGCCGCCGAAGAATACGGCCTTAGCGGCCTAGACGAAAGCCACCCCAAGGGCAGGTGGCTCCCTCAATATGATGGCAGGGCGTTGGAGCCCACACCACCATCGAACAACGCGGTGGGACGACCACAGTTTGCTCCGGACAAAGCAGCAGCCCAAGCAGAGCACCACACCAACCCATCCGGCCATCCAAGCAAGAATAAAGCAGCTCGGGGGAACACTCGCGACATCCAACAAAACCTGGAGGGTAGAACAGGACACACAAAATCAACACCCAGATCGCGGGGACATGCCCCGACCAGTAACGACGGTTATCTATTCGGACACAACAGACCTGACCACGCTCGGTCCGAAAACCATAAGCGGAGTCCGCCGGAGGTGCTTCACAGTGTGGCCCAACATAGAGGAGCCGCACACCCACTCTGCTTCACTGACGAGGTAATGGAGCACGAATTCCTAGACGGGTTTAAACCCATTAACATCGAATCATACGATGGAGCAACAGATCCCGCGGTATGGATTGAGGATTACCTCCTCCATATTCACATAGCTCGCGGAGACGACCTTCATGCCGTTAAATACCTACCTCTCAAGCTCGACGGGCCAGCTCGTTACTGGATAAACAGTTTGCCAGAAAATTCTATTGGCAACTGGGAAGATTTGGAAGACGCCTTTTGGGACAGCTTCCAAGGAACATATGTCCGGCCACCAGATGCCGATGACTTGAGTCACATTGTCCAGAACCCCGGCGAGTCAGCAAGGCAGCTCTGGACTAGGTTCTTAGTCAAAAAGAACCAAATTGTTGACTATCCGGATGCGGAAGCCCTTGCCGCCTTCAAACATAGCGTCCGGGATGAATGGCTAGCGCGTCACCTAGGCCAGGAAGGACCCAAATCCATGACAGCCCTTACCGCTCTAATGACCCACTTTTGCACGGGAGAGGACAACTGGCTCGCTCGTAAAAGCAACAACGCCAGTGACCTGGGCACTTCCGAAATCCAAGACGGCAACGGCAAGCCACGATGAATCGAATACAATAGTCGCAACAATAATGAAAGATTATGCGACACAGTGGTCAACGCCGGATTTCACAATCCGAAACCCGGTCAACGGAAGAAGCCATTTAAGGAAAACCAGGAGGGACCATCCACCCTCGACAGGATATTGGACCGACCTTGTCAGATTCACGGTCACCCTGATAAGCCAGCTAATCACACCAACAGAAACCGTTGGGTCTTTAAGCACGCAGGCAAGCTTAACGCCGAGCACAAGGGGAGGAGGCCACCAGGCGATAAAGACGACGGAGCAGCTCGCCAGCCAAACACCAGGGGCCAGAAACAGTTTCCCTCCGAAGTTCGACCACTCCCGGAACGGAAATAGCATTTCGGCTTCCGCCACCCACCCACTATACTGGCAAGATTTACACCACGCGTACATCACTATGCGCTCAAGATACCATGGGCATCGGCGGAAGCACAATACGGACAACCCTGCAAGCATTCCCGTAACGTTTTTTATCTGTTTTCCTTACTTTTCTTTATTATCTCTTAAAACAGGTGACCATCAGGACAACATCCACATCGGACTCTATCGGAGTCCGGATCCCTACACTCAACTAAGGGGCCACTCCCGTTAAGGATTCCCCTCCCCGAGGACGGGCGGCGCAGACGTGCGACGGGAGGTCCAAAATAAGCTTTTGTAGACCACACTCTTTATTTTGAGCCTGTACTATGCCTTTTTCCTCTGTTCCCAACCCCGAGCATGTCAAATAGCTGGGTTGTGGTTTTTACTCTTTATATATATTTGGCATATTGCTCAACCCCAGTAAACTTTATCCGAACTAATCTTCCATGCTCTTTCTACAATGAGTCCAGCCGTAACGGCTGCCTTACAAGACGCGCCTCGACATAACTTGCCAGGGGCCCGGCATGGGAACAAACGAGTCGCCAGTAAAAGTCCGAACAACTCTATAGCGTACTTCGGCGTCGCAAGTTTGGCCTTATATGCATCAGCTCCGAATCATTGTCTTTGGTAAATAGTTGGGTTGCCCGGCTCCTGTGCTTGCTACCCTACGTTCCGCTCTATCGGCTAGGGTAGTAAAGGGAGAACTACTGCGATTGTGCCCTGGCCTAGACCGGATGAGCACCACAGTAGAGAAAGCCGAAAACTTACTGTCATGATGCGGCGAGAGCTGGTCAACCACTTGACGACTTATTCGAATCTTTAGTGATTCTCCGTGTCACACGAGGGATCTTTTTTAGATCAACATATGTAAGGCACTATGCGCCGTATACACACCAGGGGCTATGTCGTAGCCCCACCATAAAACTCCTATGGCTAAGTGAAAGTGTTAACGCCCTATAGTCCGATTGCCTAGTTCGCCGCATTATCACCTCCTTTATGGACCAAGACGTTGGATAAAGAGTGATTAAATGGCTTTCCGAACACCCCCGTACTTACTACGAGGGGACTGAAGCCGACGACTGGAAAACTTTCAGATTATACCAAAACGGCCGCACAGGAGGAATTCAAGCTTTTGAGCAAAATAGATTAAACTATAAAGTTGTCTGTTACAACCATTATACAAATCACTCGAACATTATGTCTTTCGAGCATTGACCCTCTATCAAGCGGGCGGCCTCTAAGACGTCTTCAAAATAGTGCTCCGGCTCATAACGCTCCTTGCCCTTGGGTGGACTCCTTGCCGCAACATCGATGGCCTTTTTCTTTCCCCAAAATGTTTTGACTCTGGCAAAGGCCATCCATGCACCCTCAATGCACGCCGACCGCTTCACAGCGTCGATATGTGGCACCGCGTCGACAAGCCGCCACACCAGGCCAAAATAACTACTCGGAATACGCTCACTTGGCCACAACCGGATTATGACGTTCTTCATGGCGTCGCCAGATATCCTATGAAGCTCGACCCACTGGGACATCTGTTCATTGAGCAACAGAGGGCGCTTTGACGCGCCGAATTGCAACCAGAAAAGCTTCTCCGTTGCACACCCCTCTTGTGCGTGGTAAAACTGCGCCGCATCGGAAGAACTCTTCGGTAAGTCCAAAAATTTGTCCGGAGAACTCCATACTTGGTTAAGCTGAACATAGTTCGGATCGCCGAACTTAGTCTGTAGCAAAAAGGGCTTGCCAACCGCAATCTCCCCAGCTTGGCGGATCTCCTCACGGGCCGCTCTGGATTCAGACCGCGCTTCTCTCGCCTCTCATAAGGCCTTGTCAAGTTCAGCCGTTTTGGCTTTATTTTCCTTCTCAAGAAGTTTACAGCGGCCAGCCGCATTCTCTAACTCGTACACCATGGTGGACATCTTATCCTTGTGTTGGCGCCGTGCAGCTTGTTCGGCTTTCAACTCAGCTGATGCCTTTTCGGCAGCCGCATTACTAAGTCGGGCCTGCTTCTTGGCCCGGGCTAGCTTCGCCCGAAGGGCCTCCACAGCGGTGGCACCATCTGCATTCATGCACATTTCATATAAAACTCTTTTTAGAGTCAGACTTAAATTACAAGCACATTGGTGTAAGGAATGCTCGAAATATATACCTTGCGAGTCATCTCCGGCTATAAACCGGATAGTGCGGGGCCGTCATGCTTGATTCCCGAACCTTGAGTGACAGAGGCACCACCTTCGGGTAATGCCTTCTCCGTTTCCTGCACTACTTGTCGACCGGGAGGAGCCCCCCGGGACGATACCTCAGAATCATCCGCCCTGTTGGGCGAGGAGGCTGGAGAAGGCGTGTGACTCTCCATCATCTCTAGAAGAAGGTCTCCCGAGGAGGAGGACGATTGAGAAACACCAGGCATTAACCTGCGAGGACGTACGTATGTCGGAAGATTACTTCAGTAATAAGAAAGGAATGAGGTATGATTAAAATACCCCACTGCACTTACGGTTTGGCCAGAGGTTTGTCCTCATCATAAAGCTCTACATCGACATCGCTTGCCCGGCCCAAGCTGCCCGACGACGGTGTTTTCCCTTTCTTGGAAGGTTTCCCTTCCTGGCCTCCGGAAGCGGCCCTCTTCTTGCCATGGAGGGCCCCCACTGCACCTTTGCCCCTGGGCAAAAGGGTTTCGGTTTCCCCAAACACAGCGTCTAATCCATCCTCAGGGCGGGTATCACCTCTGGGCTCACTGCTCTCGCCCCTCTCTGCAGGCACCTGGTACGGTGTCGGAATCAGCATTCTCGTCAGCAGGGCGGTCGCGGAGCCTTCGGAAGGTGCGCCGGACACCAGATTAACACCGCTTTCTTGATCCAGTCCTGTATAAGGACGGGCTGTTCAATATCTTGTGAAGAGATGCTTGGATGGAAGGTGTTCGGAAATGGGATACTTACCGCAGTGTCCGGATGATTACAGTCGAGGCCGACATCTTCGGTGGTGTCCGGCCATTGCTCTCGTTCCCCGAAATATAATTTCCACATTCCTTCGTGTGTGGTGCCGAAGAAGTGCTGAAGAGTCCGCCGCCCTTCTGGATTAAACTCCCACATACGGAGAGGCCGCCGTTGACATGGCAAGGTCCGACGGACTAGCATTACTTGAACGACGTTCACAAGATCGATGACCTTCTCGGTAAGGCTTCGAATGCGACTTTGCAGAGTCTGCACTTCATTGGAGGATCCCTAGTTTAATCCCTTATTGATCCATGAAGCGAGCTGAATTGGAGGGCCAGGTCGGAACGCGGGCGTAGCTGCCCACTTGGAGCCCCGCGGCTCGTTGACATAAAACCACCCCTGCTGCCATAGGTCGGAAGACTTGGCGAAAGATCCTTCAAACCAAACCGCGCTGGCAAGCTTGCCTATTGTGACGCTGTCGCACTCTGCGTGCTCCTCCTCTGCCACCTGCGGCCTCACGTCAAAGGTCTTGAGCCACAAACCAAAGTGCGGAGGATTCCGGAGGAAGGCCTCACACCTGACGATAAATGTCGAGATGAGGAGTATAGAGTCCGGGGCCAGATCATTAAAGTCTAGCCCATAGTAGAACATGAGCCCTCGGACGAAGGAGTTAAGCGTGAACCCTAACCCATGGAGGAAGTGGGACACAAATACTACCCTCTCGCCAGATTTGGGGGTGGGAATAACCTGCCCCTTGGGGGGAAGTCGATGAAGGATTTTTGGGGTCAGATACCTTGCCACGCGGAGCTTCGCAATATCCTCCTCCATGACAGAAGAATCCACCCACGGGCCTGAACGGCTGGACCCGGACATGATTGGGGCTGGTGGTGATTGGAACCCGAGGGCTAGAACTCGAGGTGGCTGGGGTTGGGGAAGAAGCAAGCGCAGAAGAGAAAAGGCAAGTCTGGGTCTCTATATAAAGGCCCGGATTATTGAGCGTCCCCTCCTGGGTCTCAAAACTTACCTATCCTCAAGGAGTTGTACCCAGGGGACGGTTGGGTTACCCACGCCTACATTATTGAAAATCCCATGAATAAGGGAACACGATCTCTGCCTTGGCAAGACGTGCCAGTAATACCGCGTCCTGAGGCGTGGGGCGACGTGCCAGCCAACGGTTGGAAATAGTAACCGGGCAGGCGTGATGTGATGTCATAAACAGTTATCAACGAATTAGACTCGTGGAATATTGTGTTTTCTGCAATTATATACACAGGTCCGGATATATCTACTACATCCGAAGACTATTCCGGAATTCGAAAGGAGGGAACCCGCCTTGCAATGCCGAAGACAATCTGCGCGCCGGACTCCTCGTCATTGAAGCCTGGTTCAGGGGCTACCGAGGGAGTCCTAGACTAAGGGGTCCTCGGGCGTCCGGCCTGTTATTCATTGGGCCAGACTAATGGGCTGTGAAGATACGAAGGCCGAAGACTATACCCGTGTTCGGATTGGAATTTCCTTGGCGTGGAAGGCAAGCTAGGCGACCAGCTGTGAAGATTCCTTCTTATGTAACTGACTCCATGTAACCCTAGATCTCTCCGGTGTCTATATAAACCGGAGAGCATAGTCCGGATAGGGGACATTCATTACCATATTCACATAGGCTAGACTTCTAGGGTTTAGCCATTACGATCTCGTGGTAGATCAACTCTTGTAACACTCATATTCATCAAGATCAATCAAGCAGGAAGTAGGGTATTACCTCCATAGAGAGGGCCCGAACCTGGGTAAACATCGTGTCCCCCGTCTCCTGTTACCATCGATCCTAGACGCACAGTTCGGGACCCCCTACCCGAGATCCGCCGGTTTTGACACCGACACCCAGTGCCTGTGCGGGAGGGCCACCGACCCCTTCTTCCTCGCTGCCGTACGTAGTGTGGGCAGATCCGGCCTCCCGCCGCACGCCTTGCCACATCCCGACGACCCTAAGGTATGAGTTTCTTTGAAACCGTCATTGCTCTACCTGCATGCGGATCTTTTTCGATTCTGTAGTCGAATCTAGGTCTTGGTTCAAAGAGGAAAGAAGGGTGCGGTGGGGTGGAGCATGAATCTAGGACGTGGTTCAATGAGGAAAGGAGGGAGAGAAAGTAGTATAGACTAGCTATCCAGCCGCTTTGTTGGTCGAAAAGGGAAAAAGGGGGTAACCCAGTACACACATCTGTAAGGAACTGAACTCTTTGTTGAAAAGGGAAAGAAACTGGGAGGTCAGGTAGTTTGTGCAGGACTAGATTTGCTGCCCTCACATAGGAAAAAGTTTCAAAGAGAACAAATATGGGACCAACGCAAATATGCTACTTGGCTACATACTCTGCATCACCCATTTATACGTGTGGACGCACATGGTGCTGGCATGTCCCATGTCATGTCCCATACAACTATTTTGCTGTTGTTAATCTAAGAATGCTGCTGGAACATTGAAGCAATGCCACTATTAAAAGTAAATTACATTCTTAACGAATGTTGTTTTAAGAGAATGTCTCTGTGAATTTGAATCAATGCAACCGTTTTAGAAATGCTACTGTCCTACTTTGTTTTCCATCAAGATAAGTTAGATGCATCTTTTTGTCGCCGTTTGTTTCATCCTCCTTTATTGGGCAGTAATTGTTTCCTTTTTTGCCTCTATTAAAACAGGGTTATCTATTCAACTTGTTGCCTAGCAAACTTAAACGTCACACCTGCGACTTTGCTTGATTTCAGTGCAACTGCACAAAATGAGATTGGATTTCCTATTCGCGTTGGCAGATTCGTACATGATCTTGTGTGCGTCATGACAGGTTGGTACTTGCCTTCATCCACATGATTGGGCAGTGTGTTTTGAGATGCTGTGCTACTTGTATTGGTACTGTTTTAAATAAATGTTGAATTGAAGCTATTGTATTGCTCTCTTTTCCCATTAAGTAGTGAACAAAAATGGTACCAACCCAGACATGATATTTGTTGCTTTGTTACAACAAACTCTGCATCACCCCCTTTATAAGTAGATGGAAGCACATGGTGTTGTTGCACCCACTCTCCCCTGGAACTGTTTATGCTTTTTCTTAATCTAATGCTGATGGTAAAATTAAGCAATGCCACTCTCAGAATTAACTACTGAAATGTTTTAAGAGTATTTATCTGTTAATATGAATCAATGCTACTGTCCTATACTTTGTTTTCCATCAAGATAAGGTAGATGCTTCTTTTTATGGCTGCATGTTTCATCCTCCTTTATTGGCAGTAATTGTTTCCTTTTTTGCCTCTGTTAGGGATATCTATTCAACTTGTTGTTATAGCAAACTTAAATGTCACACCGATGACTTTGCTTGATTCCAGTGCAACTGCACAAAATGAGATTGGATTTCCTATTCGTGTTGGCAAATTCGTACGTGATCTTGTGTGCGTCATGACAGGTTGGTACTTGCCTTCATCCACATGATCGTGCAGTGTGTTTTGAGATGTTGTGCTACTTGTATTGGTACTATTTTAAATAAATGTTGAATTGATTGTATTGCTGTCTTTTCCCATTAAGTAGTGAACAAAAATTGGACCAACCCAGACATGATGCTTGTTGCTTTGTTACAACAAACTCTGCATCACCCCCTTTATAAGTAGATGGAAGCACATGTTGTTGTTGCACCCACTCTCCCCTGGAACTGTTTATGCTTTTTGTTAATCTAATGCCGCTGGTAAAATTAAGCAATGCCACTCTCAGAATTAACTACTGAATCTTAGTTCAAAACTGCAACACTTGTTAGGGATTGGCGGGATTACCATTTTTGTGGACGCATGTTTCATCCTCCTTTATTGGCCAGTAATTGCTTCCTTTTTTGCCTCTGTTAAAATAGGGATATCTATTCAAATTGTTGCTATTGCGACATTTTGCTTCGCTTAATTTTGGTGAAACCGCACAAAATGAGACTGGATTTCCATATATGTGTTGAGATCTCTCTTAGGTCTTCCTCACGAGTTGTTTCAAATCTTGGTCTTGAAAGGTCAGTACCGACTTTCCTCAGAATTAACTACTGGATCTTATTTCAAAACTGCAATACTTGTTAGGGATCAGCGGGAGTACCATTTCTGTTAGGGATCGGTCGAAGTACATGTTTAAGAAATGTATTGTTCAGATAATGTCTCTGTTATTATATATCAGTTACAGTGTTTTACAAATGGTACTATCCTGCTTTGTAGTTCTTTGTACATGTTTAACCAAGGTATTGTTAAGATAATGTCTCTGTTAAAATGAATCAGTCGCATTGTTTTAGGAATGATACTTTTCTGCTTTGTCGTTCTTTATACATGTTGAAATAAGGCATTGTTAAGATAATGTCTCACTTAATATGAATGAATCACACTGATTGAGAATTGCTACTCTCCTGCTTTGTTTCCCATTAAGATAAGGTAGATCAGTAAATGTTTTTCTTCTGGGAGTACAAGTCATCAACCGTTATTTCTCAGTAATTGTTTCCCTTATACCTATTGTTGCTTACAGGGATATCAAAATTGAAGCTCGGTTTTATTTCGACTTTGATTTTAGTTGAACTGCACAAAAGGAGCCAATGTGTCTAAGGCAAACTGCTGCATTAGTGGGTCCAGTTGGTCTTACCACTTTGCAGAAAGAAGCAGTCACTGTTTGCGCTACATTACACAAGGAATGATCGAGAAGCTTTACAGAGTATCAGTAGACGCTGGTGACATGACTAGTCTGAAGAGAGCATAGGAAACTCTACAACACATGGAGTGCACTGGGCAAAAAGTGACCAAACAAGTACAAGAAGCCAGGACAGGACTCCAAATCTGTCAATGTCATTCTAAGCAACAATGATGGGGCATTTGGGTATGGTAATCTGTTTACCATACTTTCAGTTTGTTAGTCCACCGATTGGTGGGTTGACACTGGGGCCAATATTCATGTGTGTGCTGCTGTGTCTTTGTTTTCTTGCAGCATATAAATACGATATCCACAGGGATGCTCAGCTTGATTTTAGTGGAACTGCACAAAATGTCCAGATGGTTTGTGTCCTCCATAATACTTCATCATGCACAATACATCGAATGGTTCTCTAATCATTCATCGTCACCTTGAGCCACGGGACTATATGTTTGAATGGTGCTGCCAGTGTCGGCCATTAAGAAGGGTAAGAAGAAAGACAAAAACAGAGATGGCTGCTTTACTTGTGGTTCGGAGGAACACTGGGCAAACAAGTGCCCAAACAAGTACCAAGAAGCCAGGACAGGACTCCAAGTCTGTCAATGTCACTCTAAGTAACAATGATGGGGCATCTGGTGTCGGAGTAAATAGCCACGGGTAGCCTGACCGACTGCCCCTGGCTCTTCTACAAAATTGTCAGGCCTTTGGGCCTTGAAGGACTCCAAGCATTGGACCACCTCCCCTGGCCGGCTACCTCTGAAGCCGACTCATGGAAGGCGGCCCGGCCTCAGCAACCTCCCCCCAGGACAACCACGGGGTGGCCGACTCCAGGAAGCCGGCCAACGAAGAGCGCCGACTCCAAGAAGCCAGCCAAGACCGCAACCACCAAAGCTACGCCACATAACGGCGACAAGATGGGGTGTGGCCACAGTGTGGCCCACTACCCCCGAAACCCGAGGCAGGCACGGCCGACGCCGTTACGGCCCACGGGCGGCGGGCCCCTTCAGCCAGAGAGAGACGCGGAGGCGGCCCGGCCTCCCTCAGTCGGCCAAGGGCATAGCCGGCTCCCAGAAGTCGGCTATCCCCTCCCTCGAAGCAAGTGCCACATTAAGGAGACAAGACGAGGTAAGGCAACAGTGAGAGCCCTCGAGGCGGCCCACTGTAGCCACGCTTACCTCCACGAAGCCCTCGTCATTAGAGGCGAGGCAACAGTAAGCAGCCGTCGACAAGACCCTAGGCGGTGGGGCCGGCCTGTCGACCAAGAGGCCGGCAGCCGGCGGGACCCACCAGCCGGCGGGCCCCAACGGCCGGCGGAGAAGCCGGCGAGCGTAGACACTGACGGCTGGGACCAGTGCCCAGCCGGATTACCATTGTACCCCCGGGGGGTAGGCCTATATAAACCCCCTGGGACACCCATGCAAAGGGTTGGCTTCTGAGCATAGCACACACACCATAGAGAGAGAAGTGAGAGCTAGCCTTGTTCTTCTTCTCCCTTGAGCCCAACAGCTCTAGGAGCGATTGTAGCTACTTTTCCTGATCTAGTGATCATGCGGAGACCCCGCAGAGCAGGACTAGGGGTGTTATGTCCTCGGAGAGCCCCGAACCCGGGTAAGATCCGCCGGCGTGCATGTCTTCGCCTCATCCCGTTTCCAGGCACCGGCGACGTCTTATTGGCACCCACAATGATAAGCCACCCGTTGGCATATGTCGCACCAACCACCCGACATTTGGCGCCCACCGTGGGGCCAGGTGCACCGTCGTCCGAAGACCTGTTCTGGACGGGAACCCTCTTCCTCCCCCGCGAGCGCAGCCAGCCTACTGCGCTCGATGGCGTTTGCCTCGACGCGCTGCAAGGCGTCGACGACGCCTGTGCAGCGAGCTGCCTCGCCGATCTTCTCGGCGAGACTCACATCTCTGACGAGCCTGCGTCCGACGCAGGCACGGACTACCCCGAGAGCCACCTCGTCAGCCTCCTCGACCAGCTTCACGTCTCCAGCGAGCCTGCTGTGGATGTGGAGTCGGTCGGCTCCACCGACCCGATGCTCGTCGACTCCGACACGGCATCGCTCGACGCCTACCCCACCGACGTGGTGGTCTTCGACGATCCTCTCCCTCGAGCTGACAGTGGCAGCAGCGCTGTCACCGAAGTGTTGGTCATCAGCCACGTCGCCAACTCGGGCGAGAACGCCCACGACGCCCTGCAAGTGGCAATGCACGACCTCTCCGTCCCCAGAGACACGCCCAAGTACAACGGCTCAGTGAAGCCGGAGGATTGGCTCATCGACTATTCCACGGCTGTCAGCATAGCTAACGGCAATCGGCGCGTCGCCATGAAGTACGTCCCCCTCATGCTGCAAGGCACGGCACGCACATGGCTCAACAGCCTCAAGCCCTACAGCATCAACAGTTGGCTGGACTTCACGGAAGTCTTCGTCCGCAACTTCACCAGCACCTACAAGCGGCCCCCAAGCCTCGCCAGCTCTCCCTCTGCATCCAAGGGCCCAACGAGTCGACCCGCGACTACCTCACGCGGTGGGCCGAGCTCCGCAACTCCTGCGAGGGGGTGCCCGAGGTTCAAGCCATTGAGTACTTCACCGCCGGGTGCCGAGAGGGCACCCTCCTCAAGCACGGACTCCTCTGCGACGAGCCGGCTACCCTCGACGAACTGCTGGTCATCGCAAACAAGTACGCCACGGCCGACTCCTCGATGAAGACCGAGCTGCGAGTAGACGCCTCTGGGAAGGTGATTGCTCCGGCTCCCAAGACGCCGGCTGGCGACCCCAATTGGCGCCCCTACCAGAACGATCACAAGCGCAAGGCCCCCGTGCCGACTTCCACCAGTCGGCAGGTGGCCACAGTTGAAGATGAGCAGCCCGAAGAACGGCCCGCTCCCAAGAAGAAGGGCGGCAGGCCGGCTTGGCAGCCGGCTTTCTCTTACAAGCAGGCTCTTGACGCCCCCTGCAAGTTCCACAGCGGCGCGAAGCCGTCTAACCACACGACCCGAAAATGCCACTGGCTCACGCGAATCACCAAGGGCGAGGGGATGTTGCCGCCTCCGCCTCCCGGTCCGCCACCTCCAGCCCCCCAGCAGCCGGCGGCTCGGCCGGCAGTCGGTGCCATCCAAGACGAATTCCCTGAAGAGCACGCCGCCTACGTCGTCTTCACCAGTCAAGCCGACGACAAGCACAGTCGGCGTCGACAGCATCAAGAAGTTAATGCAGTCGCCTCTAGCGCCCCCGAGTTCATGCACTGGTCAGAGAAGCCAATCAGCTGGAGCCAGGCCGACCACCCAGAGGTGATGCCTTCTCCTGGCTCCTATGCAATGGTCTTGGATGTCACCCTCGCGACGGAGAGGCGAGCTACCCGATTCTCCCGCGTCCTGATAGATGGCGGAAGCAGTATCAACATACTTTACCGCGATACCATGGAGAAGCTGAAGATCAAAGCGAAGCAGCTTATGCCGAGCCGCACCGTCTTCCATGGTATCGTCCCCGGCTTGTCTTGCTCCCCAATCGGCAAGATTAAAATGGATGTTCTCTTCGGAGACAAAGATCATTTCCGCCGAGAAGCAATATGGTTCGAGGTAGTGGATTTGGAGAGCCCCTATCATGCTCTGCTTGGCCGGCCTACTCTGGCCAAGTTCATGGCTGTGCCCCATTGTGCCTACCTGAAGATGAAGATGCCGAGCTCGAAGGGGATCATCACGGTAGCCGGCGACTACAAGAAGTCCATCGAGTGTGCCATGGCCAGCAGCCGGCTGGCCGAGTCCCTCGTGGTGGCAGAAGAGAAGAAGATGCTGGAGCGGGTTGTGGCCATGGCCGGCAAGCAGCCGGCCCTGTCCCCTAACCCCAAAGATTGTGATGCGCAGGGCTCCTTCCAGCCTGCCAAAGAGACAAAGAAGATACCTCTGGACCCGGAGAACCCGGAGAGGTTCGCTGTCATTGGGGCGAACTTGGACAGTAAATAGGAAGGCGAGCTCGTCGACTTCCTCCGTGAGAATCGAGACATTTTTGCATGGTCCCCAAAGGACATGCCTGGTGTCCCGAAGGATTTCGCCGAGCACAAATTACATGTCCGAGCTGATGCGAAGCCGGTCAAGCAACCCCTCCGCCGACTGTCAGAAGAGAAGCGAAGAATTGTGGGAGAAGAGATAGCCCGGCTCCTTGCCGCTGGCTTTATCATGGAAGTGTTCTTTCCGGAATGGCTTGCCAACCCAGTTCTAGTTTTGAAGAAGAATAACAAGTGGCGTATGTGTATAGACTACACCAGCCTGAACAAGGCCTGCCCAAAGGATCCGTTTGCTCTGCCACGGATTGACCAAGTGATAGACTCCACAGCCGGATGCAAGCTGTTGAGTTTTTTGGACGCCTATTCAGGGTACCATCAGATCAAGTTGGACCCAGCTGACCGCCTGAAGACTGCCTTCATCACACCCTTTGGAGCTTTCTGCTACCTGACTATGACATTCGGCTTGAGGAATGCCGGTGCCACTTTTCAGCATTGCATGCAGAAATGCCTCTTGAAACAACTCGGCAGAAATGCCCACGTCTATGTAGACGACATTGTGGTGAAGACAGAGAAGCGCGGTACCCTGCTGGAAGACCTGAAAGAAACATTTGCCAACTTGCGCCGATTCCAAATCAAGCTCAACCCTGAGAAGTGCGTGTTCGGAGTACCAGCCGGCCAGCTGTTAGGCTTCCTGGTCTCCGAACGCGGCATCGAGTGCAACCCCGTCAAGATCAAGGCCATCGAGAGGATGGAGATTCCCACCAAACTGCGAGATGTGCAGAAGTTCACCGGCTGCTTGGCCTCCCTGAATCGTTTTATCAGCCGACTAGGAGAGAAGGCTCTCCCCCTGTACCGACTCATGAAGAAGTCCACTCACTTCGAGTGGAATGACCAAGCCGGCCAAGCCTTCCATGAGTTGAAGAAAATGCTGACCACTCCGCCTGTCCTGGCAGCGCCGACTGAAAAGGAGCCCATGCTCCTCTACATCGCCGCGACTAGCCGAGTCGTTAGTACTGTTGTTGTGGTCCAGCACCCGGAAGAAGGCCGAGCCCAGCTAGTCCAGAGGCCGGTGTACTATCTAAGCGAAGTGCTATCCAGCTCAAAGCAGAACTACCCGCACTACCAGAAGATGTGCTATGGGGTATATTTCGCCGCCAAGAAACTGAAGCCCTACTTCCAAGAGCACCCCATCACGGTCGTGTGTACCGCCCCGCTCGCCGAGATCATAGGCAGCCGGGATGCATCCGGCCGGGTGGCTAAATGGGCCATCGCACTGGCGCCCTACACGATCTTCTACCAACCCCGCACCGCCATCAAGTCCCAAGCACTGGCCGACTTCCTCGTCGACTGGGCCGAGACCCAGTACCTACCGCCGGCTCCCGACTCCACCCATTGGCGGATGCACTTTGACGGGTCCAAGATGCGCACCGGCTTGGGAGCCGGCATCGTCCTCACCTCTCCCAAAGGCGACAAGCTCAAGTACACACTGCAGATCCACTTCGCCGCCTCCAACAATGTGGCCGAGTACGAGGCGCTCGTACATGGGCTCCGGCTGGCCAAGGAACTCGGCATACGCCGGATCCTGTGTTATGGCGACTCAGACTTGGTGGTCCAGCAGTCGTCTGGCGACTGGGACGCCAAGGACGCGAACATGGCGAGCTATCGATTCCTCGTCCAGCAGATCAGCGGGTACTTCGAAGGGTGCGAGTTCCTTCACGTGCCAAGGGCCGACAACGACCAAGCAGATGCCCTAGCACGAATCGGCTCCACCCGACAAGCCATACCGACTGGCGTCTCCCTCCAGCGCCTCCTCAAGCCGTCCATCAAACCATCTCCAGAGTCGGACTCCATCTTCGTACCGCCTGCGCCAGATACAGCTGGATCCGACTGGAGGAACCCCGCAGGCGGCACGGGGACTTCGACAACTAGCCCGGGGACTGCCGTAGTCGCACCCGGCCCGGGGACTTCAGAACCCGGCCCGGGGACCGCAGCAGTCGGCCCGGGGACTGCAACGAGCAAGAAGCGGTGGCCGACTCCAACTCCACGCCACCCAACCCACCCACCCGAGTCATGGTGGCTACGCTAACAGAAGAAGAAGTCACAGCTCCATCATGGGCCCAGCCCATCCTCAAGTTCCTAGTCAGCAGAGAGCTGCCGGCTGATGAAGTCTCAGCAAGACTAGTGCAACGACGAGCCGCAGCATATGCAATAATCAACAGAGAGCTTGTGAAGCGCAGCGTCACTGGGTCTTCCAGCGCTGTGTCGAGCCAGAAAAAGGAGTGGCAATCCTCAAAGACATCCACCAAGGCGAATGCGGCCACCACGCAGCCTCAAGATCACTTGTGGCCAAGGCTTTCCGCCATGGTTTCTTTTGGCCGACTGCCTTGGAGGATGCTAAAGAAACAGTCAAGAGCTGCAGAGGATGCCAAGTTTTTAGTTCCAAGCAACACCTATCGGCTTCTGCACTCAAGACCATTCCCCTCACCTGGCCCTTTGCCGTCTGGGGACTGGACATGGTGGGCCCTTTCAAGACAGCCCGCGGCGGCCTGACGCATCTACTTGTTGCTATGGACAAGTTCACAAAGTGGATCGAAGCAAAGTCGATTAAGAAGCTGAACGGGCCGACTGCCGTGACATTCATCACTGACATCACTACTCGGTACGGCGTGCCGCACAGCATCATCACCGACAACGGCACGAACTTCGCCAAAGGAGCACTGGCACGTTTCTGCGCGATGCAGGGCATCCGACTGGACTTAGCGTCCGTTGCCCACCCGCAGTCAAACGGCCAGGTCGAGCGAGCAAATGGACTCATCCTCTCCGGCATCAAGCCTCGACTGGTTGTACCACTGGAGCGATCGGCCGGCTGCTGGCTCGATGAGCTGCTGGCTGTCCTTTGGAGTCTGCACACTACACCCAACAAGTCAACCGGCTTTACTCCATTTTTCCTTGTATATGGTGCCGAGGCTGTCATCCCAACAGACATCGAGTTCGACTCGCCTCGGATCACCATGTACACGGAGGCGGAGGCCAAGGAAGCAAGAGAAGACGGCGTCGACCTACTGGAAGAAGGCCGGCTGTTAGCACTCAGCCGGTCCGCCATCTATCAGCAAGGGCTGCGCCGCTACCACAACCGCAAGGTCAAGCCAAGATCCTTCCAAGAGGGCGACCTTGTGCTCCGGCTGATCCAGCGAACAGCCGGCCAACACAAGCTCTCGGCCCCTTGGGAAGGCCCCTTCGTCATCAGCAAGGCACTCGGCAACGACTCCTACTACTTGATCGACGCGCAAAAACCAAGAGCACGCAAGAGAGACGACTCCGGCAAGGAGTCGGAGCGACCATGGAACGCGAACCTCCTGAGAAGATTTTACAGTTGAAAGCAGTATGTATCATGCTACCCTTTTGTATTAAGTACGAACCAACAGGCTCCCCGAGGAGCACTCGGGGACTGCCTTTATTTATGAATGACAAGTGTCATATCCATGAATGTATTATTACATTTGGTTTCTTGTCTGGCACCGGGTTCGACTAGTCGGCCCGGGGACTGGCCGCCTTAAGCTATATTAAAAGTTCTACCTGAAGTCAGACAAGTAGTGTGCCGGCTCCCGAGTCCTCTCTTGTTGAAAGTCGCAGCTCGAAGAACCGACTGTCCGACTAGCAAGAGAGAAGGCAGAAAGGATGCCCACACGAAAAACGGCTAAGGACCAACGAACTTATATAGCAAAAAGACGGCCTCCAAGCACGCTTGCCGGCTGTCAGAGCAGCCGGCTGGCCGGCTTCCTAGACACTTAGCTCTAATCCAACAAAGCTAGAGTACTTGCCCTCCCAATTGGCCAAGTACTCCTCCAGCTACAGATTGCAGAGCAACTGTCTGACTGGGGAGGCGGCAACCAAGGGAGGGCGGCAAAGGAAACAGCCGGAGGATAAAAAACAAAGTACGAGGAAAAGCCAAATGCATGCATAAGTTATATATACATATAAAGCCCCAAACAGGCTGGCTACGGACATAAGTTCGAATACACCCCCAGTGGGTGGAATTGTGCAGACTTAACAAAGTATTGTTCCAAAAGTGACAAAACAGGAAAACAAAAGATGGCAGACTAGACTAGGGCGCAGTGCGGGAGCCAGGCTGGTCGGTGGAGACGGCATCGCCGGCTGAACGAGTGGCCGCCTAGCGGGTCTCGGCCTGGTCACCACCAGTCGCGGGCGATGCACTCGCGCGTGACGTGGTGCTAGAGGCGCGGTCAGGCTGAGGCTGGTCGGCTGCTCCACCAGCCGGCTCGGCGTCTTCACCTTCCTCCTCCTCCTCTTCGCCCTCGTCGCTGGAGTCGATCTCCTCCGCCGAGTCTTCACCGTCTGCCGGGTTCAGCCCGAACCACTCCTCCGGCTGGGCGACACCGTTGTCATCTACCTCGGGGGCGAAGACGCTGGTGTCGGTGTAGTCGGCGATCGCCGAAGCCCGCCGGATGATAGCCGGCCGCGCCGGCTCCACCTCCGTGTCGGCTTGCTGCCGCCAGGTAGCCAGCTGATCCAGGCTCAGGCCGGAATACCAGGCCTTGACGAACTCCAGCGCCCGCCTGGCGCCTGACCGAGCCGCCGAGGCCTTCCAGGCTTCGAAGCGGCCGACTGCCACCTCCAGCCAGTCGACAGTTCGACTGGGGGTGCGAGGAATCTCTTGGCCGGGCCAGAGGGCGGCCAGTACTTGCGCCCCGGCACGCTGAAGCCGGCGGAGCAGTCGGTGAGCCGACTGGATGCGGGCCTGGATCGCCAAGAGCTGCTCCTCCAGCGAACGGCCGACAGTTGGCGAAATCCCGAAGCCAGCCTGCCTCCGCGCCTGGCGGCGGGCCTCGATGACCTGGTTGGCGGCGGTAGAGTAGCCAGGGAAGTACTCTGTGCAAGAAAGAAGAAGAAAAGAAGAGAAGAACACCAAGTCAGAAATCGAGCCAAAGCGGCAGACGACAAGAAAGGACGAAGAAGTAGGCGGCTTACCGTCAACCAGATCTTCGATCTGACCATAGCCAGAGATCAGAGTTTGCCTCGCTTCAGCCCAGCCAGCCGCCTCCGTCTCGTACTCGGCCTGGAGGGCGGCTTCGCGGTCCTGCACCACCTTCAGAGCCGCCTTATGGCTCTCCTCCTGGTCGGCCAACCTCTTGGCCAGGCGGTCACGCTCCTGCACCAAGGCGGCGAGCTCGGCCTCCTTGGCACGAAGGGCAGTCTGAGACTCTCCCAGCTGTACCCTCAGAACGGCGTTGGCCGCTGCAGAGACGGCAGAAAAAGAAGAAACAATAAGAGGAAGTCGTCAAGAAAGATCCGACCCGACTGCTCAGCAGTCGGCCCGAATCTCGGGGACTACACCCAGTGGGTGCGCTGACGCGCCCCCACGTGAGATAAAGAACAAAGCCCTTACCCCGGCTCTCGGTAAGGTCGGCGGTCTTCTGGGTCAGCTCCCGAGCCTGGGAGTTGAAGGCGGCCGCACGAAGATTGTGGTAGTCCTGCAAAATAGACAGAAGATCGAAGTAAGAACAAGAATAGCAAAGCCAAATCCACGAAGAAGTTCCAAGCCGCCTGCTCAGCAGCCGACTCAGAACTCGGGGACTACACCCAGTGGGTGCGCTGACGCGCCCCCATGGAAGAAATCAAGACCAAGAAGAAGCAAGATAAGAGGACTAACCCGGATGGCCGCCCGCGTCGCAAGGAATTCGTCGGTGAACTGCCTCAGCGTCGCAGCCTGGGCCTGGAGCCGGGTCCGGACGTCCTGCGCGGCCACGTTCATCACGGCCGTCCCTCCGCCCGGCGTCCACCCCGAGGTAGCGCTGGCCACCTCCACATCCTGGGCCGACGAGCTGGAGCCCACGGCCGGCTGCGGCTCCGACGCGGCCTTCTGTGGCTCTGACACAGCCTTCCCCGTGCGCCGGCTCGGCGGCATCCGGACCGCCATCTCAGTCCTCGCGGCCGGCTCGCCCCCCGCTAACTGCGCAGGCGGCAGATCAGGCCGGCCGCCTTGAGCCGCCCCAGTTGGCGGGGTCGGCACCGGCGCCCTCTCCAGGACGACGATGTCGTCGTCCCTCTCCAGCCCTGGCTGGTCGCCGCTGGCTCCTTCTGGCGAGGGCTCCAGGGCCCCAGGCGCTGCGACGCGCAGCGGGGTGACCATCAAGGCCTCCTCCGCCGCCGCCGCAGCTGCAGCCTCCGCTTGGGCCTTGGCTGCGGCATCAGCGCGCGCCTTCGCCGCCTCCTCCTCCTGTGCCGCTTGGGCGGCGGCGGCCTTCCGTGCCTCCGCCTCCCGCGCCTCCTGCTCCTCCCGCGCCTCCCGCGCGTTTCGTTCCGTCGCCGCCTGAAGCTCGGCGTGGGGGTCCACGCGGCGAGTGGTGCTCCCAGACCCCCTCGGTGACTCGACGACGGAGGCAGCAGCCGCCCGCTCAAGCGACAATGGAGCTCTGGTTGTTTGGAGAAGAAAACAAGGATTCAGGAACCGCCAGAGAAAAGAAAGAAAAAAGAGTACATGAAGGGGTTTGAACTTACGCCGACACCGTCTGCGGTTGCTTCACCGTCTTGCGGAAGCGAGCCGCCTTCGCGGCCGCCTCCTCCCGCCTGGTCGCCGCCGCCCCGCCCCTGGGTTTCTTCGTTCGACTGCCGAACAAACCCTGTGCGGCGCGACGCTTTTGACCGCCGCCCCGAGCAGGCGGTGCGGCGGAGGAACCCGCACCGCGGCCAGATGCCGGTTGACGGCGCGGGACGACTTCGGCCTCGTCATCGTCCGGCCAGTCGTCGAAGGTGACTCCATGCCCGGAGCCGCCTGCTTCGCCGCCGGCTTGGCCACCACCCGGCTCCGTGTTGTCGTCCATGGCGGCCGCCCCCAAGTCGGGGTCCTCCAGATCGTGCTCCGTCCGGTCAGGGACGAATCGGCGCTCCGTGTCCGACCCGCCCGTAGGCCGAAGAAGAGGGCTCTGTCGAAAACAAGCCGACTAAGTTAGAGTCGGACAAGAGGAACTCGGCAACAAAGTTAAGAGAAAAAGAAGAGACAAGGAGAGCATACCGTGGGCGGTGGATTGACTCGGCTGTATGGCTCCTTGCCGAACTGCCACTCTTCGGAGAGTTTGCAGTTCGCGAGGTAGTTCACCATATAGGCGACCTCCTCGTGCGGCATGTCCTTGGTGCACATCCGGCTCGGATCGAGCTGGCCGCTCATCTGACAGATCAGATGAGGACGGCTCTGGAGCGGAAGTACCCGGCGCGTGACGAAGGCGGCCAGTAGGTCGGGCCCCGTCAAGCCCTCCGACTGGGTCATCACTCGCACTCGGGCGACGGCTGCGGACCCAGCCGGCGTCAGAGTCACGGCCCGGAAGGACCACTGGGGCCGCCTGCCCGCCGGTGGGCCGGCTACGTAAGCCGGCAGGTTGATGTAGTCGCCCCGTGGGGCGATGTTCCGCACGTAGAAGTACGACTTTTGCCACTTCTTCACCGACTGGATCAGCGTGATGACGGGGAAGGGGTTGTCGGCGACCGACCTCCGCGACGCGATGAAGGTGCCAGTCTGAGCCGGCACGCCCTGCATACGCGTGCCCAGCTTGGACTGGAAGAACTGCCCCCAGAGCTCGAGGGTAGGGAGGACGCCGAGGTAGCCTTCGCATAGGGTGACAAAGGCAGACAGCAGCACCACCGCGTTTGGGGTGAGGTGGTGCGGCTGGAGCTGGTAGAAATCGAGCCAGGAGCAGAAGAAGGCGCTCACGGGCAGGCCGATGCCGCGCAAGAAATGCGAGCGGAAGACCACCCGCTCGCCCTCCCGCGGCTCCGGCGTAATTTCCTTCGCCGGTGCGAGACGAACCTCCACCTTGTCCGCGCCGGGCAGCCGCCGCGTCTGGCGGAGGAACTCGATGTGATCTTCGTGGACATTGGAGCCGTCCCAATCCCCGCCATATTGCTCCGTGGCGGGAGGCATGGTGAAAACAAGCGCGGCGGCGGAGGAACGAGTAGTGGAAGAGCGCGGCGGCGAGGCGCTGTCGCAAGAAACGGCAAGAGAAAGAAGATGGTGGAAGGAGGAGGAGCGTGCGAGAGCCTGCCGCTCTCCCTCTCCCCCTACTTATAGCTTCGCGAGGTGAGGCCGGGGAGGCCGGACGTGGGGTGAGACGTGGGATTAACTGCACCCACTCCCCCACGCCTCGCGATTATTACGCCCTAAAGGCGTGCCGAAACTGCCGCAAGGAGACGTGCGGGCGGTTTTGGGCTGCAGAGAATCCGCGCCTGGGCCCGGGCGTGGACGTGGCGGGCCCCCGCCCTGCGGCGATGTCCTGTCGCGCGCGTGGGCTGGCAGGCTTTCTGGCCAAGAAAGGCCACGTGGTTCGCAGAAGGCAAGTGGCCGGCCCGTGGCCCGGTGCACGCACTGGCGAGCTCCCGCCCTCCGACTCCGGAGTTTTCGACCAAGGCGGCGCGCCTAACCAAAGCCGGCTCCTAGCTGCCGACTTGTCAAGATAGGAAGCTGATCGAGCTTCTCAACTCCTACCCAACCTCGAAGTCCAATCAGCTTCGGGGACTACTGTCGGAGTAAATAGCCACGGGTAGCCTGACCGACTGCCCCTGGCTCTTCTAAAAAACTGTCAGGCCTTTGGGCCTTGAAGGACTCCAAGCATTGGACCACCTCCCCTGGCCGGCTACCTCTGAAGCCGACTCATGGAAGGCGGCCCGGCCTCAGCAACCTCCCCCCCAGCACAACCACGGGGTGGCCGACTCCAGGAAGCCGGCCAACGAAGAGCGCCGACTCCAAGAAGCCGGCCAAGACCGCAACCACCAAAGCTACGCCACATAACGGCGACAAGATGGGGTGTGGCCACAGTGTGGCCCACTACCCCCGAAACCCGAGGCAGGCATGGCCACAGGACGCCGTACGGGACGGCCATCTCCCGTCCGGCTCGGCACTGTAGCCATGCTAGCCTCGATGTCACCCACGGCTGACGTCGGTACGGCCCACGGGCGGCGGGCCCCTTCAGCCAGAGAGAGACGCGGAGGCGGCCCGGCCTCCCTCAGTCGGCCAAGGGCGTAGCCGGCTCCCAGAAGTTGGCTATCCCCTCCCTCGAAGCAAGTGCCACATTAAGGAGACAAGACGAGGTAAGGCAACAGTGAGAGCCCTCGAGGCGGCCCACTGTAGCCACGCTTACCTCCACGAAGCCCTCGTCATCAGAGGCGAGGCAACAGTAAGCAGCCGCCGACAAGACCCTAGGCGGTGGGGCCGGCCTGTCGACCAAGAGGCCGGCAGCCGGCGGGACCCACCAGCCGGCGGGCCCCAACGGCCGGCGGAGAAGCCGGCGAGCGTAGACACTGACGGCTGGGACCAGTGCCCAGCCGGATTACCATTGTACCCCCGGGGGGTAGGCCTATATAAACCCCCCGGGACACCCATGCAAAGGGTTGGCTTCTGAGCATAGCACACACACCAGAGAGAGAGAAGTGAGAGCTAGCCTTGTTCTTCTTCTCCCATGAGCCCAACAGCTCTAGGAGCGATTGTAGCTACTTTTCTTGATCTAGTGATCATGCGGAGACCCCGCAGAGCAGGACTAGGGGTGTTATCTCCTCGGAGAGCCCCGAACCTGGGTAAGATCCGCCGGTGTGCATGTCTTCGCCTCATCCCGTTTCCAGGCACCGGCGACGTCTTATTGGCACCCACAATGATAAGCCACCCGTTGGCATATGTCGCACCAACCACCCGACATCTGGGTATGGTAATCTGTTTACCGTACTTTCAGTTTGTTAGTCCACCGATTGGTGGGTTGACACTGGGGCCAATATTCATGTGTGTGCTGATGTGTCTTTGTTTTCTGGCAGCATATAAATACGAATCCACAGGGATGCTCGGCTTGATTTTAGTGGAATTGCACAAAATGTTCAGATGGTTCGTGTCCTCCATAATACTTCATCATGCACAATACATCGAATGGTTCTCTAATCATTCGTCGTCACCTTGAGCCACCGGACTATCAGATGACAAACTGATGACAAACCCTGCCCGTTCCCCAATCATAGGCATTACATATTTTGAATGGGAAAAGCTTGCCAAAGTTTAATCATTGATGTTAGCAAGAAGACATTAGTTTAATATATTGGAATTGGAAAACCTTGTCAATTTTTGCTCATTGATGTGAGCCACTAGACGTGCATTTGATATTTTTGAGTGGGATGCCCTTTGCTGTGAGCAACGTCGATCGTTTTTTCCTATTCCTGTCTTCAGTCCAGAAGTAAATATTTACTCTGCTGAGATGCATAGCCACATGAATGTTGACTTATGTAAGGTATTTTAAGAGTTTGTTCTGAATGTTTTCTATGTAATGCCAGGCCTTGTGAGTTTGATTGCAAAGTTGAGCTTGGAATGTTGTGGCATGCGGCATCACGAGCTGTTCACTGTGCCTCCTGAGAATAATGCTTCATATTGTTTGCATGTTGATCTAATGCCCGTGATTTGCATGCTAAGATGATCATCCTCTTCTGTTGTTTCTGTGCTTAAGAAGTTCATTGTCTTATGTTTCATTCATAGCCTATATGACAACTCGGGTAGGTTAGAGGTGAAACCATATGATCTTCCGACAAACTCATCATCTTAGGCCGTGATTGGATCGTCGTTTTCCAACCAAAACTGCTTGTAAAACTGACGCTTGTAAATAAAAGCAGATGGTCTCGGGCGAAGCGCTTGGTTGGTCGATTTCGACTAGTAAAATATACACTGGTCTCTCAAATTACACGCGTAACCCGCCGGTTTTACTTACAGACCTCGGGCCCTCGGTTTCATTACGCCTGTATTTTACGCATTGTTTTTGATGACGAGTAAATTACACTTGTATCTTAATATAGGTGTGAAATAAACCAGAGCTCCCAAGCGCGGCCTTACCGTTTCATGCCGTCTCAGTCTCTCGAAGGTGCTCTTAGGTGTCCGATGATCCTGGCTTCCTGAATGAGCAGCGGACGCTGTATCAGACCATCCATAGGGCCTGCGAGGCCCTTTCCGTCGTCCTTCGAGTTGTTGCGCTCGCCGTGGTGCCGAGCATTGTCAATATGGTCAACGAACATGAGGATTCAGGAGATGACTTTATTTTGATTGGATGACAGTAGGGACCCACTAGGGCCATAGCCGTACGTACGCAAGTGCCTCTATATATTTTTGCTTCCTCCTGGTTTCCTGACATCACGGTCCCACACCATTGTCAACCTATGTAGTCAATAAACGAGAGAATTGCACAAGGAACGACCGTCAGCTGGGACCAAGCAGCTCGAGTAGTATTTGTGTTTTTGAGGTGTGAGCACTGCAGAGTTTTTCTTGAGCGATGTTTTCGTTGTTGTTCAGAGGAGAGGAGGGTATTAGCTGGGCGGGCTGTGGCCCGTCTAGCCCAGGCCAGATATCCAGCCCAGATATTAAATTTTTTCAAGCTGAAAATGGCTAGCCCAGCTATACTTTTTTTAGGAATACCCAGGCAAGGTCAACTTGTTATTCTCCGCCCCGCTGGGCAGCAAATCTTTCCTAGGAGGGATGCATTAGGCTTAACAGGAAAATGGGCTTTAATAAATATTAAATGGGATGTAATTATAAAAACTGGGCAGTAACTATAAAAAAATGCACCAAACACGTAATTAGTTTATAAAATATTATTTTTGGAATTTGAAAATTTTAATTTCATTAATTGTTGCGCGCGCAATGTTTCGTTGGATTTTTACGTAATCCAAATTTATATTGAAATTGTATTTAATCTGATTAGAAATTTTGGGATAAAAATATTTTGTATCCCATCAAAATGTGGGAATTTTTTGTGAATTCTGTTTTGAACGGTTGGTTGAAATTATTAATCGTTGTCCTTGCTAGAAAATGGGCTGTACTTTTAACAAACTGTAAATGGGTTGTAGTAAATTCCATTAGAATTCAAAAATGGGTTGTACATTCTTAGAAATCGCAAATGGGATATAAGCTCTCTGCCACACACTTGTGGGCCTACTAAGTTGACGCGTCCCCTTAAAAAAGTAAGTTGACACGTATGCAAGGCTTTGTCAACTTATAGTCAACACACGGTTCTAGCAACAATGGCCGTTGGATGTCCATCCAACGGATGTCGTGCTTCTTCTTCAGTCTCGGATATTCTAGCTTCAGCTCCCAAAAAATGATTCCTCCCCCTGACATCTGGGGCGCACTGTTTTGGAGGCTGACCTGTGGGCCTACTAAGTTGACGCGTACCAAGGGCTTTGTCAACTTAGTCATTATAAACGATTCCAGCTGCAGTGACCGTACGATGTCCATCCAACGGCCGTCGTGCTTCTGCAACCTCTGGTCTTCTTGCTCCAGCCGCCCAAAGCAGCACCGGTCGTGCCGCCTGCTCCTGCCTCCCGTGGCCGGTTGTGCTGCCGCAGAGGCCTCACCGCCCCCTACTACTCCCACCGCTGGCCAGGCCATCCCTCTACTCACCCACACCCCCTGTTATTCTATGGCGACGGCAGCCTCACACCGCAGCCGAACCAGTGAACCCTCGTACCCCTCTCCGCATGGGCATCCACTGCCGCGTCTTCCCCGGCTCCGCGTCGTCCCCTTCCTAGGCCTCTCCGTCGTCCACCGCCCTGGTGCTCTCGGCGCGGCATGGTCAACGTGGTCAACAAACGACATCCATCGGACGTGGACTGTATGTGGAGAGACTGACAGCTGGGTCCACGGCCGCACATAAGGAAATGCCTCCTTATTACGCGCAAAATAATGATTCCTCAACCTGACATCTGGGACCAACCGAAAGGGCCTCTGTATTTTGCGAAAAAAATGTTCCCGCCGCTGACAGCTCGGACGCACCAGCTATATCTTCGCAATCAAGGAAGTGCTTCCTTATTCGCACACAAAAATGAATACCCCCTACTAGCTGGGACCCACCATGTGGGAGGCTGACTTGTGGGCCTACTAAGATGACGGGGACAGAGGGCTTTGTCAACTTAGTAAATTTGAACGATTCTAGCTCAAGTGACCGTACGATGACCATCCAACGGTCGTAGTGCTTCTTCAACCTGTGGTCTTCTTGCTCCAGCCGCCCAAACAAGCGTCGGCCGTGCCGCCTGCTCCTGCCTCCCGTGTCCGGCTGTGCTGCCACCGCTGGCCATGCCATCCCTCTATCCTCACCCACACCTCCTGTTATTCTCCGGCGACGGCAGCCTCACACCGCAACCGAAGCAATCAACCCACGTACTCCCCTCCGCGTGGTCATCCACTGCCGCGTCTTCCCCGGCTCCGCGTCGTCCCCTACCAAGCCTTGCCGTCGTCCACCGCCCTGGTGCTCTCGGCGCGGCGTGGTCAATGTGGTCAACGAACGACTTCCATCGGAAGAGTACTGTACATGGAGAGGCTGACAGCTGGGTCCACAGCTGCAGCAAGGAAATGCCTCCTTATTACGCGCAAAATAATGATTCCTCCACCTAACAGCAGGGACCCGCCGGACGGGCCACTGTATTTCACGAAAAAAACATTTCCCCCCGACTGCTGGGACCTAGTAGCTACATCTTCGCACGCAAGGAAGTGCATCCATATTACGGGCAAAAAAATGATTCGCCCCCCTAACTGCTGGGACCCACCAGCTGCATCTTCGCACGCAAGGAAGTGCGTGACAGTCGGGACCCACCCGGTCGAAGCGTACGTAGCGTTGTCATTCTAGTCACGAACGTGTACGTACATACTGGTCGATCGGTCTGTCTGCAGGCTGCAGCGATGAACCGTGGCCGTGTAAGGAAGGGCACGTGTGGTAGTAGAGGCGCGCACGTAGCATGTACACGTACGTACATCGGCCAGGGTGCAAGAAAGTAAATACGACCACGTACGTACATACGGGCGGGGTCTCGAACGCCTACTCGCGCATACGTACGGCCAGGGCTCGTGTACATGGCTGTGGCTGGGTCGGAACGGAGAAACTGTGTCGTCGTCGTGTTCATGGGGAGGCAACGGAATGCGTCGTGTTCATTGGGAGGCAACGAAACGCTTGCTGTTCATCGGGAGCCAACCGACTTGGACAGAACAGGCGATGGAAACGAGGCCCGGCATACCGCAGAACGGAGGAAACAGCCTTGTGTTCGACCGGCCACGGTGGAAACGGGATCCTGTTCATCGGGAGGGGTCTGGCATACCGTAAAACGGAGGAAACGGACCTCCTACGGTCGAAACGGGGTCCTGTTGATCGGGAGGGGTGTGGCGTACCGCAAAACGGAGGAAACGGACTTGTGTTGGAGCGCTACGGTCAAAATGGGGGTCCTGTTCATCGGGAGGGGTGTGGCGTACCGCAAAACGGGACTCCACAGGATACTGTTCATCTCCACCGTCGACCTCCTCCAGCCTCCACGGGCTCCTGTTCATCCACCGTCGACCTCCTCCAGCCTCCACCTGCGACTGTTCATCCACGGGCTCCTGTTCATCCAGCCTCCACCGCCCGCTCCTCCACCGCCTACTGTTCAACCAGCCGTCTCCACGGGGGTCCTGTTCAACCACCCCTCCACGGGCTATTATTCATCCAGCCCTCCACCGGCTACTGTTCAACCAGCCCTCCACGGGGTCCTGTTCATCCAGCCCTCCACGGGGTCCTATTCATCCACCGGCTCGGTCGATCGGGGTACTGTTCATCCAGCGGCAACGGCCTCTACTACCACGGGGTCCTGTTCATCCAACCCCCATCAGGAACTGTTCATCCAAACCCCCCAACAACGCTCACTGTTCATCCAGAGGCAACATCGATCGGCTTCAGTTAGCAGCAGTAGCGAAGGAATCGCTCGACCGGGTTCAGTTAACAGCAAGGGATCGATCGATCGCTTGGGTTCAGTAACGCGTAGCCTGCAGTGCAATTACTCGGGTTCAGTTAGAGCCCAACGCCTCGCTCGGGTTTAGTTAGAGCCCAACGCCTCGCTCGGGTTCAGTTAGAGCGCAACGCCTCGCACACACACGCGTACGTACGAGAGAAATGTGCATTGCTCGGCCCCCGACAAGCCACCGTAACCGGGAACTCCCCGATATTTTCCTCGCCCTCGCTTCTACCGCGGTTTTTTCCGTCATGGACGGCCTGAAGAATGTCATGCAGTTGCGTCTCCGGCCCGCCCAGGACGAAAATCCCATTTTCTGTCATGATTTTTTGTCATAGAAGTAGGACCCCACCACATCTATGATGATACCGGGTTTTGTCACAATTATCGTCATAGAAGTGTCATAAGTATGACAGAAAAAAATTTCGTTCAGCCCTAAATGTCACGGATGTGTCTTTTTTTTGTAGTGCAACCCATCAATGTAATCCTTAATAAGTGCAAACTTCTCTGATATAGTGTAGTTTGGAGAATTCAAAAAGATAATAGGACTATCTTGTCTGAGTGCAATAGCAATAATTTCATTCTTAACATAAGGGACAATAGCAAGTTCATCTCCATAAGCATAATTCATATTGGCATCTTGGCCACAAGCATAGCAAGCATCAAGTTCATCAAAAAGGGATATTTCAAAAGAATCAACGGGATCATAGCAATTATCATAGCATTCACCTTCGGTAAGCATGAAGGGAAATTAAACAATGTATGAGTTGAAGAGTTACTCTCACTAGAAGGTGGTCACGGGTAGCTAATCCGTTGTTCCTCCTTTTGTTCTTCGCTCTCCTCATCGTCTTTTTCATCCAATGAGCTCACAGTTTCATCAATTTCTTCTTCCATAGACTCCTGCAAAATATTAATCTCTTCTTGGACAGCGGAGATTTTCTCAATAAATCATCAATATCAGAGTTATATTTATAATTATCATAGCAATGTTTAAGGATGGCAAAATTTTCAGGTCTATAAACTGAATCATCAAAATCTTCAAACTTTATAAACAAAGATTCAATTTCATAAGCACCCTTTAAAGTAACAAATTCTTCTATTCGTTCCACATCATAGTAATCATATATACCATTAGCATAAGAAGCTAAGGTTTCATTATCGTTAAATTTGCATGAAAAGGGAAGATGTGGAGCATTCATCCAAGAGCAACAAGTATAATCATATCTCAAGCGCATAGCTCCCGAGCATACCAATGCAACATATGAATTTGATCCCATAAAAGTTTCCCTTTGTGTGTCAAGCGATAATTCCTAAAGTATTCACATTGATCCAACGTTACTCCCATTATATAGTTGAATGGGGTTTTCTCAGGATTATCAAAGTAGTGCATAATATTTTTCACATAACAAGCATCGAGGGTTTTAGGAGGTTCCCCATCTCCATGAGTAGCAAGTACAACTAATTTTTTTGGTATTTCGTGTTCCATATCCATACCTAAAGATAGAGAACAACTTAGAACATGAAATAAAAACTACTTAGTGATAAAGCAAACAAGCACACACGAGAATATTCACCCCATGCTATTGCTCCCTGGCAACGGCGCCAGAAAAAGGTCTTGACAACCCATAAGTGTAGGGGATCGTTTGTAGCTTTCTTCGATAAATAAGAGTGTCGAACCCAACGAGGAGCTAAAGGTAGAACAAATATTCCCTCAAGTTCTATCGACCACCGATACAACTCTACGCACACTTTGACATTTGCTTTACCTAGAACAAGTATGAAACTATTTTGCAAGAGTAAAACTACGAGTACTTTGCGAGAACAAAACTACGAATAAAATGTAAGACAATAAAAGTGGATAGCTTTTGTCAACAAGAAATTCATTTGTCCCTTGGCAATCGATAACAAGTACCGGTAATCATTCTTGCAATTTTATATGAGGGAGAGGCATGAGCTAACATACTTTCTCTATTTGGATCATATGCACTTTTGATTGGACCCCTAGCAAGCACCCGCAACTACTAAAGATCAATAAGGTCGTGAAACCCGACCATAGCATTAAGTATTAAGTCCTCTTTACTCCCATACGCAACAACCTACCTACTCGGGTTTAAGCTTCTGTCACTCTCGCAACCCACCATAAGCAAATCATGAACGTATTGCAACACCCTACAACGGGGGCCCCTCACGTTTGCGCGAGACGGAGGGCACCGTAGGACAGCACCATAAATAAAATATACCATCATACCAACCAAGATCATGATTAACCCATAGGACAAAACGGATCTACTCAAACATCACAGGATAACCATAGATCATTGGGAAATAATATATGGAGTTGAGCACCATGTTTAAGTAGATATTGCAGCAGGGAGAAGAGGTGTTACACCGCTGCATAGAGGGGGAGAGAGTTGGTGTTGATGGTAGCAAGATTGTTGATGTAGATCGCCGTCACAATCCTTGCCCCGGCGGCACTCCGGCGCCACCGGGAGAGAGGGGGGAGAGTCCCCCTCCTTCTTCTTCCTTGCCCACCCCCCTAGATGGGAGGAGAGTTCCCCCTCTGGTCCATGGTCTCCATGGCGGCGGAGGAGCGGGAGCCCCCCGAGATTGGATCTCCCTCTTTGTTCTCTTCTGTTTCGCGCTCCTGAGATCTGGCCGAAAACTGTTACTTATATACCGGGAGATCCGTAACTCCGATTGCATTGAGATTTTAACACGATTTTTTCCAGATATAAGCTTCCTTGCACCTGAAGTAGAGCTCCAACCGATGCTCGAGGAGGGCACAACCCACCACCATGCGCCGGGGGCCTCTAGCGCGCCCTGGTGTCTTGTGGGCTGTGTGGGCCTCCATTTGTGGTGATTCCAACTCCCCAAAATCACATATATTCCAAAATATTTCTCCGTGAAATTTTATTGCATTTGGACTTCGTTTGATATGGATACTCTGTGATACAAAAAACATGAAGAAAAAAGGAACTGGCACCAGGCACTGGATCAATAGGTTAGTCCAACAAATCATATAAAAAGTTGCCAAAAGTATGTAAAAGTTGTATAATATTGGCATGAAACAATAAAAAATCATAGATACGATGGAGATGTATCAGACTCTCATCAGCTGTTGGAAAATATAGAGCCTGCTGTTACGAATGTGATGAATGATAACCTAACAACTACTATTACAAATGAAGAGATCGAGCGGGTGATGTTCCAAATGGGACCGACTGAGGTGCCAGGACCGGATGGGCTTCCGGCGATGTTCTATCTTTGACACTGGTCATTGGTACGAGAAGATGTGTGATGAGTTGTGCGGGATTTTCTGGAGGACGTAGCAACAATGAACAGTTTTAATTCAACGGTCATCGTGATGATTCCCAAAGTGAACTCACCGGAGTTACTTACGCAATTCAGAGAGTTAATTGCACAGAAGTACCACAATTCGGGCATTACAAGCAGATTGGTACCAAGATTGGTAATTTTTACGTGTCAGTACCAACTCTGGGACGAGGCGTTGCAAAAAAGGCTAAAACAGTTGTTTATACATATTTACGGCGGAACTGGCCGCTTGGGCCTGATAACCCACAAGTATAGGGGATCGCAACAGTTTTCGAGGGTAGAGTATTCAACCCAAATTTATTGATTCGACACAAGGGGAGCCAAAGAATATTCTCAAGTATTAGCAGTTGAGTTGTCAATTCAACCACACCTGGATAACTTAATATCTGCAGCAAAGTATTTAGTAGCAAAGTAGTATGGAAGTAACGGTAACGGTGGCAAAAGTAATAGTAGCAGTTTTGTAGTAATTTAACAGCGGCAACGGAAAAGTAACTAAGCAAAGATCAACATGTGAAAAGCTCATAGGCATTGGATCAGTGATGGATAATTATGTCGGATGCGATTCTTCATGCAACAGTTATAACATAGGTGATACAGAACTAGCTCCAATTCATCAATGTAATGTAGGCATATATTCCGAATATAGTCATACGTGCTTATGGAAAAGAACTTGCACGGCATCTTTTGTCCTACCCTCCCGTGGCAGCGGGGTCCTATTGGAAACTAAGGGATATTAAGGCCTCCTTTTAATAGAGTACCGGACCAAAGCATTAACACTTAGTGAATACATGAACTCCTCAAACTACAGTCATCACCGGCAGTGGTCCCGTTTATTGTCACTTCGGGGTTACTGGATCATAACACATAATAGGTGACTATTGACTTGCAAGATAGGATCAAGAACTCACATATATTCATGAAAACATAATAGGTTCAGATCTGAAATCATGGCACTCGGGCCCTAGTGACAAGCATTAAGCATAGCAAAGTCATAGCAACATCAATCTCAGAACATAATGGATACTAGGGATCAAACCCTAACAAAACTAACTCAATTACATCGTAAATCTCATCCAACCCATCACCGTCCAGCAAGCCTACGATGGAATTACTCACGCACGGCGGTGAGCATCATGAAATTGGTGATGGAGGAAGGTTGATGATGACGATGGCGACGGATTCCCCTCTCCGGAGCCCCGAACCGACTCCAGATCAGCCCTCTCGAGAGAGTTTAGGGCTTGGCGGCGGCTCCGTATCGTAAAACGCAATGAATCCTTCTGTCTGATTTTTTCTCCCCGAACGTGAATATATGGAGTTGGAGTTGAGGTCGGTGGAGCCTCAGGGGGCCCATGAGACAGGGGGGCGCGCCCCCCACTGTAGCGACCCGACCTCAAACGGTCAAGCCTCTGTGTATCCGTGCCATCCCTGGATTGGTATGCTGGCACACACAGTACATCAATGTATATATCAAAGTGCAATCACATATATAAATAACGTAAAACTGATATATACCTCATAAGTCTCAGCGGAAACAATCAAACGGTTGTGGAGTCCCATCAACGCCAACAGCAAGTTCAGTGTAGACCGTAACCATACAACGGTACTCTTACTCGTCGTAGAAATTCCTGCAACATAAGACGTTGCAGCCCTGTAGGTCAGTACATTGAATGTACTGGCAAGTCACATCATAAGAATAATGAACCTATTTGTACATGCAATTTGGCTGGTGGAAAGCTCTAAGTTTAGTTTTTGCATAAAGCTAGTTTTTTCCTACAATAAAAGATATTATTCTACCACTACTGTATAGCATAGGATGATTTGGCAAACCCAACTCAATCCATTCCCAAAGTTTCATTTAAAACCCAACTGTTTAATTAAGAGTGATGAGATCTCCCGGCATTTTCACTACTAGATGCTCAAGTTGTCCGTAACCGGGGACACGGCTAATCGATTAGGTTTTAACACTCTGCAGAGGTTTGCACACTTTTCCCCACAAGACTCGATCGCCTCCCTTGAAATTCTCGCACTGCCTGGTGTTTGAGAACATGATGACCGAGACATAGTCTTTCACAAGTATTTCCCCTTAACCCACGGATAGGCCGGTACACCTACTCATTCTATATCTGCTAGCCCATCCCGGAAGGGGTCACACTAACTACTCAACTAAGCCAGAGCCCATATTGGCTTGTGGCTGCACATGTAAGCTTCTAGACATGAGAATACGATTGATCTCTTTGAGCCTGGGCGGCCGACCACTAGTGGTGTACCACCATGGATTAACCATGCATGCTCCCACTGTACTTCGCCTCCATTCAAACCAAATACCGCCCAGGTAGTTCATTTACAAGTCTTGGTCCTGATTACTACTTTGTCACTCATGTCTCACCATATTCGCTTCCCAAACCACGTTTCCATTTAGCGAGGCAAAAATAAACTTACACGGTGGTGACAAGGATGTATAGATCAGACCTACCTCAAATGAACTACTAGGTAACGGCATAGTCATCTGGTAACAATAAATCCTACCATGCAATCCTACCACAAAAGGACTAAGTGCATAATATAAACATAGGTAATTGGAAGAATGGTCAAAATGTGAACTTGCCTGGTAATAGTTGATGAAGATTATATCGCTCTCAGAAATTTTACTTAATAGAACTATTCGTCACTCTCCGATGAAAATCTATAAAGTCAAACATTGCATTCACATAAGCAATCATTTCAGAGAACCAAATAACATGCAACATGAAAAGACTCGGAAAAACCAAATGAAAATCCAACACACTCAACCATCACAAAAGTATTCTAAGTGCAAAACAACATATGACATGAGGTTCAAAAATGTGACGTGAACTATGGTGCATACAAGGCATAGTGGTCAGTCTATCATGGACATATCCTACTTGTGTAAAAATACCATGAGATTGATCCAAGTCATAGGGTTTGGCTACCATGACAAAGTGCAAAAAGAATTAACTCAATCGGAGCTACGGTTTAGGAGATATGGCCATTTGAAGTTTGAAATCAAACCTGAATAATTTCAAATTTGAAATTGGCCAAAAGTTTGCAAAAAGGATACCACTGGATAGATCTAAACAATACGAAGAATTTGCCGCCGGTTTCATCGAGTGTGGATCTACGGTTTAAAAGTTATGGCTAATCTAAGCTCAGGGACTAATCTGTGATAAAAGGGACTAAAGAGTGAAGAAAAACTATCGCAAACAAGTCCCTGGCCACGTGGCGGCTCCTGGCTGGCCGAGCAGCGTCCGCTGCGGAGGCTATGCGGCGAACGGCCGCTAAATAGAAAAAAAACAACGGCGACGGCTAACTAAAAAAAACCGACGCTCGGTTTAAATAAAACCGCACGGTCTAAGGGAACCGCGGTTAACCGCGTACCTCTTCGCAAAATAAAAAAACGAACCTAATCTAATCTGGGCCATCGGTGATCGATCTAACGGGCGGGAGTGGGGCGGCGGTTTACAGCGGCTGGCGACGTTGGCGACGAGCAGAGGATGGCGGCGCGGCGTCGGGTGGTGGCGGGGCAGCGGCTACGGCGGTCCTCGGTGTCGGGGAAGAAGACGGGGAGGTGCGGCGCGTCGAGGGCGTCGCGAAGGTGGTGTCAGCGTTTGTTGGCGGCGTCGGGATGAGGCGAGGCGAAGACGGCGGGGCTCGGTGCTCCGGCGACTCCGGCGTCGACGGTGCGGCGGCTCCGACGGGACCTAGGGGCAAAAAAAACGTGTCAAACAGATGCGCGTTATCGCGGTGATCCAATTGACAAAGGAAGGAGAGCTAGGGGGTGCCACAGAAGATGAAATGGATGATGGAGTGGCGCGGCTCCGGCCCGATGCAAACGGCGACAGCAAGCGGTAGGGGCGGCGTGGGAAGAAGCGGGACGGCGAGGTTGGAAGAGGGGGTGCAGGGGCATTTATAGGCGAGGTCAGAGGGCACGGGAGCTGCGGATAAGCTCTATCCGAGCGCGAGGCGGCCGGCGGTTGCGGGCGGCGAGGCGCGGATGTTTATCCCGCGTGGTGCGGGAGGTTGGGGATGGGCTGACGTGCGGGGCCCGCCTGGCAGCGGCAGCGAGAGGAGGTGAGCGAGGGCGAGCGTGGGGCGGTCGACCGGGCGGGAGGCTTCGGGCGCGCGGGCGACCTTGGGCCGAAAATGGCCGGTGGGCTGGCTGAGCGCGTGCGTCCCTGGGCCGAACTGGTTTCGGTCCAGGCGGGTGAGTGCGTGCGTGCGTGTTTTTTTAAACAGAAAGAAAACTCCAACAGAAGTAAATTAAATAAAAATTATACATAGGCGTATCATATACCAAAATGCTCACAAAAATACCAAGAATAAGATAAACTATTTTCCAAGTTCAAATAAATTCTATAAAAATTCATAAAAGTCAAACAGTGCTAGATTTGCATTTAAAATCCATACAAATCATTTTTAAAATACCAAAATGATTTAGAATTTATTTTCTCCTAATTTTCTATTGAAGGGAATCATTTTACCCTTATTTCTGTTTATTTATTTTTAGGAGAAAAATCATTTTAATTAAAACTAAATAACTCCCAAGAGGATATGAAATTTGGAAATTCAAAAAACTTCAAAGTGACTTTCAAATCGTTTCTTTGAAACTTCCAACTCTCTTTCTTCAAATTTGAAGAAGTCATTTTATCTTCCCTCATGAACTCATTGAGTTGCTTAAAGTTTCTAAATTTGAAATATTTCAAATGGAACTCAAATCATTTTCAAACCCCTTTTTATTTATTTAAATGGAAGAGTCATATTATCTTCACTCTAGGGTTGTGTGATGAAATGAATTTGAATACACGAGGATCAAACATGCAAGATGGAACTTTTGGGAAAGTCCTTTTATTCCCTCTCATTCAACTTTCAAAAAGTTTCAATTTCCACTCAATTTCACACAACAAACAAACAAACACAATTATTTATTTAATATAACATTCCAAAATTTAGAATTTTGGGATATTACACCCACCCTCGTGGACCGGGTGTGGCCCCCCTGGTGTTGATTCTTTCGCCAGTACTTTTTGTAAATTCCAAAAATATTCTCCGTGAAGTTTCAGGTCATTCTGATAACTTTTATCTCTGCACAAAAATAACACCATGGCAATTCTGCTGAAAACAGCGTCTGTCCGGGTTAGTTCCATTCAAATCATGCAAGTTAGAGTCCAAAACAATGGCAAAAGTGTTTGGAAAAGTAGATACGATGGAGACGTATCAACTCCCCCAAGCTTAAACCTTTGCTTGTCCTCAAGCAATTCAGTTGATAAACTGAAAGTAATAAAGAAAAACTTTTACAAACTCTATTTGCTCCTGTTGTTGCAAATATGTAAAGCCAACATTCAAGTTTTCAGCAAAGATTATGAACTAACCATATTCACAATAATATTTAGGTCTCATGTTTACTCATATCAATGCCATAATCAACTAGCAAGTAATAATAATAAATCTCGGATGACAACACTTTCTCAAAACAATCATATTATGATATAACAAGATGGCATCTCGCTAGCCCTTTCTGAGACCGCAAAACATAAATGCAGGGCACCTCTGAAGATCAAGGACTGACTAGATAGTGTAATTCATGGTAAAAGAGATCCAGTCATAGTCATACTCAATATAAATTAATAGTAATGGATGCAAATGGCAGTGGTGCTCTCCAGCTGGTGCTTTTTAATAAGAGGATGATGACTCAACATAAAAGTAAATAGATAGGCCCTTCGTAGAGGGAAGCAGGGATTTGTAGAGGTGCCAGAGCTTGATTGTTGAAATAGAGATAAATAATATTTTGAGTGGTATACTTTCATTGTCAACATAACAACCAAGAGATCTCGATATCTTCCATGCTACACACATTATAGGCGGTTCCCAAGCAGAATGGTAAAGTTTATACTCCCCACCACCAACAAGCATCAATCCATGGCTTGCCCAAAACAACGGGTGCCTCCAACTAACAACAATCCTGGGGGAGTTTTGTTTGCAATTATTTTGATTTGGTTTAAGCATGGGACTGGGCATCCCGGTGACCAGCCATTTTCTCGTGAGTGAGGAGCGGAGTCCACTCCTCTTGAGAATAACCCGCCTAGCATGGAAGATACAGACAACCCTAGTTGATACATGAGATATTCGAGCATACAAAACATAATTTCATTTGAAGGTTTAGAGTTTGGCACATACAAATTTACTTGGAACGGCAGGTAGATGCCGCATATAGGAAGGTATGGTGGACTCATATGGGATAAATTTGGGGTTTATGGAAGTGGATGCACAAGCAGTATTCCCGCTTAGTATAAGTGAAGGCTAGAAAGAGACTGGGAAGCGACCAACTAGAGAGCGACAACAGTCATGAACATGCATTAAAGTTAATCAACAATGAGTGCAAGCATGAAGAGGATATAATTCACCATGAACATAAATATCGTGGAGGCTATGTTGACTTTGTTTCAACTACATGTGTGAACATGTGCCAAGTCAAGCCACTCGAATCGTTCAAAGGAGGATACCACCCTATCATACCACATCACAACCATTTTAATAGCATGTTGGCACGCAAGGTAAACCATTATGAACACCTAGCAAATTAAGCATGGCATGAGTAACTATAATCTATAATTGTCATTGCAAACATGTTTCATTCATAATAGGCTGAATCAGGAACGATGAACTAATCATATTTACAAAAACAAGAGAGGTCGAGTCCATACCAGCTTCTCTCATCTCAATCAGTCCATCATACATCATCATTATTGCCTTTCACTTGCATGACCGAACGGTGTGGATAATAATAATAGTGCACGTGCATTGGACTAAGCTGGAATCTGCAAGCATTTAATACACCGGAGAAGACAAGGTAATATGGGCTCTTTGCTAAATCAACAATAATGCATATAAGAGCCACTTCAACATTTTCATCATGGTCTTCTCCTCTCGACCCCCAAAGAAAAGAAAGGAAATAAAACTATTTACACAGGAAAGCTCCCAACAAGCAAAAGAAGAACGAGAAATCTTTTTGGGTTTTATTTTAATTATTACTACTACAGGCATGGAAAGTAAACTAGCTAAAAGCTACAAGTAATTCTTTTGGTTTTTCTTAAGGTTTTTCAAGCACACAAGAAGAAGGCTTAGAAAGGAAAATAAACTAGCATGGATATTACAATGAAAAAGTATGAGCACCGACAACTAGAATGAGTGTGTGAACATGAATGTAATATCGTGAGAAATACGTACTCCCCCAAGCTTAGGCTTTTGGCCTAAGTTGGTCTATGCCCATGGATGGCCTGGCGGATATCCGAAGTTGTAACTGGGGTCGTACTGAGATGCAGCAGCTACTTCCTCAAGAGCTGCAGCTTGGAGGAGAGATGCCTCCGTCCTCCTCTCGTACTCGTTCGCCTCCTCCCTGGTTATAACATACCTCCTTTTTGCCTGAAAGTCAAAGAAAGTAGGAGCAGGGAGAGTAATATGGACAGCGCGACGTCTGTCAAAGATTAGTCGGTACTGGAGAGACTGTTGATTCCTCTCAACAAACTGATGACGAACCATAGCATTAAAATCTAGATAAGCAGGAGGCAACTCCATATCATTTTCATGTATGGGTACCTCAAGAAAATTAGCTAAACGGATTGCATAAATTCCACCAAACAAACCTCCACTTATACTGTTATGATGCAACCTTCGTGCAACAATAGCCCCCAAGTTATATTGTTTATCTCCTAATATTGCACTCTTGAGGACACTAAGATCTGGAACGCACATGTGACATGCTTCATCTTTACCGTTAATACATCTACCTATAAAGAGAGAAAAATAATGTATGGCAGGAAAATGGATGCTCCCTATGGTAGCTTGTGTGATTTCTCTAGATTCCCCCATAGTTATACTAGCAAGAAAGTCTATATTCAGATTTGTGAGGTTCACTAACATTGCCCCACTGTGGGAGTTTACAAGCAGTATTAAAATCTTCTAAGTCCATGGTGTAAGATTTTTCATAAAGATCAAATAGGACAGTGTGAGAATTGCATGATGATGTAAATTTAAACCTTCTCACAAAGGAATCAGTTAGGTAGTAATATTGGGGGCACTTATCTGACACGAAGCCCTCAAGTTCAGCATTACGCACATACGCATCAAATTCCTCCTTAATGCCTGCTCGGACCATAAAATCTTTTGACGGCCATTCACAAGGCCGCACTTGAGCTTCTCTTGGTAGTTCATAGGCCGGCTCATGTATCGCGAGCCTCGGTGCTTGCTTCCTCGAAGAACCACCTTGGTACATTTTCCTAAACATATTTCTTCCTTTGAAAAATTTCTGAAATTTTTAGTAACTTAAAATAAAAGTGAACCAAACTCAAAAAAATTGATAGCAACTACTCCCACAAGTGCCTAGAGACTATATCATGCATTAGAACTACTTGGGACCAAATAAATTTGACATGCAAGCTCAAGAATAGGGTCACCTAAGCAGCAAAAAATTGCAATGAATAAAGCAGTAGAACAAAAACTAATTGGACCATTGGAGGAGTCACATACCGAAGAACAATCCCCCAAAGCAGTTTTGTGAGTGGAGCTTTGAGCAAGGAGATCGAAAATCGCAACAAAACGAGCTAGAACACGAGTTTGAGCTGTGTGGTGATTTTTTCTAGAGGAAGACGAAGTGTGTGGGTGCAGGAATAAGTGGAGGGGGGTCATGTGGGGCCCACGAGGCAGGGGGCACGCCCTGGACCCTCGTGGCCGGGTGGTGGCTCCGCCTGATGTGTTCTTGGTGCCATTAATTCTTAAATATTCTACAAAAAATCATATTTCAATTTCAGGGCATTTGGAGAACTTTTATTTTCGGGGTATTTTTTATTGCAAGGATAATTCAGAAAACAGACAGAAAATACTATTTTTGCTTTATTTAATCTAAATAAAAGAAAGTAAAAGGAGGGTACAGAGAGTTGTGCTTTCTAACTTCATCGATCTCATGCTCATCAAAAGGAATCCAGTAACAAGGTTGATCAAGTCTTGTTAACAAACTCATTCTGAATCCCATGAAACCGGAGAATTTTCGAATAGCACTAGGTTACCTCAACGGGGATATGCACGTCCCCAATAATAAGAATATCATATTTCTTCTTGACAGTAGGAAGAGGAAATTCAAAACCTCCAATAGTAATCGTTGGAATTTTCCCAATAGAATTGATATTGTGGACTTGAGGTTGTTTCCTTGGAATGTGTGCCATATGCTCATTACCATTAACATGAAAAGTGACATTGCCTTTGTTGCAATCAATAACAGCCCCTGCAGTATTCAAAAAGGGTATACCAAGGATAATTGACATACTATCATCCTCGGGAATACCAAGAATAACAAAGTCCGTTAAGATAGTAACGTTTGCAACCACAACAGGCACAACCTCACAAATACCGACATGTATAGCAGCTGATTTATCGGCCATTTGCAAAGATATTTCAATAGGTGTCAACTTATTCAAACCAAGTCTACGATATAAAGAGAGAGGCATAACACTGACACCGGCTCCAAGATCACATAAAGCAGTCTTAACATAGTTTCTTTTAATGGAGCATGGTATAGTTGGTACTCCTGGATCGCCATGTTTCTTTTAATGGTGGAGATTTCAGCTTCCGATATCTTTCTTTTATTAGTAACAATATCTTTCATATACTTAGCATACGGATTCATTTTAAGCATATCAGTCAAATGCATACGCAAAAATATAGGTCTAATCATTTCAGCAAAGCGCTCAAAATCCTCATCATCCTTTTTCTTGGATGGTTTAGGAGGAAAAGGCATGGGTTTCTGAACCCATGGTTCTCTTTCTTTACCGTGCTTCCTAGCAACGAAGTCTCTGTTATCATAACGTTGATTATTTGATTGTGGGTTATCAAGATCAACAACATGTTCAATTTCTACATCATTGTTATTGCTAGGTTGAGCATCAACACGAACATCATCATTAACATTATCACTAGGTTCATGTTCATTACCAGATTGTGTTTCAGCATCAGAAATAGAAATATCATTGGGATTCTCAGGTGTGTCAATAACAGGTTCACTAGAAGCATGCAAAGTCCTATCATTTTTATTTCTCTTCTTTTTAGAAGGACTAGATGCATCAACATTAGCTCTCTAAGAATCCTGCTCAATTCTCTTAGGGTGGCCCTCAGGATACAAAGGTTCCTGAGTCATTTTAACCCCTCTAGTCATACCTCTAATAGCATTATCATTTTTCTTATTATTTAATTCATTGAGCAAATCATTCTGAGCTTTAAGCACTTGTTCTACTTGAGTGGTAACCATATAAGCATGATTACTAATGAGTTTAAGTTCACCTTTAACTGTAGACATATAATCACTCAAGTGTTCAATCATATAAGCATTACGTTTCAATTGTCTACCAACATAAGCATTGAAGTTTTCTTGTTTAACAATAAAATTATCAAACTCATCTAGGCATTGGCTAGCAGACTTATAACGAGGAATATCACCTTCATCAAATCTATAGAGAGAGAATTTACCTTTACTACCTGTGTCGGGTTATCAAGACCATGTATTTCTTCAATAGGTGGTAAATTCTTAACATCTTCAGCTTTAATACCCTTTTCTTTCATAGATTTCTTTGCCTTTTGCATATCTTCAGGACTGAGAAATAGAATACCCCTTTTCTTCGGAGTTGGCTTAGGAGTTGGTTCAGGAAGTGTCCAATTATTTTCATTAGTCAACATATTATTCAATAGCAATTCAGCTTGATCAACTGTTCTTTTCCTGAAAACACAACCAGCACAACTATCGAGGTGGTCTCTGGCAGCATCGGTTAGTCCATTATAAAAGATATCAAGTATTTCATTTTTCTTGAGAGGATGATCAAAGCATCTAGTAATTGGAGAAGCCTCCCCCAAGCTTGTGGGAGACTCTCTTCTTCAATTTGCACAAAATTATATATTTCCTTAAAGCAGCTTGTTTCTTATGAGTAGGGAAATATTTAGCAGAGAAGTAATAAATCATATCCTGGGGACTACGCACACAACCAGGATCAAGAGAATTATACCATGTTTTAGCATCGCCCTTTAATGAGAACGGAAATAGCTTAAGGATATAATAGTAACGAATTTTTTCCTCATGAGTGAATAGGGTGGCTATATCATTTAATTTAGTAAGATGTGCCACAACAGTTTCAGATTCATAGCCATGAAAAGGATAAGATTCAACCAAAGTAATTAACTCAGGATCGACAGAGAAATCATAATCCTTATCAGTAATACAAATAGGTGAAGTAGCAAAAGCAGGGTCATATTTCATTCTAGCATTCAAAGACTTTTCTTTCAGCTTAGCTAATAATTTCTTAAGATCATATCTATCATTGCAAGCAAGAAAATCTCTAGTAGTTTCTTCATCCATAACATAACCCTCAGGCACAACAGGCAATTCATATCTAGGGGGAGAATCTTCATCATCACTTTCATCAATATTATCAGTTTCAATAATTTCATTCTCTCTAACCCTAGCAAGTTGTTCATCAAGAAATTCACCTAGTGGCACAATATTATCAAGCATAGAAGTAGTTTCATCATAAGTATCATGCATAGCAGAAGTGCCATCTTCAATAACATGCGACATATCAGAATTAATAGCAGAAGCAGGTTTAGGTGTCGCAAGTTAACTCAAAACAGAAGGAGAATCAAGTGTAGAGCTAGATGGCAGTTCCTTACCTCCCCTCATAGTTGAGGGATAAATCTTGGTTTTTTCGTCTTTCAAGTTCCTCATAGTGATCAGCAGATATAAATCCCAAGTGACTCAAAGAATAGAGCTATGCTCCCCAGTAACGGCGGCAGAAAATAGTCTTGATAACCACAAGTATAGGGGATCACATCAGTTTTCGAGTGTAGAGTATTCAACCCAAATTTATTGATTCGACACAAGGGGAGCCAAAGAATATTCTCAAGTATTAGCAGTTGAGTTGTCAATTCAACCACACCTGGATAACTTAATATCTGCAGCAAAGTATTTAGTAGCAAAGTAGTATGGAAGTAACGGTAACGGTGGCAAAAGTAACAGTAGCAGATTTGTAGTAATTGTAATAGCGGCAATGGAAAAGTAATTAAGCAAAGATCAATATGTGAAACGCTCATAGGCATTGGATCAATGATGGATAATTATGCCGGATGCGATTCTTCATGCAACAGTTATAACATAGGGCGACACAGAACTAGCTCCAATTCATCAATGTAATGTAGGCATGTATTCCGAATATAGTCATACGTGCTTATGGAAAAGAACTTGCATGACATATTTTGTCCTACCCTCCCGTGGCAGCCGGGTCCTATTGGAAAATAAGGGATATTAAGGCCTCCTTTTAATAGAGTACCGGACCAAAGCATTAACACTTAGTGAATACATGAACTCCTCAAACTACGGTCATCACCGGGAGTGGTCCCGATTATTGTCACTTCGGGGCTACCGGATCATAACACATAATAGGTGACTATTGACTTGCAAGATAGGATCAAGAACTTACATATATTCATGAAAACATAATAGGTTCAGATCTGAAATCATGGCACTCGGGCCCGAGTGACAAGCATTAAGCATAGCAAAGTCATAGCAACATCAATCTCAGAACATAATGGATACTAGGTATCAAACCCTAACAAAACTAACTCGATTACATGGTAAATCTCATCCATCCCATCACCGTCCAGCAAGCCTACAATGGAATTACTCACACACGGTGGTGAGCATCATGAAATTGGTGACAGAGGAAGGTTGATGATGACGATGGCGACGGATTCCCCTCTCCGGAGCCACGAACGGACTCCAGATCAGGCCTCCCGAGAGAGTTTAGGGCTTGGCGGCGGCTCCGTATCATAAAACGTGATGAATCCTTCTCTCTGTTTTTTCTCCCCAAACGTGAATATATGAAGTTGGAGTTGAGGTCGGTGGAGCCTCAGGGGGCCCACGAGATAGGGGGCGCGCCCAGGTGGTAGGCGCGCCCCCACCCTCGTGAACAGGGTGTGGCCCCCCTGGTGTTGATTCTTTCTCCAGTATTTTTTATAAATTCCAAAAATATTCCCCGTGAAGTTTCAGGTTGTTCTGAGAACTTTTATTTCTGCACAAACATAACACCATGGCAATTCTGCTGAAACAACGTCAGTCCGGGTTAGTTCCATTCAAATCATGCAAGTTAGAGTCCAAAAGAAGGGCAAAAGTGTTTGGAAAATTAGATACGATGGAGATGTATCTGGGCCCGCCTGTCAGGTGCCATCAACTCTTTGTCCTAGAACAACACCAACAGCATAATCACTAGCATCACACATAATTTCAAAATTCAAGTTCCAATCAGGTGGTTGAACGATAGGTGCAGAAGTTAAGGCTTTCTTAAGTGTTTCAAAGACTTCTACACAATCATCATAAAAAACAAAAGGAACATCCTTTTGCAAGAGATTAGTAAGAGTCCTAGAAATTTTATAGAAGTATTTAATAAACCTCCTATGGAAACCAACATGACCAAGGAAACTTTTTATACCTTTAATACCTTTAGGGCATGGCATTTTCTCAGTTGCATCAAATTTAGCTTTATCTACTTCAATACCCCGTTAAGAAATTTTATGCCCAAGACAATACCTTCATTAACCATAAAGTGGCACTTCTCCCAATTCAAGACAATATTAGTTTCTTCACATCTCTGCAAAACTCGATCAAGGTTGCTGAAGCAATCATCAAAAGAAGTTCCGTAAACGGAAAAATCATCCATGAAAACAACAACAATCTTTTCACAAAAGTCAGAGAATATAGTAGTCATACATCTTTGAAGGTAGCATGTGCATTACATAAGCCAAAAGGCATATGTCTGTAAGCATAAGTTCCAAATGGACAAGTGAAAGTAGTTTTCTCTTGGTCTGATAGTGATACAGGTATATGAGAGAAACCAAAATATCCTTCAAGAAAGCAAAAGTGTGTGTGCTTAGACAATCTCTCTAACATTTGATCAATAAAAGGCAGGGGTTAATGATCTTTTCTAGTAGCTTTATTTAATTTTTGAAAATCAATGACCATCCTATAACCAGTTATAGTTCTTTGTGGGATAAGCTCATTTTTATCACTAGGAACAACTGTAATGTCTCCTTTCTTAGGGACACAATGAACAGGACTTACCCATCTACTATCGGCTATGGGATAGATTATACCTGCTTCAAGGAGCTTTAATATTTCAGTTCTTACCACCTCCTTCATCTTAGGATTTTATCGTCATTGATGATCGACAACTGGTTTAGCATCAGGCTCCATATTAATGTTGTGCTGACATAAAGTGGGGCTAATGCCCTTAAGATAATCAAGAGTATATCCAATAGCGGCACGATGCTTCCTTAGAGTTTGTAGTAATCTCCTTTCTTCATGCTCTGAAAGTTTAGCACTAATAATAACAAGATATATCTTCTTTTCATCAAGATAGGCATATTTCAATGTATCAGGGAATTGCTTTAATTCAAACACAGGATCACCTTTAGGTGGAGGAGGAACAAGAGTTTCAACAGGTAAATTATGTTTCAAGATAGGTGGTTGATTAAAGAACATCTTATCTATTTCATTTCTTTCATTCATATGCATATCATTTTCGCGGTCTAGCAAATGTTGTTCTAGCGGATCAGTAGGAGGCACGACAATAGAAGCTACACCAATAGTTTCATCCTTACTAGGTAACTCTCTATCTCGAGGTTGTCTATGAAACTTAGAAAAATTAAACTCATGAGATATATCACCAAAGTTAACACTGACTGTTTCTTTAGCACAATCAATCTTAGCATTAACAATGTTCAAGAAAGGTCTACCAAATATAATGGGACAAAAATCATCTTGTGGATGATAACCCACAAGTATAGGGGATTGTTTGTAGCCTTTTTCTATAAATAAGAGTGTCGAACCCAACGAGAAGCTAAAGGTAGAACAAATATTCCCTCAAGTTCTATCGACCACCGATACAACTCTATGCACACTTAACATTTGCTTTACCTAGAACAAGAATAAAACTAGAAGTACTTTGCGAGATAATAAAAGTTAGTTCTTTAGTAGAGAACTTTTTGTCACACAAGAAAGTTATTTGTCCCTAGGTGATCGATAACTAGACCGGTAATCATTATTGCAATTTTATATGAGGGAGAGGCATGGGCTAACATACTTTCCGTACTTGGATCATATGCACTCACTACAAAAAAAGACACATCCGTGACATTTTGGGCCGAACGAATTTTTTTCCTATCATGCTTATGACACTTCTATGACGATAATTGTGAAAAAACCCGGTATCATCATAGATGTGGTGGGCTCCTACTGACAGAAAATCATGACAAAAAATGGGCTTTTCATCCTGGGCGGGCCGAAGACGCAGCTGCATGACATTCTTTGGGCCGTCCATGACGAAAAAACCGTGGTAGAAGCGTGGGCGAGGAAAATATCGGGGAGTTCCCGGTTACGGTGGGTGGTCCGGGCCGAGCGATGTGCGTTTCTCTCGTACACATACGCGCATGGGTGCGAGGAGTTGGGCTCTAACTGAACCCGAGCGAGGCATTCGCCTACTGAACCTGAGCGTTGCACTACATGTTACGCATTACTGAACCTGAGCGATCGATCGATCTGGCTGTTAACTGAACCCGATCGAGCGATTCCTTCGCTACTGCTGCTAACTGAAGCCGATCGAACCTGCTACCTCCTTCCCGTGGTGAACAGTGACCGTTGTTGGGGGGGGGGTTGGATGAACAGTTCCCGGTGGGGGGTGGATGAACAGGACCCCGTGGAGGGCTGGATGAACAGGACCCCGTGGAGGGATGGATGAACAGGACCCCGTGGAGATCTGGATGAACAGTAGCCCATGGAGGGGTGGTTGAACAGGACCCCATGGAGAGGGCTGGTTGAACAGTAGCCGGTGGAGGAGCGGTGGGGGCTGGATGAACAGGAGCCCGTGGATGACCAATGGCTGGTGGAGGCAGGAGGGGAGACGCCGTGGATGAACAGTCGCAGGTGGAGGCTGGAGGAGGTCGACGGTGGATGAACAGTAGCCCATGGAGGTAGTCGACGGTGGAGATGAACATTAGCCCGTGGAGTCCCGTTTTGCGGTACGCCACACCCCTCCCGATGAACAGGAGCCCCGTTTTGACCGTAGCGCTCCAACACAAGTTCGTTTCCTCCGTTTTGCGGTACGCCACACCCCTCCCATCAATAGGACCCCGTTTCGACTGTAGGCACTCGAACACAAGTCCGTTTCCTCCGTTTTGCGGTACGCCAAACCCCTCCCGATGAACATGATCCCGTTTAGACCGTGGCCGGTCGAACAGAAGGCCGTTTCCTCTGTTCTGCGGTACTCCAGGCCTCGTTTCGATCGGCTGTTCCGTCCAAGCCGGTTGGCTCCCAATGAACATGACGACATAGTTTCTCCGTCCCGACCCAGCAGGTTGGCTGCCGATGAACATGACGCCGTCGCTGCCTCTCCATGTACATGAGCCCTGGCCGTACGTATGCGCGAGTAGGCGTTCGAGACCCCGCCCGTATGTACGTACGTGGCCGTATTTACTTTCTTGCACCCTGGTTCTATGTACGCGTACATGATATTAACGGGACTGCGTGACATGCTACGTGCGCGGCTCTACTATGACACGTGCGCGCCTATACTACGACACGTGCCCTTCCTTACTCGGCCACAGTTCGTCACTGCAGCCTGCAGACAGACCGATCGTATGTACGTACACGTTCGCGACCAGAATGACAATGCTACATACGCTTCGACCAGGTGGGTCCCGACTGTCAGGGAGGATAACGAGGCACTTCCTTGCGTGCGAAGATGTAGCTGGTGGGTCCCAGTAGTCAGGGGGAAATGTTTTTTCGTGAAATACGGTGGCCTGTCTGGTGGGTCCCTGCTTTCAGGTGGAGGAATCATTATTTTCTGCGTAATAAGGAGGCACTTCCTTGCTGCGACCGTGGACCCAGCTGTCAGCCTCTTCACGTACAGTACTCTTCCGATGGAAGTCGTTCCTTGACCACATTGACCACGACGCGCCGAGAGCACCAAGGCGGTGGACGACGGCGAGGCCTCGGAATGGGACGATGCGGAGCTAGGGAGGATGCGACAGTGGATGCCCACGCGAAGAGGAGTCCGAGGGTTCACTGGTTCGGTTGCGGTGTGAGGCTGCTGTCGCTGCAGAATAACAGGGGGTGTGGGTGAGTAGAGGGATGGCCTGACCAGCGGTGGGAGTAGTAGGGGCAGTGAGGCCTCCACAGCAGCATAGCTGGCCACGGGAGGCAGGATCATGCGGCACGACCGGCGCTGGTTTGGGCGGCTGGAGCAAGAAGACCAGAGGTTGAAGAAGCACTACGGCCATTGGATGGAGATCGTACAGTCACTTGAGCTAGAATCGTTCATATTGACTAAGTTGACAAAGCCCTCCGTCCATGTCAGTAGGCCCATAAGTCAGCCTCCAACTATGGTGGGTCCCCGCTAGCAGGGGGAGTATTCATTTTTTTTGTGCGTAGTAAGGAGGCACTTCCTTGCGTGCGAAGATATAGCTGGTGGGTCTGACCTGTCAGCGGGAGGAACATTTTTTTAGCAAAATACGGAGGCCCTTCCGATGGGTCCCAGCTGTCAGGTGGAGGAATCATTATTTTGCGCGTAATAAGGAGGCATTTCCTTGCGTGCGGCCGTGGACCTAGCTGTCAGCCTCTCCATGTACAGTCCTCTTCGATGGATGTCATTCATTGACCATGTTGACCACGCCGCGCTGAGAGCACGAGGGCAGTGGATGACGGCGAGGCCTAGGAAGGGAATGACACGGAGCAAGGGAAGACTCGGCAGTTGTTTCCCATGCGGAGGGGAGTACGAGGGTTTACTGGTTCGTCTGCCGTCGCTGGAGAATAACAGCAGGTGTGGGTGAGTAGAGGGATGGACATGCCAGCGATGGGAGTAGGGTGGGGCGGTGAGGCCTGCGCGACAGCACAGTCGACACGGGAGGAGGGAGCAGGCTGTCCTGCCAGCGCTTGTTTGAGTGGCTGGAGCAGGAAGAGCAGAGATTGAAGAAGCACGATGGCCGTTGGATGGACATCCAACAATCACTGCTCTCGTGTGTTGACTAAGTTGACACGGGAGGGGAGTACAAGGGTTGAGGGCTGGAGCAGGGAGAGCAGAGATTGAAGAAGCATGACGGCCGTTGGATGGACATCCAACAGTCACTTCTCTCGTGTGTTGACTAAGTTGACACGGCGTTGCGTGTGCGTCAACCTTTTTTTAGGAAAACGTACGCGTCAACCTATAGTAGGCGCACAAGTCAGCCTCAAATCTATGGAAAACAGCATACAACCCATCTGCCATTATTTCGAACAATTTACAGCCCATTTGCTAATTCTTAAGGTTTTTTTGGAGCCCGTATTCTTTTCGTTAGCATTACAGCCCATATTGTGGCCACGGTTAAAAAATTATACGAAATTTTGCATATTTCGGCGTTGTCCGAACTGTTTTTAATCCCGAAATTTCGATCACATTCAAACTAATTTTAAAAATAAATGTATATCAATATAAAATCCAATAAATTGTCCACGCATAAAAATGAATGGAATTGAAAATCTCAGAATAAAAAAAAAGAAATTTAAAACTAATTGCCGGTTTGATGTGTTCTAAAAATGTACAACCCATTTCTCATTACTGATAGCCCATTTTCTGGGCCAGCCGAATGAAGCTCTCCTTGTCTTGAAAGATTTGCAGCCCAACAGGGCTGACAAAGTGACCTACTTGACAAAGCACAAAAAAACTAGGCTAGCCATTTTCAGAAAGAAAAAAAACTACTGGGCTGGTCTTGTGGTAAACATAAAAGAAAAGGCTGTCTAGAAAGGCCAGAGTGCCCCGCACAGCCCAGTTGACACCCTGCTTCCGTCTCAAAAATAAAAATAATTGGGCGAGCTGCTGGGTCCCTCGTGTCAGCCGCTCATTGTGCAATTCTCTCGTTTATTGACTACGTTGACAATGGCATGGGACCCAGATGTCAGAAATCCATTAGGAGGAACCATTTTTTTGGCTTGAAATAAGGAGGCACTTGCTTGCGTACTGCCATGACCTTGGTGGGTCCCTGTTGTCATCCTCTCCACGTACAATCATCTCCTGATTGTGTACGCATCAACCTGGTAGGCCCACAAGTCCGCCTCTAAACCCGTGGCGGACAAATACAACCCATTTAAAAAAATAACATCCCATTCCATACATTCAAACGGAAAGTTCAACATTCATAGCAAAGTAACAGGTCTGATCCAGATATAGAGTACTAAACTTCCACGTTGACAACCATCATAGCCAAGTTAACTATCTACTCCCACTAATACTCTAGTAGTGTACAAGTACTAACTTACTCTTAGCTAACTAAACGATGTCGGCCGCCATCTGCGGTACATGCTAAATGCCGGCACCGACGTCCTCCGCCTCGCCTCAGACTTGCCAAAGGTGCGATAGGGCGCGTTGCTCGCGCACGTTGGCCCTTTCCATGCCGGCGTGGTCCACCGAAGCATCACCTTCTAAGCGGGAAACCTACTTGAGGATCTGGTAGTAAAATTCGGCGTCGCGAACGCGTGCGTGCCCGACAGCCTCTAGGGCTATTCGCCGGGCGCCGGCCTCCACGTAGTCGGCCTAGTTGCAGGCGCTCTTCTCGCGACTCAGAGCGTCGGTGCACTGCTGCTCCATGCCCCGCTGGCGGTGCAAATCGGTGATACGCTGCTCCTCTGCCAGGCAGTCGCGCTCCAACAACTCCTCATACTCCGCATTGCCATCTAAAGACCGATAGAATGCCTCCTCCCTCCGTCTGCCTCCCGATGAACACTAGTACCGGCGGTGACCGCCTCTGGCGTCACCTATTGCGGACGGACGGGGGCATGGCGAACGTGGCGAGAGCGATGATAAGTGGCGAGCGACGTCGGGCCGATGGGGGCTTATGAGGATAGGGAGAGTTGGGTGATGGTGCCACCGGAGAAGGCCGGGAAACATTAATTATAGGCGGAAGGTAGGCGAACCAGCGTGTTGCCGGAATTGCGACGGTCATCGTGGTCATCGGAATTCAATACATAAGCAGGCATGGCTTAGCGCGCCAGCTTGCCGTGGAAAAGTAGAAAAACTGAAATTATGACTGTGCCATCCCGTCCTGTCAGTGGTGCATCCCGTCCGTGCTGGGTCGCACGTCGGCATGACGGTCAAACGAGTGCACTCGAATCATCCAGGTGAGGTACTCCCTCCTTGTCAAAAATGATTCCACCACTCATCATCTACCTTGGTTGGTGAGATTTTTGAATTGAGCCCTGCAAACTGGAAAGGAGGTAGTACATGCGTGATCCGCTATTTATTCGTGTAGGATCGAGTCGGTCGGATAGTGTACGTGTAGGATCGAGTAGGTCGGATGGTGTACGTGTAGGATCGCATTAGCTGATGAACATTCGCTGGGAGATAAGGCATTTGCGAACGTTTTTGCTGGCAGTTTCTTTAGATTCGCATGGCATTTTCTTCAGAGCAGCTTGTCAGTTTGTTCAGAGGTAGGCATTTTGATTCAAAACACCGCCACTTCGGATCTCGCGTCGCAACTAAAACTGCTAGGAGCGCATTAGTAGGCTAGCTAGTGATCGATCGGTAACTTGTAAACACTGAGCGAACATAAATAAGGAACTGTTAGTAACTTGTAAATGCTGAGAACACAGAAATAAGGATCATGCTGTGCACTGTAGTAAGAGCCGATCCGTTCGAAATGTTCACACGAGACTCACAGGCCTGGCATTGTAATATGTTCACATTAGTAGCCCAAATTCACAACCAACTAGTACGATTCCCATACATAAGATCAACATGTTAATGCATCTCAATGATTCACAGATCATATATAAATATGTAGCTCCAAAAGCAAAGATCTAGAAAAAACATCTGTTCTTCCTACTAACATGGATGCTTCTCTTGGACAATATTCAGTACAGAGTGAAAGACAAATTTGTTTGTGAAGTCTACAATTCCTCTTGCAAACGTAAGTACCAACAGCTGGAACCATGATAATGAACCACACATGATGGAGGAACATCCACTGCAATATGATTTGGTCTTCTCTCGATCACACGGCAAGATGATGCCCATTGTATAATTAGATAAAAAGCAATGAAGAACCTAGTGTTGGCCAATAAATAGTACAGTACTACTTTTGTGCAGTCCATGAAGTGACTATCTAATCTTTCCGTGTCCATTTTCAAATGGCACTGCATGCAGTGACTATACTATTCTCTCGTGCAGTTCAACCAAAATTGCGGTCACTTTGTTTGTTTGCCAAATAGCAATGGGCAGACATCTCTGTCTGCACAAATATCAAGCAGCTAGTAAACATATACCCCACCTTGTATTTTCGGTTTAAACACGTCTCTTCCGCTTAGCATCTGTCATGTTTTGCACTGGACAATTTGAACTGTCATATTTTGCCCTGGACAATTTCATACTGAATTGATTTGCTGGTTCAGAGCAAAAATATAGCGCCTATTCTTCATCAGACCAAGGTATCCATGTTCGCAGTGATGGAAGAGGTGAAATCGATACAACCGAAATTGAGCATCCAATCATTGAATCATGTCCTACACCTCCAATGTAGGTCCCCCTACCAATAAATTCACATGCAAACCACTAATATTACTATCTAATGACAGTACAAAAAGAGTAGCAAGATAGTAGCAAACCATGTACCTTCGTAATGAACAGCTCATAGTGCCACCAATTGGATATAAAGGTTTGGAAGAAAACATGCTCCCAATGTTGAACCATTTGGACTTTTTGTGCAGTTCCACTAAAATCGAGCATCCCTATTTGCATAGATATTGAAAGTGTGATTACTACAAAAGTGGCACTTGTTGAAGCATAGATTCACAAATATAAGCATTCCTAATGGAAAAGGTATCAAGACTGTTTCTAACCACCCGTTTGAAGGAATAAATAAGGCAACAACGGCTGGTGTCAGGAAGGCATACATAGGCTTTTCTGAAAAAGTGAACCATTCCTGACCGTTCCTCTTCTTTTAAGCATATTTTGTGCAGTTCAACTAAAATAAAATGCCATCACCGCCTTGACAAGTTAGTGACACTGTACAAAAAGAAATGACTTAACATTACATCATGATGTCAGGTATGTAATCAACAGGAATTAGAGACAAACATATAGAGCTCCTTCGATAACATAATGAACATTAATTTTAACAAAGGTGTGACTAGCTTTACCATGATAATTTGAGTGAACTCTACACCCTCTGTTCCTTAATATAAGACGTTTTCGCACTTCAATTTAAAATACCCAAACGTCTAGTATTTAGAAAAACAGGTAGTAGTTTTCTTGAGCACATATCTGGGAAAGCTTGCCACACAGTATATATGTCCATACGCTAATGCGACACCATTCGAATAGTACAAATATACACTAATCCAGTGGTTAGTGCAACAGTAGAGTAGTTTTTTATTATAGGGTACAGTACAATGGTTTTACTGAATAGATTTCCATAAGCTAGCACTGGAAGATTTCTATAAGCATTAAAAATACAAAATGTAAAGGTAACAAGTTTCAGCATTGGTATACTAGCTGTGCAAGAGCATTAAACCATATACAAAAGTCTGAAGGTAACTAGCATTATTAACTAATGACAGTATAAAAAAATTGCAAACCATGTACCTTCAAGGTGAATATCATATCGAACTCGAGGGGACCTAAAAATTGCTATCCCAATCTTGATAATCGATCAAACATAAAAACTTGATCGAACGAATCTAGAGAACAACCGGAGGAGGAGGTGCCCACTCTTGACCTTTCCTCTTGTCTTCATAATTTTTTGTGCAGTTTAACCAAAATAAAATGACATCAGCGCCTTGGCATTTTGGTGACACTGTACAAAAAAATTGACTTATCTCATGAAAGTGAGGTATGTAATCTATAAGCATTAACAGTGCAAAAATCTGAAGGTAGTAACAAGTTTCATCGTTGGTATACTGGCTGTGCAACAGCATTAGAATACCTTAGCTGAAAAATCTTTAATACATCCACAATCAACAGCTAACCCTGAAATAATCGAGTGACATTAAATGGCATTGCTTAAATTTATCGATGGCATTAGACTGAGTGCGACATTAGTTAAATGTGGCATCACTTTAGCAGTGGCATTGCTTGACTTTACCGCTGGCGTTATACAAACAACAAAAAAGTGGCAATAAGAGCATGTGAGGCCCATTCGGACAGTGGGCGCACCAGTACGATGTACCTCCACGGACGCATAGAGTGGTGAGGGAGGTATGGTTGCCCAGAGCAACAAATATCCAAGCGGCATATGTGGATTACGTCCCATTTTTGTTCTCTTTAGCCACCTTTTTCCTATGTGAGGACAACAAACTGATTGACCTGGTCATTCTCTATTGCTTTGTCATGCCTTTCTACCCTTTTTCAACCAAGAGACACGAGAATCGTTCCTTAGCTACTGATTTTCCCCTTTGCAACCTAGATGGAGTTCGATGCCTAGTCTCTTGAACAATACTTTCTCCCTTCCTTTCCTTATTCAACCCAGACCTGGATTAGTCTACATGAAGTAGGGCTTCCTTTAATAGTGCAAATTAAGGTTTTGGTCTACGTGACCAGTAGAGCAGAGGATAGCAAATTGGGAAGATGGTGGAGTGGAAAAAGATCCACATGCAGGGACATGGCAGATGGGGAGATAGAACAAGGGTATGGTTCGAAAAGAGGTAGCATACCCGAGGGTCGGCGGGAAGTGGCTTCGCTCATGGTCGCCGTCCTCCGCACACACTACAGCAGCGAGCTTGGGGACGGAAGCCATCCCGCGCGGGCGCTAGGTCTGAGAGGACGACCTTGTCGTCAGTGCGTGACCTCGCTCGCCGATGACGAGTGCGTCAACGTTGCACGTCCTTTTCTTCCCCGGTGGATCTGTGACCACCGATGAGGAGGGAGAGAGAGGTCGTCTTTTTTAGATCTGGAGAGAGGGTGATAGTGTGAGAAGCAAGTGGGAAGCCCTTAGCAAGAAAGCGCTGAAGCTCCAGCCTATATATCTTTTTGATACTAGTAGTACTAGAGGTGGAGTAGTGCTAGAGTAGTTTATATTTTCTCTGCATATTGTACCAGTTAGTCGTGCTTCAAAACTGAGCGACACGCCATTAAAAAATGAAGTCGAGAAATAATGCGGCACCTCGGGCCAACGCGGCGAGATCGCATTTTGCACGAGAAATGACACTCCATGTTTCGTTGACATGTGGCCCCGTTCCAATATGTCAGTGAGACGACAGCGAGCCCTTCTGTACAATTTTTGAAGAGACGTCTATGTAGGCCGGGGCACCTCTTCGTGTACCGTGGCAACCGTCCATCGTCTCTTCGCCTTTCCCTCTCGATTTGGAATTGCTGTCGCACGCTCTTCCTCCCTCCTACATTTGCCTTCACCCTTCCTTCTGCCATTGTTTGATCGTCTTCTCCATGGAGGGAACATGCTGGAAATGACCCCATTATTCTTGCCCCGATCTAAAAGGTGACGTGGTGGAGGAACTCATCGATCGGTGCGACGTCATCACCTCGGCTAGCATGGCAGGTTCGTTCAAGAACATTCTCGACTCAACTAATAACATCATTACATAGAACCCAAGGGTCCGGGAGCGGTTTGATCTCCCCTATCTTCTTCTCCATGACCCTGATGACTGGCGCGTGGATGACGGAAGCCTCGCCTTGTGCAAGTTGATGCCGCTTGATAATGATACGTGTGATGTTAAGATCCCATCGCTTGAGGGTAAGGCTTGGGCAGGCGCAAATGGAGATTGAGTTGTTTATATTGGGTACAACTGCAAGTGGGAACTTGTGAATGTGTACACTCGTCACCGGGTGCTTGTAGTTCGAATTTGAATTATGCACATTAAATTCCCAGAAATTCATTAATGTATAAAAAAGGCCAAACGAACCCGGAATAATTCCAACTTTTAGCACGATACTTGTATTTGGTCTAATCTGCCTGTGTAAAAAAATAAGGTGGGAGAAGGCAATGTACGTATGTCGTTTCGCACTCGGAGGTGACACGTTCCCTCTCGGAACCACGAGCCTTCTTGAGAGAAGCTCCAGTTTGCAAGAAGCTTGTACCAAAGCTTGTCCCAATTCGGCCAATTTTTTTTACCATAGCATGTTGGTGCCATGTCATGACACCATGCCAAGTTTCATGATTTTCAGCCGTGTTTAGGATTTACATGAATTAAAAAACCAAGTTTCTTAATCTTTCCGGTCGAGCCACGATGCCCAGATGTTTGTATTTCATTCCCATTTCTTGCATGGGACCTAGAAATTCACCCAAGGACACACATATGATTTTTCCACCAACTTTGGTGCACTGGAGCATGTGCTTGTAGTTCAAATTTGAATTATGCACATTAAATGACCAGAAATTCAATTAATGTATAAGAAAGTCCAAACGAACCCGGAATAATTCCAAAATTTAGCACGATACTCATATAGTTCTATGTTGCCTCTGTAAAAACTCAAGGGGGAGGCAGGTTATATCGTTTCACACACAAAGGTGACACGTCCCCCCTCGGGAACCACGAGTCTTCTCGAGAGAAAGCTCTGGTTTGCAAGAAGCTTATACCCAAAAAGTTGTCCAAATGTGGCCAATTTTTTTACCATAGCATGTTGGTGCCATGAAATGATACCATGCCAATTTTCATGATTTTGAGGCTAGTTTTGAATTTCCAGGAATTTAAAAATGAAGTTTCTCAATGTTCCCGGCCGAGCCACGACGCCCAGATGTTTGAATTTCATTCCCATTTCTTGCATGGGACCTATAAATTCACCCAAAGACACACATGTGATTTTTCAAAAAACTTTGGTGCACTGGAGCATGTGCTTGTAATTCAAATTTGAATTATGCATATTAACTGCCTAGAAACTCAATTAATGCATAAAAATGCCAAACGAACCCGGAATAATTCCAAATTTAAACACGACGCTCATGTAGTTTCATGTTCATTGTACATAAATGTTCTAGCATACACTTCACCATCCTATCCCTCCATAACCATTTTGTCTTTCGAAACATAATGAAAAATTAGGTATACCACAAACAATTTACTAGAAAGAATCCTGTGGGTGCGATATACAATATCTTGGTGCATCGTCTTGTCTGGCTTACGTAGGAAGCTTCGTCGTCTACAGTCCATCGCCCCCGGTTGAACCACACTTGCGCACCAGTTTCTTGCGGCACCGAGCGAAATTTTTCTGCCACCGCGGAAATATCTATCTCCCCGCTACCTCCCTCCCACCAAAAGCCACATTTCCACTATTAATCCTTGCTTTCAAATTCAAACCTTCACTGTTGCTTACTGGCAGCTCAGCCTCCTCGCCGGCGACCCTTCTTCTTGCAACGCTGCCTCCTCGCCGGCTACCCTTCTTCTTGCAGCGCCGCCTCCTCGCCGGTGACCCTTCTTCTTGTAGTGCCGCCTCCTCGCCGGCGACCCTTCTTCTTGATGCGTGGCCTCCTTGTCGCCGACCCTTCTTCTTGCTGCGCGGCCTCATCGATATGGTCAGGTAATCCACACCCCGCCCACACCATCCTCCTCCTTCCTCGTCCCACATGCCCTGACCGACGGTGCGACACCTTATGCCGAAATCACTGTCCCCCTCCTCCAATTAAGCGCCGCCCATAGCCATTTTGCACGCAGTATAACATGGAGCTCTGTAGCATCTGGCGGCGGAGAAGCAAATCGCGGCCGCGCGCGCGCACGAGGTCGCTACGGCTGCCCTGCGTGCTGACCGCCAGATCTTGGAGGAGCACCTCGTCTTCGAGGCCACCGTCGACACCGCCACACGGTTGTCTACTTTAAAAAAAATTTCATGTTGTTTTCTCGAGGCCACCGCTAGTGCCTTCTAGTGATTTGTCCTTTGTAATGTTAATATGCAATCTGATGTTCAGTTAACAGTTTGGTCCTTTGAAATGTAATCTTCAGTTAACAGTTTGGTCCTCTGAAATGTAATGTTCAGTTAACAGTTTGGTCCAATAATTGCTACATTTCGTAGTACTGTTCTCAAGCATTGTTTGTTTTGTTAACTGTCTTATCTTCTAGTATATGTTTCTATTCTGCAATCACTACAAAAAAAATACACTTCCGTGATGATACGTGTTTGTCACAGTAGGCCGCGTTTTTTGTCATGCATGTACATCCATGACGATTTTATGACAGAATCAAGATAGTCATACCTGTGCTATCATAGAAGTGTTCCATGACATTACCAAAATTATCATCACGGAAGTGTGCACTTCCATGACGATAAATCGCGCGTCACAAAAGTGCTTTCGTCAAGGGTGACCGACACATGGCATCCACCGTAACGGAACGCCGTTAAGCTATCGGGTCGGGTTTTGGATCCGATAACCCGTTAACAGCCCCGACCAATGGGGATTTTCCACGTGTAAAATCATCATTGGCTGGAGGAAACACGTGTCGGCTCATCGTTGGGACAGATGTCATCCACTCATTGGCCAGAAGGCGCCTATGATACGTCGACACATGGCACGGCCCAACAGAGGCCCATTCCTGTGAAAAGGCCGGCCCGTTTGACTTGGTCAAAAGGTGGCGGGCCGGCCCATGGAAAGCCTGTTAACGGCCTGTTCGCATATAGCCCATTTACAGCCCGCTAACCCAAGGCCCGTTACGCCCTATCCGAATTAGGCCCAGTAGCGTCATCTGGGCCATCCAATATGATTCCAGACCGTTTTCACTTCTGGCCCATGTATGGCCCATGACGTCTTTTGGCCCATATGAGGCCCTATGTAACTCTTGGCCTATTAATGGCCCGTGGTGAAACTGGCCCATAATGAACAGCGTATCACTTTACACCCATTAACGGCCCGTGGTGAAATTGGCCCGTAATGAACAGTGTATCACTTTATACCCATTGACGACCCGTTATTCCGTTGGGCCGTTTCCAGCCCATGTTATCTTTCGGCCTTCTCAGAGCCCATTTATTCTTGGGCTCATTTCCAGCATTCGTTTACTTACGGCCCATTACTGTCATTTTCTGCTTGTGGGCCAAATTCAGCCCGTGGTTACAGTCGGCCCATTTGTGGTCCGTTAATACGTTGGGCCATTTTCATAGCGTCATCAAATACGGCCTATTAACTATGGCCCGTTATGGTCGGCCCATGAACGGACGATTCCAACTCTAGCCCGTTTACGGCCATAATGCGGCCTGTTATTGGCCCATGTTTGGCCAATCGATCATACGGCCCATATAAGGCCCATTGATGATACGGCCCATAGAAGGCCCATTTTTTCTACGGCCCATAGAAGGCCCACTGTTTCTACGGCCCGTAGGAGGCCTAGTGTCACTACAGTAAATATTAGCCCATGGTTATTGTGGCCTAGTTTTAAAAAATAGGTTATTGCAGCCACTAGCAAACCGCGGAAAAAGAACTGCACTGACTACAAGCAAACAAATAAACAAGACAACAAGGAAATAAATAAGCAAGCAACTTATGCTAGGCTATCACGGCTATTACACATATTACATCCACTGGGCATCAAAGTTCGCCACCAGTGATAATAAAGCGCAACGAAGAAGCAGATTACAAAAACTGGGCACCATTGCAGCGTAACAAAATAATAGTGAACCGAGACCACTTCCACGACAGTTCAAGAAAGGTTAGCCTTGCGGGGGAACTGCTGCGCAAGCTGCTGAGCAAGGCTGTGAGACCGGCCTAGCATGTCGGTCATAGCTTCCAGGTGTAGCTGTTTAGCGATGAGGTTCTCATTGGTGTTCTCCGCAATCTTTCTTAGAGATAGGACTTCAAGTCGAAGTTGAGTTGCAGAATGCCTTTCTGCTAGAACTTGGGACTGAAGAAGTCGAACTGATTCAGACAACGAATTCTGTGAGCTTGTCTGACTGTTAGTCTCAAGTAACTTGAACACTGCATCAAGACAAGACTTTGTGGTTGTCTCGCTATCTTCAAGATGTTTTGCCTTCTTTGCTGCAATATATGTTGGGTTTGTCTCACAGCCTTCAGCAGACTTGTGCATGCCATCAGGCATATCACCCTGAAACAAAGCAGTGAAATTACAGGTTTTGCACGTGTATAAACAAAGATGATAACTGTTCTGTCAATTCTATCCAATTTCAAATTAGAAAATAAAGAGTAAGTTCAAAATATCAATAGCATAATTTGGCATTGTTCATAATGCGGGGAGCTTCACCACACTACTGGATTACCATGTCAACATAACAAGCATAGATGAAGGGCAAAGAAAATCATTGTATCTATTTTGGATAATGTGCATGGCATGTTGTTCATGTCATCAGCCACATCAGTAAGATAAAACAGGAGATGACAAGGTGCAAACGTGGGCTGCTTCACCACACACTGGATTATAGATCCACAAAAACAAGCATACATATAGGGAGTATTAAGTAATGTGCATGGTATGAATAAGGAATTTAGTTTTACAAGTAAAACTTAGAACTTACGGTTCTTACGAACATGCATTTTGGTAGAAACAGCAAACTAAACAACAGTAAACGATAGGGAGTATGAGCAAATTAAACAGCAGTTGAGGATAAAGGCTTTAGAAGGACTGACTTACATTAACAGTTAACACCGGCTTTATAATGCCCTTCTCCATGTCAAGGGAAGGATAACTCAAGAATTTCAGCACAAAATCTTCTTCATAAGCATTGCCTGTACTCTACATTTTGTATAGAGTAATTATAGATATGATAATACTCGAAGGGATAGAGGATAATGAAGATAAGATGCAGATTGATGCTACATAATCAACTACCAATCCCTGGAAGTACAAGCGTTACAGGACAAAATGTACTGACAAGAGCAATGGGCTACACTTCTGCACTGGCATTGTCTGTGTATTCTACTTGTTGGTAAGATTAAATATAGATCTGATCTTTTTTAGTAAATGGTGGGCGAGGGAGATAAGATGCAAAATGCTACAAAATGAACCAACCCCTCTTCCCATAATACAAGAGTGTTTTGAACACTGGTGTACTGTACAAAACGTTCTTATATTATGGGACGGAGGGAGTAGCTGTTAATGTAAGTACAGTGATAGACCACGTTCAGTCCTTACAAGAGGACTGCAGAGCTAAACCTCTTCAAAAGCATTGGGTTGATTCTAAATTGATGTAAGAGTCCATACGGATCTTATAATGTCCACCAAATGGACGATTACGAGGCTAACATGTGCAGTGATGCTACATAATCAAACAGCTATGAAAGTAAGTATGGTCATACTGGGCAAGAGGTAGTCACAAGAGCAATGCAGTGTGTAGTATAGTTGCGAGATTCTGTGGTCCCTTGAGAACGAATGTTCTTCTGCTAATAGTTTTCGTACAAGTGAGACATTAAGGCAAATGCAGAAATGTAGTTCAAATTGTGATGTGATATCATAGACAGTACCTTACGCTGCAGCCGAGACCAATGTGTAACAAGATTATTCCAGTCACCGTCGGATAAATGTAGCACTGGAGACTTTACAGAAATTTCGTTCAGAGGCTTGCCATCGAAGTGCGCTTGCCTCAGGTAGGAACGATACTTCATCAACGAGTGCTTGAAAAGCGCAACCAACCCTTGCTCGTCATCACAATCCAGTTTGCTCCTCGCCTATTTAAAAGAATGAAATCTTGTGTCTTCTGTCAGCAGAAACATATGCAGTAATGACCATGAATAACATTAGTACATTACTTACGCGTAAGTTGCGGAGGAAGACTGGAAATTGTTCTGTGTCTGCGGTATAATCTTTCCATGAAGGAAAGATGCACACAAAGTTCCTGACAACAACATAAGCTTCGTCTTCTTAACTGGGAAGAAATGGAACATGGGTCCTATTTGCTGCAATTGGGGCTCTCTCTGGTTCGAAAAAGGATTTGGCAACTAGATTTGGTGTACTCTTTGCTGGAATGGGGGTTTTGCGTCATACAGCTGGTGCTATGTCAACTGGCATAATCATACTTTTTGCTGCAGTTGGGTCTGCCGAGTTGGGGCATCAGAAATGACCAGTGTAGTAGGGCTAGAGTCTGCTAGAGTTGGGGTATTTTGTGGGTCAGGTGATATTGCAACTACACCTAATGGGCTATTTGATTTATCAGGTGCCACTACCTTTTCCAAATACTTTGCTTGTGCTCCTCCACGATCAGCAATCGCCCTCTTCCTTTTGAACGTCTGATACACAAGAACAACATTTGAATGGATAAATATGGTATGATGACAGATGGAATATGTACTGAAAATGGATAGGCAGGGTGTATTCACATACACGATGTGTAAACTAAGCTAATGGCAGTTCAACAAAGTAGAAGCAATGCAAAGCACCAGTTGCAAGATATGTGCGAGCAATGTAACCTTGGAAAGTTAGAGCAAGTACCTTGATGGGTGGATAAGATAGGGCATCTTCCTCTGACTCCTCCACTAGGGAGCTACATTGACTTAGGTCTCCCTCTAGCTCAGAATCACTGTTAGGATCATATTCTGAGCATGAATCTGTAGGTGGAGAGCGTTTGCATTGCATTGCATCCAGACTTGATTTCAGTCCCTTAATGCCAAGTTTGACAGCCATGCATTGTTCTGCTTTATTCTTTTCATGCGCGCAAGCTCATAATCATTATGATGCTGTTCAGAATCTGAGATTCATGAAAACATAAAAAGTAGTCAAATTATCTATGGAATGCATTGCGGATTCAACTCGGAGAGTGTCTCCCTATAAACCCCTGCATATGCAAAGTTCACCTCCCCAACCGTGCTGACTAGACCACACACAGAAATACAAACCCCTTATGTCTCTATAACAAGCAGGCACACATTTCAAAACTAAAGTAGGAACATTAGAATCATATGAAATTCATATTTGAACAAATAAACTAAGCAATTATGAGTGGCATAATGTTTAGCTTCAAGGGTGGAGTGTTGGTAGTGCGACACAAAGCAAGTAGGCAGATTGTATTCCATGTAAAAGATCAAAACCTATGTAAAAGCTAGAAATGACACTTTCTTTCTATACAATGCAGTGTTCGTTACCCAGACATGATGGAAGAGATCACATAGAGAAATACTATTCACTCATGTCTACGGTTCCAGTATTTAGAAACAGGGTGGTCCACCCTAAAAGAATATTGACAACAAATATGACAAGGCAAGCATAGATGTAGTGAATCAATCATTTACTTCTGAGCTTACTAGGACAAGTATGCAGAATTGTAACTGCAGTAAGAGACCATCCAAAATCTGAATGAAGAAGTTTGTCTAGCACTTATTGTTTGCAACTAATCGACGTGAATAATTGGATATTATATCGAATGAGTAAGAAAGACAAGTAAAATTGTCAAAAAACCTGGCTTGCAGTAGTAATCTGGGTCAATGTCACTACGACCAACAATCCAAAATGACTAGTTTCTGTTCCGAGGGCCGGAATTTTGAAAACCCTGTGAACTTTAGAGGTACTAAAGATTACCGAAATACATCTGAACCATTAAGTATAGGTAGCACTAAGCACACAACAAACCCTAATGACAGTCCTGCCTAATGAGTAATGAATCAATTAGAAAATGGGTGATGAGAAGTGGCTGCTGAGTGTTGAGGACATATCTCAGGATAAATCGGGTTGGCTTGGTGGGTGCTGCACGTCTGAGCCCTGAACGGACTGGGAAGGTAGGCACGGCGGCGCGCCCGGGCAGCGGTGACGCTGTTGGGCGAGCGGCTCCTGGCCTCCTGTTAGTCCGGCATCTCCTCCTAGAGTCATGCCGTCCGGGGACGGCAAGTCGCCGGCGAGGCAGGCGGCTGGGGGCGAGTAGAGATCGGAAGCGCGCATTAGAACAGAGGGGAATCGGGGCCTGGGACGACCCAAAATCCCAGGGTGGGCCGGCCCACCGTGGGCACCCTGTAGAGATACACACCAGAGCGGCGAACATGCATTTTTGAAACTAATTTAGGAACATTTAGCTGACCAATTAAACAACTCTGTTTTAATAATAGCAGATTCATATTTGAACAACTAAGCTTGTTTAGCTTGATGGGTGGAGCAGTTTTATTATGACACGAAGCACGTATTCCGATTGTATAGTGATCAAAAAAGGGGGAACTCTAAGCATATTTTTTAGCAAAAGAGGGTTTCCCCTCCGATTTCTATTAAAGAAACCACCACGGAACCAACATGATCAATTAAACCGTATTATGGCTGTGCCATGGCAGATTTGAAGCTGCAAACCGGAGAAATGATATTTAGCATCCATTGTTGTCTTCGAACTAAGAACTAAATTCTAAGAGGTGAAAAGAAAGTAGAGTAACCAAGTTAAGATCTATTTTCTGGTTGAGATCAAAAAGTTGAGGAGATATGAAGTACCACCTCTCTTGCGGCGCCGTGTAGGCATCGGGGGTGCGATGGCTGTCGGTGGCGTTGAAGCAGATCTGCGATGGTAGACGGGTGCATCGGGGGATAAGTCCCGTTGCGGTGGAAGAGAAGGTCGTGTGAGCGGCCCCGGCAAAGAGGACGACGACGGCGATGAAGCGAGAGGACGCGATGCAAGGCTATTGGTCCGTCGCCGTGGATGAGAAACGTCCATCTCTAGCAGTGGACGACGCGGTCTTGGTAGGCGCTCCGGCATGGTGGAGGACGGTGGCGATGGATGTGATGGAGGACGGCAGCGATGGATGGGGTGGCGGACGGAGGCTGGTGTGGGGATGGGGTGTTCTAGCGCGGACGGTGTATGACTGGGAAATTGGAGGGAGAGGTACGGGGAACCATGTTTTTGGGACGCGCCTGTCTGAAATATGGGAAAGTTACGAACTTAGCCCCCGTTTAAAATTTGGACGTCTCGTCGGTTGGGGATAGGACGGTAATCTCGCATCTCGCCAATATTTGCCCAGAGCGATTTCGGGCGAGGAGAGGGTGGTTGGCGCCCATGGTTGGCGCCCACAGTGTATGAACGGGGCTGACAGGTAGGGCGGTTGTGTCATGTCTGAGTGAAGTTACAAACCTGCCCCTATTGAAAATATTTGCCTACATCGATTTCGGCCGAGTTGAGTTTGTTTTGCCGCCCACCGTGCATGAATGGGGAATGGAGGGAGAAACAGAGGTCTTTCGGACGAGCTTGAATCAAATGAGTTTTGCCGCCCATGTTTGACGCCCACCGTTTCGGAATGGGCTCAGAGGCGGTCGTGTCACATCTAATTGAAGTTACTAACCTACCCCTATTTAGAGCAGTGGAAATCGGCTGCTTCTTTCGAATTTTGGGACAATAAGCATCCATGTTTACCCTGGCAACTAAATTCGAATCCATTTTGTATTCCTATATGAATCTTTATAAATCATTCTATGTGTTTTTATATATCTTCAAAAGGACGACAAAGATGTATTCCACTGTCATATATGAATATGGTTTACAAATGCCGATACTCAAATTCAGAAACTAGAATCCAGTTTAAGGTGAATTCGAATATTTGGAACACTTCATGTCCAACTCAAATGTCACACGCAGCATAATGTGTACTCCCATTTAGATATGTACACAAGCGATGTATCAAGATTCAAATACCGAGTCAATCAACCAAGAATTGTGACACCCAAAATTTCATTTGGATTTTTCAAAAATTTTATTTGACTTGAGGGAGGTGAGTTAAATTTTTCCTTCAAAAGAACCCTCCCTTTCAAAATATTTTTATGGCAAGAGTTTTATTTGGTTTCACCCAAGACTTGATTCTTGGTCTTGGAGATTCTTTCTTTTATTTGGACTCAAACCAAAATACTTCTCTCTTGGGAAAAATGCCTTTTGGAAATTTCTTTGAAAATGCCCTAGGGCTTTTGGAATGGTGTCTTGCTCCTTTCAACAATTCTCTCTTGCCATGGCCTTAGTGCAAATCCACTCTCCTAAACCTTCCCTCATCTTTGGATCATGTTTTGCATCAAATCCAGCAAGTTGAACCTCCCCATATGATTATTTTTCCATTTAAATCTTATCAAAACAATTTCTGTTTTCTATTCTAGCCCTTGGAGATTTACAAAGGAACTACCATCTCTGTTTTGATTTTTGCCCCCAAACCAATTTCCCCTCCTAGTCCTTTGAACCCTCAACCAAGATCCATGAAGATCCACTAGTCTCCAGTTCAAAATTTTCAAACTATACTTGCTGCAAGTTTGGACCAGATTTGCCAAATTTGATGAAATTCATTCAAATCCTCCTCCAAAAATTCTGAGTAAAATCAGGCAGCCCCTGGGTGCATTGAGAGGTCACCTCACCAAGTCCCAGCTCCAGGAAAATTTTTCTTCACACCAAATCATTCTGTCAAACACCTGCAGAGCATTGTCAAAATCAGGTTCAGTCAAAATTCAGAGAACAGTTTCAGTGCACTGTCGTTTTCTTCAGTGTTCGATCTCAATCTCGCCAGTGCCCCGGTGTCGCCTTGCTCCCCGTCCCCTCCCCCTTGTCCTCTGCAGCGCACGAGCGCCTGGATGCTTGCGGGCGTCAGCGACGAGCTGGAGGAGGTGCGCCGCCCCGTGACCGACGCCAGCGGCGGCTTTGCGGCCGCCAGAGAGAGGCGCAGCGCCGACGGCGCCACTCAGCGCCGCCCAAGCCACCGGAGGCCGCCGTGTGGTCTTCCACTCCCCAGTGCGCGCTGCCACCCTCGTCGTGAACCGCTGGGCGCGGAGCGCGCTCTCTGCCGCCGTCGTGCCCGTGCGGCCACCCCACCGTGGACCGGCACCATTACGCCATGCCCGACCGAGTTTTGCAGTGGAACAGGACCAGTAACTCCCACTGATGCTGCCCGGCCAGCTAAACCCCCTACCAATCCACTGCCTCGCCGTAATTGCTCGCCGGAGATTCTCTGTTCACGGCGACCCCCTCGATCCGCCTATAAATAGAGGCCCCGAGCTTCAACTCGAACCCACACCACCTCTGCACTCCACCTAGAGCACGCCTAGCCACTGGTAGAGCCATGGGAGAGCTTTCTTCCCCAACTCCGGCCGCCGCGACCCGCCACGGGATCCAGCTCGATTCACTCCCGTGCGTGCACCTCTGCCTCCCATCTCTTGCCAGTAGCTCTCTAGTGCATCCCTCCTTCTGACCCGCGCTTCAGTTCGAAGTTTGCAGCACCCACCGGAGTTCTCCACCATCACCCGAGCCGCCGTCCGCCGGAGAAAGTGTCGCCGTTGACGTGGTGCTCTCCGTCGGTCGAGTCCACCACCCACCGACACGGAAGGACACGCTGAAGCTCTTGGTACACTCCGATCTCCCTGTCTCGCCGTGGTTCGACGCCGGCGACCACCGCAGTCTTCGGGCGCCGGCGAACTTTTTAAACCTGACATGTGGGACCCCCATGTCAGCCTCTCTTCTTTCTCTCCCTCGAAACGTTTTCTGTTGGCGCCTTCGGGCAAAATACGTTTTCCCTTTTGAGCTGGCGCGTTTCTTTCCGAAGCGTTTTCTGTTTTCTCAGTTTAGCCCTTGGAACTTTTCTGTTTCATTATAGATGAGTCCCTGGACAGAAACCTTTATAACTTTTTAATAAAAAGTGATTTTTTAGTGATTCTTTTTCTGACAGTCTTATAATTTTGTCTAGTTTTTTATGGGATTTATTTGGAAATTTTTTGGAACAACTTTTATGCACGCGTTGGTTTTCACGTTAGTATGCTTTTTCGCTATGCCGTAGGTTCCGGGAGAGGTGACGGAGCCGCGAACTTCGCCGAGCTAGACTCCGACTTCTCCGAACCAGGCAAGCATGTTTGAACCTTTGATATGACGGGTGTTTTGCATGTTTGCTTGAATGGTTTGTGCATGGCATATGAGCATCGGTGAGCATCTCGTTGCATGTAAGGCAACTATCCGTGTGCTCCAAAGTTACTATGATATCTGATGAGAGATGGCCTAGTCATGTGGTGACATGAAAGGCAGTAAGGTGGTATTGTTGTAGCATTCTAGCCTTACGATATCCGATAAACTCCGACGTTAACGTGAACTGAGTCACGTTATCGCTCTTCCCCTTTCCGTGCCACCACATGTTTTCTGCCAGGATGCGGTTTAGTAAGTTGGTAACCTCTTTCTGTGTACACACCAAACAGAGGGGCCGGGATGATGGTTCCATGGCCCTGGATTAAAGCCAGTCATCCGGTCAGGGGGCATGGGTGTTTCCGGTTGGGACCGAGAGGGGGACACCCCTTAGAGCGCGCGTATATAAATTTGATCCCATGCTACGCGAGGTTGTAGCCTCCCCGTCTCAAGGTTTTTCTTGAACGTTGCCGAGGGTGATTCCTGGCTTCGGAATGTTGAATGGGTGTGTACTGGTTAGACGTGTTTCTTCCAAAACACCGTAAACGGAACTAGTCCCCGTGACTACTGAAATCCGTTGGCTGTGGTTAAAGTACACACTCTGCAGAGTCAAATCCTTCCGAGTCATCGTATCCATGGTCAAGTATCGTGATCAGTATATCCTTATCTATGTCAATCCTCGGGGTAAATCCCCGGTGAACAAGCTTGAGTGGTAAACCCAGTTCAATTGTTATTCCTGTGGATGGACTAACCTTTATTTACCTTGTACTTGTAATGATTTATATTCTTGTGTTACTGAATTATTGAGTTAAGATATAAGCCCTTTATGTGATGTCGCCGACTGTGGCACGCACTGTCTTTTATTTTCTGTTATAAGCCCTTTATGTGGTGTCGCCCCGACGCCCGACTGCGGCATTATTATTCTTGCAGCTTCCTCTCGAGGAGTCATTCAGACCCTCGTTTGGCACCGGCATTATTATTCTTGCAGCTTCCTCTCGAGGAGTCATTCAGACCCTCGTTTGGCACCGGCATTATTATTCTTGCAGCTTCCTCTCGAGGAGTCATTCAGACCCTCGTTTGGCACCGGTATTATTATTCCTGCAGTTTCCTCTCGAGGAGTCATTCAGACCCTCGTTTGGCACCCAGTATTTATCTTGGGATTTCGGGAGGACTACCGCCCGACTTCTCTATTATTTCCCCATGCATTATTGTCTCTATGTCTGAATGCACTTCTTATTCTGTTCTTATGCTTCATGTTTGCATTCGTTATATCTTATGTCCGAACTGTCTTGCGAGTACTTTCATAATACTCACCTGGCTTGTTGATTTGGCCAGATGTTGACGAAGGCGATCTCATGGATGAAGAGTTTGATAGTGAGTCCGACGCCTAGAGGAATCCCAGTCAGTCCCGTGCGATCCTGGATATTGGTCACTTGTATCATATACGCTTCCGCCACCCGCAATAAGTCTCCTCGAGCCTCACTCCGACGCTCGAAGAGCTGTTAGTTTTTCAGGAGTCATATCACCCACTTTGTTGTGATATATCCACCACCGTTGTTATCATGAGTTAGTAGTTATGCCACCCTATCCGCCGTTATGTTTTATCGGCGTTCATGTAATAAATTGTTGAGCAGTCTCCGCTCAACCTTGTATTATATTCAGTACTCCTGGTAATTTTCTTCTGTGACCAAGATGTTGTCTACCAGTGAGAAGGAATTCTTCCTCACTGGTCCGTAAAAGGGATTGGTCTCTCAATAAATATTTTATTGAAAAACGGTCGTGACAAGAATGTACAGAACTAACAGATATATAAACACTTATAGAGTATATGGATCAATAATATCAACTAACATACATAAGCCAGGCCACTGTACTTTTTTTTGGCTACAACAACATCCTTTTTTTAGCCAACATCTTGGCCCTTTCCGATGCGTGCCACTTATGGTCCATCTATACTACTACTATTGCTGAATGCACATTCAGCCCGATTGGCATATTTGTAGGTCTGGCACAGCAATCCAAATGAAATGTCTCCGAGTCTTATCAATTAATACAGACTTGTGCTCAAATAAAATTACAAACCAGAAAACAAAAAAACAATTATTACATGATCTCTAAAACAAATGGTTTGATTGATTACATGAATAGACAACACAAAGGTTATTCAACTATGGAAAGAACATTTCACCTATGATTTACCAAGTAGGAATTTAATTTCCTTTTTTCCTTCAGGACCTTAACAATCTGGTCAGTCTCAGCTTGCTTCATTTTGAAATCCACCAAATATTTAATGGTTGTCTTGAGTACTGCTTGTGATTGTGCTGTTTGCTTCCTCAACATGTCAACTTCATCTCTAAGTGCAGAACCAGAATCTCTTTCTACCACTAGTTTAGCCTCTAGAGCATCATCAGTTGGCAATTCATAATGCACGATTGGGCCGGTGCCACTACTGTGGGATGATGCAACGTCCATGGGGACCTCGCTCTTTGATCTTGGGCTAACCTGTTTTGCCATTAAAGTTCCGATTGGATTCAGAAAAGTTGAAGTTAGCAAAACATCTCAACTGGGAGTTATAACAGCAAACCAGTTAAACAGACAAGGAATTAAAGAGTTTCAATTGGATGCTGAAAAGTAGTTATTAACATCATTGTAACCCGCTGTTGCAGCAGCAAAGCAGTTAAACAAACAAGTAGATATTTAAGTTAAGGCAAACAGGTAATTCTTAACAGTAAGTATCAAACACATAGATAGGCGCAGTCTACAATATGATTAACAGGCTGTGCCATTATGTAATCAGTAGCAAACTAAATTAAGCCAAGCAACGTAATTGAACAATTTTGCAATAAGTGGCTAACTAAAATTCCGAGAAGCAGGTAATTGAACTTATGCTAGTTCTTTGTACACGCACACTGCAACTTCTTTTTCGCTTACAAGGTTGTACGAAGGAGTCCATGGCATCAATTGCTTGGATACGCAGTCCCAATACTTCTTTCTTCCCACCCTGCATGGGTAAGTCGAATGGTTAATCTGGTAAGATGGTGCGTCCTTGATATGTTATATGAGGACGTGTAGTCAGACTAGTTGTAGCCAAACACATCACACTGGCTTTTACTGTATATTTCATGTGATTACTTTTGGCATATCGAGATCTAAGCAATCTACAATAGGATGAAAAGACTGGCATCCTTCACATTATTGGCGAACTCAGTTCATAGAAACAAGCAATTCAACCATTCTGTGGGTAAATCAAAAGCGCCATTGGAATATTTTTCACTATCCAATCATACACGCAAAAAGGGGCGACGCCACCATAGGGGCTGGTATGGGCGGCCGCCTCAGGTGGCTGGAAAGTGTGCACCTAGTTTGAGTCGTCCAGGTTGGCCCATGCTAGTTTTGTTCGTCCCAACGCACGAGCAGGCAATGTAAAAAATGAAGAAAAATGTTTCAATTTGGATGGGCCAATAACATAAGTGCAAGGCAGGCCCTATAGCAGGCTCGCGGCCCAAACGAGCGCCTCCCATATCGATCGACAGCAGGAAAAATCCCAATTCATTCGCTCCAGCCTCTAGTCTGGTTCGCTCCTAACCTAGCCGCCGCCGGACAGACCGACACAGCACTTCCTCGCGCCCTCGTTGGAGGGCAGTCGCCGGGCTTCAAGCGAACGGAAGGACAAGAAGATGAAGATCCAACCCTGGGTGTAGCCTGCGTGGGAGGCAGCGGCGGCAGCACGGGCATGGCATCGAGCTTGCGCAAATGGACAGTCGCAGCTTGCAAGAGTAGCATGCGCAACGAGCAGGTACATCACATCCCTGATTATATCTAATTCAACTCTTCAATTTCTGGCCAATAGTTAAACCTGACGGTGTTGTAAAACTGCTTGTATGTAGGGAATCTATGAGAAAATGAAACCAATTTCTACTTATTTTATAACTCCCCCAATCAATACTGAACAGACTGAATCTGATGTATCTAATCAAGTTCACGGTGCAAACATACAAGCTCATGTTGTTCTTGAGCCTGAAGTGTCTAATGAACAGACTGCTAATGAAGGATTTGATGCAAACATTTTACATGCTCCTGGTGATGAACATATAGTGTCTAATGAGGGATCTAATGCAAGCATTTTGCAAGCTCATTGAAGGATTTAGTGTCTAATGATGATCTACTATGTTGAGAGAGACAGAGATTTGCAGGCATTGATGACAAGCAAATTATAGTGCATTTTCATGGCTTACGGAAATGTTGAGGCCATCTACCAGAAAGTCTCCGTATCATGACAACATAGCCTAAATACTTTTCTAATCTATTGTTTGAAACTATTGCCATACTTGTGCATGATAGATATATTGATATGCAGTTTGCGCACCGGTTATACGTGCAATTACACTTTGATATTTTTAGCCAGAGAACGAATAATTCAAGCAGGTACAGACCATGTTTGTAGTCCTTGTACACCATGTTGCATTTTGTGCTTTTTGGTGCTTGCATCATTTAGTGTTTATAATCTAAACTACTTTGGATCATTAGCTGGTTTTGAAAGTGCATGTAGCTTCACATTTCTCAAGTTATGTTGATTTTCGGAGTGCAAGTGCCTTCGTATTTTTTAAGTTAAATGTTCGCCCCTGGTAACTTGAATTCATGGATCAGCCACTGCACACAAATCATACACGAATGCCAGTACGAATTAAATGAAATGCAGGGACTTACACTAGCTCGTTGTACAGGCTCACTGCAGCTCTGCTTGCAGTTGGGATGTTCCATGTACAAGTCCATGTTACCACTTGCTTGGATGTGCAGGCCTTGTGCTCCTTGCATCCCCCTCTGCATTTTTGACACGGCGAATGGTTGATCAAATAAGAGGAATCGACCTTGATGTTGTACCGGAGGACAGATACTTACAAGGTTATACAGGTGTGCAGGATGTGTACCAGATCCCGTAGTGCCATCATGCTTCGCTAAAAAATGGATTTGCTTGTTTCAGATGATATCTCCAGAAGAAATAAGAGTTAAAGTCAGAGTTGCATAGGCGTGTAAGCTAAGAGAGCAGTGAAAGGATATCCAAACATCGTCAGAACAGTGCACAAGGGAGTGATGTGTGGATACCTAGTTTGGGCCGGCGTTTGGGCATGCTCGCCTAGCTAGAGTGCGGGTCACTTCAGAGCCGTTGAGGGTGATGCGCTGGCGTTGGCTGGCTGCGCACGGATGCAGATCTTGAGTGGCAGTGGAGCACTACGATGCGGTGGACGAGACCATTGGTGAAGCCCCAACAGCCTCGGGGGGCGGAGGTGCGACGATGTGCTCGGTGAAGTAGCCCCGGTGCGCTGGGAGACGGCGTCGGTGAAGCGCACCTGATGCGGTGGAACTCGGTGTTTGTGAGGCACGTCGGTTGCGGCGGCCGACGTTGTCGGCGGACCACCCAGTGCGGTGGACGAGGGCGTAGATGAGGTAGCTCCGGTGCGGTGGTGAAGCGCGACCGTCGTCTTCGTCGTCGTCGTCCGGCACAGAGGTGGGGAACGGTGGGGAAGAGACAAGACGAGGGGCGATTCGAGGGTTGGCGGCAAATTAGGGATTTGAGCAATCTGGGCGCGGAAGGGGACGGTGGAGAAGAGAGATTTTGCAGGGTTGGAATTGGGGCCGCCAGATATTTCAATCTGAAGCGTGGAAGTGCGAACTTATATTGTCGTCGTCCTTTTTTGGGGGGGAGGGGGGTGGGTGGCTGGGTGCTACGCGTCCGTCCGACACACGCGACCACCCCGACAGGACTATGCTTCGGTGCCTTAAGGCACCTGCCTTTGTGTCCATGACATGTGGGCCCAACAGGTGGCTGGCCCACATGTCAGTGACCCAAAGGCAGTTGCCTTTAAGGCACCGAAGCAGCGTCCACCCCGACACGACCCTGGTCTGCCTGGTGCGCCTACATTTGAGAATGCAAACGAATCTTCTTTCATTTGCAAACGAATATGTATGCATTACCATGCCCATGTTTTCCTTGCAATAATTAGTCATTCGAAACGAGATACTCCATCCGTTCACTTTTGTAAGTCGTTTCAGACAACTTAAAATGAACTGTTTTGCACATTGTCTGAAATGTCTTCAAGGTCTTATAAAAGTGAACAGAGGGAGTACTATAAATTAATTAATGATGAGTTATTTGAAAAAAAATCAAAACGGTACCCACGCTAACGTGGATTAGAGTGTGTGTCACATAATTAGTTATTTGAATTAGAGTGTGTGTCACGTAGTTAGTTATTTGAATTAGAGTGTGTGTCACGTAGCGATCTCCAATTCTAACGTGGATTTCGCATTTCACTGTATCCATGCTACTTTTTTAATAAAAATTCATATGTATATGATGAACACCATGGTAGTGAGAAAACTTTTGGATGGATTCAAACATATGACGTACAAAATAGCACAACAAACTAAGTCAATGTCAACTTTTCGAAACTTAGTATGGCACGAATTCGAAATAATTACCCGTATGCCTAGTCCTCGGTTCAAATCTTACAATGTACACCGAATTGAAACATCGATATTAAGTCTCGTACTATGTACATTCAAATGTTGTTTTTAGCCCCCCCCCCCCCGCACAAATGCTACATACTTCCTATATCGGTCAATCTTCCTCTCCTAACCACCTTAGGAAGCTATCGGTTTCCAACACACGTTCATTCTTTCTCTCCATGTTTCGATCTCTAAGTCTCTCAACTACACAACCCCTTTTTCCACTCTTTACCAAATGTATTTACCTCACACACCCGCCATTGCACCCCATGCCGAGCTCTCTCTCTCCCCCCTCTCCCTCTCACCCTCTCGTGCTAAATACATGCATTGCCTATCTAGCCCCGCAACCTCTCATACGCACGCACGCACGTTGTATATCTAGGTCACTCCCTTGAGTCTGTCTCACTCTTTCTTCCGCACGGCGGGCCACACTCGCTCAATTTCGCTCTCTTTATCTGAGTCTCGTTTAACCTCATTTTCTTTCACACACAAATGATATATCTCCCTGTTCGGGCCTCGATCGGCACACTCTATACTCTCTCACGCAGATTGTCTATCTAGGTCAGTCCATCCAAGCCGCCGCCACTCTTTCGACCTCATGGTGGGCCACGCTCACTCAATCTCTCTCTCTCTGTCTCTCTCTCCGTATGTCTCGATTGACCTCGCTCTTTCTCAGACAAAAATGATATATCACCATGTTTGAGCCCAATTTGACCTATTCACATTGTATACTCTCTCACGCACATCGTCTATCTAGGTCACTCTCTCCAACCTGTCTCACTCTTTCGATCGCACGGCGACCCTATGTGATCGGTTGACCTTGCTTCCTCCCACGCACAAAATATATCTACACGTCTGTGACTGGATCATCTCTGAAGCTCTATCTTACAGCCCTCGCCCTTGCCAAAAAGCTCAATCGGACAATATCTCTCCAGAGCATATATATTTGTTCAATGAATGTCGGACCACACTCACTTTGTCTCTCTATCTATATGTCTCTCGATTGACCTCGCTTTCTCACATCGTATCTTCCACGCGTTGAAGCTACTACCTCTCCATACATAGCAAAGCCGGAGCTATTTACATTGCGAGGGGCACTCCAACCTTGGATTAATTTGTGTAGGCATTTATTCCGGTCGGTTTAGATTATATTTTCGTAGCATTCGGCCCACAACTACTCCAAACACCGTTGCAACCCACGCAACTCCCCTAGTTGATTTCCCTCTGGCTCGGTCATCGCTCTCTCGCACGTCCTTTCTCGCCTTCAACGTCGCACCATGGTATTATTGCAAAAAACTATGTTGTTCTCTTTAATTATTATAAATAAGCTACAAAACTACACACCGATAGTCCACTTGGAATGGAACAAATTTTGACCCACAAATTAAAGTGCTACAAACTACACACCGAGGGGCCCACATGTCATGAAACAAATTTGGACCCATATACAAATTAAAAAATAAAGGACGAGGATCGAACATGCGACCGGGCCTTCAAGTCGCACGTCAATAGGCAACATACATAGAATAGCAATGTTTGTTGTACCCCCTTTGTTCATATAATGTTTTTATATTACCACAGCCTAATTAATGGATAACATGTAATATTATTTTTAGTACTATTCGCCTTCACTTACTGGTGGGTTCCATGTGTGCTCTCTCTCCTCCCCTTCTGCGTTTAGACGCACGGGCAAACAGGAAGAACTCGCGGGCGATGTTGCCGTTGACCATATCTAGATGCGTTCGCAAGTCACGGCACCAGTTTCACGTACTAGCAGCACTAGTCAGTGTGTACGTGCAATGCACGTTAATTTGGAAGTATATTAAGTGCATGCGGATATTAACTACTAGGATATTATTTGCGTGTTGTCATGTGATTAGCACTATTTTTGGCATGAAATTAACTGCACGCTAAACGTGTTGAGCGCTCGACATTGAAGTAGTCTTGGTCGTTGGATGACAAGGAATACGTGTTGCTTGATGACGTTTTATATTTAATTTGATACGGCTCTAGCAGAACATTCAATCGATCAAACCATACATTTCGTTCAGTCTGACTCCGACTTTAAATTATATGATGATCGATATAAAATAAACGGAAATGATAAACGTTCGGATCTTAAGCATGGCAATCCAAACATTTTTCATGGCAAATTTAGATTATGCGGCGGCGGCGGGGGCGTCTCGCGGTGGGAAGCGGCTCCTCTGCCGTGCTCTGTGTGTCGTCGGGCCACTGACCGACGGCGACGGCGGCGTCTTGCGCCGTTGTTGGCGTACTCCTGGACGTTGGTCTAGCTTCAAGGAAGGCCAAAATGTTCTGGACTTCGGAGCGAGTCAACTGGCGGGAGGAGGCGACTGGTGTTGGTGCAAGGAAGCAGTCGACGGTGGCCATCCATGCCGCTGAGGGGGGCACTGGCACCCGCGCGGGGACAGGCGCTGTCAACAGCGCGACGGAGACATTCGTGTGCACGGGCACCGGCACGGGCGCGCACGTCAGTGCACGCGCAGGCGCATGCGCTGGTAGGTGCACGGGCACCGGCATGGGCGTGCGCGTCAGTGCACGCGCAGGCGCATGCGCTGGTAGGTGCACGGGCGCGTGAAAGTCGGCGGGGACGTCGTGGAACCCCGTGGGATCAAGCTCGGCGACAATGTGCGGCTCCGAGCCCATCAATACCACGGGGATGGGCGCTGGCGCAGTCGGGGCGACAGGAGCTGGAACGGGAGCGGGGACAGGCGCGGCGTCTTCCCGCAAGGCCAGTTCAAGCTCGTCCCAAAGCGCCTTATGTTCTTGAGACTCCGGCTGGGTGTCTTCCTCAGGAAACTGGAACACTAAGGGCAGACCATCGTGATGCGGCATGGCGTACGTTTAGGTCAGGCTAGTTGGAGGTAGACGACATGAGAATCGGAGAGGAAGAGAGAGGATTGTAGAGATACCGGTTAGTGCGGGGTTAATTTTAAACTGCGGCGACGGCGACATTAAAAGTGGGAGCAGTTGGGACGACGGTGGGCGGCGGAGCCTGGTCAAAGGGCTCGCCTCCCGATGAGCCTGCACAGCGGTCTGCTTGCACGCCTCCCTGACAGCCGGCGCAGCAATCTGCTCGCCGCCTCCCGTCGACTCACACGCTTGCTCGGACGGCACTTGCCGATGAGAAGCGGGGACTCGTGGCGGCACGTAAACGCCCACGGTTTCAATAGTGAAAGCATTCGCCTTAACGTGATAGGTCTTTGTTCCAAAATACCTTGGCTCTTCATTTGTGCAACTTTTCATAAGCATCTTGTCTCAAATCGAAGAAAAAACTTACGAAGTAATATTTGTGCCATATCACGTGACCATGCTTAGTTTCAAGAATTTATGCTCACTTTTGGATTTTCTGAAATTTAAGATCCAGGATTCAAAACAATATCATAACCTGCATCATGCAATAAATTTTCAAGCCGTACATCTGTCCTGTTGTATTTCTTAAGAAAGGATTTGGTCAAACATTTTGCTTAGTTAGACTTCAGACAAGTTATATATTAAGAGTAAAAGGATAATCCCTCCGTACCAGTGCATTGCCTGATATATTAACTCAAGTACTAGGCACGAACAAACGGGCTCAATTCTGTGCTCATCCTGGTGTAGTAGTAGTACTAGGCAATGCAGTTGACGGGTGACCTTGACGAGCGGCGACCGAGGGAATTGAACCGTGCTCGGCACGGTAGGTAACGTTGTCTAGTTACTAAAGCATCCCTCTGTTGTTCATCGGTAGTCATTATGGACCGGGGACATGAGGGGAATTTCCTAGGGCTGGAATTCTGGCCGCCAGATATTTCGACTTGAAATGCTGAGGCTCGACTGGTTGGGGTTGCCTAATGTGCGTACCACGCACGCCACCAAAGGACACGAGCCCGGTTTTTCTTTTTTAGGATCAACACGAGCCAAGGTCTGGCTGGTACGCCGTTGGGTCCTACCATTCGAGAATACGAAAGGAACCTTTTAAATTGCCAAACGAATCTATGTGTATTACAATACCCGTATTTTCCTTGCAAATACTAATCTCAACGTGGTGATTGATTTATGACGAGCTGTTGAATTAGAGTGAGTTTGTGATATAGTGATCTCAACGTGGATTTCACATTTCATGGTATCCCTAGTAAGTTTTCCAATGCAAATTCAAATTTAAAAGATGAACAATATGGAGGTGAGAAAACTTTGTATGTATCAAGCATATGACCACACACACACACAGAGACACACACGCACGAACACAACAACAATCCAATAAGTATAGTGCATCTATTTTTCCAAACCATGCATGTATGACACGTATTCAGAAATACTCCTTCTATTCCTAAATATTAGTCTTTTAGAGAGTTCAACAAGTGACTACATACGGAGCAAAATGAGTGAATCTAGACTCTAAAATATGTCTATATACATCCATATGTGCCAGTCCATTTGAAGCCTCTAAAAAGACTAATATTTAGGAACGAAGGGAGTAAAATGTAAGACATCCATGGTCCTTAGTTCAATATTTAAAATGAACATGAAACTGAAATATGAATATTAAGTCTAGTACTACAGTACATGCAAATGTTGTGTTTAGGCGGAGCTATGATGGTCGGGGGTCAACTCCTCGACCTTAGATAAAATTGTGGAGCTCTGTTTAGGGTTGTTTAGATTATATTTGTCCCCACCCTCCCAACCACCGATTGGTTGTGCACCCCCACCCCTCCTCCCCGGGAGAATATCATGTGCCCCCATACCTTAGATGCTATATGCCGATACGAGTTGCTTGGAGTTTGTAGATCTGAGATATAGTAGCTCACATGATGTGTCTTAATATTTTTGCAGCAAACCTTGATGAGTTTGAGAATTGCACACAATTTGTACAAAAACTACTTAGATGCCCTTTGATCCCATATCCAACGACCTCGAAGCTCGTATCACCATAGCATCTAAGATGAAGGAGGACATCATATTCTCCTGTATGTAAGAATATCATGTGCTACCACACCTTAGATGCTTTGGTGATACAAGCTCTTCGGAGGCGTTGGATTTGTGACCCAACACCTCCTCGGTGGTTCGAATGGTTTTTTGCAGAAAATCCCCAAAAGAGTTCGGCCACTGCTTACAAGCACAAAGACTGCTCAGATGCCATTGGATCTCAGATCAAACGACCTCCAAGCTCGTATCACCATAGCATCCAAGCTGCGATAGCACCTTATGTTTTCTCGCACGGGAGAGTATGAGGTGCTCCCGCACCATAGATTCTATGGTGATACGAGTTCACTGAGATCTAACGGCCCACAGTAGGAGGTTTGAATGTTTTTGCAATATACGGCTAATAGAGTCTGGGAAATGCGCAGAAAGTACAAGTACTACGCATGTGCCATCTGATCACTGATCATATGACCTAGATGCTCATATCACCGTAGCGGGTAATTAAGCTACGGGTAGCACCTAATATGAGCACCGGGGTGCCGTTGGATCGAAGATGCAGTGGCACACACGAGGCCTAAATGTTTTATTTGCAAAAAAAACCTTTGGAGAGTTTGGAAATTGCGCATAATTACAAAAACTACTCCCAAGCCATTGGATCTCACTTCCAACGGTGTAAAAACTCGTATCACCATAGTATCTAAGCTGCGGGGTGGATGTGATATTCTATGCCGCTGTCATTTTTGTTCGTAAACTTGCAAAATACGCGTAACTCGTGCCATTACTTGTCTAACCGCGCAAAGTGTTTGTTCAAAAAAACCATCCTACACTGAAATATCGAAACAACACACGGGGGTCCCACTTGTCATTAATCAAATTTGGACCTAAAACTAACAAATCTGAAAGACGAGATTCGAACTGGCAACCTGGACTACAAAGCGTAAGTCGATAGCCTGAAAAAACGAACGGTTGTTGGCTTTGTCCCATAACTTGATTTTATACAGTACTTGCGTTGAGTAGAGTAGAGGGAGTGCCTTGTCAACACGTGCATGACCATTGTCTCACTTACTGGTGGGTCCCAGGTTTGCGATCTCAATCTCTCTTCTCTCCATCGTCTAACCTTTGCACGGGCACACACGAAGAGCGGCGCTAGCTTGCCGTGGTGTTATTACAACTAAAAAAAGCTTGGAAAATAGAAGAATCGCCTAGAACAAGAGACGTTGTGGCTGGTTGAGACGGAGCTAACCACATCTATCCTCCGTGCCACATTTGCATGATGAAGCTGTGTGGCTAGTGGGGTGTTTTTGACTGACTGGCTGGGTCCCGAGGTCGAACCATAGGTACTACGTCTGATACAATATATTTTTACACGCACATTTTTCCTCCGTGCCGAGACGTGGCACACCCTACCGCGCGGTTTCGGGGTCCTCCCGGGTGGTGCACGCATATATTCTTCCTGACGTGGGACGCCCTACCGCGCGTTTTCTGGGTCCTTCTCGGTCGTAGCGCCGAAGCAAGTAAATGAGTCGTCAAATCACGAAAGACCACCTTTCCCGCCGAGTATATCAGTGAAGCACGGTGGCTAGCTAGTTGGGCTAGTTCGACCGATTAGCTAGGCCGCCGCCACATTTGTTTTTTCACCCCTTTTTTTATCATCTTGCCGGCAGGTAAATTTAAATATCCACCGCGGCGTTGCTCTGGTGTTTGGGTGCGGCAGGATTTTTAATTTTTTGATTGACGGGAGCAGGCGTGGCAGGATTTTTAATTTTTTGATTGACGGGAGCAGGCGGGCAGCAATTAGTCACGATGACTCCGCCTGTAAAGACCCACTGCTCCCTGATGTGAGAAGTCGTCGACTGGTGTTTTACCATGGTGAAAACCAGAAGATTCCCCGCACACCCCGCCTTCCCGTAGATTGCATTGCCTTTCAGCCGTTTCGCCCCCTTTGCTTCCTCTCCCCATTGCTTCTACCTGGTGCCATGGCGGCGCAGCAGATCACGGAGTCCGAGGTGAGGCACCTGACACAGGAGCTCCATGTCAAGAATGCGGAGCTCAGGGCCAAGGACGTGGAGCTCCGTGAGCTCAAGGAGGAGAGGAGTGCCATGCTCCTCCGTTATGTGCGGGAGTTCACGGAGCTTCAAAAGCGGCAGGCGTCCACCACAAAGATGCTCGAGGCGTCGGTGGCGTTGCTGCAGAAAGCGGGAGATACGATAGGCCGTCAGGGGGAGCCGGCTGGAGCGCGAGCGGGCCGATCGTGACGAGGTCCAGGATTGCCTCAGCCACTTGGTGAACCAAGTTGCCACACACGTGTTGCGGCTGCGCGATGCCTACCGTCGTGCCAGCGTGACGATGCCGGCCGTCGGGCTAAACCCGTTCGACCACCCGGTCGACTTCAACGAGCTGCGGCTTCCTGACCTGGTCTCCTTCTTCACCTATATCTCCGAGGAGCTGAGCCATCTCCGCGCGATGGTGGGGGCTGAGCTGGACAAGGAGGGGTTGCGGGCTGCCGTCGCCGTTGCCGGGCGAATCCTTTCAGGGCTCCGTCATCGGAATCCATTCGTGCCATTGGACGCCGTCTTTGACGAGCTGGCTCCCGTCGACAGGGAGCGGGCTCTGCGGGCGGTTGCACCCTGCATCACCAATGTCGTGCGCCTCGAGAAGCAGAGGGACTTCGGTGGTGTTTAGGCGCCCTCTGCATGGGCATGTCCATGTCTCGGCGCAACATGACCGTTGGATCAAACTCAGACGGTGCAGATCAGTCACCATAGCACAAAGCGTGTGGGTGTGTTTGGTTGCATTCTCATCTCAATATAGTTGTTTCCTCTTCGTGTATTTTTGTCAACCTACTAGTGTGGACTCATGCACCCTTCATGCACTCTGCCAAACACCCAAAAGTGGGTCGAGAAGGGAACTTTTGCTCCCATCCCGTGCACCCTTCATACACCTTGCCTAACACTATTCGTGCTTCATATGGTTCATGTTTCGTGGAGTACTATAGCACCGTACTCTCCGTGCGCTGTGGACCTAGTTCTGTTAACATTGATCTCACCGTTCATTCTCGACCGGACAGTCGAAAAAGCGGTACTATGTTACATATAGGAGTAGTTGACATGCGCACAACATCATTTGTTATCCTCATATCTTAATACACTAGTAACAAGATTGTGTAGTACTGACGTATGAACCACTGCACATGCCTAGTAGTAGGAGCACTGTGTATGTTCGAGTGGCTGCCGTGTTTCGCACTCCTCCGTCGTAAGAGTGGAAACACTTGCTGTAATAATTTTTTTCTTCAGAAAAACAATGGCTCTACCGTGCGAATCCTCCTCCAGCCATGCACTAAATTACTCACTTTCGCCGACGTGTGGGACAGCCATCACCTGGGTCCACCAGCCATGCACTAAATTACTCCGTAGTAGAGTGACGGTAGACTACCCCGATCGAACCGCCGCAATAATGCCCAATGAGCCGTCAAATCACAAAACCCCCTCCTTTCCAGCAGTAAGTTGGACGGACAAAGCAACCATCATTTCACTCTTCTCTCTCAGCTTCCTCTCTTGAAGAAAACCCCCACTCGCTTCGCTTCTCCCTCATCTCATTCCTCCTTTCACTCTCTCTCAGCTTCCTCTCTTGGATGGACGCCGGAGCACCGGCCGACGTGATGTCTATGGCTCTGGCCAAAACCGTCGAGGCTCATGGTACGAAGAAGCGCAAGCACTCCGCCGAGACTACCGCAGACAAGCTCAAAGCCATCGCCCTGTCCAAGCCCCCCTCTCCGGGATCCCTCATTAAGCAAGTCCAGGTAATGTCTCTTGTTGATGATCTTTTTCTCGATCTTGATCGTGTTTTTTCATCTAACACACAGTACTAGTACTGGTAGTACAACTTTCTGGGTGATCTTGCATGTGATTTTAATGTCCCAAATGATGGTTCTAAATTCCTCTTTTGACCAAAACATGCGAGAGGTTGACACTGATTTCTTATAGATTACTTTCAACTACTCCCTTTGTCCCAAATTTCTTGTCTTAGATTTGTCTAGATACGGATGTATCTAATACTAAAATGTGACTTGATACATCCGTATCTAGACAAATCTAAGACAAGAATTTTGGGATGGAGGGAGTACTTTATGAACATCAATGCTACCTTTTAAGTGGGTATATTTGCCTCAGTAACTTGTGTTATGGATATTGCATGTAATCCCTCTGCTCTCATGCCTTTGAAGACATGTTCTAGTGTCTTTGTTCACTCATTTCTGTGCGTATATGTAGTCATATATGGAGTATAATATCGAAAATCATCTTATATTTCTGAATGGAGGTAGTAATAAAATATGGTTTCTGTTTGAATTAGAACCAGGTCCGCGGTGGAGATGAAGTTCTCAAAGTCATGCCGTGTGAACTGGAAGACCTGATGATGAGTTCTACTGCTGAACTATCCAGCTGCTGTGTCCTTGTCGCCACGTGTCCTGAACTAGTGTTTTCCTATAGCATTGTTGTCAGGCATGTTCTCGAGGCTGTACTTGACCACAACAATTTCCTGGCTGTGCCTTCGATTACGAAGGGTGTAGTTCTTGTAAAGCTTCCCAACAAATCTGATGCGGCCTGTCTTCATCATCATGTTTATGAGTGGAAAGACCACTCTGTTAGGTTCTCCAAGGTTGACAAGATGGTGATGGTGCATGTAGACATCTCACACGAAGTCCATGGCCTACTCAATTATGCGGGGTTCATCCCGTAGGTCGGTGGCAAGAAATAGTCTGCAGAGTTTAGTTAGTGCAACTTTGCTTGTCTGTAGTAAGTACTATTGTTCAGTACTTGATTTGTCTTTGTGAACCCTGTATTGTTTATTAGTACTGCCGCTTTTGGTGTGTGAACGGTCTATGTTAATGTCTGTCCACTCAATTCAGTCTGTATATTTTGAAGTATCCAGATCATATTTTTTGTGAGGACGGTTTATCAATTATGGTTACACTCCAATATCTGTATGCATTGCAGGGTTTATCGCACCCACCAGGATTTCCAGTCCCATGGATGTTCGGTCCATACGATTTGTCACGACCTTTGGACTGTCCTGCTTGTGGGAGTAGGCGGGGCCCTTGCATGCCACGCGTAGTTGGACGATCAATCTTCTGTTTAGTACTTCAACATAGTGATTTCCTGGTAAGGATTCACTCGTGTCACATCAAGTAAATCTTATTGATTTACTGTCTAAATCTTATTGATTTACTGTCTAAATCTTATTGATTTAATGTCATGTTTTCTTTCTTTTCCTGCAATTTTACGATGCAGGTTTTGCCATGTGACATTCATCACAGAATAAACCGTTTGGTTTGCTCTACGATGGCTATTTTTGCAGGTTTCACTTCTTATGTCGTGTCAGTAACGAAGGCACTGTCCATCACTTATATTACTGGAAAAAATTGGATCAGTCTGTTGTCTGAGTACAAGCTGAATCCCTATGATGAACTGCAGTTTGGTTTAACAAAAACGCCACAATTAGTCCTTCTCGCGTTTAAAAGAAATGAAGAAAAAAACTGGATCACGGTCACGGATCCTAGTCAAGTTAGAAAGCTGATCATAGCAGACCAGACACGATCGCCGCTGTCTCGCACAGATCGAGCACCGGCAGTTGCTCTAGCACTGATAGTGGCAGCAGCTCAGTCTGATCCAGCTGAGGATTGGGCACCGACCGCGTCAGCGGATCAGTCTGATCTACCGAAGGATCGGGCATCGACACCGGCACCTGCTCCGACACCGGCACCAGCTCTACAAGGAGCACCATCTCCGGCAGCAGCAGCGGCTTCGGCACCTGCACCAACACTTGCACTTGCATCTGCTCCGGCCCGTGTAGTTGCACCGGCAACAGACTGGGCTGCAGTTCGCACTTCATATACCAAAGTCCTTACAAAAACCGACATGTCCACCTTCTTGGTAAGCATTGGCCGCCCAAGTGCTTCGTTCTTTTTTCTTTCCATGTTGTTTCACATGATTCACTGTGTTGATCTAACTGTTTGGGTATGTCTTCTTGTTTGCAAACAGAGAATTCCTAGAGCAACGAGGGAGTCGTTCAACAACCCGGGCGACCGCGGCCAAGTTTCTCTTACCATGCGCAGCCTTCGTGTGAATGAACCTGCTCAATATACCATAAGTACAAAGGATGGTCGCATGATGATTGATGCTAAAGGATGGTCAAGGTTCAAATCTAAATCATATCTTGCGGTAGGGGATGATGTGAAAATCGAACTTTCTCGGCAAGGAGAGCTGGTCCAAATCAACTTTGAAATTCTTCAGTAGCAGCACGCAACTGCCGAACTGATCTATCCTTCAAGAGATTTTGAAGTAATAATCTGGCATGGTGAAACAAGTGTCCTGTGTGTATAAGTAGTACGACAGTATTATTTATCACATGGTATATCGTTGATAGAATTGCAACTCTGATTGCTGGTTAGGAACAGTCGTTCGATTTCATTCCAACAGTTGCCGTGCTTTATTCAATTTTTTGTATTCGCCTTGCGACAGCATCTAAAACCAGCGCCGTACCGATCGCTTGCAATATGAAAAGCGCTGAGGTAGAACACATGGGCCCCCAAACATGCAGGGTCGGCCTGCGGCCCAAAGTCCAGAACCGTGAGCCTATCTGTGTATTATATTCTCAGCTGAACCCCCATAAAAAAGCTAAACCCCCATAATGCTCGTGCGTTGCAGAGGGAGTATACTTATCGGCAAGGTGAGCCTGTGATATAAAAGATTTGTATATTTCTTTACAGAGGGAGTATCTCTCTGTCAAAAAATATATTTATGTGTAACTAGTTACTCCTGTCTTTCTACTTCCTTTCGCTGATATGTGGGGCAACCGGCAACGGGGTCCACGTGCCATATGCACAAATTAGAGTGCACACCTTCACGGTAGACACACCCCGGTCATAGCGCCGCAGTAATGCCCAATGAGCCGTCAAATCACAACCCCCCTTTCCAGCTTTAGCAGTAAGCTGGACGGACGAAGCGGCAATATTTCACTGGGCCTGAATCCCCTTCTCCCTCGTCTGCTTGTTCAGAGAAAACCCCCTCTCGGCGATTGCATAGGGTTTTCTCATGGAGAACCAGGTACGAATTCTTCATCCATCCCTGATAAATCCAAGTCCCTTGGTCGCAGGTAATCCTAGGATGGCAGCCGCCGCCGTTGATGCATTTTTCTTCCTACTGAATCTAGTGTGTTTCATTTGCAGTGCCCAAAGTGCGAGTACCCTACAGGTTTCTGCGCCCTCGGCGAGACGCCACACTTGTTCCTTCTCATCCTAACACAACATTTTGAAACGCGCACATTATGTTCCTAGAATCCTCTTTTCTATCCGGGAGGGTGGGGTTTTTTTGAACATGCTGTGTTCTCATATTATTTTTCTGCAGTGTATTATTTGCTCTGCCAGAACACATGTACTCAAGATGCTCGGCCTTGCCATAACTGAATACACTAGTTTAATGGTCACAGTGAAGACAAGCCATGGATATAAGTTCCGAGTTGGGTTCATGAACCAAGAAGATCGCTGCTTTTTTTATGGACGAACTTGGATAAACTTTCTCAAGTGTTACGGACTGAAAGTTGGCGCGCGAATGTTGATGGAAATAGCAGAACCTGGTCTCATCTTCACTGCGATCTTCCACCCCGACGTCGTTCCAATTGTTCATCCATGTTAGTTTTGTATCTGGTTCTTGCTTGTTGCCTCGATTACTTCTTAATCCACCTATTCTGTCTAACTAATCACAATTTAACTTTAGAAGTAGCAACGAATCTCTCACGAAGATGCTACTTCTAACTAATATTTCCTTATAATTAGTGGCACGTGTAGGTTTTTTCAGAGTTAAGCAGTCTGCTCGTTTGTTACTCTGTAATAACTCGGCTGTTACTAATGGCACTGAAGTTGACTGGATCGACATCCACAAGTTCCTACACTTTATTGATCGTCTTGAGGTCCTTGTGGGGCGTTTCAATGGTGGAAGGCCACGTGGGATATGTGTGCCACTGCTGCACTCGTTGAACAGGTCCAACTGTGTCGAGAAACTTATGGTACGAGCTATTTTCTGTTATGTATGTTGTTCATAAACTATTGCTTATACACAGTTTTACAGCTGTGATCTTCTTGAAACAGGAACTGTCGAGTTCTATTGTTCCTATACAGATGCCTGACCATGGTCGGGTTAGACTTGCGCTTGGTCACAACATGATGTTTATGTCGACCTACTCAATTCCCCTTGGAGGTGAAAATATACTTATTCATGGGTGGTCTCAAATACTGAAGGCCCGTCCATCTTGGAGAATAGGACAGAAGATTATGTTCATGCTTTTCCATGGCTCTAAAGCGAATATCCTGTTTATTGACCACGTTGCTTTCAGCTTTGGTTGTTAAGTGCCCCTGCTGGTTTCAGTTAAGGTTGTTAAGTACTGCTGCTGCTTTTACAGTCTGTCGTGTTTCTTCAGTCCTGTCTTCCTCCAGCCGCCAAAACCAAACCAGCGCCGGCGGGGCCGCCTGCTTCCGCCTCCCATGGCTGGCTGCGCCTCAGCGCACGCATCACCGCCCCATCGTCTCCTAAATCGTTAACGCCGACGTCCTCTGCGCGCTTTGGTGCGCTTGCCGCGGCGCCGCCCTCTCGCGACAGTAGGGGCCCACCACGTCAGCGTATGGAAAAATAAATGCTTCCTCCTAGTGTTTTCCTGACATCTGGGACCCATGACATTGTGAGCGTATATAGTCAATAGACAAGAGAACAGTACAAGATCGGCTGACACCTGGGACGTAGCTACTCGAGCAGTATTTTTTTGTTTGGTATTGTTGAGACGGAGCAGGGTTTGAACTAGGTTGTGGCCCGTCTAGCCCAGACTTATATTTTATGTTCACCAGGTGACCAACCCAGCTATTTTTTCTTTGTGAAAATGAGCCCAGTTTATTTTTTCTGAAGAATACCCAATCCAGGCCTACTTATTTTTCTATGCCCTGATGGGCTGCAACTCTTTCAAGACGCCTGCAAATCTTGAAAGTAATATGAAATGGGTTGTAAATATAAAAACAGATGACAAATTGGCAATTACTTTATAATTTCTGAATTTTTTCACATTTTCAGATTCCTATTTCACTGGGCATTAACCTAATTTCAATATATCTTCAAAGTACTTTAAATCTGGCTCGACATTTCGGTATTAAAAATAGTTTGGAACCCACAAAAATATGCGAAATTGGCCCTGGCCAACCAAAAAAAAAGACTGCAATAAATTACATAAGAAGTTGCCATGAGCTATATATAAATTATTAAAAAAAAAGAGGGAGTGGTCTGACTTGTGGGCCTGTTTAGTTGACGCGTATGCAAGATTTTTTTAGTTATTATATACGTCAACAAACGATTCTAGCAGACGTAACCGTTGGATGTCAATCCAACGTCCGTCGTGTTTCTTCGATCTCTGATCTTCTTGCTCCAGCCGCCAAAGCAGCGCCGGCGGGACCGCCTACTCCCGCCTCCCGTGGTCGGCTGTGCTGCCGCGCAGGTCTCAGCGCCCCCTACTACTCCCACCGCTGGCCAGGGCATCCCTCTACTCACCCACACCCCCTGTTATTCTGCGGCGACGGCAGCCTCACACCGCAGCCGAACCGGTGAACCCTCGTACTCCTCTTCGCGCGGGCTTCCACTGCCGCGTCTTCCCCGGCTCCGCGTCGTCCCCTTCCTAGGCCTCGCCTTCGTCCACCGCCGTGGTGCTCTCGGCGCGGCGTGGTCAATGTGGTCAACGACCGACTTCCATCGAAAGAGTACTGTACGGGGAGAGGCTGACAGCTGGGTCCACGGCAGCCGCAAGGAAGTGCCTCCTTATTACGTGGAAAATAATTATTCCTCCACCTGACAGCAGGGACCCACCAGACAGACCACCAGTATTTTGCGAAAAAAACGTTTCCCCCTGACTGCTAGGACCCATAGGACGGGCCACCGTATTTCGCGAAAAAATGTTCCCCCCGCTGTCAGCTCGGACCCACCAGAAGTGCCTCCTTATTACGCACAAAAAATGATTACCCCCCTACTAGCTGGGACCCACCTTGGTGGGAGGCTGACTTGTGGGCCTACTAAGTTGATTGGGACGGAGGCCTTTGTCAACTTTAGTCAATATATGAATGATTCTAGCTCCAGTAAACGTACGATGTCCATCCAACGGCCGTAGTGCTTCTTCAACCTCTGGTCTTCTTGCTCCAGCCGCCCAAAGAAGCGCCGGTCGTGCCGCCTGCTCCTGCCGCCCGTGGCCGGTTGTGATGCCGCGGAGGCCTCACCGCCCCCTAGTACTCCCACCGCTGGCCATGCCATCCCTCTACGCACCCACACCTCCTGTTATTCTGCGGCAACGACAGCCTCACACCGCAGCCGAACGAGTGAACCCTCATACTCCTCTACGCATGGGCATCCACTGCCGCGTCTTCCCCGGCTCCGCGTCATCCCCTTCCTAGGCCTCGCCATCGTCCATCGCCCTGGTGCTCTCGGCGCGGCGTGGTCAACGTGGTCAAGGAATGGCTTCCATCGGACGTGGACTGTACGTGGAGAGGCTGACAGCTAGGTCCACGGCCGCACCAAGGAAGTGCCTCCTTATTACGCGCAAAATAATTATTCCTCCACCTGACAGCGGGGACCCACCGGACGGGCCACTGTATTTCGCGAAAAAATGTTTCCCCCTGACTGCTGGGACCCACCAGCTACATCTTCGCACGCAAGGAAGTGCGTCCGAAAAAAAATGATTCGCCCCCCTGACTGCTGGGACCCACCAGCTACATCTTCGCACGCAAGGAAGTGCGTCCGGGCAAAAAAACAAAATGATCCCCCTGACTGCTGGGACACAGCAGCTACACCTTCGCACGCAAGGAAGTGCGTCCGGGCAAAAAAAAACGATTCGCCCCCCTAACTGCTGGGACCCACCAGCTACATCTTTGCAGGCAAGGAAGTGCCTGACAGTCGGGACCCACCTGGTCGAAGCGTACGTAGCATTGTCATTCTGGTCATGAACGTGTACGTACATATATACTGGCCGATGTAGAGGCGCGGACGTGTCATAGTAGAGGCGTGTACGTGTCGTAGTAGAGGCGCGCACGTAGCATGTACATGTACGTACAGCGGCCAGGGTGCAAGAAAGAAAATACAGCCACGTACGTACATACGGGCAGGGTCTCGAACGCCTACTCATGCATACGTACGGCCAGGGCTCGTGTACATGGCTGGGTCGGAACGGAGAAACAACGTCGTCGTCGTGTTCATGGGGAGGCAACGGAATGCGTTGTGTTCATGGGGAGGCAACGGAATGCGTCGTGTTCATCGGGAGGCAACGGAACGCGTGGGAGCCAACCGGCTGGGTCGGAACGGAATGCGTGGTCGTGTTCATCGGGAGGGCTTGGACGGAACAGGAAAACGAGGCCTGGCGTACTGCAAAATGGAGGAAACGGCCTTGTGTTCGACCGACCACGTTCGAAACGGGATCCTGTTCATCGGGAGGGGTCTGGCGTACCGCAAAACAGAGGAAACGGACCTCCTACGGTCGAAACGGGGGGCCTGTTGATCGGGAGGGGTGTGGCGTACCGGAAAACGGAGGAAACAGACTTGTGTTGGAGCAACGGTCGAAACGGGGGTCCTGTTGATCGGGAGGGGTGTGGTGTACTGCAAAACGGTACTCCACGGGTTACTGTTCATCTCCATCGTCGACCTCCTCCAGCCTCCACGGGCTCCTGTTCATCCAGCCTCCACCGCGCGCTACTCCACCGGCTACTATTCAACCACCCCTCCACCGTCTACTGTTCATCCAGCCCTCCGCACCACGGGGTCCTGTTCAACCACCCCTCCACGGGCACCCCTCCACCGTCTACTGTTCATCCAGCCCTCCACACCACGGGGTCCTGTTCAACCACCCCTCCACGGGCACCCCTCCACCGTCTACTCTTCATCCAGCCCTCCACACCACGGGGTCCTGTTCATCCAGAGCCAACGCCACCGCTCACTGTTCATCCAACCCCCCCCCCCCCGCCCGCAACGCTCACTGTTCATCCAATCGATCGGCTTCAGTTAGCAGCAGTAGCGAAGGAATCGCTCGATCGCGTTCAGTTAACAGCCATCGAACGATCGCTCGGGTTCAGTAACGCGTAGCCTGCAGTGCAATCGCTCGGGTTCAGTTAGAGCCCAACGCCTCGCTCGGGTTCAGTTAGAGCCAACGCCTCGCACACACGCGCGTACGTGTACGAGAGAAACGCGCATCACTCGGCCCCCGACCTCCCACCGTAACGGGGAACTCCCCGAAATTTTCCTCCCCCTCGCTTCTACCATGGTTTTTTCCATCATGGACGGCCCATAGAATGCCATGCAGCTGCGTCTCCGGCCCGCCCAGGACGAAAAGCCCATTTTCTGTCATGATTTTTTGTCATAGAAGTAGGAGCCCACCACATCTATGATGATACTGGGTTTTGTCACAATTATCGTCATAGAAGTGTCATATGTATGACATAATTTTTTTTCTTTCTGCCCAAAATGTCACGGATGTGTCTTTTTTTTGTAGTGAATGTCGTGCTCAGTTAACTGTTTTGGTTCATTTGGTCTGCTATCCATTTAACTGTTTGGTTCAATTCTGCAATTTTATTTTCATTTGTTGTGGGTACAATTTTGTATTGTTATGCATGTGAAATAAATCAAATTTGGTTGTACTCAATACATATTCTACTCATAGTATGGCAACTCTCAGTTAACTTGATCAAGATCTTCCTTATGTGTGTTGCAGGGAAACAATGGGAGACACTGCGGTTTACCATCGAGGTATGCTCATGCATGGTCCTTTGCTAATAGCACATTATTGTGCAGTTGCAGGAATCATTCTAATATTTAGGTTTCTTACAATTTGGTCTTGCACATGTAGGTCCTGCTGTTAGAGGCTTAGACCCACTGTTCGACACATTTTGCATATGGGGAAATGAGATGTCCATGAATATCAGTCAAGTCAAGAAACTCAGAAAGATTGTTAGGATGAAGAAACTTGCGACGAATAAGAACAAGATCTTTGTTTGCACAATGAAGAAGACATCAGTCAACTATAGGATGGTACTAACTCTTTTACCTTGCTTTTACCCCTTGCGCCATTTCAAAATTTATAATAGCGATTTATGCATATCTTTGTTTTCAATACTTTTCAAAGCAATTCACTGGCAATTACCTCTCAAACCACCTGCATGGTCAAGAGGCGAGGAGGGTATTCATTCAACACCCACGGTACAATATTGATGTCTTCCTGAAGAGGATGAAGGTTGGGCGGGCAATTATCCATAGCCACTGGCCTAAAGTTGCAAGGACATTCAACATCACTGAAGGCTCAATACTTGGCTTCCGCCTCTGCAGTTTCCCAGATGAGATTCATCTGTCTATTTACCGTGTATGATGCTACTTTCCAAAGGTTTTCGATGTTGCATGTGAAACTTGGTGCTGTTGAGTAATGTTGTAACTGAGTGCCGAAGCTATCTGATGTAGTTCGATTATGTAATCCTAGTTGCCGTTATACGGATATGAAATATCTGGTGTGTTTTATAAGAAACACTACTGGAATCATCTACTTTGCTGTCTGCCACGGCAGACGGCAAAGGCAAGGATGGCAGATGGCAAAGGCCTTTGCCGTCTGCCGCGTACGGCAAAAGGCTCCGGCAAAGTAGGCATCGGCAAAGAGCTTCTTTGCCGTCTGCTTTTTGAAGCAGACGGCAAAGGGGCCTTTGCCATCAGCGGCGGACGGCAAAGAAAGCCGACGGCAATAAATACGCTGTTAGTCCGTTAGGCGGCTAACGGCAGCCTTTGCCGTCCGCCGCTGACGGCAAAGACTCCAGCAGATGGCAAAGAGACCAAATAGGCATTAATTCTGTTTCTTCTTATATCCATTCATTTTCACAGAAAATCAAACATATATATATATATATGACCAATATAGGATATCCAACACATGTTACCAATAGTAGCAAGTTTCATCCATACATATACATAGTTTCATCAATATTACACAGTTTCATCCATAGGTAGCAAGTTTCACAAAGTAAAAGCAGAAACTAAAGACAAGCACTCCATATCTGAAATTACAAGAAATGACCTAAAACTAAATACCTATTTTCCTAGGCAGCACACACTTGACCACCATAGCAGCTTGCTGGACCGTTGTATCTGTGGAGCACAAAACAGCAGTCAGCCTGATTAGAAATTTTAATGAGAGCAATGCTAGTTTAAGAGTTATGAACAAATAGAAATGGTGCATAAATTCCTATTATTCAACAAACATAAGTTATTTCCAAGTGAAACACGGGGCAATGTTATCCACTTCAAAACAGAACAGAACACACAGGTACACACATCGTCAAGTTTTTTCCACAAATGAGTTACTGATTGAGTTCAAGAAATGACCAAGGGCCTAATTGGTCCACATGACCTAAAAACTCATAAATAGGAAAATCACTGGGTTGCAATGTCATGCCCTCTCTTGATACAATATGATCGACAGGATCTTTGAGTGCATCATAGAAAACCATAGGAGTTTTTCATGGCCACATATTACAATCATATGGAATAATTTGAAGCAGAGAGGCCCCAAAAGGGGAAATCATGCTGTGTGGGAAAAGAGAATACAATTCACCGCAATGAAAAATATAGCATGCCAGAATCACTATTCTAGAGCACATATCCGTACCAAAACATTTATAGTGTTTCCAACTCTTCAAAGCATGTGAGAACACTATGAGCACAATCAAATTGAGTTATCTAAGCAATTTGACAATCAAATGGAGTTAACATGGCCCCAGCGTTAGGGATTTAGTGACGGCAACAGTCTGCCAGCCGGCTTCCTCAATAGAAGGGACAGACCCAGTGCTAGAAGCAGAACAAGAACGTTGATACACAAGATAAGCACAAGCCCTTGAGAGCAGTCTGCTTGGTAGAACAATTAATTAACCTCTAGAAGTAGAAGAAGCACGTTGATAGACAAGTTATTATGAAGAACCAACCTTGAGAGCGGTCTGCTTGTGCAAGATATCATTGGACTTGAACATGATTGCGGCAATCCAGATCATGACGAAGAATCCTACACAATATAAACTCAATTGGAATGAGGAACTCGCCATCATCTTCTGACCAAGAGGCATCAAGTACCTAGACAAAAAAGTAAGAGCACAATAAGATACAATGTATGTCGGTGGACATGTTTAAAAGCAAGAAAACTACCCTATGAATAGCATAGTTAAATGTGATTCCTCCTAGTAGTATGTGTTCTATTATTCATAGTGATGAGAGCCCGAGACTATGCCAATAATGTCCAGAAAGAAAAGGTCTCCAAAATGTAGCATTATTTCAGTAGCAAGATTTTATTTTCGGAAATAGGTTTATCCGAGGAGCGTTGACCTTCGTCACATACTGTAATACAGGCACTTCATTTGTTTTTAAGAAACTTGAGATTAGTGCTGGTGCTAAAACAAAGCCCACCAAAATCCTCTTTCAGCTAAAATACCAATTCACGTACTAGCTAGCATCACTAGTTAACCAAACAGATTTATCACTTGTAGCAGCGCTGACCAAATTGCCACGGCAGCAGAACCCCAGCCATATGAGTACCCTGTCTTAAATCTAGACTATACCAATTGTGCAACTGACATTGAGATTTCAGAGGGCGGGCACAACAGAACGACAAGTGATATACCTTCACATTGGGGTCCTTGAGGTTGGCGTGCAGCCACTCAGCGGACACAACAGGCTCGGTCTGCGGCACCGCGTGGACGACGCCCGACGCGGCGTTGGCGGCGGCGGCCTCCGAGACGGACGACGACGTGGCATTGAAGCGCGCGGCGATCCCGAACCGCGTCATCCACGGCGACAGCGACGCCCCGCACCCGACCTCCGCCGCGCGCGCCCATCCGGCCCTGCAAGGGCAAATAAGACAACGATGGAGGAGCTCCTGGACGTGGGGGCCGCGGGATCGACGAGGGCATGGCGACAGGGCAGCGGGTGCGGGCGGATCTGAGCGAGGGAGACAAGGGTGAGGGGAAATGGTGAGGTGGCAGCGCGCACCGCCGGGCGGAGGCGAGGTGGCGCAGCGGCGCGGGGTCGGGAGGCTCTCGGCTATGGGGCGGGCGTCGTCGAATCCCGCCGGAGCTCGCCGGAATCGGCCGGCGTAGCTTCTCGCCGGAGGGAGAGGGAGAGACAAGAGGGAGAGAGAGAGGGGTGGGCGGAGAGAAGGGATAGGGATAGAGGAGATGGGGCAACGGCGGGGTGGGGCTCGGCCGTTAGTTAGGTCACATCTTTGCCGTTCGCTTTGTTTCCTCTTTGCCGTCTGCTAGCAGACGGCAAAGAGGGGGCCGTTAAGTTTTTTCCAATTAGCTTGTTTAGTGGGCCCAGCTCTCTCTTTGCCGTCAGCTAGCGGACGGCAAAGAACAGGCTGATGGCAAAGACCTTCTTTGCCATCAGCCTGTTCTTTGTCGTCCGTTTTCTGTAAGCGGATGGCAAAGACCTTCTTTGTCGTCCACCAGCGGACGACAAAGAACAGGCAGACGGCAAATAAGCTAATTCCAGTAGTGAAATATCAATTTGATTACTACATGCATTATCAATAATAGGCTAATTACCCTGCTTATTGGGGTTTTCTATTGCAGACGGTTACTCAGACAACACCGTGGGCGATGAACTCAAACGACCCACATGGTTCCTAGAAAGTAGACGTGTTTGATCAATTAACAATCACACATGGCTTTCGGCACAGAACTGCTTGCATTAGGCCACCTTGCACAAACGTTTCCACACCAAAAACTATGTGTGATATACATACGAACGGAAATGTTTTTCTGGGTTTCTCCATCTGGGATGTACATACGAATGGAAACAATTGGGTTTCGATGCCTCGCCAGATCGCACACGAGCTCATTTTGTGTGCCAGGAAGGCCTATCCCCGATGGTTTCTGGGTCGTGTGGGAAGGACCCCCTATCGCCCACACTCACTTGGCGACGGTTCCAAGCGCCATCGCGGAAAGGGGTTAAAAACCGTTTGTATAGCAGGTCTCTGCACCAGTGATGGGTTACTCTTCCATGTCACATACATCTTGGTGGAGCGCTCAGAATGATAGAATGTATAGAATATGCACTCATCACCAAGGCAAACATGATTGATCATACACAAGTATTAAAATATAATCATTCAAGCACGCATTAAAGCATAATATGATCAAACGCATGATCATAAGAGTATCTCACACAAGCACAAATATTGTAGCAAGCAAACGAATAAATATCAAGTAGCAAGAGAAGCAACAAAAGGGCAATACGCTCTCTCTCGACGCCTATGATCTATACACTTTCTCCCCCTTTGGCAACAAGTTACCAAAAAGCTTGAAAATGCATAGTGCTATGCGGCACTCTAAGCACAATATCCGGGAGCTTCGGTGTGCGAAGATGGCATGGAGAGGACAGCATCTGCAAATGCTTCCGATGATGTCCGAGGAATAGGAGGAGTTGCAACTGGAGGAACAACTAGGGCAGTTGCGGCAGGTGCTGAAGTGGTAGCTCTCGTATCACTAACAACTGGCACAGTTGCAGACCTCTGTGCCCTTGGCACATGCTGAAAAATGTTGGTTGTTGGTCGGTCACTCCTGTCCTCAATGTCTTCCTGGAGCTTCTCAACCGTTGTCTGGATCTCAGTGACCTTGACATCTAGATCATGAAGCTTTGTCTCAAAGATCCTCTCAAGGCTCTCTTGATTTCGAGTAGGGTGGCTAGTCCTTTCTCTATCCTCACTGTTGCCTTAAGAAGATAGCTGAGCTGATCTTGCTTGGTCTTGAGATTGACAGCTGAAACATTTGGCATCTTGGAAGTATTTGCTGCCTTTGCTTTCTCTCACTTCTCCCGAGCCTCTACAGAAGTTGGATGTGATGCATCCATGACAACAACATTGTCCTCAAAGTCTGGCCCCAGGGGAAGGTGCTCTTTATCTAGTAGATATATCCCTGTCCCCATCTTGGAGTTCATAAGCATCTGAATTTGGGGGGCATATCCACATGATCTCTTCTGATCTGCAGCAGTCCTCTTGATAGTTTCAACAATCAAGGTCATCACCTTGAACTTCTCTGGCACATCAAACATATGTAGTAGGTTGATGGAGTGACCATGAATCATCCTATGATCTCTAGACTTGGGCAGCAGAGTGTGCCTCGGTATAGTGTTAATAGTGGTTAGTCCTGACAGCAGATAGTAAATTGACTAAAACTAGTGAGTCTCCAAGGTATCATCAGGAATTTCCTTATACATATGAGCCATGGAGTTATGATCTTTCCTTGGCTTGGCATAAACATTTGTGTCATCTTCACCTTCTTCAGGGGCATTGATCAACTTGGCCCACTCAGTAATGGATGACTGGTCCTCGTACCTTCAGTCATCCAGACTATCTTGCCATCTGGATAGAAGTGTGCAGTTGAATAAAATTGCATGACCATCTCATCATTCCACTTGGTTAGCTTCTGACCAACAAAAGTATCAACTACGTTCATCCTGAAACTCCCATGAACTCCTGGAAAGTAGTCTTCATTGTCATCAATGAATTTCCAGTCAACCCATCTCATGTCACTCACTATGGGCTTCTTGTCCAGAAGAACTGTCTCATATAAATCTTGCTGCTCTGTGGTGTGAAATCTTTAGTCCACAATAGTCCTTCTCCTCACAGCACATGGGTCTGCTTGTCTCCACAGTCTAAGACCTACATCATTTCTCACTTTCATATTCTCTGCAACTGGATGATTGTCATCATGATCTAGAATCTTTGGTTTAAGCTTTTTGAGCACTTGGTGCTCCTCATCCTCTTGAACTTCAGGCACTAGGGCCTTGTTCTTTTTAGCAGCTGGGATGTTTCTTGTGGATCTCTTGGGTGCAGTTGACTTTGGGGCTTGAGCTTGAGCAGATGGCTTGGTAGATGTTTTGGGCTTAGATGAGGCAGCCCCAGACTTGATGGCATCCCCCATGAGTTTCTGAGACTTGGGCACTGGCTCTTCCTCTTCCTCATCATCCTCATCAGATTCCCTCATCATGGAAGGTTTTGCAATCACTCTAGCCATGCTCTTCTTGACCCTTTCCTTCCTTTCCTTACCTCCAGCAACCTCTTCCTCTGTTGATTTCATGGTTTCAAGAGTGGAGGCTCTAGCTTTGGACATGGGCTTCCTTTGGGAAGGAGCCTTCTTGTGCATGCCAGGCTTGATGGAAGCAGTAGCAGCTTGCTCTTTCTTGAGCATTTTCTTCTTTGAGGTGACCTCCTCATCAACCACAAAGTCCTCATCTTCAGATTCTAAGGTTCTCTTCTTCCTCTGCCTAGTTGCAGCCTTAGACAGATTGCTTGGGGTGCTTCTGTTACCCTCATCATAGCTACTGTTTGAGGGACTAGTGCCCTCACTGATATTCATCTGCTCCTCTGACTTGTTCTGGCTGTCACTGTTGTCTGACATGGCTGACACTGACCCTGTGAATAGATAGGTATAGATAGAGTAGATGAGCATCACAAAGCATAGCTATTTTGGCAAAAAGTTGACTCAAAACTTAATTATAGTTTTCTACAGAAAGCATTTCGGAGCTACCGATATGACAAACTCGGTGACACCGAAGCAACTTTAGAGTCTAAACATGTGAATTCGGTCAGACCGAGACACAGTTCGGTGACTCTGAGATGCTAGGGTTTCACAGAGAAAGTGAACTCAGTCACACCGATTTGTACACTTCGGTCAGACCGAGTAGTACATGTGCAATGGACTGGGCCAAATCGGTGAGACCAAATACTTCAAATTGGTCGGTCTGAGATGAGTTTGGCGGAAACCTAACCCTAAGTTTTTGCATCAAAACTAATCTAGAGGAAGTTTTGGTTGGATAGAATGATCTCAATCGTGGCTAGAAACATGGCATTAACCTTTTTGCAAGAATCGGAGTTAAAGATTGCACAAGGGAATCGAGTGCGTACCCTAACTTGGCGACGAACTCGCTACAGCGACAACGATGGAGGAGATTACCGTTGATGGCGGCGGAGACCAGTGGCAGGAGGGTGCTGGCGATGACGGAGATGATCTGGAGACCAGGAGGGGTGGCAGAGCTGGGCAAGCGCGGTTGTAGGTTTGAAGTACTTTCCAAAATTCAACCCACGGGTATATATACCCAGTCACTATCGGTGTGACCGAGTGGAACGACTCGGTGGCACCGAGATGCAGAATTGCAAGCGGTTACTGCAACTCGGTGTGACTGAACTGTTCTAATTGGTTGCATCGAGATGAAAACCTAGAACAACTCAATGAGTTCGGTGAGACCGAAAGGAATGAATCGGTCAGACCGATAACCATTAAGAGGTTTTGGAAGTTTAAGCCCTTGATGGATCCGTGGCTCCGAGTGCTCCTCACCCGGAGGGTCCGAATTCGACTTGATCAAACTTTGTGACGTAGCATGAATAGAGTTTGATACGAGAAAAGCATAGCTATCTAGAGGGTATTCTTAGGCATTCTTGTCATTCCATTTGGCAAGAAGAAAAGCCAAACAACCAAAGCAACAAATGGATGTCCTGGAATGGGGAAAATTATGCAACCAACATGCTCACACAATAATATAGCAAATGAAATATGTGGCAAAGCATGCACAAACACTCTAGCAGCTATCAAGCAATTGGCGATGACTAGGTCATCTATTAAGGAGTCAAATGAGAACATTTGATCATAGGTCATAGTCATCGTTTAAGCACAAGTGGGTTACCACTTTTACATAAAGCATTGTTGTGTTCACACCATTAGAGTTGCTTTAGCTCAATTCTTATAGCAAAGCTCCACCTAGATGTGATATCCCCCAAGAGGGATGAACTATCCTTGGGTTTTGCCGATGATGACTTCATGTAGGTGTCGAAGATGTAGATGATCAATGTTGGTGTAGATCATTTGGAGCAATCCATTGGAATGAGTTGCACTTTCAATACCTACATGGGTTAGTCCCACAAGGAACAACCAAGGATATCCATAGACATAGAGTGAAATTCAGATATGATGTTGTCCATGGAAGCATTAGGTTACCTTGTCCCTTGTCTTACCAACAAGAGGGTTTACTCCTTGAACAAGTGCAAGATGTGAAAGTTGATTGCACTTGTCCTTGCCAAAATGAATATGAGTGAAGTATGTTGGCGGAGTCACCCTCAAGAACTCTCTAGTTCTTCTTCTTTGGGATCCACATCATCTTGATGGGAATCCTTGGAGTTGTAGTCATACTTGATGAAGTAGAACTTGATGTAGTCTTGGGAACCCACTTGACCAAGGCCTTTGGAGCTTCTTCAAATGCATCAATCTCTTCTTGAAGCTTATCCTTGCCTTTTAGCTTGTGGTTTTGTGGTGGAAGATCATCTTGAGCTTGTGTTCCCTTGAAATAAGTGGGATCATACTTCTCTTGTTGAGGAACAAACTTCGTCTTGGGGTATTGAACTTCTTCCCACTCAACTCCATTGGCATTGAACTTGCGTTTAAAACCAACACCTTGATTCTTTCGGTGCCTTCCTTGCTTGCATACAATTTCCTCAGATTGCTTACTTTCGGCAAGGCGCTTGTAAACACCTTTCTCTATAATTCCCTTCAATAATCTATTTTCTTGCTCAAGTGTAACCTGGCTAAGAGAATCATTAGTGGAATCAAGAGAACTACTAGAAGCAACAATATTGGATTTAACATGATTATTGTTACTACTAGAAGAAGAATCTTTCTTGCTCTTGTTTGCTAGATTTTACTTGTGGCATGTAAGTAGACAAGAGTAAATGCTTGGCAATGTAAGAAGAATTTTTCTTATGAAGATCACCATTAATTGCTTGTAAGAACCCATGCTCTTGCTCTAGATTGAGCTTTTCAAAGTGTAGCTTCTCATGAGTCTTTAAAAGCTCTCAATGATCCTCTAAGGTAGTTTCATGAGCTAACTTAAGGGTGTCTAGTTCTTTAGTTAGACGCTCAATCTCCTTCTTATCATTGTCATTCGTTTCATCTTGATTAGCATGATTAATAGTAATTTCATCATAGTTTTCATCACTAGAGTTGTCAAGAAGTAAATCATCATCACCTAGCAAATCATCTTCATCACTATTGAAATCAACATACTAGGGGTGTGATACCTTGGGGCCTTTAGCCATGAAGCATCTTCCAATCCCTTCATTTGGTGAGTCGAATATGTCATAGGAGTTGGATGACACAAGTGCAAGACCAGCAACTCCTTTATCTTGAGTATATTCGGAGTCGGAGTGATAGCTTCTCTCGGAGTACTTGTCAGAGTGAGAACCGGATACCCATTCACCAATATGAGCTTGATGTCTTCGTCTTGTGTAGCTCTTTGATGACTTGTCCTTCCTTTCCGAATCCTTGCTTCTGCGAGAGGCTTTTCGTTCATAACGATCATCTCTACTCCTTCTCTCTCTTGGTGGTGATTCCTCTCTTTTACTTCTCCTTTTAGGTGAGTCTTCTCTTCTTTTGTAGGGAGCCGTACACTCACTAGAGTAGTGTCCGGGTCTTCCATAATTGTAGCAATTGCGATCATGACTAGAAGATCTTTTGTCATTGTAGGACCTTGACTTGGAACTTCTCTCTTTGCTTCTACTCTTGTAGAACTTGTTGAAGTTCTTCACCATTAGGCTCAATTCTTCGTTGAAGGCTTGTTTCTCACTTGATGTTGTAGGATCATCACATGAAGCTTTGTAAGCACCACTAGACTTGTTGTTAAGCTCTTCTTTATCCTTGAGTGACATCTCATGAGCAACAATTCTACCAATGACTTCTGTTGGCTTGAGATCTTTGTAATTGGGCATCATTTGGCTCAAGGTGCACACGGTATCATATTTGCATCCAAGGCTCTTCGGATCTTCTTGATGATGAATCTGTCAGTCATCTCTTCACTTCCTAAGCCGACAATCTCATTTGTGATGAGAGCAAGCCTAGAATACATTTCAGCGAATCCTTCACCATCCTTCATTTTGAACTTGTCAAGTTGACTTTGAAGCACATCCAATTTGGACTCCTTGACGGACTCGGTACCGTCGTGCATATCAACCAAAGTATCCCAAATTTCCTTTGAATTCTCAAGGCGGCTGATTTTGTTGAATACTTCGGGGCACAATCCGTTGAAAAGGATATCGCAAGCTTGAGGATTGTATTACAACATCTTCAATTCTTCTACGGTTGCTTCACGATTCGGTTCTCTTCCATCTTCGAAGAATTCACCGTGGAAGGCAATACACACAATAGCCCAAACGGTGGGGTTATGTCCAAGAATATGCATTTTCATCTTATGCTTCCAACTAGCAAAATTAGTACCATCAAAGTAAGGACCTCTACGGTGGTAATTTCCCTCTCTAGACGCCATACTCTCCTAGGTTGTGAAACCAAGGCTATGATCACCAAAGCTATGAAAAACAAAGCAAATGCATACCAAAGCTCTGATACCACTTGTAGGATCGAAAGTAGGTCTAGAGGGGGGTGATTAGACTACTTGACCAAATAAAAACCTAGCCTTTTCCCAATTTTAAGTCTTGGCAGATTTTAGCAACTTAGCACAAGTCAAGCAATCAACCTACACATGTGTAACATCCCAAATTTTCAATTTGGTATGTTATACATAGATCATCATTGCATATCATGTTTTATTGCATTTTGACAAATCCTCGATAAATCCTAAGCAACTCAAGGACCCTCGGAGAGAGTTGGGGATTTTTCTTGAATTTTCATATTTGATTTTCATCAAATAATAAGACGAGGATTTTATTTTAATTATTTTCTCTCCGGAAAAATATTTCAATTTTAAAAATAAATGAGAGGAAAAAATATGACTTCTCCAAAACAATTGAAATACTGGAGGAAAAATGTTAAAATCATTTATTGGAATTTATTTGGATTTTATTTGCATTAAAACTATTGCATGTTTTCAAAATATTTATTTTGTGTTAAAAAAATGTTCACCCTGTTCTAGATTTTCTAACAAGACGGGGAAAATTTATCTTATATTTTTTCTGATTTTTATTATTTTTCTACGAATTATTTTCCACGGAAATTATTAAAAAAAAAACAGCGCGCGCGCCCGCGCTGGGCCCAGCCCAGGCCGCCGACCCACCCCGCGCCCCTCTCCTCTCCGCGCACGGCCGTCGCCGTCGCCGTGTCCGCCTTGGACACGGGAGCCGCCCCCGCTCGGTGTGCCCCCTCCCCAAGCCACCGGAGCCCCCCCTATATATACCCCCTCTCTCCCTCCTCTCATCTAGCCGCCGCCGCCGGCGTGAGCTCGGGAGCCGCCGCCGCTGTTGCCGCCGCCCCTCGCCGCCCCTCGCCCTCCCCCGAGCCCCGCACCCGCCGCACCCTCCGCCCTCACCGGAGCCCCGCCGGAGCCGCCCCGACGAGGTAGACCTCGATGCCGTTCGCTTTGCCGGTTTTCTTTTAAAAAAACCCTTTGTTTAAAAAAAACCCTAGATCGGTTTTTTTTGGTTTTATTATTTTGCGAGCGTTCACCAAACCGTTCGTTTTAACGAACGCGTTCATCGGTTTTTCTCTATTAACGAACGTCCGTTCTTTAAGCGTTCGTCCGTTTTTCTTTTTCGTCAGATTTTTCTGCGATTATCTCAGATTCGATTTCTGATCGAATCTTCGTTTCTGTTTAACTTCTCGCTCGTTTATCGGAATCAGGCGATTCAAGCGCCTAGAGTTTTGTCTCGAAATTCTCTTTCCGTTTAACCTACTCAAACAAGTTCTTGCTACAGTAAAATTTGACCTAGATCCAGATTAGTAAACGAAGCTTCTTTCTTTCGCCGTTTGACTTTCGTTGCTTCGTTCGAGTTGATTCTTTTTGCAAACCGGAGTTCTTAAGTTGAATCTTCTGGTTGGATCTTTCATTCGAGTTTTACCTGTGCATTAGATGAGTACTGATTGTATGCTTGTTTGTTTGCGATAGAGTACCCGGAGTGTGCCGCTTGTTACTTCGACTCGTTAGGTTTTGCGGATCTTCAGCAAGGCAAGTAACACTTTGATCATACCTTTCATACCCAGTTTTATTGCATTAGATCTTTTTCTCAAACAATTGCATGATTAGGATCTGATTAAACTGTGGGAATTGGGAAGTAGTTGAGGTAGTACCTATTACCTGTTTTCTATTCAAACCCTTGGGAGTTACTTCTACGTTGCTTTTATTATTGCCATGCTATGCTCGTAGACGTGGATCTGGGTTTGAGAGATATTCATGACAGATGTGAGATGTTTATTAGTGGTTCAACTTAAGGTGGCAACTAAAACTCACATCTGGGTGGATTGAGGCACCTGGAGAACCCAGTGTTGTCTGATTTTATAAGGACCGCCACCCAGGCTCAAAGGGATCATAAGATTATTCATGCTAGAAACTTCCGTGTGCAACCACAAGCTATTATGGGCTCTAGCATAGTTGAGTAGGTTACAAGATCTCTTGAAGAGGTGGGCTAGCAGATGTAGGGGAAAGTAGGTGTACCGGTCCATCCAGAGTAGAGAGTGATTGTTTCTGAAAGACTTTGTCTCGGTCATCCGTTTCTCAAACATCATGTAGTGCGAGAATCAAGCGGAGGCGATCGAGCTTGTGGGGAAAAGTGCGCAAACCTCTGCAGAGTGTACAAACTAATCATGGTTAGCCGTGTCCCCGGTTATGGACAACTTGAGTATCTAGTACCTGGATTATCATTTGAATCTCATCACCATGTTACCTTTAATTAATTTTGTTGGGTTAATGATGACACTTAATTGGGATTGAGTTGGAGGTACCTTCTCAATGTTTAACAACCACCATGATAGTTAAATAAAATTTATTCCTTTGAAGTAGGATAAAATTGGCTTTTCGCAAAACTGTAACCATAGAGCTTTCCACCAGCCATATATGCATGTAGTATAGCATTGTTATTGTTCATTACTCTCTATGTGTTACATTGCCAGCATATCCTATGTGCTGACCCGTTTTCGGGCTGCAACGTTTCATGTTGCAGACTTTTCAGACGGCGAGTAAGGTGCCTTAGGTCGTGGTCTTATACTCAGTGATGCCGCTGGATTTGATGGACTCACTTATCTTCCAAGTCTTCCGCTGTTATCGTATTTAGATGGCCTTAAGCCATGTTTATCATACTTAATCTCTTTGGAGATATTCGATGTAATAAGTGTGTGATTGCTACTCTGTTATAAATCCTCCATTTGTACTATGCGTGTCAGCATTACTGATCCAGGGATGACACTGGTGCACAGCAGCACAGACCATTTGAGGTCTGGTCGCTACAAAGTTGGTATCAGAGCACACGCTGACTGTAGGACACGACCACTAAGCTTAAGCCCTAGAAAGCTTCTCTCTTCTCATTTCTGACCCCTCTCCACCTTCTACTCTTTTAGGAATGGCGAATGCAAGGAGCAAGTTCATGCAACCAGATGAAGACACGCCGTTTGGTCGACACTTGAAGGAAGTCACCAAGTACTTGAACATAGGAATACCAAGCATCGCCGGAACCTACAACGCCACATTACCTGAAGAGGAGAGCTGGAAGATTCAAGTTATCATTCCAGGAAGGACGTTTGTGCCAGTTACTGAACCCATAAGATTGGTTTTCGAAGCACCAACTTGGAGTTTAGGGAAGAGCATGGCCGCACACATCGCCATGGGACGCATTGGAGAAGTCTACCACCAGGAGCTTAAGGATACAATTTACCAAATTTGTGGACGCCGAGACGTGCAATGGGAGATAATCAGAACCAAGAAGGATGGATCAATCGCAGCTTTCATCCAGGAGCAGAACCAACATATTCGTCGCCAGGAGAACCAGATGTGCACGGACAAGGAAGAACTGAAGAAGGCATTAACCAAGATCAAGGAGCTCCAAGAAGAACTCAAGGCTAGACGCGAAGATTATTTGGAGGAAATCAACGCACTAGTAGGGAAGAATGACGACCTGGAGAAGAAGATTGGAGTATTCATGGGAAATCCAGTGCCAAAAGCAGAAGTCGACGAATGCACTTGTCCGGATAACTACATCATCATCGACGACACTGACTCAGGACCAAGTGAAGACGCCTGGGTTGATGAAGCTGGAGCAGACATCATGGAGTCTTCAACAGATCAGAATTTCTAGTAGACCACCATATCAGTAGTAGTTTTCCCCCATTTAATAGTATAGTTCAAGAACTTTGTAACGCTAGTTAGATCGATTGTTTTGCCTTGTCTGAATTGATTGAGTGATATTGATTGTATTTGTCTCATGAGCATATGGGTAGTGTTTTCCCTCTAGACCTCATTCTATTCTTAACTCTCATCTTTTCTAAACCTATCAGATGCCTCCGAGACGCGACACCGGATTTGTTTTCCGGCCAGAGATCACCCAGTTGATTCAGCAACAGAATGCCCTGATGCAAGTGTTAGTGCAGAACCAAGGCAACAACAACAACAACAACAACCCACCACCACCACCACCTGTTGATCACTTAGCCCGTTTCTTAAGGCTAAACCCGCCGGTGTTTTCCAGTAGCACAGAGCCGATTGTTGCAGATGATTGGCTCCGCAAAGTTGGAAGGGAGTTGACCACTGCAGGATGCACAGATGCGGAAAGAGTGCGTTTTGCCGCACATCAGCTTGATGGACCCGCAGCATCATGGTGGGAGAATTATACAGCCACGCACCCTATTGACACTGTCACATGGGACCAGTTTCAGCAAGCTTTCCGTACAGCTCATGTTTCAACAGGAGCTATGGCTATGAAGAAGCGTGAGTTTCGTAACCTACGCCAAGGAGGACGCACCGTAGGCCAGTATGTGGAGGATTTCAGTAAGTTAGCACGTTATGCACCAGATGACGTTGCTACAGATGCTGCCAAGCAGGAGAAATTTTTGGAAGGGCTGAATGATGAACTGAGTATGCAGTTGATGGTAGCAACCTTCAACAACTACCAGGAGCTGGTAGATAGAGCTCTCATGATTGAAGGGAAGCAACAGCAGATTGAAAACCGCAAGAGGAAGTATGGACAAGGGAAGTACAATTCTGGAGCCCAGCAGAAGCCAAGATTTACCCCGAAGCCGGGAGGACAGTTTCAGCATACCCATGGAGGAGGTAGTTCGCACAACCATAATGGCTCCAAGAATGGTAATGGGAATGGAGGAGGAAACGGACAGAACCGCACCAACCCATCTACCCCAACCAAGAGGGATCTAAGTCACATTACTTGTTTCAAGTGCCAGAAGACGGGACATTATGCAACTGATTGTCCTGAAGCCCAAAATGGAAATGGCAATGGAAGCTCTGGGAAGAAGCCGAACCCGTTCAACAAAGGACATGTGAACCACGTGAGCGTGGAGGAAGTTGAAGCTCAGCCTGATGCAGTAATAGGTAAGTTTTTGGTTCATTTACTGCAACTGTTCTTTTCGATACTGGTGCATCACATTCATACATATCAAGGGGACTCGTGAATAAGTTTAAGATGTCCACCCAAGTTCTCAAAACCCCTATGTTAGTAACCTCGCCAGGAGCAGAGTATATGGCAACCCAAGGATGTTTTCAGATACCATTGGCCATTGGTATTCATGTTTTCCCCTCAGACCTCATTGTTTTGGAATCGCAAGGTTTGGATGTGATTTTGGGAATGGATTGGCTATCGTTGTATGGAGGAAACATCGATTGTGCCAGCAAGACGATTTTGCTTACCACCCCGGAAGGAAAAAGGATCAAGTATGTATCCCGGCATATGCCGAAGAGGACTCAAGTAAATTCCTTATCAGGAGTTGTACAGGAGGAAGTACCAGTGGTGAAGGATTATCCGGATGTATTTCCAGAAGAGTTGCCAGGCATGCCACCAGATAGAGACATTGAGTTCTTGATTGAACTTTTGCCAGGCACAGGGCCAATATCTAAGAGACCGTACAGGATGCCCGCAAAGGATTTGGAGGAAATTAAGAAGTAGATCAAGGAGTTACTGGATAAAGGCTATATTCGCCCAAGTTCGTCACCTTGGGGATCACCAGTACTTCTAGTGGAGAAGAAAGATGGATCGCTGAGGATGGTTGTTGATTACCGAGGATTGAATGAAGTGACCATCAATAACAAGTACCCGCTACCGATAATCAATGATTTGTTTGACCGCCTACAAGGAGCTAAAGTATTTTCCAAGATCGATCTACGATCAGGATACCATCAGTTAAAGATTCGAGAGCAGGATATACCTAAGACGGCATTTACCACCAGATATGGATTGTATGAGTATACCTTTATGTCATTTGGACTGACTAACGCACCTGCCTATTTCATGAACCTGATGAACAAAGTGTTTATGGAGTTTTTGGATAAGTTCGTCGTGGTGTTCATTGATGATATTTTAATCTTTTCCAAGGATGAAGAAGAGCATGAGGAGCATTTACGATTGGTACTTGAGAAGCTCAGAGAACATCAGTTATATGCCAAGTTCAGCAAATGTGAGTTTTGGCTGAAGGAAGTTGGATTCCTTGGACATGTTATTTCTGGAGAAGGAATAGTAGTAGACCCTGCCAAGGTTGACACAGTGACAAGTTGGGAATCACCCACGACAGTTGGAGAAATCCGGAGTTTTCTTGGACTTGTAGGATACTACCGGAGATTCATCGAGAATTTCTCGAAGATTGCTAAGCCCATGACTGAGCTATTGAAGAAGGACACCAAACTCAATTGGACTGAGGAATGTGAAGCTAGTTTCCAAGAGTTGAAGAAACGATTGGTTACATCACCAGTGTTGATTCTGCCAGATCAACGCAAGGACTATGAAGTTTATTGCGACGCTTCTCGTCGAGGACTTGGAGCAGTGCTTATGCAGGAAGGAAGAGTTGTGTCATATGCTTCACGACAACTTAAACCCCATGAGAAGAATTATGCTACGCATGATTTGGAATTAGCAGCCGTGGTGCATGCATTGAAGACATGGAGACATTTCCTCATCGGAAACCATTGTGAGGTGTACACGGATCACAAGAGTTTGAAGTACATTTTCACGCAGAAGGAGTTAAATCTCAGACAGAGGAGATGGTTGGAGCTCATGAAAGATTATGATATGAGATTGCATTATCACCCTGGAAAGGCTAACATAGTAGCAGATGCGTTGAGCCGCAAGAGTCATGTCAACACCCTCATGACAGGAGAGTTACCTCAGGAGTTAGCCGAGGACCTTCGCGAGCTATGTTTGGAGATAGTCCCAAGAGGCTATTTAGCGACATTGGAGATTCAGTCTACCTTGATGGAAAGGATCAGAGAAGCTCAGAAGACAGACAAGGAGATTGAAGAGATAAAGGAGAAGATGAGCAAAGGAAAAGCCAAGGGATTTCGTGAGGATGAGCACGATACCTTGTGGTTTGAGGACCGCGTATATGTGCCAAATGATCCGGAGATCAGGAAGATGATTTTGCAAGAATCCCATGATTCACCGTACTCGATACACCCAGGGAATACCAAGATGTATTTGGATTTGAAGAATACTTTCTGGTGGACCGGAATGAAGAAGGATATTGCGGAATATGTAGCAGTTTGTGATGTATGTCAGAGAGTGAAGGCAGAGCATCAGAAGCCAGCAGGATTGCTACAACCATTGCCGATACCCGAATGGAAGTGGGATAAAATAGGCATGGATTTTATCACAGGATTACCCAGGACTCGTTCAGGCTATGACTCGATATGGGTTGTAGTCGACCGTTTGACGAAAGTGGCTCATTTCATTCCAGTGAAGACCACTTACACCAGTGCTAAGTTGGCAAAGATATACATGACCAGGATTGTATGTTTGCATGGAGTTCCGAGGACCATTGTATCAGATAGAGGAACCCAATTTACCTCGAAGTTTTGGAAGCAGTTACATGAAACATTGGGAACCAGGCTGGAATTTAGTACAGCATTTCACCCACAGACAGATGGACAGACCGAGAGAGTCAACCAGATTTTGGAGGACATGTTGAGAGCATGTGCACTAGATTACGGATCCAGTTGGGACGACAATTTGCCATATGCGGAGTTTTCTTATAACAACAGTTATCAAACCAGTTTGAAGATGGCCCCTTTTGAAGCATTGTACGGAAGGAGGTGTAGAACACCGTTGTTATGGGACGAAGTTGGAGACCGCCAGTTGTTTGGACCAGATTTGATTAAGGAGTCTGAACAGAAAGTGAGGTTGATTCGCGATAGGCTCAAGGTAGCCCAGTCCAGGCAGAAGAGTTATGCTGATTCTAAACGAAAGGAGACAGTTCATGAAGTCGGAGACAGAGTGTATCTTCGAGTATCACCACTTCGAGGAGTGAAGCGCTTTGGAGTTAAGGGAAAGTTAGCGCCCTGTTTTATCAGACCATACAGAGTGTTGGAACGTATGGGAGAGGTTGCTTACAAGCTAGAATTGCCTGAAGGACTGTCTGGAGTTCATGATGTATTTCACGTTTCCCAGTTGAAGAAGTGCCACGCAGAGATGGCTGAGATACCACTGAGAGATACTGTGCCGCTGGAAGCAATTCAGCTGGAAAGTGATTTGACCTATGAGGAGAAACCAGTTAAGATTCTTGAGTATGCCAGCCGAGTTACCCGCAGCAAGGTTATCAAGTTTTGCAAAGTTCAGTGGAGTCACCACACGGAGGATGAAGCCACCTGGGAGCGAGAGGAAGATCTACGGAAAGACCACTCCCACCTGTTTTCTAGCCAACCCGAATCTCGAGGGCGAGATTCATCTTAAGGGGGGTAGGTTTGTAACATCCCAAATTTTCAATTTGGTATGTTATACATAGATCATCATTGCATATCATGTTTTATTGCATTTTGACAAATCCTCGATAAATCCTAAGCAACTCAAGGACCCTCGGAGAGAGTTGGGGATTTTTCTTGAATTTTCATATTTGATTTTCATCAAATAATAAGACGAGGATTTTATTTTAATTATTTTCTCTCCGGAAAAATATTTCAATTTTAAAAATAAATGAGAGGAAAAAAATATGACTTCTCCAAAACAATTGAAATACTGGAGGAAAAATGTTAAAATCATTTATTGGAATTTATTTGGATTTTATTTGCAATTTTTATTGCATTAAAAATATTGCATGTTTTCAAAATATTTATTTTGTGTTAAAAAAAATGTTCACCCTGTTCTAGATTTCCTAACTAGACGGGGAAAATTTATTTATATTTTTCTGATTTTTATTTATTTTTCTACGAATTATTTTCCGCGGAAATTATATTAAAAAAAAACTGCACGCGCACCCGCGCTGGGCCAAGCCCAGGCCACCGGCCCACCCCGCGCCCCTCTCCTCTCCGCGCACGGCAGCCGCCGTCGCCGTGTCCGCCATGGACACGGGAGCCGCCCCCGCTCGGTTTGCCCCCTCCCCAAGCCACCGGAGCCCCCCTATATATACCCCCTCTCTCTCTCCTCTCATCTAGCCGCCGCCGCCGCCGCACTTGCCGCCCGCCGCCCGCCGCCGCCGGTGTGAGCTCGGGAGCCGCCGCCGCTCCTCGCCCTCCCTCGAGCCCCGCACCCGCCGCACCCGCAGCCCTCACCGGAGCCCCGCCGGAGCTGCCCCGACGAGGTAGACCTCGATGCCGTTCGGTTCGCCGGTTTTCTTTAAAAAAACCCTTTGTTTAAAAAAAACCCTAGATCGTTTTTTTTCGGTTTTATTATTTTGCGAGCGTTCACAGAACCGTTCGTTTTAACGAACGCGTTCGTCGGTTTTTCTCTGTTAACGAACGTCCGTTCTTTAAGCGTTCGTCCGTTTTTCTTTTTCGTCGGATTTTTCTGCGATTATCTCAAATTCGATTTCTGATCGAATCTTCATTTCTGTTTAACTTCTCGCTCGTTTATCGGAATCAGGCGATTCAAGCGCCTAGAGTTTCGTCTCGAAATTCTCTTTCCGTTTAACCTACTCAAACAAGTTTTTGCTACAGTAAAATTTGACCTAGATCTAGATTAGTAAACGAAGTTTCTTTCTTTCGCCGTTTGACTTTCATTGCTTCGTTTGAGTTGATTCTTTTTGCAAACCGGAGTTCTTAAGTTGAACTTTCTGGTTGGATCTTTCATTCGAGTTTTACCTGTGCATTAGATGAGTACTGATTGTATGCTTGTTTGTTTGTGATAGAGTACCCGGAGTGTGCCGCTTGTTACTTCGACTCGTTAGGTTTTGCGGATCTTCAGCAAGGCAAGTAACACTTTGATCATACCTTTCATACCCAGTTTTATTGCATTAGATCTTTTTCTCAAACAATTGCATGATTAGGATCTGATTAAACTGTGGGAATTGGGAAGTAGTTGAGGTAGTACCTATTACCTGTTTTCTATTCAAACCCTTGGGAGTTACTTCTACGTTGCTTTTATTATTGCCATGCTATGCTCGTAGACGTGGATCTGGGTTTGAGAGATATTCATGACAGATGTGAGATGTTTATTAATGGTTCAACTTAAGGTGGCAACCAAAACTCACATCTGGGTGGATTGAGGCACCTGGAGAACCCAGTGTTGTCTGATTTTATAAGGACCGCCACCCAGGCTCAAAGGGATCATAAGATTATTCATGCTAGAAACTTCCGTGTGCAGCCACAAGCTATTATGGGCTCTAGCATAGTTGAGTAGGTTACAAGATCTCTTGAAGAGGTGGGCTAGCAGATGTAGGGGAAAGTAGGTGTACCGGTCCATCCAGAGTAGAGAGTGATTGTTTCTGAAAGACTGTGTCTCGGTCATCCGTTTCTCAAACATCATGTAGTGCGAGAATCAAGCGGAGGCGATCGAGTCTTGTGGGGAAAAGTGTGCAAAACTCTGCAGAGTGTACAAACTAATCATGGTTAGCCGTGTCCCCGGTTATGGACAACTTGAGTATCTAGTACCTGGATTATCATTTGAATCTCATCACCATGTTACCTTTAATTAATTTTGTTGGGTTAATGATGACACTTAATTGGGATTGAGTTGGAGGTACCTTCTCAATGTTTAACAACCACCATGATAGTTAAATAAAATTTATTCCTTTGAAGTAGGATAAAATTGGCTTTTCGCAAAACTGTAACCATAGAGCTTTCCACCAGCCATATATGCATGTAGTATAGCATTGTTATTGTTCATTACTCTCTATGTGTTACATTGCCAGCATATCCTATGTGCTGACCCGTTTTCAGGCTGCAGCGTTTCATGTTGCAGACTTTTCAGACGACGAGTAAGGTGCCTTAGGTCATGGTCTTATACTCAGTGATGCCGCTGGAGTTGATTGACTCACTTATCTTCCAAGTCTTCCGCTGTTATCGTATTTAGATGGCCTTATGCCATGTTTATCATACTTAATCTCTTTGGAGATATTCGATGTAATAAGTGTGCGATTGCTACTCTGTTATAAATCCTCCATTTGTACTGTGCGTGTCAGCATTACTGATCCAGGGATGACACTGGTGCACAGCAGCACAGACCATTTGAGGTCTGGTCGCTACAACATGCAATGTAGGGTAACGCAGCAGAAAACACAAATTGTCCGACCTACGTACCAGCCCAGGACCACTATGAAGACTGCATACAAGGTTTGATCTTTTTCGTTACCGACTCGTAGCGCAGCGGAAGTAGCGTCGATGACGATCGGCGGTGCAGATCCCCGCAGCTAGGATTTACAACCTCCCAACCGCGAGGATGTATACCCTCATCCGCCATACGGACAGCCCTCCGGGAGGCGGTCGAACAGTCCGCCGGACGGTATCGCGGACAGCCCTTCGGGAGGACCTTCGAAACTCGAACGGTCACTCGGACAGCCCTCCGGGAGGACCCACAGAACTCGGACCGTCACTTGGACAGCCCTTCGGGAGGCACTCTCGAACAGCCCCTCAGGGCACTAAGATCGAAACTACGACCTCTCTACAGAGTTGCACACATACGGTGTCAGCTATCCGGCAGGGCTTCGCCGTCCAGAACTAGTTCCTGCCGGAACACAGACAGCCTTTCGGCTCTACGAAACTATTTCGCTGGGAGGGAGAGAAGAAGCCAGATCATTGCAATGGCATGTATGTGAGAAAGAGTGAGTGTGGAGGGCTGCCCCTCCACCTCTATTTATAGGAAATCCCAAGGGGTAGGGTAGTTTCACACAAAAACCCAAAATGCACATGAATGAAGTCCTTCGTCAAGGACCTAGGAGGGAAACCAATGAACAAGAGGGTCCCCAAGGGTGGATACCCCATGTGGCCGGCCACACCCCCGTGAGGGGCCCAAAAGATGGATCCTATCCATCCATGTCATCCCCAAGATCTTTTGGAGCAAAGCCCCAAAAGGTGGCTTTCCATAATGTAACCATAAAGCTGATTTTCACTATTCACGACGACATTTTTCAGCGTCTGATCGAACTGAAAATATTTGTGTGGGCTTAGAACATTTCCAGTACCCACCAAAATTATTTTCAACGCGTTCTGAAACAATTCCGGTTTAGTGATTTTCATCTGCGAACATCATCTGAAGTGGTTTCGGCAGCTCCGGAGCATATCCGGTTATTATCCCGGAAAATTCCAGAAAGCTTCCAGAATAATTCTGGCACCCTCCAAGAATTATCAGGCATGTGCCGAAACCAATTTGACTTTATGGTATCCCCTAAAACAACTTTTCAGTTTCATCAAAACTCATCCGATGACCTCTTTCTGCGGAACCTTTTCCGCTGTCCGAAACTTTTCCAGTGTCCGAAACTTTTTCGGTGATTTTCTCTCAGACTCCTTGTCTAGTATTCAGCAGATAGATGACCCTTAAGCGTGTGACCCTATAGGTTCGGTGAAGTATAGACATGACTGGAACCCTTTCCGATCAATGATCAACATCGGAGCCGTGGACACCAATATTGACCCCTATACCCACACGAATAAATATTCGAGTGAACCTCCAGTTGCCGTGTGCTATTCCTGTTGCTTCGCGATATGTTACAAATACCCGAGGTGAGACATGTTGGCATTCCCGTGGATCAACAACTTGTCCACTATGCTAGTTACCTCGTTACCGGTATTGTTCTCTTTTCTCGTTATCGTGTTCCGGCATCCCCGTGATCAAACCACAAAGTGTCTGGCCAGACGATGATGGATACTGTAACACCGAGAGGGCCCAGAGATATCTCTCCATCGTCGGAGGAGCAAATCCCAATCTTGAGCTATCAAGTTACTTGACACACTTTTCCACGAACCCGTAGCCGCCGTAATAGCCACCCATTTACGGATGACGTTTAACAAACCCCAAAGTTCATGAAGCAAGCATGAAGAAACTCGATACTCTCATGGTCTGAGGAATCATGCAAATGTTAACCATCTCTGTGTTATGTACCATTAACTTGTGATGAATGAATCTCATAGCATAACATCAATCCGGGTCGATTCAAGACAACTGTTCTCTTAACATTTTGCCCTCAAAGTTGCTGGGCATAGACATGCCCATGATTGGGAAAACGTAATCATCATGCAACACTTGAGCTAGTCTTAGAGGCACGACTAGGAATACATTTTACCGTTTATTATTCCACACGTGCATATGTGTTCTCCCCAGAGCCTTTATGGATATACGGGCTCGGGAACCACAGCAGTTATAGCATGGAACATAAACATAATTATGAACAGGGAGATAATCAATAACATTTATTATTGCCTCTAGGGCATATCTCCTACAGACTCCCACTTGCACTATAGACAATAATCAAGCTTATGCTAATGCACTTCACACCTGTGGCACACCGGTGTAAATATGCTTCACTTGTGGTATAGCCTGATGTCCAACGGATCTGACGACTTCAGCTCCGTGTGTATCTTTGCATGTCCTCGCGTTTTCACGTTTTCACAAAATTCATATTTTGTGTGGACTTGGCTTTGTATGTATGTGAATCACAGGTCGAACCTGGATTCCTCATACTGAGTTATGGAGAAAGTACCTGCAGTAGTGTCCCATTGTCAAAAGCCATCTTGGAACCATACTAAGTTCATGAATGAACTATATGATTCAACATCTTCTTTGTCACTTCTAAAGCATCAACATACTTAGCCCTTGTTATAGAATTTGCCACAGTAACTAGTTTGAACAAATTCCAACTAACTGTGCCACCACATTGTGTGTTACACAAAACCCTTAATTTAAATCGAAAACCGCATGGAGAAAAGATGAAGACTGTATCGATGTAACATTTTACAATGAACTCTTCATGATCTCTGCTTGCGAGAAAACCATGTCATGAGTACTTACTCTAGTACTCTGTGACATCTTTCACTGTTGTCCCATGATCAGTAATTTGATCACTTTGGTATCCATACTCGCAACACCTTGGGAGTATCGGACATATCTGGTTGTTTTACATACCATGGAATACATGATTAATCCAAACACAAGAGTGTGTGGAATCTCCATCATGTATTTTACTCATCAGTGTTTTGGGACACCGAGTCTTGCAAAAACTCTTTCCATGTGACTTCGGCAAGAATCACTCCTTGGCGTTTTAAATGCTAAAAGGTTTTAGCGTCTTGTCAATATGTATTCATTGCTTAGCCCCATTAGGTAAATCTATCTCCATAGATCATCATGCCTAATATTGAGGCTATTTAGCCTAAGCACTTCATCGAAAAACTATTTTCAAATGAAGTCCTAATTCGTGTCAAGAAATTTATTTCCAATTACCTATGTGCCAAGCACATAAGGTTTTTAGAAATATTATTACGCTCCCACTTACTTTCTTGAATTATAAGCATCTTCGTTACCCATTGATGAAGTCAAAACCCCTTTGACCATTTCATCAAAACACGAAGATTCCAACTCCATTTTGCTCTCTTATGTCCATTGCTGGAACTCTGAAGTTTGCATACCTACTAGCATCCTCTGGATCGACAAATTACTTTGGACTGTATCATATACAAGTCCTAGCTTTCATTTCCATTAGATGGAAATCCTTTTATCATCCATGTTTCATATCTCATGATTGAAATATGTATTAATTGCTAGTTCAACCCGAACCGACTTTAAGCATCGCTACGGTGAAACCACCTCATTGTAGTCAACTCCTTGAACTTGTTATTTCAACAAGTCGAGCTTTATGGATAAAACATTTTTATCCGTATCAGTTTTAAGTTCCATAAATATTCGTTAGACTCTAAGTCTTCCGAAAGGTGTATCAAGGTTTTAATCTTGAATCACTTATATGGAAACTAACTCGGGTTGTATTGGCATTTAGCCAATTCCGGAGTCAGGGCCCATCAACGCTTCCTTGTGTATTGTAGGTATATTGTTGTCTAACAACAATATCTCGTTTGCGCACCTGAGAGGTTTGCACGAGCTTTGCCTACGTGGTTCAGCTGCAAGTTCGACCGAAGTCCATACATTTTATTGTAGAGACTTCTGTATCAGTCGCAGTAGGAAACTCCAGAATTTCTTCCAAGGTCTCTTTCCTTTGATCTGATGAAGATACTGTTTATCTCGTCGAGTTGCACTATTCTCCCACTCACCTTTTTGAAAGAACCATTCTCTTTAAAAGCACAACGTTTCGCGGCAAAACTATTTGCCTCGGTATAGTGAGGGAGGAATACCCAACATTTTGGTATAACCTACAAAGTAGCACTTGTCTGATTTGGAATAGGTTTGTAACCTTTTACACAAGCCCCATATTCCAAATGTTAAGAAAAGATATAACATGGTTGGGCGTACCATACCATGGCTTCATTTCAACAGACCCGATGTAGCTCTTTTCAGTGTAAAAGCCGCAGTCTCTAAAGCATCACTTTAAAAAGGATAATGTCAAATTTATTTATGTCATCTTTGACCTTACCATGTCATAAATGGTTAGATTACATCTCCACGGACTTTTCACTTGCAGTGGTGTTCCGGGAGGTGCAAGTTATGAAACCCCTTTCACAACTCATCAAACATCCGCTAAACATGTAACTCAAATATTCCTTTGTGCAATCAAATTGCAGAAACATAATTTTCTTGTTACAATAACTTCTACTTCATTTTTGAAAACCTTTCGAATGATTTCAAAAGATCCAGACTTACGTCTCATCAAGCAAATATCCATATATCTACTTGAGTCATTTCTGAAGATATATAAATCCACTACTTGCAACAACATTTATTGAACTACACACATCAAAAAGTATGATCACCAATAAGTTTGTTGCTCGTTCCTTATGGCCTGTGAACGGTATTTCAGTCACTTCACTTTTCGAAGAAAAGTTGCAAGTGTCAGATGATTCAAAATCAAATGACTTCAAAATCCATCACAATGGAATTTTTCCATGCGGGTTTCTCCAATGTGACCAAATACAGTGCCACACTTGTGTGGTATTCTTTTAGTCTTGCGACATTCAGCATCAGTGTTTATGGATGTACCATATTACCATCAATATTCATAACATACGTCCCATCGATGATGGAAGTATGGCCCTTATGTTATTCATAATTCTGAACAACAATTGTTCTTTTCTGAACAACCCTCTTGCATCAAACATTGTGCAATGGCTAGAGTGTATGAAACTCTAAAATGAATTATGAAGGTAAACCCAGAGGTAATGTATTAATCAATATTCATAACATATATCTCATTCATAATGAAAGTATGGCCCTTATGTTATTCATAACACCGAACATGAAAAGTTCTCTTATGAACAACCTTCTTGCAAGATACCTTATGCAAAGGGCTAGAGTGTGAAAATCTAAAATGAATTATGAAAGTAAATACATGGGTAATACACCGATGGAAGGTATAGTAACATTTACTATGTTCCATGTGTGTATCTCAACCTCATTCCTGGCTAGTCTTTCAGGCCATAGTAGTTCTTACATCGAGTTGCAACAGAATGCAATCGAGCGGGCATTTTTGTGATTAACTCACAATACCCAAGAATTAGTGATTAACATGTTTAACCATAATTCGCAAGAACTATATCTTTGACCAGCCTTCTATACATCAAAAACTCGTATGACATTCATACATGAGCTGGATATTCTAGTCTTCTTTCCTTTTGCCTTTATACTTCTAACAGTTTAACTTTTAGTATTTCTCCTACTCTCAGAAGAAGCACCCAACTTAAGAGTGGCATTAGCCCCGGACTTCCTAGGCGTGAAAGTCTTACTAACACCCTTCGGACACTTCCTTTCTCTTTAAGTTGTTGTTTTATTCACCTTTCATCATATGGCAGACGTTCTCCTGGATCCCTCTTTTATCAGTCTAATGCATAGTAAACACTTTTACTAATAGTTTGCAAACAAACATTGCTTTGGATATCTCATATCTTTTAGCTTTTGTCTGTCTCTGAAAATGATTTTCAGATTCCATGAATATCACATAACTATCCAAACTTTCGAAGTTCGGGTCTCATGGAAGCAAACATATTGCACTTGACTGAAACGGAATTATAGCTTTTGGATCGCAGGACGAGAGCCGCATGATCCATAGCATTAGCGGGATAATACCGAAAGCATGCGATAGGACAAAGTCCTTCTCGGCACTCTTGAGGACGATCCTCACATTACGTTACCAACCATAAAGTTTTAACCAGATATTTAACAGCTATTCAATTTTAATAGGGAAGGTGGAAACACGAGCCATTATTCTACAACTATTTTGCATATAACACTTAGACAATGTTCATAATTAATTGCACTAAGAATTAAACATTTTAATTCAACAGTGCGCTCCCACTCAAATCAATATCTCTCAAAATTGATTGTGAGTGATACAAGACCCACATTTCAATTGTTCGCCATTGGTGTAACACCACTGATGACGAAAAATCTCAACCGGTAGGCCAACTTGCCAATCACATCTCTATGTGACTCTTGTTCATCTTTCGATGCGTGTGTTCCAAGCTCATGACGGTCATGCCTGAACGTCAAGACAACCAAGTGATCTCGCTGCGAGGTCTCAACTCACCCACCTCACACTTCTCTAATCGTTCGTACCCATGTGACACGGCGCACCGCGAAAAGATAGGTGCTGTGACGGTGCTACACTTGGGAGAACACTAACTACTTGGTATTTTTGTGAGAGATAACCCTAATAAAAAGCGACTACTGCGCAATCAAGAAGGGTGCATCATAAGGGATAAACATCTCAGGCAATTCATAATAGCATGATATGGTATAGCCCTTTCTGACGGAGAAGTATTTCATTTCTTCGTCTTCGGCATTCGTGTTGGTGTTCACCTTCGCGAAGATTGCCACCACCTTGTCGATGCACCAGATAATATTGCTATCTCCATAGCGTATAAAATTAATGCATTACTTAAGGTGGCACACAGGTCATTAAAGTGCAATCATATGGCTCCAGCCATCATGCCGAATCATGACACGCAGGTCATGTTAATCAAATTACATCATATAGTCATCTCATACATAATCGAATTAGTATGAGCACTGCTATACCACATCACATGCACATCCTGCAAAACCAAGTTAGCCGCCTCTAATCGGTTTATGCAAAATTTATTTTACGTGGCTTCTAAGGTTTTGACTTAAACCGCAGCGACCAACGTTCATCATCAAGTATGATAGTTCATGTCGCTAGATTAACTTTGCAGGGTGTATGAAGCACGAGACAATAAAATCTCGAACCCCATACCAAACTTCATCATACGCATGACCCCCGAGCAGATCATATCTGCATTGACTTGTCGTCTGTGAATTTCATCTTTCTTTTGACTACGGCAGAACCCAAAGAACTGATAGCACTTCCATGATCAATCAGGATCACGGATTGCCAGAACTTTGTCAAATTCCACCATGCTGTCTTGAGATTGAGCAAACGCAAATTCTAGGGAAGCAACAAGAACATCGGGTAACAGATTTCATCTGTCACCCGCATAAATAATTTTCAGCAATAGATCTCATCTACTACCTAATTATATTATGCAATACCCATACATCTCTATGTATTCTAGATCGCAACCTGCATCTACGCATAGCACGCCTCATGATGCCACTGTAGGGTAACGCAACAGAAAACAAAAAAATTCCGACCTACGCACCAGCCCAGGACCACTATGAAGACTGCATACAAGGTTTGATCTTTTTCGTTACCGACTCGTAGCGCAGCGGAAGTAGAGTCAATGACGATCGGCGGTGCAGATCCCCGTAGCTAGGATTTACAACCTCCCAACCGCGAGGATGTATACCCTCATCCGCCATACGGACAGCCCTCCGGGAGGCGGTCGAACAGTCCCCCGGACGGTGACCTTCGAAACTCGAATGGTCACTTGGACAGCCCTTCGGGAGGACCTTCGAAACTCGAATGGTCACTTGGACAGCCCTCCGGGAGGACCCACAGAACTCGGACCGTCACTTGGACAGCCCTTCGGGAGGCACTCTTGAACAGCCCCTCAGGGCACTAAGATCGAAACTACGACTTCTCTACAGAGTTGCACACATACGGTGTCAGCTATCCGGCGGGGCTTCGCCGTCCAGAACTAGTTCCTGCCGGAACCCAGACAGCCTTTCGGCTCTACGAAACTATTTCGCTGGGAGGGAGAGAAGAAGCCAGATCATTGCAATGGAATGTATGTGAGAAAGAGTGAGTGCGGAGGGCTGCCCCTCCACCTCTATTTATAGGAAATCCCAAGGGGTAGGGTAGTTTCACACAAAAACCCAAAATGCACATGAATGAAGTCCTTCCACAAGGACCTAGGAGTGAAACCAATGAACAAGAGGGTCCCCAAGGGGGGATACCCCATGTGGCCGGCCACACCCCCATGAGGGGCCCAAAAAATGGCTCCTATCCATCCATGTCATCCCCAAGATCTTTTGGAGCAAAGCCCCAAAAGGTGGCTTTCCATAAAGTAACCATAAAGCTGATTTTCACTATTCACGACGACATTTTTCAGCGTCTGATCGAACTAAAAATATTTGTGTGGGCTTAGAACATTTCCAGTACCCACCAAAATTATTTTCAACGCGTTCTGAAACAATTCCGGTTTAGTGATTTTCATCTGCGAAAAGCATCAGAAGTGGTCTCGGCAGCTCCGGAGCATATCCGGTTATTATCCCGGAAAATTCCAGAAAGCTTCCAGAATGATTCTGGCACCCTCCAAGAATTATCAGGCATGTGCCGAAACCAATTTGACTTTATGGTATCCCCTGAAACAACTTTTCAGTTTCATCGAAACTCATCCGATGACCTCTTTCTGCGGAACCTTTTTCGGTGTCCGAAACTTTTTCGGTGTCCGAAACTTTTTCGGTGTCCGAAACTTTTTCGGTGATTTTCTCTCAGACTCCTTGTCTAGTATTCAACAGATAGATGACCCTTAAGCGTGTGGCCCTATAGGTTCGGTGAAGTATAGGCATGACTGGAACCCTTTCCGATCAATGTTCAACATCGGAGCCGTGGACACCCATATTGACCCCTATACCCACACGAATAAATATTCGAGTGAACCTCCAGTTGCCGTGTGCTATTCCTGTTGCTTCGCGATATGTTACAAATACCTGAGGTGAGACATGTTGGCATTCCCGTGGATCAACAACTTGTCCACTATGCTAGTTACCTCGTTACCGGTATTGTTCTCTTTTCTCGTTATCGTGTTCCGGCATCCCCGTGATCAAATCACAAAGTGTCTGGCTAGACGATGATGGATACCGTAACACCGAGAGGGCCCAGAGATATCTCTCCATCGTCGGAGGAGCAAATCCCAATCTTGAGCTATCAAGTTACTTGACACACTTTTCCATGAACCCGTAAGCCGCCGTAATAGCCACCCATTTACGGATGACGTTTAACAAACCCCAAAGTTCATGAAGCAAGCATGAAGAAACTCGATACTCTCATGGTCTAAGGAATCATGCAAACGTTAATCATCTCTGTGTTATGAACTTGTGATGAATGAATCTCATAGCATAACATCAATCCGGGTCGATTCAACACAAATGTTCTCTTAACATTTTGCCCTCAAAGTTGCTGGGCATAGACATGCCCATGATTGGGAAAACATAATCATCATGCAACACTTGAGCTAGTCTTAGAGGCACGACTAGGAATACATTTTACCATTTATTATTCCACACATGCATATGGGTTCTCCCCAGAGCCTTTATGGATATACGGGCTCGGGAACCACAGCAGTTATAGCATGGAACATAAACATAATTATGAACAGGGAGATAATCAATAACATTTATTATTGCCTCTAGGGCATATCTCCTACATGCAATTCTAAGAGTATAGCAGCGGAAAGTAAAACATTGCATATGAAGGTAAAGGGAAGGGTTTGGAAAGGCAAACGCAATGTAGACACGAAGATTTTTGGCGTGGTTCCGATAGGTGTTGCTATCGTACGTGCACGTTGATGGAGACTTCAACCCATGAAGGGTAACGGTTGCACGAGTCCACGGAGGGTTCCACCCACGAAGGGTCCACGAAGAAGCAACCTTGTCCATCCCACCATGGCCATTGCCCACGAAGGACTTGCCTCACTTGGGTAGATCTCCACGAAGTAGGCGATCTCCTTGCCCTTACAAACTCCTTGGTTCAACTCCACAATCTTGACGGAGGGCTCCCAAGTGACACCTAACCAATCTAGGAGACACCACTCTCCAAAAGGTAATAGATGGTGTGATGATGATGAACTCCTTGCTCTTGTGCTTCAAATGATAGTCTCCCCAACACTCAACTCTCTCACACAGATTTGGCTATGGTGGAAAGATGATTTGAGTGGAAAGCAACTTGGGGAAGGCTAGGGATCAAGATTCTTGTGGTTGGATTGGAATTTCTTGGCCTCAACACATGAGTAGGTGGTTCTCTCACAGAAAATGAGTAGTGGAAGTGTAGGCACGTTCTGATGGCTCTCTCTTGAATAGAGAAGGGGGTGGAGGGGTATATATAGCCTCCACACAAAATCTAACAGTTACACAAATTTGACCCAACTTAGTCGGGCGGAATATGTAAACTTGGTGAGACCGATTCAGTTCAAAATGTGAACGTTAGGATTCTCGGTGGGACCGACATGATCAACTCGGTGGGGCCGATGTGCTAGGGTTAGGGCAAAACCTCAACTCGGTGTGACTGATTGCATGAACTCAGTGGGACCGATCTCAGCAATGAGCAAACAGAGAGTTGGTCAGGCAAACTCGGTGGGACCGATCGCTCATTTTGGTAAGACCGAAACGTTACGAAAGGGAAACAGCGAGTTTGCATTGCAAACTCGGTGGGACCAATCGCTCATTTCGGTGAGACCGAAATGTTACAAAAGGGAAACAGAGAGCTTGCAATCCCATCTCGGTGAGACCGAACTAATTAGGGTTTCTGGCTATGGCTATGTCAAAGGAACTCAGTGGCGCTGGATAGATCAAATCGGTGGGGCCGAGTTTGTCTTTAGGTTTAGGACATATTCGGATTGGAGAAAGTGGTTGAGGGCTTTGGAGCATATCACTAAGCATTTTGAGCAAGTAAACCATTAATCAACACCTCATCCCCTTTTGATAGTATTGGCTTTTCTTATGGACTCAATGTGATCTTGGATCACTAAAATAGAAATGAAGAGTCTTGAGCTTTTGCCAATATTTGTTCTTAGCATTTTGAGGGGTCCACATCTCTAGTCCATGCCATGCCAATCATTGAATTTTCTGAAATATTCAACTTGAATGGATATTAGTTCAATGAGCTATATGTTTTTATGAATACCAAAACCACCCGGGGATTAGTTGCACTTTCAACAACGAGTCGATGGAGACGAGGATGTGTTACCAAAGTTCCCTCCCTTTAGGGGGAGATACGTCTCCGTTGGAGTGGTGTGGAGGCACAATGTTCCACAAAAGCCACTAGGGCCACCTTATTCTCCTCACACCCTCACACAATGCAAGATGTCGTGATTCCATTAGTGGTGCCCTTGAATGCGGCAACCGAACCTTTACAAACAATGTTGGGGCTCTCTCCACAACTTAATTGGAGTCTCCCAACACCACCATGAAGCTTCACCACAATGGAATGTGGCTCAGAGGTGCACTCTTCCGTCTAGGGTGCCCAAACACCCAAGAGTAACAAGATCTGCAAGGGATTAGTGGGGGGAATAAAAAATCTATTGGTGGAAATGTAGATCGAGGCCCTCTCCTCCTAACCGTAGAGAATCAACAAGTTTTGATGGCTAGGGAGAGAGATCGGGTGAAAATGAGCTTAGGGGCAACAATGGAGCTTTGGGGATAAGAGGTAAGTATACTTGGGGAAGAAGACCCCCTTTACATAGTGGGGCTCAAATCCAACCATTACAGCCCTCAGCCCGCACTCAAGCACTACTACTGCTCGAAGGAGCGGCACTACCCCCCGGGCGGTAGTTCCTTCTGTAATAAGAGAGTACAGCAGCACAACAGCGGTAGTGCCACCAGAGCGGCACTACTGTCCCACTGAGTGGTACTACCGCCCTAGTTCTCAGGCCACAGAGGAACAACGATATGAGACAACCAGAATGGAAATGCCGCATGAAGTGGTACTACCATGGAACTACCATTCAACAACCTCTTATACTAAACTGGGCAACAGAAGCTCGAAAACAAGCGAAAGTAGCAATGGTAGTAGCAAGCGGCAGTACCGCTAAGTGGTACTATCGTGTTACTGCCGCTAAATGTCACAAGCTACAGAGAATCAATGATAGTGAGGCAGCACTAGCGCGGAAGTACCACGCGAGCAGTACTACTGTGCTACTACCGCCTAAGTACTGTTAATTATCCAGGAGACAACAGAAGCAAGTTCTCAAGCGGAAGTACCAGCGACACTGGTCTGTGGAAGTACCTCTTAAGTGGTACAACCGTGGGTCAGGGTTGTACTACCGCCTGGGTGCTTCAAAGTTACCCAAGCAGTATCAGTTGGATCCTCCAAGTCGTGGGAAGGGTATGTTGGTGCATATGGGGTTGTGTATGTGTTGACTCCACCCAAATCTTTCCAAAGCAGACCCTCTCTTAATAGTACAAATTTCCTACGACTCAGGTCCACCAAAAAGAAACGTCGAAAAACCGTCTTCACTCTTTCTTTTACCGAGGGTAATAAAAACCGTCTTGTTCCATATGTAAGATTATCTGTAATACTCAATGCACACGGTTATTTTGCAAAATGCATTGTCATCAATCACCAAAACCATTAGAGAGAAATATGCCCTAACACCGGCTTTTAAGAAGCTTATATCAAAACTTGACTCAAAATGGACAAAAAAAATTACCACAGCCTGCTGGTGTCATACCATGATACCATGCCAAGGGACTTCTAGATTTACTAGAATTTAAAAGAAAGATTCTCAATGTTAGCAGCCAAGCCACGACGCCAAGATATTTGAAATTTCTTCTAATTTCTTGCATAGGGCCTAAGCATGCACGTAAGGACACATATATGATATTTTCGCACATTTGGGTGCACTATTGCATGTGCATGTAATTAAAATTTGAATTACACACATTAAATGTCTACAAACTATAACAAAGGCCAAACCAACTATGAAAAATTCCAAAATTTAACACAACACATGTGTTGATCTATGTTGGCCCTAGAAAAAATTCAAGGAGAGAAGAGGCGGTGACTTCGTTTCACCCATAAATGCGACATGTTCCTCTCGGAACCACGAGTCTAGTTTCTTGTGAGAAGCTTGGTTTTTAAGAAGCTTATATTAAAACTTGTTTCAAATTAGAAAAACATTTATCACGGCATGTTGGTGCTGTATCATGACACCATGCCAATTTTCATTAATTAAATGTGAGATTTGGATTTACTGGAATTTAAGAACCAAGTTTCTAAAAGTTGGCGGCCGAGCCATGACATGGTGATATTTGAAATTTCTTCCAATTTATTTTGCATGGGTCCTAAACATGCACACAAGGACACATATATGAATTTTCAACCCATTTTGATGCACTCTTGCATGTGCATGTAGTTCAAATTTGAGTTATGCACATTAGATGCCTAGAAACTCAATTAATGTATAAAAAAGGTCAAACAAACTCTGACAAATTCCAACTTTCAACACAACACATATAATAATTGGTCTATGTTGGCTCTAGAAAAATTCAAGGAGACAAAATGTGCCGATTGTCGTTTCGCCCACAAATGTGACATGTTCCCACTACGAATAACGAGTCTTCTTGTGAGAAGTTTCTATTTTTAAGAAGCTTATGTCAAAACTTGTCTCAAATTGGAAAGTTCTTTTACTACAGCATGTTGGTGCCATATCATGACACCTTGACAACTTTCATGAATTACAATGGAGTCCTCGATCTACTGGAATTTAAAACCAAGATTCTCAATGTTAGCGGCCAAGCCACGATGCCGAGATATTTGAAATTCCTACCCATTTCTTGCATGGGGCCTAGGCATGCAGACAAGGACAAATATATGATATTTTCACCCATTTTGGTGCACTGCTACATGTGCATGTAATTCAAATTTGAATTATGCAAATTAAATGCCTAGAAACCCAATTAATGTATAAAAAAGGCCAAACGAACTCTAAAAATCCCAAATTTTAACACGACACATATGTTGGTCTGTGTTGGTTCTAGAAAAAAAATCAAAGAGAGAAGAGGCAATGGCTGTCATTTCGCCCACAAATGTTACATGTTCACTCTCGGAACCATAAGTCTTCTTGTGAGAAGCTCCGGTTTGTAAGAATTTTATATCAAAAATTGTCTCACATTGGATATTTTTCCACGACATCTTGGTGCCATATCATGACACCATGCCAAATTTCATGAATCATAGATGAGTTTTGGATTTACCAGAATTTAAAAACCAAGATTCTTGATGCTAGCGGCCGAGCCACGATGCCGAGATATTTCAAATTCACTCTCATTTCTTGCATGGGGCCTAAACATGCACACAAGGAAACATATATGATTTTTAAGACATTTTGGTGCACTTCTGCATATGCTATTTTAAAATTTCAATTGTGCACATTAAATGCCTATAAACTCAATTAATGTATAAAAAAGCTAAACGAACCCTGAAAAATTCTAAATTTTAACATGACACTCTTATAGTTGCATGTTCACTTTAGAAAAATGTTCTACAATTGAAACACCATCCTTTGCTTGTGTAACCCCATTTTGTCTTTCAAATCAAAACGAAAATCAAGTACATCACTCAGAGTTTATGAGCATGAATCGTTCGTGATGTAGTATAAAATATCTTGGGGCACCCTCATATATGGCTTACGTCGAAACATTCATCGGCTAGATCTGTTCCACCGTCGGCGCGTCAACCTTACTCGCTCCCCATTCCCATTTTACTGTTCAATCGTCATCGATAAAAAATACGGACATTTGTCCGCTTCGAGGGCAACTTTGGCGGTCAACTCTGGCCTGAGCGCGGCCGCGGCCCCCATGAGCATGACCACAATCTCTGATAGGGTGGTTGCGGTAGCCGAAAGGGCAGCTGCAGCAGTTAAAATGGTGGCAGTAGCAACTATGATGGGGAAAGCGAATGACGAGAATGACATAGTAGTTGTCGTTCCTCAGCAGCCGCTATAGCCCTGATTGAGGCCGCCCACGCCCAGCTCATGGCGGTCACCACCCAATTTGCAGCGTCCTACTTGGACACCAGTCGACAACCCACGTCCGAAGAGCTGCAAATGGCCGAGAGGCTCGAGTAGCCGTCCGTTTGTCAGTGGCCTCCCTAGCCAAGATGAAGGGCGTCTAGGCCCACACCGCGGCCGGTCACGCCTAGCTCGTGGTGGCCTTTTCCAAATAGTTGGTGCATGCAGATGCCAAGATGCTTGCCGATTATGTGGTGATGGATGCCATGGAGCCCCTTCCTAAGGAGGTCGGTGAGTGCGAGCTGGACATGAAGGAAGAGGCGGAGATCGATGAGTGCTAGACGGAGTAGTATTCTTTGATTAGAGCGTTGGTCTTTTGTTAGAGCAATACTTAGGTCAACTAGCTCTGTTTAATTACCGGACTTTCTCGATTAATTAAATGTGGCATGTGTTGTAGGCTCTTTTGTGTACACAAATTAGCAAGTGATATTAAATTCTCTAATGACGTAGATGACCACTATAATCACTGAAATTCGGACCAAAATTTGCATGCTCAAACACATCATACACGGGTAAGTTAGAAGAATCGTTTGCGATGGCTAGATGTCACACATAGTTTTGAAGAAGGAATAGTGTCAGGCGACATTTTGCGCGTTAGTTTTTCCTACACCGAGCGAAAAATTTCGCCAACGCAGAAATATCTACCTTTCTCTCTCCTTCTCTCAACCAAAAGCCACATTTCTCATGTTTCCTCCTTCCTTTCCAAGTTCAAACCTTTATTTCCTACTTGTTGCGCCGCCGCCTCCTCATCGACGACGCTCCTTCCTAGTCCTCGCCCTCGTCAGTATAATCAGGTAATCCATCCCTTCTCCTCTTTCTCCATCCTACATGGCCCGATCGTCGGCATGACACCTTTCACCTAAATTACCTCCCCATCCTCCAAAAAACTGCTGCTCAAAGCCATGGTGTATGTAGTATAGCCAGGAGCTTAAGGAGCATTTGGCACTGGAGAAGCAAATCGCGGATGCACGCGCGGATGAGGTCGCGATGGTTGCCATGCATGCTCACCACTAGATCTTGGAGGAGCACCTCGCCATTGAGGATACCATCAATGCCTCATGCTCGGACACCGCCATGTACACTACTGCAGGATGCTGCTAACGCGACACTATGATCAGAGACCCTTCGAGAAACTGTGTGCGATGCCATAATCGCAAAACGGTGTTGTATGAAAACCATCAGAAATGTGTAAAACGTTTGCGATGACTGATGCATCAAACACGGTTCAGGTTTTAGTTGCGTGTGCGATGAAGGGCATGCGGTTCAGTTCAATGAACTGTTTGCGATGAGGAGGAACAAAAGAAATGGGCAGCCAGATGAAGGCGTGTGCGATACACAGCATACGGTTCACTCGGATGAACTGTTTGTAATTAGGCAACACAAAAGAAACGGCCAGCCAGATCAAAGGTGTGTGCGATATACGGCAAGCGGTTCACTCGGATGAACTGTTTGCGTTGAGACATGAGAACAGAAACGGTTCAACTTAACAAGATGTGTGTGATACGCGACAAATAGGCCCGTAATCAGAAATGTGTCTGAAGACCGATAAGAACACAGACAGTTGCTGCTAATAAGACGTGTGTGTTGTGAGCAAACGATTGCTGGTATACAATTGTGAGTGATTGATGAAAATATCACCGACGGGTTCCATTGTTTAGTCCGTGTCCGATGTGATTTTCTTTGTCCGCACACCATCTACGCTCTGTCTACAGAGCATCAACATATATACTTAAAAAGACAGCATTGCATAACCAAATTAAGCATACAATTACACAAGTGACTACACACATAACATTTGCACACACCAAAGTAAGCAATTACATGCATACTAAGGTAGGAGAAACGAGGATCTAATCATGTACTTATTGTTGCGACGACGCTTGCCATTGCTCTACTTCCGGCTAGATCCCTGGCCGTTTTGGGGAAGGAGGGACTTCCTCATGTCAACGATCTGCCGGTACATGTCGTAGCTCGTGTACGCCTCCTTGGCCGCGTACACGACGTGAGCTTTGTCGAGTTTCTCCATCCAGGCCGAGTGCCAGGCACGCTTGTCCTTGTTGCACGAATCCTTCATGTCTCTGTAGTAGGGGTCGATGATGGCCTTGGCGAGCTGAACCAGTGAGTCCTTCTCATGCTCCTTACTGCCCCAGATCTTGTATTGGCCCTGGATGTCGACAAGATTCTGGCAGGCGATGCCCGAACTCTCGAGCGCCTTTACATCGTTGGTGATGTCCACCGTAGCGAACATGTAGTGGGGGCTGTTGACAAACCTGGCGAAACGCTCGCAAGACCTTGTGGCCAGGCAGTAATGGTAGACGAGGACGTGGTGGCGCACGCACATCTGGGCGACGACGACATTGGGACGAGACCCGGCACGAGCGCGGGTGTACTCGAGGTATGAAATTCAGCTCATCAGCTGCAAACGCTCGCGCTGATGCGCTGAACATGGATATCAGAGAGGTTCAAACTAATATCACCGCTTCTAAGTCTGGCTTTGAAACCTCACAATTTTTGCAAAGGGGTGAGCCACTGATAAGTCATGTATGAGGTTGACCCGATAACTTCCGATTACTCTGTCATCTGAAGTTCCAAAATGAAATTCAGCATTTTTGGAGCCTACTCCATTCTGCCGCAGGCGCCGGCGCTGATCAACAGACCATTCATTTTTGCGAAATAAATGTAGGGCAAACCTCATTTCCTTCAGCACCCTTGCTCTCAGAACAAAGAACCTGGTGAATATAATCTCCGGTAAGGTCCCTCGGTAGGAGTTCAAAGTAATTTCTGAGAGATGCAGATCTAGGCATTCGACGTGATTGTTATATTGTATCACATTATCCACCACTGGGCCTAATCTTATCTGCAAAAGAAGAAAACGTGTTAGTGCCTACATGCAGTTTTGAACATTACTACAGGACTAGCTATTTGGTTTGCAGGATTTGTAAAATGCACTAACATGCCATCTTCGATCTAACATGATTAACATGGGCATTTGATTACATTCTAGAAAAATGTAGCCTTGTTCAAAAGAGGTTGGAGTGGATGACAAGTTCCCTAAGAAAACTAGTACAGATGAATCCAAAGGAGAAATGCTTATTGATTGTAACCATATTGATCAAGCAACCAATATGGGGGGGCATGTATGTACTGAAATCCTCCAAAAGAACCTTCAGAAATCGTAGTACATTGTCATTGTAAACTTGGAAAAAGGTGTCACAAATTGAACTCCCTTATGGTTAACATTTAACAGGAAAAGAACATCACCTCGATATATAGCTTCTCCAGGCACGGAAAGCATCTCAGGAAACTTTCAACTTGCTCCAGGTCGGGCCCGATAGATTCTAGTGCCAAGATCTTCACTGTGCGCAGTTTCGGGGTCAAGCTTTTTGGAATCATTTTCTGAATGACAGACGAACGAACATCTTCAAAATTAGAAATAATGTTAATTTGTAGAAGGAGAGGAAGAAGGCGGCTGTTGTACCTGAACGAGTGTGGATCCAATAACAAGTTTGGAGTATTTGTCAGACGAGTAGCCCACCACTGTCAATTTCGACGCAGAAATGACATTGATTCTTGTTGGACCTTCTTGATCAACTACAAGTAATCTCTCAAGTGCAGGTGTGTCCTGGATGACCATACCATGGTCCACCTTTTGTGATGTCTTCCTGCCGCACCAGAAACACACATAAATAGTCCGGAGAGTCATGGAGGTGATGTGGAAGGTACTCAACCCACTGATCACCTGAAGACGAAGGTACTCGAGTGCAGTACAGCCACGGAGCAGGCGCTCCATGTCACCCTTTGAGAGGCAGACGGCGACGAGCTGGAGGTGCTTCAGTCATGGTAGAATAAGAGTGGGCGCATCATTGAGGGGCGGGAAATGGCAGTTCCTGAACTTGGCGACGCGCAGCGTGGGCACGACGCGGAGTGCGGAGGTTGGCAGCGACCGCATATGCCCATCATCAAAAGTGAGCTCCTCGAGCTGATATAGGGTGGGGGATCGGAACCAGTCGTCAAGCTTGGCTCGGTCCTTGCCGTTGGAACAAAACTTGCCCATTCTAAGGCCTTTGGTTGGGCCGAGGTGACTACCGAGGATCTTACAGAACGCGTCCAAGCTTTTGCGATAGCCATGGCAGAGCACATGGGTGTCGATGAGGTCGAGAGGGCTGGTGTTCCATAGGGGGCGTCACCACCGGGAAAGGAGGGTTGTCCGTGCCCCATATTTGATTGGGAGGAGGGAGATGATGACTCTCAACATATCATCGGGGAGGCTGCTGATTAAGTCCAGGCCTGCTGGAGTCGCTTGCGGTTCTAGCTCATCCCTCCTCCGCCTCCGGAGTCTCCTTGTCAGCGGCGCTTTCTTATAGAAATGGGAGTACAGGGAATATTTAGTTAAAACAGGGCAATAGAAAAGTGTATTGGTAACTAGAAGTTATTAGGTAGGAATATAGTAAGATAAGAGAATAACAATTGTTTGCTTAAATACTACACAATTCATTTGACATTGCTGGGTAAGTCAACATATGCAGATAGTTGAAAAGAAAACTTACTTCGAACAAAGTCTGGACAGATCATTTTGTCGGGGAAGTTAGCATATATCTCATGGCCAGGCCCTCCTATGTGCAGTGCAATTTTAGTGCCAGCTTTCAGTACATAAAACTTTGCAATTTCATTCCAAAAGCCAGTGCCAAAATAGGAGTCACCACGTTCATCAAGTCTTACAGTAGCAACGATTGTGAATCCATGGTTTGTGCGCAGTATGACATTCATGGAGCCTTGATGTATGTAAAGGAAAAAATTGTGGACTACATAATCTGTTGCATAGTGAGGGATGTCATGTAGAAAATGGTAGGGTTGTTAAAGAAAATATGGTAACATGCAAATATGGGCCCAAATTGAAAGAACTGTACATCAGTTGATATCGAAGGACAAAAGTCTATAATTAAACAGGTAGGGTAAACATGATGTCATGGAAATATGAGAGTAATCGAAAGAAAAATACATCATTAATTTGCCTAATATAGAAAGAAGAGGGGAAAAATCCCCTTTGACATATATGGTGCATGTGGCACCTTTTGTCCAAATGTAGCAATATTTAGAATATGTTCAGGAAAGTAGGCCATGCCAGCCGATTTAGGGTGATATTGAACATACCGCGCGCGTCCTCAAGTTATCTGGTATGATGAGATGGAATCTCTGGCGGTGGTCGCCAAGTCCTGAAGTATCGGCACACTATACATTCTATGAATGAAAGAAAACCCTCAAATCAGCTCGAATAAAAATGAATTCACGGTGATTTCTGCTGGGTGATTAAAGGAGGCAGATGAACTGGGATAAGAGATGAGATAATATCTCGTTAAATTAGTTACCTTGTCGTCCATGAGAAAGAACCCTCAGTACGGCAGATTCCCCAACCGAGCGGAGCTGGGTCGACCGCGAGCAGCGTCGAGAAAGTCGATGGCGATAGGCGGCGGCAAGCGGAAGTGGCGAAATGCGGTGGGCTTTGCTGGCAGCCTGGCGGCGGCGGCAGGCGCCGAGCTAAGTGTTTACCACCGCGATAGGCAGTGCCATGGCATAGACGCGGAGGAGCTTGTGCAGGTGTGAATGGGGAACGTACCGGAGGGTCCGAGGTGGGTGGCGGGCGGGGTGAGGGTTTTGTGACGTGGGGATGGTGAGGGTTTTCTTTTTTCTTTTTTGAATTGGGTGGTGAGGGTTTTCTGTCCCACAAAGAATTTTGGGGGCGACGGTTTGCTAGAGCGAACCGTGTGTGATTGACGCAGCAGGCAAAATGATAGTCATTGCACACGGTTCCAATTTTGGGAACCGTGTGTGATTGACGTACTACCTCCGTCCTGGTTTATTGGTCCCCCGTTGTAATTTTTACCAAAATTTGGCAAAATATTTAACATACTCAGACATAGATAATAAGCGTACACGTACATAAGCATACTTCAACCATAAGTACATAGTTCAACCATCATTAAGCATACTCAAGCGTACATAGTTCGATCCATCCCACATCTCATCTCACATGCGGCCGGCACGATCCTCAAGCTTCTCCAGGTACTCAGCGTACGTGTCGTGCGCCACCCTGCGAGAATACTTCTGCTTGAAGGAGCCAACAGCCCGTCCTCTTGCATGCGCAAGAACACTTAGATACGCGTCATGAATCTTGTGGTTACAAAATGGGCATCCATAGCCGTCGTTCCAAGTCCTAATACGCCTGTTATGCATTCCCGCATAAAGCTCCCTCAGGATTCGCCTCTTGTACCTCCTCTGGGCATCTTCATCCTCGCTGTCCACATCGTCAGATAGCACCTATACATATAGTAAACAAATTTGGCATGAAATCACTGATTACATGCCGTGAAGTAGGATTAGGAATTTATGGCTATTTATTTATACATATTCAGAGATTATGGTTCGATTTTAAGCACAGTCGTCTATGTACAGACCAATCTTGAAGAAAATAATGGCACAAACATATGTAGGTCATTCAAAATCAATTGTCAAGTCATGGCTAGGAATTATTAGCACAAACACTAACCCTAGTCAGATTACTAGCAGAAATCATTTGCACAGATGAAACAACTAATCACTTATCACCTGTACCATTCAAACAATCAATACACTACACGGATCTAACAAAACTTACTCAGATTCATGGATTGGGAGAACATAACCACATGATTTCTATTCCAAAAAGGGGGAGGCAGGAGTAACCAGAGAAACCCTATGATCTATTTGACACATAAATGGGTATAGACGACTAACCAGCTGTCCGTCGTCGCCGGAGTCATCACCGGAGTTGTCTTCGGAGTCGTCGCCGGAGTGGTCGTCGGAGTCGGCGTGGAACTCCACCTCCGGCTGTGGAAGCTTGATGCCATCGACGACGTCAGGGTGCAGCGATAACTCGCCGGCGGTGACGGCAACCTCTATCTCCATCTCCATGCCATGCTCTGGTGCTTTAGCAGTCCCGGCATCGCCTCTCCCTCCGATGGGGCGTTTCGGCGACATCCTCATACACTGATGGCTTTGAGGACTGAGAGCGGCGTTGAAGTTGCAAGCGGAGAGAGAGGATTGTGTGTGTGTAGCGAGGATGGGGTTGCGGCCGCTCGGGTGCACCATTAATATGAAGTAGTGGGAGTTGTGGGAGAGAGGCAGGCGGCGGTCAAACCGATGGCTCGCCTCCCGGTGAGCCTACGCACCGGACTGCTGGCATGCCTACCAAAGTTTCACACAGCTACTCGCACGCCTCCCAATGACACTGCGTAGCGAGCATGCCTCCGTCAATTCACACACCTGCACGCACGCTTCCCCGTCTGCCTGCGCGGTGGACTGCTCCCATGCGTCCCATCAACTTATGCCTGCTAGCACACCACACGTGTCGCGCGGCGGCACATATATTGTTTTTCTATTTGGATGATTAATGCTGCCGCTTTATTGCTTAACCGAAGCATGGCACGTATCCATTGTTGGTCTAATGCTGACGGTTCGAATAAATAATCCATTTGGGATATTGGTTCCCAATTATTAATAATCTCCCGTCTGTAATTAGATAAAGAATACATCAAAACTGGTCTCAAATTTGACAAAAAAGTACAATGCTACTTTGTATTGGTGTCCATATGACAACACGATAAGTTTCATGAACTTCAAATAAGTTTTGGATGTACTAGAATTTAAAAATCAAGATTCTTAATGTTTGAAATTTGTTGCACAGGGAGTAAACATGCACCCAGTGAGACACATGTCTTTTTGCAATCCATTTAGGTGCACTGTCACGTGTGCATGTAGCTCAAATTTGATTTTTGCACATTATACCCATAGAAAATCAATCAATCAATGTAATAAAATGTCTTAATGATCTCTGTGAATTTTTTGAAATTAAAACGTCCCTCCTTTGGTAACATGTATGTTCACCGCGGGATAATTAATTTAACATGCATCGTAGTTGCGGTGGATTCGCGGTGTGTGTGTGGGTGTGTGCGTCTGGGGGTGGCGGGTGGCTCGCAGTACACGACGAGTTGTGAGCCACCGTGTGGGTTGGCCGCTTTGTTAGGCAGGCTGGTGCCACATCAGAGTCGTGAAATCGTTATTTAAAACATTACACAACCCTTTCATACATAAATGTTTTGGCCACATGCAGTCGATGGTTGTCCTACACGACACTCGATACTCCCGTGTGACGCTTTCTGTGGGCCCGTGAGGTCGTCGTCCATCACTTTGACGAACAGCCAGCAGTGAGGTTAATTTGACCAGCAAGGTATAATCTTTTTTGTTTGTGTTATGGTGGTACATAGTACGCGTTGAAGAGGTGGGAGGGGACTAGCATATATACTATACGTATGCGTCCGTGAACAAGTACACGTCACTCAGTGTCGGGACTTTTTGGTTACCGAGGCAGGTGCCACATCAAATTGTGAAATTGGTTATTCAAACATCACACAACACCTTTTTGGGCCACATGCATATATATCCTAGCTAGGACACTCACGTGTGACGCTTCCATCTGTGGGCCCACGATGCCATTGTCGATGCATGCATGCATGCATCACTTTGACCTACATCGGGAGAGGTTAATTAATTTCACCATCGATGAGGCTTTTGGGTCGTACATATATTACGGTAGGAGCATATAGTATGCGGTGAAGAGGGGGGAAGGGGACCATCATATGTAGTACGCTTGATATGAACCTCGCTCTCTGTGGGTGCATGGTTTACGGTTTTTGAGGCATGTGGCACATCAAAGTTGTGCATTTTCGGTATTCAACATATATATGTTTGGCCCACATGCAAAGCGGTGGTGGTTGTCCTCTCGCATCCACTTAAGAGGTTATCAGCGATATCGATGCTTTCCATCTGTGGGCCCGCTTGGTCCATCACTTCTTTTTGCCTGACAACAAGAGAGGTTAATTTGACTTAGGAGGGGATTATTATTTTTGCTCTGGGCTGACATGCATGATACACTTTGAGCACACACATATGCATGTGTACGCATGAATCCCTCCCATCGAGTCGAAGTGGCTAGTACAACGACACCATCATGAACCGATCTCGCTCTGTGTGGGGAGCTAGTGTACGATTTTTGACACACGCGCCAGATCAATGTTGTGTATTCAAACATGCATGCACGCATCACTTCCATACATATGCATGTAGTGGTTGCCTTCGAACGATACACTCCCTCGCGTGGTTATCAGCGACAAGCCTATATATTCGTGGGCCTGCGTGGACATCCATGATCACCTTGACCAACAACAAGATAGGTTACCATGGCGGATTCTTCATTTGATTAGTGTTACCATAGTATAGGTCATGGTGATATTCAGACCTAATTAAGTATGAGCGCATATACTATGCACGCATGCATGCATATATGAATCCCCGTCGTTGGCTTGAAGTGTGGTGTAACATACATATGCATCGTCAACCTAACCCTCACTCGGTGTGGGGATTTCTAGTTCAAAATCACGGTGAGGGAGTCCTGGATTAAGGGGTCCTCGGGCGTCCGGACTATAGTACGTGGGCCAGACTGATGGGCTGTGAAGATACAAGACCGAAGACTCTCTCCCGTGTCCGGATGGGACTCTCCTTGGCATGGAAGGCAAGCTTGGTGCCCTAATGTGAAGATTCCTTTCTCTGTAACCGACTTCGTACAACCCTAGTCCCCTTCGGTGTCTATATAAACCGGAGGGCTTAGTCCATAGAGGCATCATCATAATCATCCAGGCTAGACATCTAGGGTTTTAGCCATTACGATCTCGTGGTAGATCAACTCTTGTAATACTCATATTTATCAAGATCAATCAAGCAGGAAGTAGGGTATTACCTCCATAGAGAGGGCCCGAACCTGGGTAAACATTGTGTCCCCTGTCTCCTGTTACCATCAACCTTAGACGCACAGTTCGGGACCCCCTACCAGAGATCCGCCGGTTTTGACACCGACATTGGTGCTTACATTGAGAGTTCCGCTGCGTCGTCTCCAAAAGGTTCGATGGCCCCGTCAATCATCTACAACAATGTTGTCCAGGGGGAGTCTTCCTCCCCGGACGGATCTTCGTATTTGGCGGCTTCGCACTGCGGGCCAACTCGCTTGGCCATCTAGAGCAGATCGACAGCTACGCCCCTGGCCATCAGGTCAGATTTGGAAGCTCGAACTACGTCACTGATATCCACGGAGACTTGATCTTTGAGGATTCGCGCCCACGGCAGTCGCTCCCTGCCACCGCGATGAACATGACTTAAATCTGTCATCGGACCACACCTAGGAGATAGAGCCTGTGACTGCTCTGGCCCCAGATCCGGAGCAGATCGCACCATCCGAGGATGGGAAGATCAACCCCGCCACGGAAGCCGCAGAGTCAGCGGCATTGCAGCCGCACACAGACCCAACCTCGAGCGGGATCTGCGTCACCGGAACCTCGGATTCACCTCCGGCCATAGGTTCCGAACCACGTGCATCCGCGGCCATCGAGCCTAATCAGGCGCCGATCATTGAATTCAGCGCCGCGGACATCTTATGGCACTCACCTTTAGGTGATGTGCTAAACTCATTAAAAACCCTCTCCTTAGCAGGGGACTCACAACCGAATTATATCCGGTTTGAGCCGGGGGCTGGTGACGGGGAATTTTGCTTCCCACCCACCTCCCACTTAATAGCCACTGTCGAAGACTCAACCGACATGCTTGATTATGGCTCCAAGGACATCGACAGTATGGACGACGATGCTGGAGAGGAGCAGGCCGAAAACCCTCCGTTTACCAGACATTGGACGGCCACCTCCTCATACGACGTATACATGGTTGATGCACCCAAAGAGAATAGCGGCAATGACAAGGAAGATCCAGTTGAGGATGAACCTCCTGAGATACAACCAAAGTGCCGACGTCAGTGGCGCCGCTCTCAATCACGCCGCAGAAAAGACAGCAACACCGGCACAGGGGACGATAACACTCCGGACGGTGCCGAAGACAGAGAAGACCCCGACGAGCAAAATGCTGAACAGGATGATCGGGAAGATGGGCAAGTTAGCCCCGATGAACAGGCTATAAACAAAGACTCGGAGGATAGCAATTATCTACCGACCTCCGAGGAGGAGGTGAGCCTCGGTGATGAAGACTTCATCATACCTGAGGAACCTCTCGAATAGGAGCGCTTTAAGCGCCGGCTAATCGCCATTGCAAGGAGCCTGAAAAAGAGGCAGCAGCAGCTTCAAGCTGATCAGGATCTGCTCACTGACAGGTGGACTAATGTCCTGGCAGCCGAAGAATACGGCCCCGAGCGCCCAACCAAAAGTTACCCGAAGCGCAAATTGTTACCCCAATTCGATGACGAGGCGTTGGAGCCCGTACCATCAGCGCGTAATGCGGCTGACCGACCACCACGTGGCCGGGATAAAATAGCACCTCAAGCCGAACACCTGTCCGTCCCACCTCACCGTAAGGGAAGAGATAAAACGGCTCGGGGTTATACATATGACCTACGGCAGGACCTAAAGAACATAACAGGTCAGACCAGATCGATCTACGGATCGCGGGGGCGTGCCCTAACGCGTGACGACGGCCATTCAGCCGGACATGATAAACATAACCACATTCGGGCCAAAAATCGCAGACAGACTCTATTCGGGCTACGTCGCGACTTGGCCCGATACAGAGGCGCCGCACACCCCCTCTGCTTCACTGATGAAGTAATGGAGCACGAATTTCTAGAAGGGTTTAAACCATGAATATCGAATCATATGATGGAACAACGGATCCCGCGGTATGGATTGAAGATTTTCTTCTCCATATCCACATGGCCCGCGGTGATGATCTCCACGCCATCAAATACCTCCCACTAAAATTAAAGGGACAGGCGCGACACTGGCTAAACAGCCTTCCAGAGAACTCCGTTGGCAGCTGGGAAGACCTGGAAGACGCCTTTCACGATAACTTCCAAGGTACATATGTCCGGCCACCAGATGGCGATGACTTAAGTCACATCATCGAGCACCCCGGAGAGTCAGCCAGGAAACTCTGGACTAGGTTCTTAATCAAAAAGAACCAAATTTTCGATTGTCCAGATGCTGAAGCCCTCACGGCCTTCAAACATAGCGCCCGGGATGAGTGGCTCGCCCGCCACCTTGGTCAAGAAAAACTAAAATCCATGGAAGCCCTCACCGCTCTAATGACCCGCTTTTGCGCGGGAGAAGACAGCTGGCTCGCTCATAGAAGCAACAACGCTAGCGATCCGGGCACTTCCGAAGTCCGAGACGGCAATGGCAAGCCACGACACAATAAACACAAGCATCACAACGAAAGAACGCAAGACACGGCGGTCAACGCCGGATTCAGCGGCTTCAAACCCGGTTAACGGAAAAAGCCACTCAATGAAAATAGAGACGGACCATCCAATCTAGACAGGAAAGTGGATTGTCCCTGCCAGATTCATGGCACCCCCGACAAACCAGCTACTCACACTAACAGAAGCTGCTGCGTATTCAAACAAGCCGGCAAGCTTAATGCCGAACACAAGGGGAAGGGGCCGCCCAGTGACAACGATGACGAAGAGACTCGCCAGCCGAATACCAGGTTCAGAAGCAATTTACCCCGAAGTGAAAACCGTAAACATGGTATACGTGACGCACACCCCTATAGGGAGGAGCAGGCACGCACTACGGGACGCATACGCCATAGAGCCGGTCGCCCCAAAATTTACCCATATCCATCCCGAAGGTTCGGCAGCTCTGATAATCGATCCAATTATCGATGGATTCCATCTCACGAAAGTCCTTATGGACGGCGGCAATAGCCTTAATTTACTCTACCAAGACACTGTCCGCAAAATGGGCATCGATCCTTCGAGAATCAAGCCCACCACAACTACCCTCAAGGGAGCAGTACCCGGCGTAGAAGCTCACTGCACGGGCTCCATCACATTGGAAGTCGTTTTCGATTCACCGAACATCTTCCGAAGTGAGGGCCCTACCTTTGACATTGTCTCGTTCCGCAGTAGCTACCATGCACTTCTGGGGCATACTGCTTTTGCTCGTTTTAATGCGGTCCCACTCTACGCCCGCGCAAAACTTAAGATGCCCAGTCCACGCGGCATAATAACAATAAATGGAAATACGGAACACTCCCTCTGTACAGAGGACCATCACACGGCTATTACAGCCAAAGCACAAAGCGGCCTTGTCAAGCCGCATATCTCATCGGCCATTAAGCCGCTGGTTTCTATTAAATGGAACCGATCAATCTCAGAGCTGGATTAGCAGTTCGGCCTCCGTCGTTCGCCTTGTATACCCGCGAAATTTGTACCGCGTATACATAATTATGTACTTAAAATACCCTGGTCACCGGCGGAGGCACAATACGGACAGGCCTACAAGCACTCCCATAGCCTCCTCTTCTTTTCTAACTATTTTTTATCTTTTATCACATGTGGCTCAAAGACTGGTCATCTCACGGACTCTTTTGAGTTCGGCTTCGTACACTTACCCAAAGGTTATTCCTGTTAAGGAGTCCTTTCGCCGAGGCAAGGCGGCGCAGACGTGCGACAGGAGGTCCAAATAATTAGTGGCTCGATATGTAGACCGCACTCTCTATTTCGAGCCTGTAAAGTGCCTTCCCCCTCAGCCATCGACCACTGTCATGTCAAATAGCATGGGTTGTGGCGTTATTATCTGTGCAATGGCAATTGACATATCAATCAGGTTCCAGTGAACATAATACGCATTCAGTATTCACTTTTTCTAAAGAACTGGATTTTGCTTCTTCGGTTGTTTCACACAGGCACCTCGGCACAAACTGCCAGGGGCTCGATATGGGAACAAATGAATTGCCGACAAGTCCGAACAACTTTATAGCGCACTTCGGCGTCACGAGTTTGGCCTTATATGCACCAACTCCGAATCATGTCTTTGGTCAATAGTTGGGTTGCCCGGCTCCTGTGCTTACTACCTTACGTTCCGCTCTATAGGCTAGGGTAGTAAAGGGAGAACTACTGCGATTGTGTCCCGGTTTACCCGGATGAGCACCACAGTAGAGAAAGCCGAAAATTGACTGTCATGATGCGGCGAGAGCTGGTCAACCGCTCGATGACTCATCGGAATCTTCGCGATTCCTTTTGTATTACACGAAGGACCATTCTTCAGGTCACCTATGTAACGCACCATATTGGGATAACTGCGTGCATACCAGGGGCAATATCGTAGACCCACCGTCAAACTCCTATGGCTAAGTGAAAGTGTTAAAGCCCTATAGTCTGATTGCCTAGTTCGCCGCATTGACACCTCCTTCACGGACCAAGGCGTTGGGTTAAGAGTGATCAAGCGCTTTTCCGAACACCCCCGTATTATATGCGAGGGGGCTGAAGCCGACGACTGGAAAACTTCCAGGTTATACAAAAATGGTCACGCAAGAGGAACCAAAACTTTCCGGCGAAAGTATAAAAAACATAGACTTAATATATCATAAATATTGTTTTTACAATTTCAATACATTTCATTCGAATATCATATCTTTCGAGCACTGACCCTCTACCAAGCGGGCACCCTCTAAGACATCCTCGAAATAATGCTCTGGCATGTGATGGTCCTTGCCCTTGGGTGGACTCTTCGCTGCAATATCGGTGGCCTTCATCTTCGCCCATTACGTCTTGACGCGAGCAAAGGCCATCCGTGCACCTTCAATGCACGTTGACCGCTTAACAGCGTCGATACGCGACACCGCATCAACAAGTCGCTGCACCAAACCAAAATAACTATTCAGAATTGGCTCAATCGGCCACAACCGGACTACGATGTCCTTCATGGCAGAACAGGATATCTTGTGGAGCTCGGCCCACTGGGCCATCTATTCGTTCAGCAACAGCGGATGCTTTGGCGTGCCGAATTGTGACTAGAAAAGCTTCTCCGTTGCACACCCTTCCTGCGCTTAGTAAAATTGCGCCGCATCGGAGGTGCTCTTCGGCAAGTCTAGGAATGTGTTTGGAGAGCTCCACATTTGATTAAGCGGGGCATACTTCGGATTGCCGAAGTTAGTCTATAATAAAAAAGGCTTACCGACCGCTATCTCCCCAGCTTGCCGGATCTCCTCCCGAGCCGCTCTAGACTCGGATGGTGCTTCTCTCGCTTCTTGTAAGGCCTTGTCAAGATTGGCCGCTTTGGCTTTGTTATCCCTCTCGAGGAATTCGCACTGGACAACGGATTCCTTTAGCTCGCGCGCCATAATAGACATTCTCTCCTCACACTGGCACCAAGCAGCCCGTTCGGCTTCTAACTCATCAGCTGCCTTCTTGGCAGCCACATTACTCATCCGGGCTTGCTGTTGGGGAACGTAGTAATTTCAAAAAAAAATCCTACGCACACGCAAGATCACGGTGATGCATAGCAACGAGAGGGGAGAGTGTGTCCACGTACCCTCATAGACCGAAAGCGGAAGCGTTAGCACAATGCGGTTGATGTAGTCGTACGTCTTCACGATCCGACCGATCAAGTACCGAACGCACGGCACCTCCGAGTTCTGCACACGTTCAACTCGATGACGTCCCTCGAACTTCGATCCAGCCGAGCTTTGAGGGAGAGTTCCGTCAGCACGACGGCGTGGTGATGATGACGATGTTGCTACCGACACAGGGCTTCGCCTAAGCACCACTATGATATTATCGAGGTGGATTATGGTGGAGGGGGGCACCGCACACGGCTAAGAGATCCAAGAGATCAATTGTTGTGTCTCCAAGGGGTGCCTGCCTCCCCGTATATAAAGGAGTGGAGGAGGGGGAGGGGGCCGGCCACCCTAGGCGCGCCCCATGAGGAGTTGAGTAGGACTGCCCCCTTCCAAGTGGGAGTAGGAGAGGAGACGGAAGGAGAGAGAGGGGGAAAGGAAAGGGGGGCGCCGCCCCCTCCTTGTCCAATTCGAACTGGGGGGGAAGGGGGCGCGCGGCTGCCCTTGGCCTCCCCTCCTCTTCTCCACTAGGGCCCAATAGGCCCATTAGTCTCCCCGGGGTGGTTCTGGTAACCCCCCGGTACTCCGGTATATGCCCGAAACTCCCCGAAACCATTCCGATGTCCAAACATAGTCGTCCAATATATCGATATTTACGTCTCGATTATTTCGAGACTCATCGTCATGTCCGTGATCACATCCGGGACTCTGAACTACCTTCGGTACATCAAGACACATAAACTCATAATATATCCATCATCAAACTTTAAGCGTGCGGACCCTACGGGTTTGAGAACTATGTAGACATGACCGAGACATGTCTACGGTCAATAACCAATAGCGGAACCTAGATGCTCATATTGGATCCCACATATTCTACGAAGATCTTTATCGGTCAAACCGCATAACAACATACATTGGCCCCTTTGTCATCGGTATGTTACTTGCCCAAGATTCGATCGTCGGTATCTCAATACCTAGTTCAATCTCGTTGCCGGCAAGTATCTTTACTCGTTCCGTAATACATCATCCCACAACTAACTCATTAGTTACAATGCTTGCAAGGCTTATAGTGATGTGCATTACTGAGTGGGCCCAGAGATACCTCTCCGACAATCGGAGTGACAAATCCTAATCTCGAAATACGCCAACCCAACAAGTACCTTCGGAGACACCTGTAGAGCACCTTTATAATCACCCAGTTACGTTGTGACGTTTGGTAGCACACAAAGTGTTCCTCCGGTAAACGGGAGTTGCATAATCTCATAGTCATAGGAACTTGTATAAGTCATGAAGAAAGCAATAGCAGAATACTAAACGATCAAGTGCTAAGCTAACGGAATGGGTCAAGTCAATCACATCATTCTCCTACTGATGTGATCACGTTAATCAAATGACAACTCATGTCTATGGCTATGAAACATAACCATCTTTGATCAACGAGCTAGTCAAGAAGAGGCATACTAGTGACACTCTGTTTGTCTATGTATTCACACAAGTATTATGTTTCCGGTTAATACAATTCTAGCATGAATAATAAACATTTATCGTGATATAAGGAAATAAATAATAACTTTATTATTGCCTCTAGGGCATATTTCCTTCAGTCTCCCACTTGACTAGAGTCAATAATCTAGATTACACAGTAATGATTCTAACACCCATGGAGCCTTGGTGCTGATCATGTTTTGCTCGTGGAAGAGGCTTAGTCAATGGGTCTGCAACCTTTAGATCCATATGTATTTTGCAAATATCTATGTCTCCCACCTAGACTTGATCCTGGATGGAGTTGAAGCATCTCTTAATGTGCTTGGTTCTCTTGTGAAATCTGGATTCCTTTGCCAATGCAATTGCACCAGTATTGTCACAAAAGATTTTCATTGGACCCGATGCACTAGGTATGACACCTAGATCGGATATTAACTCCTTCATCCAGACTCCTTCATTTGCTGCTTCCGAAGCAGCTATGTACTCCGCTTCACATGCAGATCCTGCTACGACACTTTGTTTAGAACTGCACCAACTGACAGCTCCACCGTTCAATATAAACACGTATCCGGTTTGCGATTTAGGATCGTCCGGATCAGTGTCAAAGCTTGCATCGACGTAACCATTTACGTTGAGCTCTTTGTCACCTCCATAAACGAGAAACATATCCTTAGTCCATTTAAGGTATTTCAGGATGTTCTTGACCGTTGCCCAGTGATCCACTCCTGGAATACTTTGGTACCTCCTTGCTAAACTAATAGCAAGCTACACATCCGATCTGGTACACAGCATTGCATACATGATAGAGCCAATGGCTGAAGCATAGGGAACATCCTTCATTTTCTCTCTATCTTCAGAAGTGGTCGGGCATTGAGTCGTACTCAAATTCACACCTTGTAACACAGGCAAGAACCCTTTCTTTGCTTGATCCATTTTGAACTTCTTCAAAACTTTGTCAAGGTATGTGCTTTGTGAAAGTCCAATTAAGCGTCTTGATCTATCTCTATAGATCTTGATGCCCAATATATAAGCAGCTTCACCGAGGTCCTTCATTGAAAAACTCTTATTCAAATATCCTTTTATGCTATCCAGAAATTCTATATCATTTCCAATCAACAATATGTCATCCACATATAATATCAGAAATGCTACAGAGCTCCCACTCACTTTCTTGTAAATACAGGCTTCTCCAAAAGTCTGTATAAAACCATATGCTTTGATCACACTATCAAAGCGTTTATTCCAACTCAAAGAGGCTTGCACCAGTCCATAAATGGATCGCTGGAGCTTGCACACTTTGTTAGCTCCCTTTGGATCGACAAAACCTTCTCGTTGCATCATATACAACTCTTCTTCCAGAAATCCATTCAGGAATGTAGTTTTGACATCCATTTGCCAAATTTCATAATCATAAAATGCGGCAAGTGCTAACATGATTCGGACAGACTTAAGCATTGCTACGGGTGAGAAGGTCTCATCGTAGTCAATCCCTTGAACTTGTCGAAAACCTTTTGCAACAAGTCGAGCTTTATAGAGAGTAACATTACCATCAGAGTCAGTCTTCTTCTTGAAGATCCATTTATTCTCGATGGCTTGCCGATCATCAGGAAAGTCAACCAAAGTCCATACTTTGTTCTCATACATGGATCCCATCTCAGATTTCATGGCCTCAAGCCATTTTGCGGAATCTGGGCTCACGATCGCTTCTTAATAGTTCGTAGGTTCGTCATGGTCTAGTAACATAACCTCCAGAACATGATTACCGTACCACTCTGGTGCGGATCTTACTCTGGTTGACCTACGAGGTTCAGTGACAACTTGATCTGAAGTTTCATGATCATCATCATTAACTTCCTCACTAATTGGTGTAGATGTCACAGGAACCAGTTTCTGTGATGAACTACTTTCCAATAAGGGAGCAGGTACTGTTACCTCATCAAGTTCTACTTTCCTCCCACCCACTTCTTTCGAGAGAAACTCCTTCTCTAGAAAGGATCCATTCTTGGCAACAAAATGTCTTGCCTTCGGATCTGTGATAGAAGGTGTACCCAACAGTTTCCTTTGGGTATCCTATGAAGACACATTTCTCCGATTTGGGTCGAGCTTATCAGGTTGAAGGTTTTTCACATAAGCATCGCAGCCCCAAACTTTAAGAAATGACAACATTGGTTTCTTGCCAAACCACAGTTCATAAGGCGTCGTCTCAACGGATTTTGATGGTGCCCTATTTAACGTGAATGCAGCCGTCTCTAAAGCATAACCCCAAAACGATAGCGGTAAATCAGTAAGAGACATCATAGATCGCACCATATCTAGTAAAGTACGATTACGATGTTCGGACACACCATTACGCTATGGTGTTCCGGGTGGCGTGAGTTGCGAAACTATTCCACATTGTTTCAAATGTAGACCAAACTCGTAACTCAAATATTCTCCTCCACAATCAGATCGTAGAAACTTTATTTTCTTGTTACGATGATTTTCAACTTCACTCTGAAATTCTTTGAACTTTTCAAATGTTTCAGACTTATGTTTCATTAAGTAGATATACCCATATCTGCTTAAATCATCTGTGAAGGTGAGAAAATAACGATACCCGCCGCGAGCCTCAACATTCATTGGACCACATACATCTGTATATATGATTTCCAACAAATCTGTTGCTCACTCCATAGTTCCGGAGAATGGCGTTTTAGTCATCTTGCCCATGAGGCATGGTTCGCAAGTACCAAGTGATTCCAAAAGTCCATCAGTATGGACTTTCTTCATGCGCTTTACACCAATATGACCCAAACGGCAGTGCCACAAATAAGTTGCACTATCATTATCAACTCTGCATCTTTTGGCTTCAACATTATGAATATGAGTATCACTACTATCGAGATTCAACAAAAATAGACCACTCTTCAAGGGTGCATGACCATAAAAGATATTACTCATATAAATAGAACAACCATTATTCTCAGATTTAAATGAATAACCGTCTCGCATCAAACAAGATCCAGATATAATGTTCATGCTCAACGCTGGCACCAAATAATAGTTATTTAGGTCTAAAACTAATCCCGAAGGTAGATGTAGAGGTAGCGTGCCGACGGTGATCACATCGACTTTGGAACCATTTCCCACGCGCATCGTCACCTCGTCCATAGCCAGTCTTCACTTAATCTGTAGTCCCTGTTTCGAGTTGCAAATATTAGCAACAGAACCAATATCAAATACCCAGGTGCTACTGCGAGCTCTGGTAAGGTACACATCAATAACATGTATATCACATATACCTTTGCTCACCTTGCCATCCTTCTTATCCGCCAAATAGTTGGGGCAGTTCCGCTTCTGGTGACCAGTCTGCTTGCAGTAGAAGCACTCAGTCTCAGGCTTAGGTCCAAACTTGGGTTTCTTCTCTTGAGCAGCAACTTGTTTGCCGTTCTTCTTGAAGTTCCCCTTCTTCTTCCCTTTGCCCCTTTTCTTGAAACTGGTGGTCTTATTGACCATCAACACTTGATGCTCCTTCTTGATTTCTACCTCCACAGCCTTTAGCATTGCGAAGAGCTCGGGAATCGTCTTATCCATCCCTTGCATGTTATAGTTCATCACGAAGCTCTTGTAGCTTGGTGGCAGTGATTGAAGAATTCTGTCAATGACGCTATCATCCGGAAGATTAACTCCCAGTTGAATCAAGTGATTGTTAGACCCAGACATTCTGAGTATATGCTCACTGACAGAACTATTCTCCTCCATCTTGCAGCTATAGAACTTATTGGAGACTTCATATCTCTCAATCCGGGCATTTGCTTGAAATATTAACTTCAACTCCTGGAACATCTCATATGCTCCATGACGTTCAAAACGTCGTTGAAGTCCCGGTTCTAAGCCGTAAAGCATGGCACACTGAACTATCGAGTAGTCATCAGCTTTGCTCTGCCAGACGTAATTCTTCTGTGCAGCAATGAGGATAATCCTCAAGTTACGGACCCAGTCGGTGTAATTGCTACCATCATTTTTCAACTTTGCTTTCTCAAGGAACGCATTAAAATTCAATGGAACAACAGCATGAGCCATCTATCTACAACAACATAGACATGCAAAATACTATCAGGTACTAAGTTCATGATAAATTTAAGTTCAATTAACCATATTACTTAAGAACTCCCACTTAGATAGACATCCCTCTAATCATCTAAGTGATCACGTGATCCAAATAAACTAAACCATGTCCGATCATCACGTGAGATGGAGTAGTTTTCAATGGTGAACATCACTATGTTGATCATATCTACTATATGATTCACGCTCGACCTTTCGGTCTCAGTGCTCCGAGGCCATATCCGCATATGCTAGGCTCGTCAAGTTTAACCCGAGTATTCTGCGTGTGCAAAACTGGCTTGCACCCGTTGTAGATGGACATAGAGCTTATCACACCCGATCATCACGTGGTGTCACGGCACGACGAACTTTGGCAACGGTGCATACTCAGGGAGAACACTTTTATCTTGAAATTTAGTGAGAGATCATCTTATAATGCTACCGTCAATCAAAGCAAAATAAGATGCATAAAAGATAAACATCACATGCAATCAATATAAGTGATATGATATGGCCATCATCATCTTGTGCTTGTGATCTCCATCTCCGAAGCACCGTCATGATCACCATCATCACCGGCGCGACACCTTGATCTCCATCGTAGCATCGTTGTCGTCTCGCCAACTATTGCTTCTACGACTATCGCTACCGCTTAGTGATAAAGTAAAGCAATTACAGGGCGATTGCATTGCATACAATAAAGCGACAACCATATGGCTCCTGCCAGTTGCCGATAACTCAGTTACAAAACATGATCATCTCATACAATAAAATATAGCATCATGCCTTGAACATATCACATCACAACATGCCCTGCAAAAACAAGTTAGATGTCTTCTACTTTGTTGTTGCAAGTTTTACGTGGCTGCTACGGGCTGAGCAAGAACCGTTCTTACCTCCGCATCAAAACCACAACGATAGTTCATCAAGTTAGTGTTGTTTTAACCTTCTCAAGGACCAGGCGTAGCCACACTTGGTTCAACTAAAGTTGGAGAAACTAACACCTGCCAGCCACCTGTGTGCAAAGCACGTCGGTAGAACCAGTCTCACGTAAGCGTACGCGTAATGTCGGTCCGGGCCGCTTCATCCAATAATACCGCCGAACCAAAGTATGACATGGTGGTAAGCAGTATGACTTGTATCGCCCACAACTCACTTATGTTCTACTCGTGCAAATAACATCAACGCATAAAACCTGGCTTTGATACCACTGTTGGGGAACGTAGTAATTTCAAAAAAATTCCTACGCACACGCAAGATCATGGTGATGCATAGCAATGAGAGGGGAGAGTGTGTCCACGTACCCTCGTAGACCGAAAGCGGAAGCGTTAGCACAACGCAGTTGATGTAGTCATACGTCTTCATGATCCGACCGATCAAGTACCGAACGCATGGCACCTCCGAGTTTTGCACACGTTCAACTCGATGACGTCCCTCGTACTCCGATCCAGTCGAGCTTTGAGGGAGAGTTCTGTCAGCACGACGGCGTGGTGACGATGATGATGTTGCTACCGACGCAGGGCTTCGCCTAAGCACCGCTACGATATTATCGAGGTGGATTATGGTGGAGCGGGGCACCACACACGGCTAAGAGATCCAAGAGATCAATTGTTGTGTCTCCAAGGGGTGCCTCCCTCCCCATATATAAAGGAGTGGAGGAGGGTGAGGGGGCCGGCCATCCTAGGCGCGCCCCATGAGGAGTCCTACTCCCACCGGGAGTAGGACTCCGCCCTTCCAAGTGGGAGTAGGAGAGGAGAGGGAAGGAGAGAGAGGGGGAAAGGAAAGGGGGCGTCGCCCCCCCTCCTTGTCCAATTCGGACTGGGGGGAGGGGGCGCACGGCTGCCCTTGGCCGCCCCTCCTCTTCTCCACTAGGGCCCAATAGGCCCATTAGTCTCCCCGGGGGGTTCCGGTAACCCCCGGTACTCCGGTATATGCCCGAAACTCCCCGAAACCATTCCGGTGTCCGAACATAGTCGTCCAATATATCGATCTTTACGTCTTGATCATTTCGAGACTCCTCGTCATGTCCGTGATCACATCCGGGACTCCGAACTACCTTCGGTACATCAAAACACATAAACTCATAATATAACCGTCATCGAACTTTAAGCGTGCGGACCCTACGGGTTCGAGAACTATGTAGACATGACCGAGACATGTCTCCGGTCAATAACCAATAGCGGAACCTGGATGCTCATATTGGCTCCCATATATTCTACGAAGATCTTTATCGGTCAACCCGCATAACAACATACGTTGTTCCCTTTGTCATCGGTATGTTACTTGCCCGAGATTCGATCGTAGGTCTCAATACCTAGTTCAATCTCGTTACCGGAAAGTCTCTTTACTCATTCCGTAATACATCATCCCGCAACTAACTCATTAGTTACAATGCTTGCAAGGCTTATAGTGATGTGCATTACCGAGTGGGCCCAGAGATACCTCTCCGACAATCGGAGTGACAAATCCTAATCTCAAAATACGCCAACCCAACAAGTACCTTCGGAGACACCTGTAGAGCACCTTTATAATCACCCAGTTACGTTGTGACGTTTGGTAGCACACAAAGTGTTCCTCCGGTAAACGGGAGTTGCATAATCTCATTGTCATAGGAACTTGTATAAGTCATGAAGAAAGCAATAGCAGAATACTAAACGATCAAGTGCTAAGCTAACGGAATTGGTCAAGTCAATCACATCATTCTCCTAATGATGTGATCCCGTTAATCAAATGAAACTCATGTCTATGGCTAGGAAACATAACCATCTTTTATCAACGAGCTATTCAAGTAGAGGCATACTAGTGACACTCTGTTTGTCTATGTATTCACACAAGTATTATGTTTCCGGTTAATACAATTCTAGCATGAATAATAAACATTTATCATGATATAAGGAAATAAATAATAACTTTATTATTGCCTCTAGGGCATATTTCCTTCACTTGCTCCTTGGCTCGGGCAAGTTCAGCCCGAAGGGTCTCCACCGCGGCAGCACTATCTGCAGTTACGTGTGTCTCAGTATATAATTCTAGCTTCGTGCTCATGTTATCATACATACATACACTGACCGCCCCAAAACATACCTTCCGCCTCATCGAGCCGCCTGTAAATAAGCGTGATGTCATCATCCGCCACATCAAGTTTTTGCTTCAGACCTGCAACCTTCGTAGCGTGGGCAGTCATCATGGAGGTAAAAGCCTGTGTTCCAATTAATCATATTATCTCCTGGGCATATCTTTTTCGATCCTATGATTGCCTCCCTTGGGACGCCAACCAGAGTCTCAGGGGCTACTATCTATACACAGGTGCATTTTGTGTATAGAGCACAATAAAAAACATAACATTACATACCTCGAAGCCTCTTAGCAGGCCCATGAAGGCTTCATTCAATCCACTTTTCACAGACAGAATCCTCTCAACCACCGTACCCATCAAGGTACGATGTTCCTCTGAGACGGACGAATATCGCAACATGTCCATCAGTGTATCCGGCGCCTCCGGATTCTAGGAAGCAGCTGTGGGAGTACGGACTCCCTGCGAAAGGATATGCTTGCTCGACCCTAGAGTCGTCCTTGGCTGTAAGCCGGATAGTCCGGGGCCTTTATTGTTGGTCCTCGAAGGGACCGCATACCCCGTACCCTGGGCGGCCGAAGTTTCACCTTGGGGCGTTGTCTTCATTATCCTCTGTTGATCGGGAGAGATCCTCCGGGATGACACCTCAAAGTCGTCCGCCCTATTGGGCGAGGAAGCTTATGGAGGCGTCTCGCTTTCCATCATCTCCGGAAGAAGATCCCCCGAAGAAGAGGATTGTTGAGGAAGACTGTGTGCCGGGCTGCAAAACATATATTCTAGATGCTATCCTTGTAACAGGAAAATGAACGGGATATGTTCAAAACGCCTTTGTTCACTTATGATTCAGCTGAAGGATTGTCCTTATGGAGGAACTATGTGGCAACGTCGCCTTCCGAGCCCGAATCGCCTGACGAGAGCGTCTTACCTCGCATAGGATCCCTTACCTCCCAACCTTCAGGGCGGACCTTTTCTTACTATGGGGAGAAAGGATGTCAGCTTCTCCTTCTCTTTTGTCTTCAGAAGAGGGAGCATTAATCTCCCAGGACACAGTGTTTGGCGAACCTTCTGAATGGAGGCTACCTTTGGCCTTCCTGCTCTCCCCATTGTCCTCTTTCACCGGCACTTGGTATGGTGCCGAGACCAGCATCCTTGCTAGTATGGGACTAGCTGAGTCTTCAGGAAGAGGGGCTGAACACCTAATTCGCTCCGCCTTCTTTATCCAGCCGTGGAGATGGTTTTCTCGGTATCTTATTATGGGATATTTAACTAAGCTGTGTTCGGGAGTCGAGTGCTTACCGAGGTATCCGGATGGTTGTAGTCAAGGTCGATTTCCTCTATAGTATCCGGCCACTGTTTTCGCGACCCAAAGAATAATTTTCACATTCCCCTATGCGTCGTGCCGAAGAAGTGCTGAAGGGTTTGCAGTCCTTCCGGATTAAACTCCCACATGCGGAGAGGCCGTCGCTGGCACGGTAGGACCCGGCGGACTAGCATTACTTGGATTACATTAATAAGGCCGGTGTCCTTTTCAATGAGGCTCCGGATGCGGCTTTGCAGCGTCTGCACTTCATCAATTGACCCCCAGTCCAGCCCTTTATTAATCGATGATGCATGCCGTAACAGAGGGCCCGATCGGAACGCAGGTATAGCCGCCCACTTGGTGCCACGGGGTTCAGTGATGTAAAACCACTCCCGCTGCCATAGGTCGGGAGTTTCTGTGATAGAGCCTTTTGGCCAAGGCATGTTGATGAGTTTGCTCACCGTAGCACCACTTCACTCCGCTTGCTTCCCCTCGACTACCTTCGGCTTCACATTAAAGGTCTTGAGCCACAAGCCAAAGTGTGGGGGAATACGGAGGAAGGCCTCGCACATGATGATAAATGACGAGATATGAAGGAAGGAGTCCGGAGCTAGATCGTGAAAATCTAGCCTGTAATAGAACATGAGCCCTCGAACAAAAGGGTGAAGAGCAAACCCTAGCCCTCGGAGGAAGTGGGAGATGAATACGACCCTCTCGCCGGATCTGGGAGTAGGAATAACCTGCCCTTGAGCAGAGAGCCTGTGGGGGATTTCCGCGGTCAGGTATTTTGCCGCCCGGAGCTTCGCAAGATCCTCCTCCGTGACAGAGGAAGCCACCCACCGGCCCTGAGGGCTGGGTCCGGACATGACTGGAAAGCTCGAAGCAACTAAATTGAACCTTGGGTGATGGAACTCGAGGTTGGAGAGGTTGAGGAAAGTTTTGGCGCAGAGGGGAAGGACGGGTCTTAGACCCTTCCCTCTCCTCTCCTACTCCTACTTGGAAGGGGGGAGTCCTACTCCCGGTGGGAGTAGGACTCCTCATGGGGCACGCCTAGGGTGGCCGGCCCCCTCACCCTCCTCCACTCCTTTATATACGGGGAGGGAGGCACCCCTTGGAGACACTTCAATTGCTCTTGGATCTCTTAGCCGTGTGCGGTGCCCCCCTCCACCATAATCCACCTCGATAATATCGTAGCAGTGCTTAGGCGAAGCCCTGCGTCGGTAGCAACATCATCATCGTCACCACGCCGTCGTGCTGACGGAACTCTCCCTCAAAGCTCGGCTGGATCGGAGTTCGAGGGACGTCATCGAGTTGAACGTGTGCAGAACTCGGAGGTGCCATGCGTTCGGTACTTGATCGGTCGGATCATGAAAACGTACGACTACATCAACCGCGTTGTGCTAACGCTTCCGCTTTCGGTCTACGAGGGTACGTGGACACACTCTCCCCTCTCGTTGCTATGCATCACCATGATCTTGCGTGTGCGTAGGAATTTTTTTGAAATTACTACGTTCCCCAACAGTGGTATCAGAGCCAGGTTTTATGCGTTGATGTTATTTGCACGAGTAGAACACAAGTGAGTTGTGGGCGATACAAGTCATACTGCTTACCACCATGTCATACTTTGGTTAGGCGGTATTATTGGATGAAGCGGCCCGGACCGACATTACGCGTACGCTTACGCGAGACTGGTTCTACCGACGTGCTTTGCACACAGGTGGCTGGCAGGTGTTAGTTTCTCCAACTTTAGTTGAACCGAGTGTGGCTACGCCCGGTCCTTGAGAAGGTTAAAACAACACTAACTTGACGAACTATCGTTGTGGTTTTGATGCGGAGGTAAGAATGGTTCTTGCTCAGCCCGTAGCAGCCACGTAAAACTTGCAACAACAAAGTAGAAGACATCTAACTTGTTTTTGCAGGGCATGTTGTGATGTGATATGTTCAAGGCATGATGCTATATTTTATTGTATGAGATGATCATGTTTTGTAACCGAGTTATCGGCAACTGGCAGGAACCATATGGTTGTCGCTTTATTGTATGCAATGCAATCGCCCTGTAATTGCTTTACTTTATCACTAAGCGGTAGCGATAGTCGTAGAAGCAATAGTTGGCGAGACGACAACGATGCTACGATGGAGATCAAGGTGTCGCGCCGGTGATGATGGTGATCATGACGGTGCTTCGGAGATGGAGATCACAAGCACAAGATGATGATGGCCATATCATATCACTTATATTGATTGCATGTGATGTTTATCTTTTATGCATCTTATTTTGCTTTGATTGACAGTAGCATTATAAGATGATCTCTCACTAAATTCAAGATAAAAGTGTTCTCCCTGAGTATGCACCGTTGCCAAAGTTCGTCGTGCCGAGACACCACGTGATGATCGGGTGTGATAAGCTCTATGTCCATCTACAACGGGTGCAAGCCAGTTTTGCACACGCAGAATACTCGGGTTAAACTTGACGAGCCTAGCATATGCAGATATGGCCTCGGAGCACTGAGACCGAAAGGTCGAGCGTGAATCATATAGTAGATATGATCAACATAGTGATGTTCACCATTGAAAACTACTCCATCTCACGTGATGATCGGACATGGTTTAGTTTATTTGGATCACGTGATCACTTAGATGATTAGAGGGATGTCTATCTAAGTGGGAGTTCTTAAGTAATATGGTTAATTGAACTTAAATTTATCATGAACTTAGTACCTGATAGTATTTTGCATGTCTATGTTGTTGTAGATAGATGGCTCATGCTATTGTTCCATTGAATTTTAATGCGTTCCTTGAGAAAGCAAAGTTGAAAGATGATGGTAGCAATTACACAGACTGGGTCCGTAACTTGAGGAATATCCTCATTGCTACACAGAAGAATTACGTCTGGCAGAGCAAAGCTGATGACTACTCGATAGTTCAGTGTGCCATGCTTTACGGCTTAGAACCGGGACTTCAACGATGTTTTGAACGTCATGGAGCATATGAGATGTTCCAGGAGTTGAAGTTAATATTTCAAGCAAATGCCCGGATTGAGAGATATGAAGTCTCCAATAAGTTCTACAGCTGCAAGATGGAGGAGAATAGTTCTGTCAGTGAGCATATACTCAGAATGTCTGGGTCTAACAATCACTTGATTCAACTGGGAGTTAATCTTTCGGATGATAGCGTCATTGACAGAATTCTTCAATCACTGCCACCAAGCTACAAGAGCTTCGTGATGAACTATAACATGCAAGGGATGGATAAGACGATTCCCGAGCTCTTCGCAATGCTAAAGGCTGTGGAGGTAGAAATCAAGAAGGAGCATCAAGTGTTGATGGTCAATAAGACCACCAGTTTCAAGAAAAGGGGCAAAGGGAAGAAGAAGGGGAACTTCAAGAAGAACGGCAAACAAGTTGCTGCTCAAGAGAAGAAACCCAAGTTTGGACCTAAGCCTGAGACTGAGTGCTTCTACTGCAAGCAGACTGGTCACTAGAAGCGGAACTGCCCCAAGTATTTGGCGGATAAGAAGGATGGCAAGGTGAACAAATGTATATGTGATATACATGTTATTGATGTGTACCTTACCAGAGCTCACAGTAGCACCTGGGTATTTGATACTGGTTCTGTTGCTAATATTTGCAACTCAAAACAGGGACTACAGATTAAGTGAAGACTGGCTAAGGACGAGGTGACGATGCGCGTGGGAAATGGTTCCAAAGTCGATGTGATCACCGTCGGCACGCTACCTCTACATCTACCTTCGGGATTAGTTTTAGACCTAAATAATTATTATTTAGTGCCAGCATTGAGCATGAACATTATATCTGGATCTTGTTTGATGCGAGACGGTTATTCATTTAAATCTGAGAATAATGGTTGTTCTATTTATATGAGTAATATCTTTTATGGTCATGCACCCTTGAAGAGTGGTCTATTTTTGTTGAATCTCGATAGTAGTGATACACATATTCATAATGTTGAAGCCAAAAGATGCAGAGTTGATAATGATAGTGCAACTTATTTGTGGCACTGCCGTTTGGGTCATATTGGTGTAAAGCGCATGAAGAAAGTCCATACTGATGGACTTTTGGAATCACTTGGTACATGCGAACCATGCCTCATGGGCAAGATGACTAAAACGCCATTCTCCAGAACTATGGAGTGAGCAACAGATTTGTTGGAAATCATATATACAGATGTATGTGGTCCAATGAATGTTGAGGCTCGTGGCGGGTATCGTTATTTTCTCACCTTCATAGATGATTTAAGCAGATATGGGTATATCTACTTAATGAAACATAAGTCTGAAACATTTAAAAAGTTCAAAGAATTTCAGAGTGAAGTTGAAAATCATCGTAACAAGAAAATAAAGTTTCTACGATCTGATTGTGGAGGAGAATATTTGAGTTACGAGTTTGGTCTACATTTGAAACAATGTGGAATAGTTTCGCAACTCACGCCACCCGGAACACCATAGCGTAATGGTGTGTCCGAACATCGTAATCGTACTTTACTAGATATGGTGCGAGCTATGATGTCTCTTACTGATTTACCGCTATCGTTTTGGGGTTATGCTTTAGAGACGGCCGCATTCACGTTAAATAGGGCACCATCAAAATCCGTTGAGACGACGCCTTATGAACTGTGGTTTGGCAAGAAACCAAAGTTGTCGTTTCTTAAAGTTTGGGGCTGCGATGCTTATGTCAAAAACCTTCAACCTGATAAGCTCGAACCCAAATCGGAGAAATGTGTCTTCATAGGATACCCAAAGGAAACTGTTGGGTACACCTTCTATCACAGATCCGAAGGCAAGACATTTTGTTGCCAAGAATGGATCCTTTCTAGAGAAGGAGTTTCTCTCGAAAGAAGTGAGTGGGAGGAAGGTAGAACTTGATGAGGTAACAGTACCTGCTCCCTTATTGGAAAGTAGTTCATCACAGAAACTGGTTCCTGTGACATCTACACCAATTAGTGAGGAAGTTAATGATGATGATCATGAAACTTCAGATCAAGTTGTCACTGAACCTCGTAGGTCAACCAGAGTAAGATCCGCACCAGAGTGGTACGGTAATCATGTTCTGGAGGTTATGTTACTAGACCATGATGAACCTACGAACTATGAAGAAGCGATCGTGAGCCTAGATTCCGCAAAATGGCTTGAGGCCATGAAATCTGAGATGGGATCCATGCATGAGAACAAAGTATGGACTTTGGTTGACTTGCCTGATGATCGGCAAGCCATCGAGAATAAATGGATCCTCAAGAAGAAGACTGACTCTGACGGTAATTTTACTCTCTATAAAGCTCGACTTGTTGCAAAAGGTTTTCGACAAGTTCAAGGGATTGACTACGATGAGACATTCTCACCCGTAGCAATGCTTAAGTCTGTCCGAATCATGTTAGCAATTGCCGCATTTTATGATTATGAAATTTGGCAAATGGATGTCAAAACTACATTCCTGAATGGATTTCTGGAAGAAGAGTTGTATATGATGCAACGAGAAGGTTTTGTCGATCCAAAGGGAGCTAACAAAGTGTGCAAGCTCCAGCGATCCATTTATGGACTGGTGCAAGCCTCTTTGAGTTGGAATAAACGCTTTGATAGTGTGATCAAAGCATATGGTTTTATACAGACTTTTGGAGAAGCCTGTATTTACAAGAAAGTGAGTGGGCGCTCTGTAGCATTTCTGATATTATATGTGGATGACATATTGTTGATTGGAAATGATATAGAATTTCTGGATAGCATAAAAGGATATTTGAATAAGAGTTTTTCAATGAAGGACCTCGGTGAAGCTGCTTATATATTGGGCATCAAGATCTATAGAGATAGATCAAGACGCTTAATTGGACTTTCACAAAGCACATACCTTGACAAAGTTTTGAAGAAGTTCCAAATGGATCAAGCAGATAAAGGGTTCTTGCCTATGTTACAAGGTGTGAAGTTGAGTAAGACTCAATGCCCGACCACTTCAGAAGATAGAGTTAAGATGAAAGATGTTCCCTATGCTTCAGCCATAGGCTCTATCATGTATGCAATGTTGTGTACCAGACCTGATGTGTGCCTTGCTATAAGTTTAGCAGGGAGGTACCAAAGTAATCCAGGAGTGGATCAGTGGACAGCGGTCAAGAACATCCTGAAATACCTGAAAAGGACTAAGGATATGTTTGTCGTTTATGGAGGTGACAAAGAGCTAGTCATAAATGGTTACGTCGATGCAAGCTTTGACACTGATCCGGACGATTCTAAATCGCAAACCGGATACGTATTTACATTGAACGGTGGAGCTGTAAGTTGGTGCAGTTCTAAACAAAGCGTTGTGGCGGGATCTAAGTGTGAAGCGGAGTACATAGCTGCTTCGGAAGCAGCAAATGAAGGAGTCTGGATGAAGGAGTTAATATCCGATCTAGGTGTCATACCTAGTGCATCGGGTCCAATGAAAATCTTTTGTGACAATACTGGTGCAATTGCCTTGGCAAAGGAATCCAAATTTCACAAGAGAACCAAGCACATCAAGAGACGCTTCAACTCCATCCGGGATCAAGTCCAGGTGGGAGACATAGAAATTTGCAAGATACATACGGATCTGAATGTTGCAGACCCGTTGACTAAGCCTCTTCCACGAGCAAAACATGATCAGCACCAAGGCTCCATGGGTGTTAGAATCATTACTGTGTAATCTAGATTATTGACTCTACTGCAAGTGGGAGACTGAAGGAAATATGCCCTAGAGGCAATAATAAAGTTATTATTTATTTCCTTATATCATGATAAATGTTTATTATTCATGCTAGAATTGTATTAACCGGAAACATAATACTTGTGTGAATACATAGACAAACAGAATATCACTAGTATGCCACAACTTGACTAGCTCATTGATCAAAGATGGTTATGTTTCCTAGCCATTGACATGAGTTGTCATTTGATTAACGTGATCACATCATTAGGAGAATGATGTGATTGACTTGACCCATTCCGTTAGCTTAGCACTCGATCGTTTAGTATTCTGCTATTGCTTTCTTCATGACTTATACATGTTCCTATAACTATGAGGTTATGCAACTCCCATTTACCGGAGGAACACTTTGTGTGCTACCAAACGTCACAACATAACTGGGTGATTATAAAGGTGCTCTACAGGTGTCTCCAAAGGTACTTGTTGGGTTAGCGTATTTCAAGATTAGGATTTGTCACTCCGATTGTTGGAGAGGTATCTCTGGGCCCACTCGGTAATGCACATCACTATAAGCCTTGCAAGCATTGCAACTAATGAGTTAGTTGCGGGATGATGTATGACGGAAACGAGTAAAGAGACTTGCCGGTAACGAGATTGAACTAGGTATTAAGATACCGACGATCGAATCTTGGGCAAGTAACATACCGATGACAAAGGGAACAATCTATGTTATTATGCGGTTTGACCGATAAAGATCTTCGTAGAATATGTAGGAGCCAATACGAGCATCCAGGTTCCGCTATTGGTTATTGTCCGGAGACGTGTCTCGGTCATGTCTACATAGTTCTCGAACCCGTAGGGTCCATGAATAAAAGAAATACTAAATGGACTCCGAAAATCCTGAAATAAATTTCCCCGTCCTCTAAAAATCTACCGGACAAGGTGAACATTTATTTGGGACTCTAGTGCAATTTTGAAATACGCATATTTTTCCTAATTCAAATAAAATAGCGATAAAACTCCGAATAAAATTCTTATTTGATTTTAATATTAAATCTCCAATATTTCTTTATTTTGAGGAAGTCATTTTATCCTCTCTCTTTTATTTTTATAAAGGAAATATTCAAAGAGAAAATAATTAAAATCAAACGATCCTCTTTTCAAAATTTGAGAAAAACTCAAATATGAAAATAACGAAATGCCCAACTCTCTCCGTGGGTCCTTGAGTTGCGTAGAATTTCTAGGATCAAGCAAAAATGCAATAAAATATGATATGCAAAGATGCTCTAATGTATAACATTCGAAATTGAAAATTTGGGATGTTATAGGAGAAGGAACCCGCCTTGTAATGCCGAGGACAATCTGCGCGCCGGACACCTCGTCATTGAAGCCTGGTTCAGGGGCTACTGAGGGAGTCCTGGATTAAGGGGTCCTCGGGCATCCGGACTATAGTACGTGGGCCGGACTGATGGGATGTGAAGATACAAGACCAAAGACTCTCTCCCGTGCCCGTTTGGGAATCTCCTTGGCGTGAAAGGCAAGCTTGGTGCCCTAATGTGAAGATTCTTTTCTCGGTAACCGACTTTGTACAACCCTGGTCCCCTCCGGTGTCTATATAAACCGGAGGGCTTAGTCCATAGAGGCATCATCATAATCATCCAGGCTAGACTTCTAGGGTTTTAGCCATTACGATCTCGTGGTAGATCAACTCTTGTAATACTCATATTTATCAAGATCAATCAAGCAGGAAGTAGGGTATTACCTCCATAGAGAGGGCCCGAACCTGGGTAAACATTGTGTCCCCTGTCTCCTATTACCATCAACCTTAGACGCACAGTTCGGGACCCCCTACCCGAGATCCACCGATTTTGACACCGACACACAGTGCCACATCAAAGTTGTTCATTGTTACTCAAAAACACACCTCTCCAAACATATGTTTGGGCCACACACATGCAGTGGTTTTCTTCGGGGACTAGCTACTTGCGTGATTATTGGCGAGCTTGCCCATCTCCGGGGTCGCATGGACGGACACACTTTGACCAACAACAAGAGAGAGGTTGTACGACCAAGGTGGATTATTCTTGGTCCGTTTTACGATCCATCTTGGTGAGATATATGCCTCTCTGGCCCGCCGACTGAAAGCGTGTGTGTGGGGGGGGGGGGTTGCTACATCGCACTTTCCTAGGTGAACCTCGGTTGGGGGGGATGCATTATTAATTAGGATTCCCCTTGTGGCGACACGAGGGGGGCTACTAGCTACTTCGCACTTTGCTAGGTGAACCTTGGTTGGGGGGGGGGGAGGGGGCATGCTCATAGCTTAGGATTCCCTTCGTGCCGACACGAGGGGGGGGCTGCTAGCTATTTTGCACTTTGCTAGATGAACCTCGGTTGAGGGGGGGCATGTGCATTTATAGCTTAGGATTCCCTTCGTGCGACACGAGGGAGGGGTGGCTGCTAGCTACTTCGCACTTTGCTAGGGTGAACCTCGGTTGGGGGGGAGGGCATTTATTCATAGCTTAGCTAGGATTCCCTTCATGCCGACACGAGGGAGGGGGGCTGCTAGCTACTTCGTACTTTGCTAGGTGGACCTCGTTTGGTGGGGGGCATGCATTCATAGCTTAGGAATCCCTTCGTGCCAACACGAGGGAGGGGGGCTGCTAGCCACTACTAGAAAAAAGGCTGTTAGTGGCGCACCAGTTTTTGCTATTAATGGCGCACTATAGGTGCGCCACTATTAACACGCCACTAGTAACAAATAGTAATGGCGCACCTCTGGTGCGCCATTAGTATCCCAGATAATAGTGGCGCACCACATAGTGCGCCATTACTATGCCTAGAAGTGCGCCATTACTATCGGACTTAGTAATGGCGCACCAAATAGAAGTGCGCCATTACTAACAAATTTTTTTCAGAATTTTTTTTCAATTTTTTTTCGTTTTTTTCTTAATCTCGGGTCACTATGTGGCGGGGGGCTGCTAGCTACTTCGCACTTTGCTAGGTGGACCTCGGTTGGTGGGGGCATTCATTCATAGCTTAGGAATCCCTTCGTGCCGACACGAGGGAGGGGGGCTGCTAGCCACTACTAGAAAAAGGCTGTTAGTGGCGCACCAGTTTTTGCTATTAATGGCGCACTATAGGTGCGCCACTATTAACACGCCACTAGTAACAAATAGTAATGGCGCACCTCTGGTGCGCCATTAGTATCCCAGATAATAGTGGCGCACCACATAGTGCGCCATTACTATGCCTAGAAGTGCGCCATTACTATCTAACTTAGTAATGGCGCACCACATAGAAGTGCGCCATTACTAACAATTTTTTTTAAAAAAAAATTTCAGAATTTTTTTTCTTTTTTTCTTAATCTCGGGTCACTATGCTTAATCTCGGGTCAATATGCTTAATCTCAAGTCAAATCGCACTCCGTGGTCAAACTTCCCGGAAGGTCACCCATCCTCACACTACTCCAGCCCGAGCACGCCTAACTTCATAGTTCTATCCAACCCCAACACCAGCTCACTTAACAGGCACTTGTTGATATATCTATCATACCAATCCTATTAAACCTTGTTGATGTCTAGGACTTTGTTCATGTTCATGTGTGTGATGAAATTTTTAAAAAATATTTCAAACATCCCGGTCATATTACGTATCATATTTTGAAAAAAATTCCAATTTTTTTCTGTTACTAGTGGCGCACCTAGCAAATGGTGCGCCATTACTAAGTTTGAAATTTTTTCCATTTCCCCCCTCTAGATCTTAAAAGCCCCGTATCTTTTATTCTGTTAGGTTTTTGGGGATTCTAAAAATCTTCAACGGGGTTCCCCCCGTTGAATTCAGATGTAACTTTCGAGTAGATGATTTTTGATATAAAAAACTTTTTCATCGGAGGTCGTATGCAAAAGTTATGCCAATTGTACTAGATTTTGCAAATAAAGTCAAAATTCATATTTGCAAATTTTCCCAACAACTAGACCACATATCACATGGGAAACTTATTTTCTTTTTTTTTGACATTTCCATCACTTTCTTTTATTTTTTAAAACTGAAAAGGCAGTCCACGGGGGGGGGGGGGGGGGTGCATTTAGTAATGGCGCACCTTCCCAAAGTGTGCCATTACTATGTGTATAACTTGGTCAAACCTTGGTCAAAGTTAGTAATGGCGCACTTTGTATAGGTGCGCCATTACTAAGTTTGACATAGTAATGGTGCACCTATGCAAAGTGCGCCATTACTAAGTTTGACCAAGGTTGGACCCAGTCATACACATAGTTATGGCGCACTTTGTAAAGGTGCGCCATTACTATGTCAACTTAGTAATGGCGCACCTATACAAAGTGCGCCATTACTATGTGTATGACTGGGTCAAACCTTGGTCAAACTTAGTAATGGCACACTTTTCACCTGGTGCGCCATTACTGTTTTGGTTACTAATGGTGCACCTATATCTGGTGCGCCACTCCTATATAGCAGTGGCGCACCACATACATGGTGCGCCATTAATGTCCATATTAGGTATAGCCGTTTTTCTAGTAGTGAGCTCTACTTCACACTTTGCTAGGTGAACCTCGGTTGGGGGGCATGCATTCATAGCTTAGGGTTCCCATCGTGCCTACAGGAGGGAGGGGGGCTGCTAGCTACTTCGCACTTTGCTACGGTGAACCTCGGTTGGGGTGGGCATGCGTTCATATATAGCTTAGGATTACCTTCGTGCCGACACGAGGGAGGAGGGGGATGCTAGCTACTTCGCACTTTGCTAGGTGAACCTCGGTTGAGGGGAGGGGGCATGCATTCATATATAGCTTAGGATTACCTTCATGCCGACACAAGGGAGGAGGGGGGCTGCTAGCTTGGAACATCCCAAATTTTCAATTTGGAATGTTATATATTAGATCATCATTGCATAGCATATTTTATTGCATTTTGGCAAAATCCTCGAAAATCCTAAGCAACTCAAGGACCCTCGGAGAGAGTTGGGGAATTTTTCCCGGTTTTCATATTTGATTTTTATCAAATAATAAAACGAGGATTTTTGGTTTTAATTATTTTTCTCTCCGAAAAATATTTCATATTAAAATAAATGAGAGGAGAAAATATGACTTCTCCAAAATAATTGAAATATTGGAGAAAAAATATTAAAATCAAATATTTGATTTTATGCGGATTTTATTTGCATTAGAAAAATTGCACGTTTTCAAAACTGCATTTTTGGGCCAAGAAAATGTTCATCTTGTTCTAATTATTTTAATTAGACGGTGAAAATTTATTTTGGCATTTTTAGATTTTTATTTATTTTTCTAGGATTTTTTTTAGGTTCGACGAAATATAAAAAAAACGCCCGAGCGCGCCGACTGGGCCGAAGCCCAGCCGCGCGGCCCAGCAGCCCACCCCGAGTCGTCCCCGACCTGGAGACGGACTCCCGCCGCCGCCCGTGTCCCTCCAGGACACGTCGCCGCCGCCGCCTTGCCCCCTCCCCCACGGCGCCCCCCTCCTTATATACTCCCCGACCCCGCTGCCCTCACCTCATCTCGCCCCAGCCCGAAGCCGCCGGAGCCCGAAGCCGCCGGAGCCCCAACGCCCGAAGCCGCGCGAGGAGCCGCCGCCGGAGCTCCCGAACGCCGCCGCCCGCCGCCTCCCGTCGTCACCCGTCGTCTCCCCGAGCCCCGCCGCCCCTCGCCGCACCCCCCTGAGCCCCGCCGGAGCCCGTCCCGAGCCCCGCCGGAGTTGCCCGGCGAGGTAGCCGCAGCCGCCGCCGACCGTCCGGTTTTTTGTTTTTTAAAAACCGCCTCGGTTTATTTTTTCGAAACCCTAGATTTTTTTATAGATCGGTTTATTTTTTTCTGGTTTAGTTAGTTAGTGAACGTTCACCGATCCGTTCGTTTTAACGAACATGTTCACCGGTTAGCCGCAGTTAACGAACGTCCATTCGTTTGACTGTTCGTCAGTTTTCTTTTTCGTCGGATTTTCCGAGATTTTCCAGATCGCGATTTCTGATCAGATTTTCGTTCTGGTTTATCTTTTAGCTCGTTTATCGGAATCAGGCGATTCAAGCGCCTAGAGTTTCGTCTCGAAATTCTCCTTCCGTTTAACCTATTCAAAAAAGTTTTTGCTACTATAAAATTTGACTTAGATCCAGATTAGTAAACGAAGCTTGTTTCTTTCGCCGTTCGACTTTCATTGCTTCGTTTGATTCGATTCTTTTTGCAAACCGGAGTTCTTAAGTTGAACTTTCTGGTTAGATCTTTTATTTGAATTTTACCTGTGCATTTGATGAGTGCTTATTGTATGCTTGTTTGTTTGCAATAGAGTACCCGGAGTGCGCCGCTTGCTACTTCGAATCTCTAGGTTTCACGAATCATCAGCAAGGCAAGTAACACTTTGATCATACCTCTTTACTACCCAGTTTTATTGCATTAGATCAATCCTCAAACATTGCATGATTAGGATCTAAATGAATTGTGGGTATTGGGAACTAGTTGAGGTAGTACCTATTACCTGTTTTGTTATCAAACCTTGGGAGTTACTTCTACGTTTGCTCATATTGCTATGCTATGCTAGTAGACGTGGATTGGGTTTGAGTGTATCCATGACAGATGTGAGATTGTTAATATATGGTTCAACTTAAGGTGGCTACTAAAACTCACATCTGGGTGGATTGAGGTACCTGGGTATTCCAGGATTGCCTGTTTCTTTTGGACCGCCACCCAGGTTCAAAGGGATCATGAGATTATTCATGCTAGAAACTTCCGTGTGCAGCCACAAGCTATTATGGGCTCTAGCATAGTTGATTAAGTTGTGTGAACTTTTACAGTGGTAGACTAGCAGATGTAGGGGATGTAGGTGTACCGGTCTACCCATCGTAAGGTGCTAACGCTTCTGAAAGACTGTGTCTCGGTCATCCGTTTCTCAAACATCATGTAGTGCGAGAATCAATCGGAGGCGATCGAGTCTTGTGGGGAAAAGTGCACAAACCTCTGCAGAGTGTACAATCTAATCATGGTTAGCCGTGTCCCCGGTTATGGATATCTTGAGTATCTAGTATTTGGATTATCATGTGAATCTCATCATGTTACTTTAATTAATTTTGTTGGGTTAATGATGATACTTAATTGGGATTGAGATGCTGTCAACCATCTCAATGTTTAACAACCACCATGATAGTTAAATAAAATTTATTCCTTTGCAGTAGGGAAAAATTGGCTTTTCGCAAAACTGTAACCATAGAGCCTTCTACCAGCCATATATGCATGTAGTATAACATCATTATATTCATTACTCTCTATGTGTTACATTGCCAGCATATTCCATGTAATGACCCGTTTTCGGGCTGCAATGTTTTATGTTGCAGACTTTTCAGACGACGAGTAAGGTGCCTTAGGTCGTGGTCTTACACTCAGTGATGCCGTTGGAGTTGATGGACTCACTTATCTTCCAAGTCTTCTGGTGTTATCGTATTTAGATGGCCTTAAGCCATATTTATCATACTTATTCTCTTTTGAGATACTCGTTGTAATAAGTTTGTGATTGCTACTCTGTTATAAATCCTCCATTTGTACTGTGCGTGTCAGCATTACTGATCCAGGGATGACAATGGTGCACAACAGCACAGACTGTTTGAGGTCTGGTCGCTACAAAGGTGGTATCAGAGCACACGCTGACTGTAGGACACGACCACTAAGCTTAAACCCTAGAACACTACTCTCTTCTCATTTCTGACTCCTCTCCACTTTCTACTCTTTTAGGAATGGCGGATGCAAGGCACAAGTTCATGCAACCGGATGAAGAGACACCTTTTGGTCGACACTTGAAGGAAGTCACTAAGTACCTGAACATTGGAATACCAAGCTTCACCGGGACTTACAAAGCCACACTACCAGAAGAGGAGCGCTGGAAGATTCAAGTTCAAGTTCCAGGAAGGACGATTACGCCAGTCACTGAGCCTATAGAGTTTTCCTTTGATGCACCAACCTGGAGTTTAGGGAAGAGCATGGCAGCCCACATCTCTATGGGACGCATTGGAGAAGTCTACCACAGGGAGCTTAAGGATACTATTTATCAGATTTGTGGACGCCGAGATGAGCAATGGGAGATGATCAGCACCAAGAAGGATGGATCAATTGCAGCTTTCATCCAGGAGCAAAACCAACGTCGCCAGGAGAACGAGATGTGCGCAGACATGATAGAACTGAAGAAGGCATTGACCAAGATCATGGAGTTGGAGGAAGAACTCAAGGCTACACGCGAGGATTATATGGAGGAAATCGTCGCACTAGTGAGGAAGAACGGCAACCTAACACAGAAGATCAGAGTATTCATGGGAGACCCAGCACCAGGAGGAGAAGATGACGATTCTACTTGCCCGGATAACTACATCATCATCGATGACACCGACTCAGACCCCAGTGAAGATGACTTTGTTGATGAAGCTGGAGCAGATATCATGGAGTCTTCGACCGATCAAAATTTCTAGTAGACCACCATATCAGTAGCAGTATTCTCCCATGTAAATAGTATAGTCCGAGCACTTTTGTAACGATAGTTAGATCAATTGTATGCCTTGTTTGAATTGATTGAGTGATATTGATTGTGTTTGTCTCATGAGCATATGGGTAGTGTTTCCTCTCTAGACCTCATTCTATGCTAAATCCTCATCCTTTCTAAACCTATCAGATGCCTCCGAGACGCGACACCGGATTTTTTTCCCACCGGAGATCACTCAGTTGATTCAGCAGCAGAATGCCCTGATGCAAGTGTTAGTACAGAACCAAGGCAACAACAACAACCCACCGCCACCACTTGTTGATCACTTAGCCCGTTTCTTGAGGCTAAATCCGCCGGTGTTTTCCAGCAGCACCGAGCCGATTGTTGTAGATGATTGGCTCCGCAAGGTTGGAAGGGAGTTGACCACTGCAGGATGCATAGATGCGGAGAGAGTGCGTTTTGCCGCACATCAGCTTGATGGACCCGCAGCATCATGGTGGGAGAATTACACAGCCACACACCCTATTGACACTGTCACATGGGACCAGTTTCAGCAAGCTTTCCGTACTGCCCATGTTTCAGCAGGAGCCATGGCTATGAAGAAGCGTGAGTTTCGCAACCTACGCCAAGGAGGACGCACCGTAGGCCAGTATGTGGAGGAATTTAGTAAGTTAGCACGTTATGCTCCAGATGACGTTGCTACAGATGCAGCCAAGCAGGAGAAGTTTCTGGAAGGACTGAATGATGAGCTGAGTATGCAGTTGATGGTAGCAACCTTCAACAACTACCAGGAGTTGGTAGATAGAGCTCTCATGATTGAAGGGAAGCAACAGCAGACTGAAAACTGTAAGAGGAAGTATGGACAAGGGAAGTACAATTCTGGAGCTCAGCAGAAGCCACGTTTTACCCCGAAATCGGGAGGACAGTTTCAGCATACCCATGGAGGAGGTAGTTCGCACAACCATAATGGCCCCAAGAATGGTAATGGGAATGGAGGAAGCAACGGCCAGAACCGTACCAACCCTTCAACCCCAGCTAAGAGAGACCTGAGCCAAGTCACTTGCTTTAAGTGCCAGAAGACTGGACATTATGCCAATGAATGTCCTGAAGCCCAGAATGGAAATGTCAATGGAAGCTCTGGGAAGAAGCCGAACCCTTTTAACAAAGGACAAGTGAACCACGTTTACGTGGAGGAGGTTGAAGCACAGCCTAATGCAGTAATAGGTAAGTTTTTGGTTAAGTCATTTACTACACTCGTTCTTTTTGATACTAGTGCATCACATTCATACATATCAAGGGGATTTGTGGATAAGTATAAACTGCCCACCAAGGTTCTTAAAACACCTATGTTAGTAAGTTCGCCAGGGGCAGAGTATATGGCAAGCCAAGGATGTTTTTAGATGCCATTGGCCATAGGTAGGCATGTTTCCCCCTCAGACCTAATAGTCTTGGAGTCGTAAGGTTTGGACGTAATATTGGGTATGGATTGGCTATCGATGTACGGAGGAAACATCGATTGCGCCAGTAAGACGATTTTGCTTACCACCCCAGAAGGGAGAAGGATTAAGTATGTATCCCGGCATGTGCCGAAGAGGACTCAAGTGAATTCCTTATCAGGAGTTGTACAGGAGGAAGTACCAGTGGTGAAGGATTACCCCGATGTAATTCCAGAAGAGTTGCCAGGCATGCCACCGGATAAAGACATTGAGTTTTTTATCGAGCTTTTACCAGGCACAGGACCAATATCTAAGAGACCGTACAGGATGCCCGCAAAGGATTTGGAAGAAATTAAGAAGCAGATTAAGGAATTACTGGATAAAGGCTATATTCGCCCAAGTTCATCACCTTGGGGATCACCCGTACTTCTAGTGGAGAAGAAAGATGGATCATTGAGGATGGTTGTTGATTATCGAGGATTGAATGAAGTGACCATAAAAAATAAGTACCCACTGCCGATGATCAATGACTTGTTTGACCGCTTACAAGGAGCTAAGGTATTTTCCAAGATCGATCTACGATCAGGATACCAACAGTTGAAGATTCGAGAGCAGGATATACCTAAGACGGCTTTTACCACCGGGTATGGGCTATATGAGTATACCGTTATGTCATTTGGTCTGACTAACGCACCTGCCTATTTCATGAACCTGATGAACAAAGTGTTTACGGAGTTTTTGGATAAGTTCTTCGTAGTGTTCATTGATGACATTTTGGTCTACTCAAAGAACGAAGAGGTGCATAAGGAGCATTTGCGTTTGGTACTTGAGAAGCTCAGAGAACATCAGCTATACGCCAAGTTTAGCAAATGTGAGTTTTGGCTGAAGGAAGTTGGATTCCTCGGACATGTTACCAATCCAGTTTGAAGATGGCCCCTTTCAAAGCTTTGTACGGAAGGAGGTGCAGAACACCCTTTTTGTGGAACGAAGTTGGAGACCGCCAGTTGTTTGGACCAGATTTGATTAAAGAGTCTGAACGGAAAGTGAAGTTGATTCGCGATAGGCTCAAGGTAGCCCAGTCCAGGCAGAAGAGTTATGCGAATTCTAAACGCAAGGAGACAGTTCACGAAGTCGGAGACAGAGTTTATCTTCGTGTATCACCACTTCGAGGAGTGAAGCGCTTTGGAGTTAAAGGAAAGTTAGCGCCATGTTTTGTCGGACCATACAAAGTTTTGGAGCGTATGGGAGAAGTTGCTTACAAGCTGGAATTGCCCGAAGGATTGTCAGGAGTTCATGATGTATTTCATGTTTCCCAGTTGAGGAAGTGCCACGCAGAGATGGCTGAGATACCACCGAGAGATACAGTGCCACTGGAAGCGATTCAGTTGGAAAGTGATTTGACCTATGAGGAGAAACCAGTTAAGATTCTCGAGGATGCCAGCCGAGTCACCCGCAGCAAGGTTATCAAGTTCTGCAAAGTTCAGTGGAGTCACCACACTGAAGATGAAGCCACCTGGGAGCGAGAGGAAGATCTACGGAAGAACCACTCTCACCTATTTTCTAGCCAACCCGAATCTCGAGGGCGAGATTCATCTTAAGGGGGTAGGTTTGTAACATCCCAAATTTTCAATTTGGAATGTTATATATTAGATCATCATTGCATAGCATATTTTATTGCATTTTGGCAAAATCCTCGAAAATCCTAAGCAACTCAAGGACCCTCGGAGAGAGTTGGGGAATTTTTCCCGGTTTTCATATTTGATTTTTATCTAATAATAAAACGAGGATTTTTGGTTTTAATTATTTTTCTCTCCGAAAAATATTTCATATTAAAATAAATGAGAGGAGAAAATATGACTTCTCCAAAATAATTGAAATATTGGAGGAAAAATATTAAAATCAAATATTTGATTTTATGCGGATTTTATTTGCAATTTTAATTGCATTAGAAAAATTGCACGTTTTCAAAACTGCATTTTTGGGCCAAGAAAATGTTCATCTCGTTCTAATTATTTTAATTAGACGGTGAAAATTTATTTTGGCATTTTTAGATTTTTATTTATTTTTCTAGGATTTTTTTAGGTTCGACAAATTTGAAAAAAAAACGCCCGAGCGCGCCGACTGGGCCGAAGCCCAGCCGCGCGGCCCAGCAGCCCACCCCGAGTCGTCCCCGACCTGGAGACGGACTCCCGCTGCCGCCCGTGTCCCTCCAGGACACGTCGCCGCCGCCTTGCCCCCTCCCCCACGGCACCCCCTCCTATATACTCCCCGACCCCGCCGCCCTCACCTCATCCCGCCCCAGCCCGAAGCCGCCGGAGCCCCGACGCCCGAAGCCGCGCGAGGAGCCGCCGCCGAAGCTCCCGAACGCCGCCGCCCGCCGCCTACCGTCGTCGCCCGTCGTCTCCCCGAGCCCCGCCGCCCCTCGCCGCACCGCCCCGAGCCCCGCTGGAGCCCGTCCCGAGCCCCGCCGGAGTTGCCCGACGAGGTAGCTGCCGCCGACCGTCCGTTTTTTTAAACCGCCTCGGTTTATTTTTTTCGAAACCCTAGATTTTTTATTTTTTTATAGATCGGTTTATTTTTTCGGTTTAGTTAGTTAGTGAACGTTCACCGATCCGTTCGTTTTAACGAACATGTTCACCGGTTAGCCACAGTTAACGAACGTCCATTCGTTTGACTGTTCGTCATTTTTCTTTTTCGTCGGATTTTCCGCGATTTCCCAGATCGCGATTTCTGATCAGATTTTCGTTCTGGTTTATCTTTTAGCTCGTTTATCGGAATCAGGCAATTCAAGTGCCTAGAGTTTCATCTCGAAATTCTCTTTCCGTTTAACCTATTCAAACAAGTTTTGGCTACTGTAAAATTTGACTTAGATCCAGATTAGTAAATGAAGCTTGTTTCTTTCGCCGTTTGACTTTCGTTGCTTTGTTTGATTCGATTCTTTTTGCAAACCGGAGTTCTTAAGTTGAAATTTCTGGTTAGATCTTTTATTTGAGTTTTACCTGTGCATTTGATGAGTGCTTATTGTATGCTTGTTTGTTTGCGATAGAGTACCCGGAGTGCGCCGCTTGCTACTTCGAATCTCTAGGTTACACGGATCATCAGCAAGGCAAGTAACACTTTGATCATACCTCTTTACTACCCAGTTTTATTGCATTAGATCAATCCTCAAACATTGCATGATTAGGATCTAATTGAATTGTGGGTATTGGGAAGTAGTTGAGGTAGTACCTATTACCTGTTTTGTTATCAAACCTTGGGAGTTACTTCTACGTTTGCTCATATTGCTATGCTATGCTAGTAGACGTGGATTGGGTTTGAGTGTATCCATGACAGATGTGAGATTGTTAATATATGGTTAAACTTAAGGTGGCTACTAAAACTCACATCTGGGTGGATTGAGGTACCTGGGTATTCCAGGATTGCCTGTTTCTTTTGGACCGCCACCCAGGTTCAAAGGGATCATGAGATTATTCATGCTAGAAACTTCCGTGTGCAGCCACAAGCTATTATGGGCTCTAGCATAGTTGATTAAGTTGTGTGAACTCTTACAGTGGTAGACTAGCAGATGTAGGGGATGTAGGTGTACCGGTCTACCCATCGTAAGGTGCTAACGCTTCTGAAAGACTGTGTCTCGGTCATCCGTTTCTCAAACATCATGTAGTGCGAGAATCAAGCGGAGGCGATCGAGTCTTGTGGGGAAAAGTGCACAAACCTCTGTAGAGTGTACAATCTAATCATGGTTAGCCGTGTCCCCGATTATGGATATCTTGAGTATCTAGTATTTGGATTATCATGTGAATCTCATCATGTTACTTTAATTAATTTTGTTGGGTTAATGATGATACTTAATTGGGATTGAGATGTTGTCAACCATCTCAATGTTTAACAACCACCATGATAGTTAAATAAAATTTATTCCTTTGAAGTAGGATAAAATTGGCTTTTCGCAAAACTGTAACCATAGAGCTTTCCACCAGCCATATATGCATGTAGTATAGCATTGTTATTGTTCATTACTCTCTATGTGTTACATTGCCAGCATATCCTATGTGCTGACCCGTTTTCGGGCTGCAACGTTTCATGTTGCAGACTTTTCAGACGGCGAGTAAGGTGCCTTAGGTCGTGGTCTTATACTCAGTGATGCCGCTGGAGTTGATGGACTCACTTATCTTCCAAGTCTTCCGCTGTTATCGTATTTAGATGGCCTTAAGCCATATTTATCATACTTATTCTCTTTTGAGATACTCGTTGTAATAAGTGTGTGATTGCTACTCTGCTATATATCCTCCATTTGTACTGTGCGTGTCAGCATTACTGATCCAGGGATGACACTGGTGCACAGCAGCATAGACAGTTTGAGGTCTGGTCGCTACATAGCTACTTCGCACTTCGCTAGGTGAACCTTGGTTGAGGGGGAGGGGCATGCATTCATAGCTTAGGATTCCCTTCGTGCTGATACGAGAGGGTGGGAGCAAACAATATCGTGCACTTTGCGAGAGAGGTGCAACATCGAAGTTGCATTTGGTATTTGAAAATCAAACCACCCTTTTGATTCATAAATTTGGTCCACATGCAAGTGTGTTGGTGTTCTGACCCTCTGCTGGGTCATTTTTACCAAATTTATCAACATTAGACAAGTCGGATGACGCAACAGGCACATTCACTCAAACTAACCGTGTGCCACGCCGGTGCACCTGTCACGCACACATCCGCACAGTACATTGGGCTCCACGAGGCTCCCCCTCTCAAAAATATCTGCCCGCTTTGAGGGTTTTCTGTTTCATAACACACGGTTGTTATCTCCAGACCGTGTGCGATGTTTCTTGTTCCCAATCCTGCTTGCATCGAAAATATCTGCCCGCCTCGAGGGTTTTTCTTTTTCATAACACACGGTTGTTATCTCCGGACCGTGTGTGATGCACTATCATCAAAATTTTCAATAGCCCGGCATTTCACTCCCATGTTTGACTCCCGCGTAGTAAAATTTTCAGTACCCGCGTCATTTCCTCAAACACCCTGCGCCCTCTCCACACACAAACACACCAAAACCTCCTCGGGAGTGCGCGCGCGCGCGCACACACACACACATCCTCCCTCGCTCGAAACCCTAGCGAAGTCCCCGCTGCCGCTGCCGCCGCCACCACCGCCGCAAGGCCTCCATTGTCAACATCTGCCGGTTTGCCCGTGCAACTTACCCACCGATCTCCATACCAAGGCCGCCCTGAGTTTCTTAGATGCCGCCTGCCAAACGCCCCCTTTCCCATAGATCCCCATCCCCCACTCCAGAGCATCGCAGCCTAAGCCAGGCTACGCTTCCCGTGGAGCTCGAGGAGCGACTGGCCCAAAAGAGGTGTATAGCGGTCTCTTCGCCCGACGTCGCCGAGGAAGCTGACGACCTTTACTGGCTGTAGGCACTCAAGCAGCGGGCTAGAGTATGCGAGCATGTCTCGTCCGCCGGCTATGACATCGAGGTCATCGACAGCGATGCCCTCAGGCGGGTTGTGTCACAGGTTAAGTGGCCCACCCCCAACCCCTCGGGTTCAACCATCGTCGATCTCATCCATTGCCCCGCCGCTGATCTCCTCTAGCTCGCTGTCAACAATTTGCCATTCTACATCGCCATCAAGCCCCTTTTGTCATTTCTGAAGGACATGTTCTGCGACGCTGGCTTGGGATCCACAACTTCCAAGTCAGACCTCATCGACGGTAACCATGAGGAGGGCACCCTCTCCGGCTCTTCCAAGGGGAAAGAGCCCATCTGCTCTTCCAAGGGGAAACGCCCGTCTGTGACATTAGGGAGGGCACCCTACAACCATGCTCTTCCAAGGGGAAGGAGCCCATCTGCGACAACATGGAGCGCATCCAGGGTCCGTGCTATTCCCACAGGAACGAGCCCATCTGTGAAAAGTGAGGAAACCCATGATTTGTTTATTTCAGATGTTCACAATGTGATGCTCTATATGTGCAATTATTTACTATGCAGTACATTTCATCAATCCAGTTTTAAACATACCGATAGGAATGCATATATTTGCTTGCTGTTAAGCCTGTTATAGCTAGCATATGCCTCTTTTAAATTTTTTGATTGTTCGGTTGTTTGTAGTTAGCATATGTTCAGTTTCAAATGCAATCTCTGGTTGTTTGTAGTATGCCTTGTTTATTCCAGTTATTCACAACGTGATGTTCTATATGTGCAAGTATGAACTATGCAGTTCAATTTCATTAGTACTAGTTTCAACAATACCACTATGAATGACTACATTTGGTTGCTGCATCTTGTAGTTAACACGCCTTTCCATTTTTATTTAACCATAAACAGTGTACTTAGACCGGCACAATACCAGTTTGAATGACCATGTTTGCTGTTGTTAAATGTTAGGCCTGTTGCAGTTATCACACCTTTCCACTTGTTTTGCTTTACTAGCATGCTTAAACCTTCACACTGAATCTATCTTTTGGAGATTATTTTGTCTGCCATGTGTAATTTTGGTTGATGTTTAGCCTGTTGTGCTTAACTTGCTTCTTGATGTACTTACACAAGACAATTTTGGGAACGACTGCTGTTTTCCATCGAGGTTAGTTTCATCCCATGGCATATCTGCTCACTGTTCAGGATATCCATAGCTGGTACCATATAGGCCGGCGTCTGATAAGGGACTAATCGGTGAATCGGACTTTTAACTGAATATATCTGCAACCCATTTTTCCTTAGGTTAACTAGGGCCATATGTAATATATCTGAGGCTACATAGCAACATGCACTGTAGTTAATGTCTAAATATGCAATCCTAGGCTACATAGCAACAAGGAAGAGTGTTACATTAATGTTCTAGTGATGTCTAGGTATACGTAGAAGAGCAGCAGCAACAACAGCAACAACACAGCCCTGTTTGGATACTCAACTTAGCTAGAGGTTAGACTTAGTTTCTAGCTCATTACTAACCCTGAACTAACTCCATCCAAAGAGTTGTTTGGATGGTAGGGTTAGATTGATAATAAATGCACTAGGAGAACTAGCTCCAATTAGCACCTCTTGGGTTGGATACTAGTTTTTTTGGGTGGGTTATAGATGCAACTAGCTCAAACTAGCCCTCATGTTTAGATATACTTTAGGGCTATTTGAGCCTGAACTAGCTCAAACTAACTGTAACCCATGGATACAGCAGCGGATAATTTTTAAGAACGAACTAAACTCCTTCCGGCCCATAATATAAGATGTTAATTTATCTAATAAGTGAGTATATTGGATGTTATAAGATACTCCCTCCGTTCCTAAATATTTGTCTTTTTAGAGATTTCAAATGGACTACCACATACAGATGTATATAGACACATTATAAAAGAGTGTTGTACTACATCATGGTGCCATTGCTATTTTGCTTCTAATATTAACTTGGTGCTTTTAGGTACATTTGTCATTGGTAAAGATCCGCGTTTCGACCCTTTCTGCATATGGGGCAATGAGATATCTATGAACCAGCATCAAGTGAGGAAGTTGATAATGATTGTTAGTAAAATGGGTCCAAAGATGGCAATTAAACTATTTGTTTACACTTTATCCAAGACAACAGCGAACTGCAGGATGGTAAGTAAGAACTCTGCAGCTTTCTTTTTACTGCCCATCATGAGTTGTGTTAGATGTCAATGTCTGAAATCTTATTCCTTTGCAGTGGTTGCCAAAGCTGTTTACTCAAGATTACCTCTCAAACTACATAATTGGTGGGCATGCAAAGGTTAAAGTGTTTCTACCAGAACACAATGATTATCTAGATGTTTTTATGGAGATCGTGAAGGATGGGCGGTCGGCCATCACAAGGGGTTGGACTAGAGTCGTGAGTTCCTTCTGCATGGAGGAGGGCACAATATGGGCATTCTGCTTCACCTTGTTCAACAACCAGAATATATTTCGCCTCTTTCTTTACCGTCTTTAATAGTACAAGTATACAACTGTGGTTCATCATTCTTTATTTGGTTCTTATGTAATTCTTGAACATATGTACCTATGAATCGAATAATGCATTGGTTTTTTGAACCTGATGGATATGAATAAAGTTGTAGCATACATTCAAATTCAAATCCAAATCCGGTACAATTTGGAAAATCAGCAACTAAATTACGGTGAAATTACGCTCTCCAGGTTGTTACGGCACACATGGTTGGTAAAACACAAATGTTTGCGATATTCACCATAATCCGAGACGGTTCACAGAGAGGAAACGTGTGCATGCATGCACACAGTTGCCGTTTGCAAAGTGTGTGCGATGTCAGACAATATCACAAACGGTGCGGGCAAACTAAACGTTTGTGTTAGTTGCCTTATCGTACACGATTCGCAACCATGAACTATTTGTGATGAAGTATGCATCATAAACGCTGCACCACAGAATAGCATGTGCAATAGTTGTCGTGTACGACGATGTTACGACGGTCCGACGTTTCATAATCCTGTCCGACACTCGTACGACGATTAGCTAATCTTCTTAACGGTGAACCGTTTGTGATGGGCCGCGCATCATACACGTTCTATAATAGTGAACCGATTGTGATGGCCGCGCATCGTAAACGTAGCACCACAGAATACCGACTGCGATGGCAATGCGAGCAGATATGAGTAGGAGTACTGTAGGGGCCCTATCCCCGACCGTTTCTGGGTCGTGTGGGAAGGACCCCCCTATCGCCCACACTCACTTCACGACGGTTCCAAATGCCGTTGTGGAAAGGGGTTTTAAACCGTTTGTTTAGGACCGACACGCACCAGTGGTAGTTTGCTGCTTTAAATGAAAGTTCATGGTGCTTTCTCAAGGCCACCGTCGGTGTATTTGACGAAGACTACAAGGTGTTTTCTCAGTGTGCCCGTGCTTAGTGACCTCAATTCCAAAGCCAATAGGTTGGTGCCCAGACTAGCTCAGGCGACTCACCACGACGAGGAGGGCACCCACAATGTGGAGGCCTCACCCTCTTCCAAGTTTAAGGTGCCCATCCTCATCAATATCTTCAATGATGAGGAGTAGCTTATTTGTTTTATCTTACTAAGGACCTAGGTTTAGCTAGCTATGACGGTTAAGTATGTTCGGTTTACCTGTTGCATGTGTTGCTCCTGTCTTTCCTATCGGATTCGGGGCTCCGCAGACCCTGGATAGATTGGAACTCTGGGGTGCATGCGAAGAACTCAACCTCCCCAGTCTGCCTACTCGCTGATCCCATGGCCTAGCTCGGTGAACTGGAAGGAAATGTGACAAGGAAGTTTACCCAGGTTCGGGCCACCTTGCGGTGTAAAACCCTACTCCAGCTTTGTGGTGGATTGGCCTCGAGGTGGGCTGAGGGTGAACTAGTACAGTGGGAGAACAACCTCAGGAGGTGTGTTCTTGTGTTTGGGTGAGCTGGTGAGCTGATGAATGATCTGTCCCTTCTATGGTTGTTGCTAGGCCATATTTATAGTGGCCTTGGTCCTCTTCCCCAAAACGGAGGCGGGGAGGGATCCCACAACGGACAAATTCGAAGGGAGACAACTGGCACATCCTATCTGACAAAAGGTGGTCGTCGCCTGCAAAGCCTCTTGTCGTGACGCCGTGGTGGGCTCGGTGACGACCTCCATCCTGGCGGTCTTGGTCTTCTTGCATGGAAATGGAAACCTATGGCTGATTCCTCGGGACTCCGTTCCTGCGCTTGCCTCCTTAGCATCAAAGAGGAAACTGTTGTACTGCGCCCGCTGGCGCCCGCCTGGCCTTGGTCATCAATACTGATCACGTCATTCGAACCTCATGAGGTGAACGCTTGCATACAAATATCCGCTCCTCAGGAGCCAGCCGGAGGAGGTCGCTCCTTCTGGAGGTCTTGGCGTCGTCCGCCTCGCGAGGCTTGGACCCTCGCGAGGGTCTTGCATTGTTGATGCTGAAGATGGGCCGTTCCAGTCCGTCGATGGGGCCACACTGCGGGCTGCAGGCAGGCAAGTCTGGGTACTCCCATTCCCAGAATGCCGACAGTAGCCCCCGAGCCCAAGGTGCACTCGGACTTGGCTTCGAGGAAAAGCCAAAGGGCAAGGGCGGAGCGCCGCGGGCCCCAACCGCTTGCAGCCTCGATTGACGCGTGGTGCTGGATGGGACATGGGCGTCTCCGCTTCCCCACGCAGCCTCGGCAACCGTCCAGGGCTGACAAAAGGCTGGCGCCTGCCACTGAGTCTTCATTGCCTCCCCTTCATCTTGCTCCATATCCCCTTCTCTTTCTGCTCCGCGCGCATCCAAAACTGCCAACTTCACCTCGTGCTTGCTTCCGATGGCGTGCGAGAAAGTGAAGCCTGCCGCCCCTTCCGCACGCCCGCCTCCCTCGTTCGAGCTGGCCGTCAGTGCATCCACTGTCACTGAGGAGAAGCACCTCGCCGTCGTGGTTCAGCTGAAGGCGAGCAGCGCCAACGAGGGAGGGGAGACGGCGCTCCGGGTCAGCTCAGCCAACCCGGAAACCTTGGGGGAGACCTTCTACCCCTTCTTCCTGCATAGCGTCTTTGCTGGGCTTGTCCCCCCTTTCTCCAGCTTCTTCTACGCCACCCTCAACCATTACCGGATCCACACCCTTCATCTTCATCCCAACTCCATCCTCCTCTTGTCCATCTTCGCCTTCTATTGCGAGGTGTTCGTGGGGGTGGCGCCCTCCGTCACGCTGTTCCGCCACTTCTTCTACCTCCGGATGGGTAGCGCCCAGTGCTCCGGATGCGCCTATTTCATCGCAGCTAATGGCAGCAATGCAATCCCGAGGGCTGGGAAGAAGGTGGAAGACTTCTGGCATAACTGGATCTTCATGGACGCCATGCTCGGTTGGATCCGCCGACCGCGCTGCCGGCGAAGTCAGATCGGTGGGTCCACAAGAAGCTCACCGACCCTCGGGCAGAGCAGCTACTGGAGAGGATTACGACGGACCTAAAGGCGGAGAAGCTGACTGGGGCCATGATCGTCAGGGTGTTCCTGACGCAGCGCCTGGCTCCACTCTAGGCACACGCGCGCCCTCTATGGAGCCTCAAGGGCGCGGAAGACGAACTCCGGCTGCGCCTGGACGACCTGTCCGACGAGGAGCTGAGCAAGGCCATGCGACCTTGCTCAAGAAGGACCCGGGCACCCTCCCGGCGGCCTACCTCCCGCTGTACCGCTGCAATGACGGGGAGAAGGTAGCCACCACCATGTCCATCTTCAACGAGTGGGGGCTCGTGCTGCTAAAGCCTTCCCAGCCCCCTAGCTCCCCGGTGCCGGTGTCCTCCGGGGAGCACTCCGAGGTGGAGGAGGAGGAGGCGACCTTGGAGGGGGTGGGGGAGACCACTCCCCCGCAGTAGAGCGATCTCGTCCGCGTCCTCTCTGATGGCGACGCCGGCGAGCACCTGGTTGGGGGATCGCCGCGCTCCACCAGAGTCGCCACGAGGTCCAGGGGCACCCCCTGAGGAAGCCAAAGCAGGGGACCCCGAAGAAGGACGGAATGGTGTCGCTTCCTCGGGGCGACGTCTCCACCTTGTGACTACTCCCTCCGCTGCAAAGCCTGTCACTGCGCGCTCGTCCGCTCCTGAGAGCACGGCGAAGCTTTTGCCCAGGAGGCTCGGGGGTGCCGCACTCCTGGGCAGGAAGAGGGAGTACGTCTCCGAGGACCAGTAAGCATATCAGCTTTGTCTTTGCTTCCTGCTCTTGACGCAATACCCGAAACATTTTCCTCTTGATGGCCAGGGAGACATCGGCGGCAAAGAAGGAGGATGTCAGGGCGTCCAAGGCGAAGCAGCCTGCCGCGGCCATGCTGACTCTGGCACGGAAGGAAGAGGCCACCTTGCATCCTCCTGCGATGGGGTTGGCCTCTCGAGGCTTGGGGGCCCAGCCTCCGGAGAAGACCGCCCCTGCGGCTAAGCTGACTCCGGAGGCGCCCATCCTCAGCGCACCTGCTGGGGGTCCGAGGGCTCCGGAGCCTCCGGTCGTCCTTGCTATTGTCGCTTCGCCAGTCTTGGCGCCGGTGCCGCCTCCTCCACAAGCCGTCAGGCAGGGGGACCATGGTTCTCCTGCCACGCCCAGCACTGGAGGAAGCCTTCTCCGCGCTGGACCGGCTCTGGGCTGATCTCCGGGGCGCCGACCGGTGCATGGCGGTGGACTACCTGGGGCTGGTCTCGGGGTGGCTCCAGGCCGACTCGTCCGTCAGGACAGCCTAGGGCCAGGCCGAGGCTGCCGCCGAGGAGGGAAGGAAGGTGGCCGGCGTGGCCGTAGTTGCTCACGATGCTGCGTTGAAAAACGCAGCGACTGCCGAGGAATGCTGCCGCACGGCAGAAGCCGAGCTGAAGGCCCTCTGCAATGAGCAGGTCACCCGCGCCCGTCAGCTCGAGGAGCAGGAAGAGAAGCTGAAGAACTAGGAGATCGCGCTCGCTGACCGCGACGCCGAGCTGGAGCAGGCAGCCCAGGAAAAAGCCACGGAGCACAGTTGCCTGGAGAAGCTAAATGAGGAGGGGGAGGTGGCCCAGGCATCTCACACCAAGCTCATCTCCGAGGAGAAGGCCCGGCTAGAGGCCAGGGAGAAACTCCTTGCCGTGGCCGAGAAGGTGGCAACCATGGGGCGCGACTCCTTCGTCTCCCTCGAGCAGAGGTCTCGTGCCGCCCTGCAGTCCCTTTACGGGGAAGGGTACGAGAAGCCGCTGGTGGCACCTGAGGAAGGCCCCGCCGAGCTGCTCCCCAAGCTTTCCACAACGCTCGAGGGCATTGTCGTTGAAGTGGGCCCCATGGTGGAGGGAGAGGTTCACGCTCTTTTTACCTCGGCTACGACGGGCATCTTCAGCCACCTACATCTTCGGGTCCCCAGATTCTGAAGGAAATATGCCCTAGAGGCAATAATAAAGTTGTTATTTATATTTCTTTATATCATGATAAATGTTTATTATTCATGCTAGAATTGTATTAACCAAAAACTTGATACATGTGTGGATACATAGACAAAACACAGTGTCCCTAGTGAGCCTCTACTAGACTAGCTCGTAGATCAAAGATGGTTAAGTTTCAAAACCATAGACATGAGTTGTCATTTGATGAATGGGGTCACATTATTAGGAGGATGATGTGATGGACAAGACCCATCCGTTAGCTTAGCATAATGATCGTTATGTTTTATTGCTATTGCTTTCTTCATGTCACATACATATTCCTTTGACTATGAGATTATGCAACTCCCGGATACCAGAGGAATACCTTGTGTGCTATCAAATGTCACAACGTAACTGGGTGTTTATAAAGATGCTCTACAGGTATCTCCGAAGGTGTTTGTTGGGTTGGCATAGATTGAGATTAGGATTTGTCACTCCGAGTATCGGAGAGGTATCTCTAGGCCCTCTCGGTAATACACATCATGATAAGCCTTGCAAGCAATGTGACTAATGAGTTAGTTGTGGGATGATGTATTACAGAACGAGTAAAGAGACTTGCCGGTAATGATATTGAACTAGGTATGAAGATACCGATGATCAAATCTCGGGCAAGTAACATACCGATGACAAAGGGAATAACGTATGTTGTCATTACGGTACGACCGATAAAGATCTTTGTAGAATATGTGGGAACCAATATGAGCATCCAGGTTCCGTTGTTGGTTATTGACCGGAGAGGCTTCTCAGTCATGTCTACATAGTTCTCAAACCCGTAGGGTCCGCACGCTTAACGTTCGATGATGATTTTGTATTATATGAGTTATGTGATTTGGTGACCGAATGTTGTTCAGAGTCCCGGATGAGACCACGGACATGACGAGGAGTCTCGAAATGGTCGAGAGGTAAAGTTTCATATATAGGACGATGATATTCAGACAGCGAAAGTGTTTTGGCGGTACCGGGTTCATATCGGGTAACCAGAAGGGGTTCCGGGCATCCCCCCGGTAACTACATGGGCCTAATGGGCCAATAAGGGGACAGACCAGTCCCTAAGGGGCTGGTGCACCCCATGTAGGCCAAAATAGGGGGGAAGTAAAGAGGAGAAGAGAGAAAGGAAGGGGAGGGATTCAGCTTCCCCCTTCCTTCTCTCCTCCCTCCTCCTTCCTTCCCCCTCCGGATGAATATGGAAGGGGGGAGGCCGAATTGAGAGGCGCCCAAGTAGGATTCCTCCAACTTGGGGCGCCCCCTTGGCTGCCTCTCCTCCCCTCCAACCCATATATATGAGGGGGGCACCACTAGAAAACAACAACATTGATTCCTAGCCGTGTGCGGTGCCCCCCTCCACAGTTTACGCCTCCGGTCATATTCACGTAGTGCATAGGCGAAGCCCTGCGCATATCACTTCACCATCACCGTCACCATGCTGTCGTGCTGACGGAACTCTCCCTCGACACTTTGCTGGATAAAGAGTTTGAGGGACGTCATTGAGCTGAACGTGTGCAGAACTCGGAGGTGACGTACGTTCGGTGCTTGATCGATCGGAACGAGAAGAAGTTCGACTACATCAACCGCGTTGTCAAACGCTTCCAACTACCGCTACAAAAAAAGAGACATCCGTGACATTTTGGGCCGAACGAGAATTTTTTCTGTCATACTTATGACACTTCTATGACGATAATTGTGACAAAACCCGGTATCATCATAGATGTGGTGGGGTCCTACTTCTATGACAAAAAATCATGACAGAAAATGGGCTTTTCGTCCTGGGCGGGACGCAGCTGCATGACATTCTTTGGGCCATCCATGATGGAAAAAACTGTGGTAGAAGTGAGGGCGAGGAAAATATCGGGCAGTTCCTGGTTACGATGGGTGGTCGAGGGCCGAGCGATGCGCGTTTCTCTCGTACGTACGCGCGTGTGTGCGAGGCGTTGCGCTCTAACTGAACCCGAGCGAGGCGTTGGGCTCTAGCTGAACCGAGCGATTGCACTGCAGGCTACGCGTTACTGAACCCGAGCGATCGATCGATCCCTTGCTGTTAACTGAACCCGAGCGATTCCTTCGCTACTACTGCTAACTGAAGCCGATCAAACACTGCTGCCTCCTTCCCTTGATGAACAATGAGCGTTGTTGGGGGGGTTGGATGAATAGTTCCCGGTGGGGGGTTGGACGAACATGACCCCGTGGTAGTAGAGGCCGTTGCCGCTGGATTAACAGGACCCCGATCGATCGAGCCAGTGGATGAATAGGACCCCGTGGAGGGCTCGTTGAACAGTAGCCGGTGGAGGGCTGGTTGAACAGTAGCTGGTGGAGGGCTGGATGAACAGGACCCCATGGAGGGGTGGTTGAATAGGACCCCGTGGAGAGGGCTGGTTGAACAGTAGACGGTGGAGGAGCCTGCGGTGGAGGCTGGATGAACAGGATCCCGTGGATGAACAGTCGCAGGTGGAGGTTGGAAGAGGTCGACGGTGGATGAACAGTAGCCTGTGGAGGCAGTCGATGGTGGAGTTGAACAGTATCCCGTGAAGTCCCGTTTTGCGGCACGCCACACCCCTCCCAATTAACAGGACCCCCGTTTCGACCATAGCGCTCCAACACAAGTACGTTTCCTACGTTTTGCGGCACGCCACACCCCTCCCGATCAATAGGACCCGTTTCCACCGTAGGAGGTCCGTTTCCTCCGTTTTGCGGTACGCTAGACCCCTCGTGATGAACAGGATCCCGTTTCGACCGTGGCCGGTCGAACACAAGGCCGTTTCCTCTGTTCTACGGTACGCCAGGCCTCGTTTCCATCGGCTGTTCCGTACAAGCCGGTTGGCTCCCGATGAACACGACGACGCATTCCGTTCCGACCCAGCCGGTTGCCTCCCCATGAACACGACGACGGTGCAACTTCTCCGTTCCAACCCAGCCATGTACACAAGCCCTGGCCATATGTATGCGCGAGTAGGCGTTTGAGACCCCGCCCGTATGTACGTACGTGGCTGTATTTACTTTCTTGCACCATGGCCGTTGTACGTACGTGTACATGCTACGTGCGCCCCTCTACTACGACACGTGAGCGCCTCTACTACGGCACGTGCGCGCCTCTACTACGACACGTGCACGCCTCTACATCGACCAGTATGTACGTACACATTTGCGACCAGAATGACAACGCTACGTACGATTCGACCAGGTGGGTCTCGACTGTCAGGCACTTCCTTCTGTGCGAAGATGTAGCTAGTGGGTCCCAGCAGTTAGGGGGCGAATCATTTTTTTGCCCGTAATATGGATGCACTTCCTTGCGTGCGAAGATATAGCTGGTGGGTCCTAGCAGTCAGGGGGGAACTTTTTTTCGCGAAATACGGTGGCCCGTCCGGTGGGTCCCTGTTGTTAGGTGGAGGAATCATTATTTTCCGCTTAATAAGGAGGCACTTCCTGTGTTGTGGCCGTGGACCCAGCTGTCAGCCTCTCCATGTACAGCACTCTTCCGATGGAAGTCGTTCGTCGACCAAATTGACCACGTCGCGCCGAGAGCACCAAGGCAGTGGACGGCGGCGAGGCCTAGGAGGGGACGACGCGGAGCCGGGGAAGACGCGGCAGTGGATGCCCACGCGGAGAGGAGTACGAGGGTTCACCGGTTCGGCTGTGGTGTGAGGCTGCTGTCGCCGCAGGGCCTGGCCAGCGGTGGGAGTAGTAGGGGCGGTGAGGCCTCCGCGGCAGCACGACTGGCGCTGCTTTGGGCGGCTGGAGCAAGAAGACCAGAGGTTGAAGAAGCACGGCCGTTGGATGGACATCGTACGGTCACTTGAGCTAGAATTGTTCAAATTGACTAAGTTGACAAAGCCCTCCGTCCCCGTCAACTTAGTAGGCCCACATGTCAGCCTCCCACTATGCTGGGTCCCAACTAGCAGGGGGAGTATTCATGTTTTTGTATGTAATAAGGAGGCACTTCCTTGCGTGCGAAGATACAGCTGGTGGGTCCGACCTGTCAGCGGGGGGAACGTTTTTTTCACGAAATAGAGAGGCCCTTCCAGTGGGTCCCGTATGTCAGGTGGAGAAATCATTATTTTGCGCGTAATAAGGAGGCATTTCCTTGTGTGCGGCCATGGACCTAGCTGTCAGCCTCTCCACGTACAGTCCACGTCCGATGGATGTCGTTAACCACATTGACCACCCTGCGCCGAGAGCACCAGGGTGGTGGACGACGGCGAGGCCTAGGAAGGGAACGACACGGAGCAGGGAAGACTCGGCAGTTGTTTCCCACGCGGAGGGGAGTACGAGGGTTTACTGGTTCGTCTGCCATCGCCGGAGAATAACAGCAGGTGTGGGTGAGTAGAGGGATGGCTAGGCCAGCGATGGGAGTACGGTGGGGCGGTAAGGCCTGCGCGGGAGGAGGCAGCGCTTGTTTGAGCGGCTAGAGCAGGAAGAGCAGAGATTGAAGAAGCATGACGGCCGTTGGATGGACATCCAACAGTCACTGCTTGTGCGTCAAACTTTTTTTAGGAAAGCCTCAAATCTGTGGAAAACAGCATACAACCCATCTGCCATTATTTCTAATAATTTACAGCCCATTTGCTAATTCTTAAGGTTTTTTTGGAGCCCATATTCTTTTTGTTAGCATTACAACCCATATTGTGGCCACGGTTAAAAAATTATACGAAATTTTGCATATTTCGGTGCGGTCCAAACTGTTTTTAATCCCGAAATTTCGAGTCAGATTCAAACTGATTTTAAAAATAAATGCATATCAATATAAAATCCAACAAATTGTCCACGCATAAAAATCAATGCAATTTAAAATCTCGAAATGAAAAAAAGAAATTTGAAACTAATTGCCGGTTTGATGTGTTTTAAAAATGTACAACCCATTTCTCATTGCTGATAGGCCATTTTCTTGGCCAGTCGAATGAAGCTCTCCTCGTCTTGAAAGATTTGCAGCCCAACAGGCCTGACAAAGCGACTTACTTGAAAAATCACAAAAAAACTGGGCTAGCCATTTTCAAAAAGAAACAAAGAAACTACTAGGCTGGTCTGTGGTAAACATAAAAGAAAAGGCTGTCTAGACAGGCCAGATTGCCCCGCACAACCCAGTTGACACCCTACTTCCGTCTCAAAAACAAATTAGATAAATGCCACTCCAATTATGGCGATTCATAAAAATGCCACTGCAATTTCCAAAATTTGAATAATGCCATTGCAATTTTTTCAAACTTTGAAAAACGCCACTTCAATTTTTGCAAACCTTGAAAAACGCCATTCCAGACTTCAAAAAATGCCACTGGAAATGGCATGAAATGGTATTTTTCAAAGTTTGGAAATTACAGTAGCATTCCACGGAATCACCAGATTTGGAGTGGCATTTATCAAGCCAGCCTTGTAGGCCCACAAGTCAGCCTCTAAACCCGTGGCGGACAAATACAACCCATTTAAAAAAATTAACAGCTCATTCCATACGTTCAAACGGAAAGTTCAACATTCAGAGCAAAGTAACAGGTCTGATCCAGATATAGAGTACTGAACTTCCACGTTGACAACCATCATAGCCAAGTTAACTATCTACTCCCACTAATACTCTAGTAGTCTACAAGTACTAACTTACTCTTAGCTAACTAGACGATGCCGGCCGCCCTCTGCGGTACACGCTAAATGCCGGCACCGGCGTCCTCCGCCTCGCCTCGGACTTGCCAGAGGTGCGATAGGGCGCGTTGCTCGCACGCGTTGGCCCTTTCCATGTCGGCGTAGTCCACCGAAGCTTCGGCTTCTAAGTGGGAAACCCACTTGACAAGCTTGTAGTAAAATTCCACATCACGAACGCGTGCGTGCCCGACAGCCTCCAGGGCTATTTGCCGGGCGCCGGCCTCCATGTAGTCGGCCCAGTTGCGGGCGCTCTGCTCGCGACTCAGAGCGTCGGTGCGCTGCTGCTTCATGTCCCGATGGCGGCGCAAATCGGCGATACGCTGCTCCTCCGCCAGGCGGTCGCGCTCCAACAACTCCTCATACTCCACATTGACATCTAAAGACCGATAGAATGCCTCCTCCCTCCGTCTGCCTTCCAGTGAAAAACCGAACACTTGTTCCGGCGGTGACCGCCTCCAGCGTCGCCTATCGCGGACGGGCGGGGGCATGGCGGACGTGGCGAGAGCGAGGATAAGTGGCGAGCGACGTCGGGCCGGTGGGGGCTTATGAGGATAGGGCGAGTTGGGTGATGGTGCCACCGAAGAAGCCCGAGATAGTAATTGTAGGCGGAAGGTAGGCGAACCAGCGTGTCGCGGGAAATGGGACGGTCATCACGGACATCATAATTCAATGCATAAGCAGGCATGGCTTAGCGCGCCAGCTTGCCGTGGAAAACTAGAAAAACTGAAATTATGACGGTGCCGTCCCGTCCCGTCAGTGGTGTGTCCCGTCCGTGCTGGGTCGCACGCCGGCATGACGGTCAAACGAATGCACTCGAATCATCCAGATGAGGTACTCCCTCCTTGTCAAAAATGATTCCACCACTCATCATCTACCTTGGTTGGTGAGATTTTTGAATTAAGCCCTGCAAACCGGAAAGGAGGTAGTACATGCGTGATCCGCTATTTATGTGTGTAAGATCGAGTAGGTCGTTTTTTGAATTGAGCCTTGCAAATTGGAAAGGAGGTAGTACGTGCGTGATCCGCTATTTATCCGTGTAGGATCGAGTAGGTCGGATAGTGTACGTGTAGGATCGAGTACGTCGGATGGTGTACGTGTACGATCGCATTAGCTGATGAACGTTCGCTAGGAGATAGGGCATTTGCGAACGTTTTTGCTGGCAGTTTCTTCAAATTCGTATGGGATTTTCTTCAGAGCAGCTTGTCAGTTTCTTTAGAGGTAGGCATTTTTATTCAAAAAACTGCCACTTTGGATCTTGCGTCGCAACTAAAACTGCCAGGAGCGCATTAGTAGGCTAGCTAGTGATCAATCAGTAACTTGTAAACACTGAGCGGACAAAAATAAGGAACTGTTAGTAACTTGTAAACACCGAGAACACAGAAATAAGGATCATGATGTGCACAACAGTAAGAGCCGATCCGTTCGAAATGTTCACACGAGACTGACAGGCCTGGCATTGTAATATGTTCACATTAGTAGCCCGAATTCAAAACCAACTAGTACGATTCCCATACATAAGATCAACATGTTAATGCATCTCAATGATTCACAAATCATATACAAATATGTAGCTCCAAAAGAAAAGATCTAGAAAAAAGATCTGCTCTTCCTACTAACATGGATGCTTCTCTTGGCCAACATTCAGTACAGAGTGAAAGACAAATTTGTTTGTGAATTCTACAATTCCTCTTGCAAACGTAACTAGTTTCACCAACAGCTGGAACCATGAGAATGAACCACACATGATGGAGGAACATCCACCGCAATATGATTTGGTCTTCTCTCGATCACACGGCGAGACTATTTTCAGAATACAAACTTTAACTTAGGCAAAATGATGCCCATTCCCATTGTATAATCAGACCAAAGCAATGAAGCACCTAGTGTTGGCCAATAAATAGTACAGTACTACTTTTCTGGACTCGATGAAGTGACTATCCAATCTTTCTGCGTCTATTTTCAAATGGCACTACATGCAGTGACTATACTATTCTCTTGTGCAGTTCAACCAAAATTGAGGTCACTTTGTTTGTTTTCCAAATAGCAACGGGCAGACATCTCTGTCTGCACAAATGTCAAGCAGCTAGTAAACATATACCCCACCTTGTATTTTCGGTTTAAACACGTCTCTTCCGCGTAGCATCTGTCATGTTTTGCACTGACAATTTGATATAGTCAGGTTTTGCCCTGGACAATTTCAAACTGAATTGATTTGCTGGTTCAGAGCAGACATATAGCGCCTATTCTTCATCAGACCAAGGATATCCATGTTCACAGTGATGGAAGAGGTGAAATCGATACAACCGAAATTGAGCATCCAATCATTGAATCCTGTCCTGCACCTCCAATGTAGGTCCACCCTGCCAATAAATTCACATGCAAACCACTAGTATTACTATCTAATGACAATACAAAAAGAGTAGCAAGATAGTAGCAAACCATGTACCTTCGTAATGAACAGCTCATAGTGCCACCAATTGGATATAAAGGTTTGGAAGAAAACATGCTCCTAATATTGAACCATTTGGACTTTTTGTGCAGTTCCACTAAAATCGAGCATCCCTATTTGCATAGATATTGAAAGTGTGATTACTATAAAAGTGGCACTAGTTGAAGCAGACTCACAAATATAAGCATTCCAATTTCTTAATGGGAAAAGGTAGCAAGACTGTTTCTAACCACCTGTTTGAAGGAATAAATATGGCAACAACGGCTGATGTCAGGAAGGCATACATAGTTTTTTCTGAAAATTTGAGCCATTCCTGACCTTTCCTCTTCTTTTAAGCATATTTTGTGCAGTTCAACTAAAATAAAATGCCATCACCGCCTTCATAATTCAGTGACACTGTACAAAAGGAAATGACTTAACATTACATCATGATGTCAGGTATGTAGTTGACAGGCATTAGAGACAAACATACAGACCTCCTCCGGTAACGTAATGAACATTAATTTTAACAAAGGTGTGACTAGCTTTACCGGGATAATTTGAGTGAACTCTACACCCTCTATTCCTTAATATAAGACGTTTTCGCAGTTCAATTTAAAGTACCCAATCGTCTAGTATTTAGAAAAACAGGTAGTAGTTTTCTTGAGCACATATCTGGGAAAGCTTGCCACACTTTATATATGTCATACGCTAATGCTACACCATTCGAATAGTACAAATATACACTAATCCAGTGGCTAGTGCAACAGTAGAGTAGTTATTTTATTACAGGGTACAATACAATGGTTTTACTGAACAGATTTCCATAAGCTCTAGCACTGGAAGATTTCTATAAGAATTAACAATAGAAAATGTAAAGGTAACAAGTTTCAGCATTGGTATACTAGCTGTGGAAGAGCATTAAACTAAATACAAAAGTCTGAAGGTAACTAGCATTATTATCTAATGACAGTATAAAAAAATTGCAAACCATGTACCTTCAAGGTAAATATCATTTCGAACTCGAGGAGACCTAAAAATTGCTATCCCAATCTTGATAATCGATCAAACATAAAAACTTGATCGAACGAATCAAGAGAACAGCCGGAGGAGGAGGTTCCCACTCTTGACCTTTCCTCTTGACACTGTACAAAAAATTGAGTTATCTCGTGAAAGTGAGGTATGTAATCTATAAGCATTAACAGTGCAAAAATCTGAAGGTAGTAACATGATTCATCGTTGGTATACTGGCTGTGCAACATCATTAGAATGCCTTAGCTGAAAAATCTTTAATACATACACAATCAACAGCTAACCCTGAAATAATCCAGTGACATTAAATGGCATTGCTTAAATTTATCAGTGGCATTAGATTGAGTGCAGCATTAGTTAAATGTGGCATCACTTTAGCAGTAGCATTGCTTGACTTGACCGCTGGCGTTATACTAATAGCAAAAAAGTGGCAATAAGAGCATGGGAGGCCCATTCGGACAGTGGGCGCACCAATACAATGTACCTCCATGGACGCATAGAGTGGTGAGGGAGGTATGGTTGCCCAGAGCAACAAATTTCCAGGCAGCATATGTGGATTACGTCCCATTTTTGTTCTCTTTAGCTACTGATTTTCCCCTTTTCAACCTAGATGCGGGTTCGATGCCTAGTCTCTTGGACAATACAGTCTCCCTTCCTTTCCTTATTCAACCCAGACATGGATTAGTCCGCATGAAGTAGGGTTTCCTTTAATAGTCCAAGTTAAGGTTTTCGTCTGCGTGACCAGCAGAGTAGAGGATAGCAAATTGGGAAGATGGTGGAGTGGAAAAAGATCCACATGCAGCGACCTGGCAGATGGGGCAATAGAACAAGGGTATGGTTCGAAAAGAGGTAGCATACCTAAGGGTCGGCGGGAAGTGGCTTCGCTCATGGTCGTCGTCCTCCGCACACACTACGGCAGCGAGCTTGGGGACAGAGGCCATCCCGCTCGGGCGCTAGGTCTGAGAGGACGGCCTTGTCGACAGTGCGTGACCTCGCTCGCCAAGGACGAGTGCGTCAACGCCGCACATCCTTTTCTTCCCCGGCGGATCTTTGACCACCGGTGAGGAGGGATAGAGAGGCCATCTTTTTTAGATCTTGAGAGAGGGTGATAGTGTGGGAAAGTGGGCAGCCCTTAGCAAGAAAGCGCTGAAGCTCCAGCCTATATATCTTTTTATACTACTAGTACTAGAGGTGGAGTAGTGGTAGAGTAGTTTATATTTTCTCTACATACGTTACCAGTTAGTCGTGCTTCAAAACTGAACGGCACGCCATTAAAAAATAAAGGTCGATAACTAATGCGGCACCTCGGGCCAACGCGGCCAGATAGCATTTTGCACGAGAAATGACACACCATGTTTCGTTGACATGTGGTCCCATTCCCACATGTCAGTGAGACGACAGCGAGTCCTTTTGTACAATTTCCGAACGGACGACTACGTACGGCGGGGCGCCTCTTCGCGTACTGTGGCAACAGTCCACCGACTCTTCGCCTTTCCCTCTCGATTTGGAACTGTTGTCGCACGCTCTTCCTCCCTCCTCCATTTTCCTTCACCCTTCCTTCTGCCATTGTTCGATCATCTTCTCCATGGAGGGAACAGGCCGGAAACGACCCCGTTATTCTTGCCCCGATCTGAAAGATGACGTGGTGGAGTAACTCATTGATCGGTGCGATGTCATCACCTCGGCTAGCATGGCAGGTTCGTTCAAGACCATTCTCGACTTAGCTAATAACATCATTACAATGAACCCAAGGGTCCAGGAGCGGTTTGATCTCCCCTATCTTCGTCGCCGTGCCCTGCTGACTGGAGCGCGGACGATGGAGGCCTCGCCTTGTGCAAGTTGGTGCTGCTTGATAATGATACGTGTGATGTTAAGATGCCATCGCTTGAGGGTAAGTCTTGGGCAGGCGTAAATGGAGATTGGGTTGTTTATATTGGGTACAACTGCGAGTGGGAACTTGTGAATGTGTACACTCGTCACCGGGTTCCACTTCGAAAAATCTCAGACAGCCCAGAGGTTGAGCACACCGGTATTCTACGTACGTTCAACTACGATCATGGTGACTGTCGTCTACAGAAGATAGCAATTTGTCGAGTTCCCGACCGCTCTTGGGGTTATTGGAATGCTTGTGTTGTCGCTATCTTCGACAAGCTTGTTGCCGTGCTTCATGGTTCGACTCGATGGATATTGCTCAAAAATCAGTTTCTATACACGGATAAGTACTGTGATGCAATTCAATACGAGGGTCTTGTGTTTGCTGCCACCACTCGTGGCACTATTTTTGCATGGAATCCTTATGCTTTCGGTACATTTGTCTTCCACTGTAATTATAATTGTTTCATCCACATGCATGCGGGTTAGCTAGTTTCTCTTTACTAATTAACCTTCTTGTCTTTCCAAGGTCCTGTGAACATTCCACCACCTATATCTGAAATTTTTTATAATCAAGGGGCAGATGACAATGATGATGATCACGAGCATGGGGACCCATATACTCAATGGCGCTTGGCAACTTATTCCCATGGATCACCTCTTCTTGTCTGTATACAGGGCACTGCTGATGTTACTAAGGAAGCAGGTGTTGTCTCCCATGATCGCACTCTCCGGACCTATTCCAACATCCGTTGCAGGGTATTCGGGATGGATACTACTATGCTACACTACAAAAAAATAAACTTCCGTGATGATACGTGTTTGTCACAGTAGGTCACATTTTCTGTCATGCATGTACATCCATGACAAATTTATGACAGAATCAAGATAGTCATACCTGTGCTGTCATAGAAGTGTTCCATGACATTACCAAAATTATCATCATGGAAGTGTCCACTTCCATGATGATAAATCGCGCGTCACAGAAGTGCTTTCGTCAAGGGTGACTGACACGTGGCATCCACCGTAACGGAACGTCGTTAAGCTATCGGGTCTGGTTTTGGATCTGATAACCTGTTAACAGCCCAGACCAATGGGAGATTTCCACGTGTAAAATTCTGATTGGCCGGAGGAAACACGTGTCAGCTCGTCAGTTGGTCAGATAGGCGCCTATGATATGTCGACACGTGCGACGGCCCACCACTGGCCCATTTAGCTTACAAAGGCCGGCCCGTTTGACTTGGTCAAAAGTTAGCGGGCTGGCCCATGAAAAGCCTATTAACGGTCTCTTCGCAAATAGCCCATTTTACGGCCCGGTAACTCATGGCCCGTTAGGGCCTACCCAAAATCGGCCCAACAACGTCATGTGGGTCGTCGAATATAACACCAGCCCGTTTCACTTTCGGCCCATGTATGGCCCACGACGTCTTTCGGCCCATATGAAGCCTTCGTATCTTTAGGCCCTTTAAAGGCCCACGGTGACTCTAGCCCAGAATGAACAGTAAATTTCTTTGTACCCGTTAACAGCCCATGATTCACATGGGCCGTTTCCAGCCCGTGTTGGCTTTCGGCCTACTGACGGCCCATGCGTTCTTGGGCTCCTTTCCGGCCCTCGGTTACTTCCGGCCCGTTACTGGCCTGTTCCCCTAATGGGCAAAATTCGGCCCGTTGCAAGAGTCGGCCCGTTCCTGGCTTGTTAACCCGTTGCGCCGTTTCCAGCCCATCCTATATTCTGGCCCATTAACGACCCGTTATGCCTATGACAGAATTAAGCCTTTGTTGTCCTCCGGCCTGTTAACGGCCCGTTACCGTGCTGGGCCGATACCAATTATGCCCGTTTATGGCCCATGTAGACCAATTTATCCAACGGCCTGAGGCCCACCGATTCTATGGCCGTATTTGAGGCCCATTTAAAGACGGCTCGTAGGAGGCCCATGGATCCTACGGCCTGTAGCAGGGTCATGGTTACCACAATCCGTATATGGCCCATGGTTGTTGCGGCCACTAGCAAACAAGGGAAAAAGAAGACTATGAAATAAATAAGCCCAAAACTAACGCTAGGCTATTAAGGTGATTGCACAAATTACATCCACTGGGCATCAAAGATCGCCACCAGTGCAAATATAGGGAACAACCTACAGTATAGAAAAATGGCTTGCTATTTTCTTCAGCCGGTGGCTGCATGGTAAGAACAAATTTTGTATCGCAACAAAACAAATTACAACTATAAAACAAAAGGAAGGTTGGCATAAAAGTTAACAGTCTGGCAGATAAATGCACCACTAGAAGTTCAGAAGCTTAGTTCATTTGACCTGACTGTTACGTTTTCATGCTGTATTGTCCGATGGAGAACCATAACCATCGCCTTCATTTCTCCTAGGCTCCTGAACAACATAGCAAATGTCTGATAGTCTGGTTTCAAAACCATGCATATCTTGACGACATCGAACAATGTATGTCCTTGTTTCACAAAGGGTCTCTATTAGGGAACGGACTTGTGTTTGGAGCGCAGATATAACATTGTTTTGAGCTTGCATATCTTGATCATGAGCAAGTTTGGACGAGATTGCCTTAACAACCAACCCAGTATTACGTAGGAATGTGCTTTTGGCACTGTTAGTGGACAGGTACTGACCCACTGCAGCAAGAACTAACATTGCGGTTATAGTTGCCTCGCCACCTTCAGAAGGCGGCGGTTCCACCATTTTTCCATAGCTTGCTGAAAAGTTGAGTTTTTTACATTAGTAGTACCACAACAGAAGATATTAAGGAGGCAGCAAAACCAAACAAAATAGCTTTGGTCTATATACAAAACTTATTCTGGTGAACCCATGTAAAATATTAGTTGTATTTTACTGCAAAGTACATAATAAAACCAGGTTCCAAACATATGACCATGTACCATGGCTAATGTATTGTCTATTTCTTCACATTGTATTAACAGCTAAGGATAAAGAGACAAAGTTTACAATACGGTAAGCATAATATGACATGATTCATATCACAAAACAACTGAGAACAGACAAACAAGCAATTGTAACGTTGTGTGGGCAAGTCCAGCACGGACCTAGATTAAAGGTCAAGATCAAAGGAACATCACTCCTCTCTTTTAAACCTTGTAAGGTGCAATGATACGCTAAGGCAATTGTGTATAAAATTGAAAAGAGTAATAGACATTGGTTGCAAACCATGTAGTTCAAGGCACGAGTCAGAGTAAGTAGTAGTTAAAAGGCATGAGGATTAAGGACTTACAACAGCGGCTTTGACTGGTGTAGCCATGCCCTTCGTCTTGCTGGTGTGACAGTCCTTGAAGATTTCCACAACATTTGGTTCAGGTACTTTTTGGTCCTTGCGGGCTTTCCTCTGCATTTCGAACAAGTCAATATAGATCTGATAATATGGTATAGCGCAAAGAGTGAAACGGCAGCTAATTACAAGAGCCTCGCAGTGTGCAATATAGCTACGAGATCCTGTCGTCTGTTGGAATTTCACTTTCGTATGGTTGGCCTTGTTCTTTGAACAGTTCACCTACAAGAAGATAGATTTGTGACGCACATGCGTAAATAGGACTTCAACATGTGATCTGATCACACATATATAATGTACCTAATACTTCGGATCGGACCAGTGTTTAACGAGGCCTCTCCAGTCTTCATCCGATATATTTTCCACTAGAGATGTTTGGGCAAGTTCACTGTTAGCCTTGCCTTCAAAGTGAGTTTTCCTCAAGTTATACTGATACTGTTGCAGAGCAGACTTGAAAACATGGGTGCAAGCTTGTCTGGTTGCATCATCTTGGCTATCCAACTTGAACCTCATCTGTTGAAAATTATGGGAGTCTCATTATCAGCAACCTACAAAGTATTGGACAGAGCAAGACGATATTACTAGTTTCCATACATAACCATACGTACAGATAAATGGTCGAGGAAGGTGTTGAACTGGGTTTCGTCTTTGTCATTCCTGTACTGAATCCATGTTGGGAGGATACGTACATGACACCTAACAGCAACCGCTGCCTCTGATACTAACTTGGCTGACTCTGTATTATCACGTGGCCTTTTTAAACCTACCTCAAAACGGATCTCCATTCTTCCTCCTCTAGATTTAGTTAACCTATCGAGCATTATCCCTGATGTTTGTTTCCTCTTGCGCCTAGGTGCTAGTCCAACAACAAACATAAGAAGTGTTAGTGTACATCAAACTGTGAGACTACATATAAAGAAGCATGCAACTGTAACTTGACTCCAGCAACTACCTTCTTGCTGTTGAAGCTCACAAAGTTCATCTGATCTTGCCAACTCATCTTGTGTCAAGAGTGCTTCAGAAGTAGTGTCAGGTGGCAAGGGAGCTTGGGAACGTGCTGCTAGCTGAGTTGACCAACGAGTAAATCGTGCAGTTGGTGGTACTGTGGAAGGTGTTGCAACAACTACGGTTGTCTCTGCTTGTTTGGTGGCAGCTATTTGTTTCTGTTTGGCTTGTTCTGCAGCTCGTGTATCACGGGATACCCTGTCGGTACAATTTTCCGCTGGACTTTGACCTTCTATTGCACCATCAGTACCAGCAGAATCTACAGGATTCTTCCACTTCCCTTTCCCTGACGTTCTGTGTTGCTTCCTCTTTCTTTGTGCCATGTTAAGTCAAGCCGACAAGAAAAACGAATAACAAGTTAGTTCTTCAGAACAAATTGATGCGTGATACAGATGAACTGAACTTTGATGTTAGACAACCACATGATAGGAGGATGTAATATGTACGAAAAATAGGACGGCATGAGATAACCAGAACTATGATGTGTAAACTAAGCAGAAGACATTTCACTGAATTAGAAGCAATGCAATGGAAGGTAGACACCATATGAAAGATGCTACAAATATCGCTCTGCCAAGTTAACAGTGTCTCATCATAAATGCCATTTAAACAAATGAGAAGCAGTACAAGAAATAAATCATATGCAAGATGCAAACATCATCGCACTACCAAGTTAAAGTTCTCTCGTCATTAGTGCCATTGCATATTCACAACATTGCATATTCATAGCTTCTGATGTGTAAACTAAGGAGAAGGAATTTCAACAAATTAGAAGCAATGAAAGCTAGACACCATATGAAAGATGCAACGAATATCACTCTACCAAGTTAAAATTGTCTCGTCATAAGTGCCATTTCAACAAATTAGAAGTAGTACAAGCTAGAAAAGAATGTGAGATGTAACCTATATCACACTCCCAAGTCAAACGTGTCTTATGATGAGTGATTGTTGCAGGTTACACAATAGTAGTACTTTGATGTAAGAACATGGTGTGATAGACAGATATTGTATGTTCTAGAAACAGGAACGCGTGTCTTATTTACAAGTATAATGTGTAAAGAAAGCAGATGAAATTCAACAAAATTAGAAGTAATACAATAGACATCATACATAACATGCAACCACATATAACAGTGCCAAGTTAGAGGGAGCACCTGTGATGGTGCACTAGGGGAGACGTGCTCATCATTGATGTCTACTACGCAACCTTCTTCTTGTAGACGTTGTTGGGCCTCCAAGTGCAGAGGTTTGTAGGACAGTAGCAAATTTCCCTCAAGTGGATGACCTAAGGTTTATCAATCTGTGGGAGGCGTAGGATGAAGATGGTCTCTCTCAAACAACCCTGCAACCAAACAACAAAGAGTCTCTTGTGTCCCCAACACACCCAATACAATGGTAAATTGTATAGGTGCACTAGTTCGGCGAAGAGATGGTGATACAAGTGCAATATGGATGGTAGATATAGGTTTTTGTAATCTGAAATTATAAAAACAGCAAGGTAACAAGCGATAAAAGTGAGCGTAAACGGTATTGCAATGCTAGGAAACAAGGCCTAGGGTTCATACTTTCACTAGTGCAAGTTCTCTCAACAATAATAACATAATTGGATCATATAACTATCCCTCAACATGCAACAAAGAGCCACTCCAAAGTCACTAATAGCGGAGAACAAACGAAGAGATTATTGTAGGGTACGAAACCACCTCAAAGTTATCCTTTCTAATCGATCTATTCAAGAGTCCGTAGTAAAATAACACGAAGCTATTCTTTCCGTTCAATCTATCATAGAGTTCATACTAGAATAACACCTTAAGACACATATCAACCAAAACCCTAATGTCACCTAGATACTCCAATGTCACCACAAGTATCCGTGGGTATGACTATACGATGTGCATCACACAATCTCAGATTCATCTATTCAAACCAACACAAAGTACTTCAAAGAGTGCCCCAAAGTTTCTACCAGAGAGTCAAGATGAAAACGTGTGCCAACCCCTATGCATAAGTTCACGAGGTCACGGAACCCGCAAGTTGATCACCAAAACATACATCAAGTAGATCACGTGATATCCCATTGTCACCACAGATAAGCACATGCAAGACATACATCAAGTGTTCTCAAATCCTTAAAGACTCAATTCGATAAGATAACTTCAAAGGGAAAACTCAATCCATTACAAGAGAGTAGAGGGGGAGAAACATCATAAGATCCAACTATAATAGCAAAGCTCGCGATACATCAAGATCGTGCCAACTCAAGAACACGAGAGAGACAGAGAGAGATCAAACACATAGCTACTGGTACATACCCTCAGCCCCGAGGGTAAACTACTCCCTCCTCATCATGGAGAGCGCCGGGATGATGAAGATGGCCACCAGTGAGGGATCCCCCTCCGGCAGGGTGCCGGGACAGGGTCCCGATTGGTTTTTGATGGCTACAGAGGCTTGCGGCGGCGGAACTCCCGATCTATTCTGTTCCCCGATGTTTTTAGGGTATATGGATATATATAGGCGAAAGAAGTCGGTCAGGGGAGCCACGAGGGGTCGACGAGGGTGGGGGGCGCGCCTAGGGGGATAGGGTGCGCCTCCCTGCCTCGTGGCATCCTCGAAGCTTCCCTGACGTCTACTCCAAGTCTCCTAGATTGCTTCCGTTCCAAAAATAACTCTCCCGAAGGTTTCATTCCGTATGGACTCCGTTTGATATTCCTTTTCTTCGAAACACTGAAATAGGCAAGAAAACAACAATTTGGGTTGGGCCTCCGGTTAATAGGTTAGTCCCAAAAATAATATAAAAGTGTTTAATAAAGCCCATAAACATCCAAAACAGATAATATAATAGCATGAATACTTCATAAATTATAGATACGTTGGAGACGTATCAGCATCCCCAAGCTTAATTCATGCTCGTCCTCGAGTAGGTAAATGATAAAAGAAATAATTTATGAAGTGTGAATGCTAGCAGGTGCACAAGTTTGATCAATGATAATTTCAATCACCTTTTCTAGCATCATTATATATCATAACAGTAGCTCATCTCATAAAGCTTCTCATGATCAAGTAACAAGCTATTCACATGTTAAAGTATAGATCATAAACCTTCTTGAAAACTAACAAACCGTGTTATTAGTCATCAAACAATTACAATTCATCTTATTTTCAGGAAGAGTCTATGTCAGAGCTTTGATTTAGCAAACTCCACATACTCAACTATCATTTAGTCTTTCACAATTGCTAACACTCACGCGATATTTATGGGTTCAAAGTTTTAGTTAGACACAGAGAAAGATAGGGGCTTATAGATTCGCCTCCTAACCTTTTACCTCAAGGGTAATGTCAACAATAATAGCTCATGATGCCTTACATCCAATTGGATATATATATCAGAATCTTTCCAACACAATGTGCTTGCCAAAGGATAAAATGTAAAAAGGAAAGGTGAAGATCACCATGACTCTTGCATAAGGTAAAAGACAAGAATAAAAGATAGGCCCTTCTCAGAGGGAAGTAGAGGTTGCCATGCGCTTTTATAGTTGGATGCACAAAATCTTAATGCAAGGGAACGTCACTTTATATTGCCACTTGTGATAGGGACCTTTATTATGTAGTCCGTCGCTTTTATTGCTTCCATATCACAAGATCGTATAAAGCTTATTTTCTCCACACTAAAAGATCATACATATTTAGAGAGCAATTTTTATTGCATGCACCGATGACAACTTACTTGAAGGATCTTACTCAATCCATAGGTAGGTATGGTGGACTCTCATGGCAATACTGGTTTAAGGGATGTTTGGAAGCACAAGTAGTATCTCTACTTGGTGCAAAGAATTTGGCTAGCATGAGGGGGAAAGGCAAGCTCAACGTGTTGGGCGATCCATGACAATATACTTTATTTCGGATATAAGAAAACATAACCCATTACGTTGTCTTCCTTGTCCAACATCAACCTTTTAGCATGTCATATTTTAATGAGTGCTCACAATTACAAAAGATGTCCAAGATAGTATATTTATATGTGAAATCTATCTTCCTTCAATATTCTTTCATGAATTGTTCAAGTGACCAATACAATGTTTGCTAACCTTCAATAAATTTACCACCTCTACTTCTTATATGTAAAGTCATTATTCCCATGGGATAAGCATATGAAACATATATAATTTCAGATTTATGACATTCAAATCATTCAACCATTTACTCATAGGATATAAGTGAAGCACACGAGTAAATGACAAACTACTCCAAAAAGATATAAGTGAAGATCAATGAGTAGTTAAATAATTATGTAGCTATGTGAAGACTCTCTCTCATTTTAAGAATTTCAGATCTTGATACTTTATTCTAACATCAAGCAAAACAAAATAAAATGACATGACGCTCCAAGCAAAACACATATCATGTGGTGAATAAAAATATAGCTCCAAGTAAAGTTACCGATGAACGAAGACGAAAGAGGGGATGCCATCCGGGGCATCCCCAAGCTTAGGCTTTTGGTTGTCCTTGAATATTACCTTGGGGTGCCTTGGGCATCCCCAAGGTTAGGCTCTTGCCACTCCTTATTCCATAGTCCATCGAATCTTTACCCAAAACTTGAAAACTTCACAACACAAAACTCAACAGAAAACTCGTAAGCTCCGTTAGTATAAGAAAATAAATCACCACTTAGGTACTGTTGTGAACTCATTCTAAATTCATACTGGTGTTAAACCTACTGTATTCCAACTTCTCTATGGTTCATAACCTCCGATACTAGCAATAGATTCATCAAAATAAGCAAACAACACAATGAAAACAGAATCTGTCAAAAAACAGAACAGTCTGTAGTAATCTGCATCAAACGCAAACTTCGGGAACTCAGAAAAATCTTCCAAAATAGGAAGACCTAGATAATTTGATTATTGATCTACTGCAATTGGAATCATTATTTTATCACTTTCTGGTGATTTTTAACAATTGTTTTTGTGAGAAGAAAGTTTCTGTCTTTTTTAGCAAGATCAAATAATTATCATCCAAGAAGATCCTATAGGTTTTACTTGGCACAAACACTAATTAAAACATAAAACCACATCTAACCAGAGGCTAAATGAATTATTTAGTACTAAACAGGAGCAAAAGCAAAGGACAAAAGTAAAATTGGTTTGCCTCCCAACAAGCACTATCATTTAACACCCCTAGTTAGGCATGATGATTTCAATGATGCTCATATAAAAGATAAGAATTGAAACATAAAGAGAGCATCATGAAACACATGGAAAGCACATTTAAGTCTAACCCACTTCCTATGCATAGGGATTTTGTGAGCAAACAACTTATGGGAACAATAATCAACTAGCATAGGAAGGCAAAACAAGCACAACTTCAAGAGTTTCAACACATAGCGAGGAAACTTGATATTATTGCAATATGTAGAAGCATATGATCCTCTCTCATAATAATTTTCAGTAGCATCATGAATGAATTCAACTATATAACTATCACATAAAGCATTCTTTTCATGATTCATAAGCATAGAAAATTTACTACTCTCCACATAAGCAAAATTCTTCTCATTTGGAATAGTGGGAGCAAATTCAACAAAATAACTATCATGGGATTGAAAATTGAAATCAAGATGACAAGTTTCATTGTTATCATTATTCTCTATAGCATACTTGTCATCACAATAATCATCATAGATAGGAGGCATTCTTTCATCATAGTAAATTTGCTCATCAAAACTTGGGGGACAAAAAATATCATCTTCGTCAAACATAGCATCCCCAAGCTTGTGGCTTTGCATATCATTAGCATCATGGGTATTCAAAGAGTTCATACTAACAACATTGCAATCATGCTCATCATTCACATATTTTATTCCAAGCATTCTATGTAATTCTTCTGCTAGTACTTGAGCACAATTTTCCTTCCCATCATTTTCACGAAAGACATTAAAAAGATGAAGCATATGAGGCAACCTTAATTCCATTTTTTGTAGTTTTCTTTTATAAACTAAACTAGTGATAAAACAAGAAACTAAAAGATTCGATTGCAAGATCTAAAGATATACCTTCAAGCACTCACCTCCCCGGCAACGGCGCCAGAAAAGAGCTTGATGTCTACTACGCAACCTTCTTCTTGTAGACGTTGTTGGGCCTCCAAGTGCAGAGGTTTGTAGGACAGTAGCAAATTTCCCTCAAGTGGATGACCTAAGGTTTATCAATCCGTGGGAGGCGTAGGATGAAGATGGTCTCTCTCAAACAACCCTGCAGCCAAATAACAAAGAGTCTCTTTTTTCCCCAACACACCCAATACAATGGTAAATGGTATAGGTGCACTAGTTCGGTGAAGAGATGGTGATACAAGTGCAATATGGATGGTAGATATAGGTTTTTGTAATCTGAAATTATAAAAACAGCAAGGTAACAAGCGATAAAAGTGAGCTTAAACGGTATTGCAATGCTAGGAAACAAGGCCTAGGGTTCATACTTTCATTAGTGCAAGTTCTCTCAACAATAATAACATAATTGGATCATATAACTATCCCTCAACATGCAACAAAGAGTCACTCCAAAGTCACTAATAGCGGAGAACAAACGAAGAGATTATTGTAGGGTACGAAACCACCTCAAAGTTATCCTTTCTGATCGATCTATTCAAGAGTCTGTAGTAAAATAACATGAAGATATTCTTCCCGTTCAATCTATCATAGAGTTCGTACTAGAATAACACCTTAAGACACATATCAACCAAAACCCTAATGTCACCTAGATACTCCAATGTCACCACAAGTATCCGTGGGTATGATTATACGATATGCATCACACAATCTCAGATTCATCTATTCAAACCAACAAAGTACTTCAAAGAGTGCCCCAAAGTTTCTACCGGAGAGTCAAGACGAAAACGTGTGCCAACCCCTATGCATAAGTTCACGAGGTCACAGAACCCGCAAGTTGATCAGCAAAACATACATCAAGTAGATTGATACGTCTCCGTCGTATCTACTTTTCCAAACACTTTTGCCCTTGTTTTGGACTCTAACTTGCATGATTTGAATGGAACTAACCCGGACTGACACAGTTTTCAGCAGAATTGCCATGGTGTTATCTTTGTGCAGAAACAAAAGTTCTCAGAATGACCTGAAACTTCACGGAGATTATTTTTGGAAATAATAAAAAATGTTGGCGAAAGAATCAAGGCCAGGGGGCCCACACCCATTCCACGAGGGTGGGGGGCGCCCCCCCTGCCTCGTGGGCCCCCTGGAGCTCCACCGACCTCAACTCCAACTCCATATATTCGTGTTCGGGGAGAAAAAAATCAGAGAGAAAGATTCATTGCGTTTTACGATACGGAGCCGCCGCCAAGTCCTAAACTCTCTTGGGAGGGCTGATCTGGAGTCCGTTCGAGGCTCCGGAGAGGGGAATCCGTCGCCATCGTCATCATCAACCATCCTCCATCACCAATTTCATGATGCTCACCGCCGTGCGTGAGTAATTCCATCGTAGGCTTGCTGGACGGTGATGGGTTGGATGAGATTTATCATGTAATCGAGTTAGTTTTGTTAGTATTTGATCCCTAGTATCCACTATGTTCTGAGATTGATGTTGCTATGACTTTGCTATGCTTAATGCTTGTCACTAGGGCCCGAGTGCCATGATTTCAGATCTGAACCTATTATGTTTTCATGAATATATGTGAGTTCTTGATCCTATCTTGCAAGTCTATAGTCACCTACTATGTGTTATGATCCGGCAACCCCGAAGTGACAATAATCGGGACCACTCCCGGTGATGACCATAGTTTGAGGAGTTCATGTATTCACTATGTGTTAATGCTTTGGTCTGGTACTCTATTGTAAGGAGGCCTTAATATCCCTTAGTTTCCGCTAGGACCCCGCTGCCACGGGAGGGTAGGACAAAAGATGTCATGCAAGTTCTTTTCCATAAGCACGTATGACTATATTCGGAATACATGCCTACATTACATTGATGAATTGGAGCTAGTTCTGTGTCACCCTATGTTATGATTGTTACATGATGAACCGCGTCCGACATAATTCTCCATCACCAATCCAATGCCTACGAGCTTTTCACATATTGTGCTTCGCTTATTTACTTTTCCGTTGCTACCGTTACAATCACTACAAAACCCAAAAATATTACTTTTGCTACCATTACCGTTACTTCCATACTACTTTGCTACTAAATACTTTGCTGCAGATACTAAGTTATCCAGGTGTGGTTGAATTGACAACTCAACTGCTAATACTTGAAAATATTCTTTGGCTCCCCTTGTGTCGAATCAATAAATTTGGGTTGAATATTCTACCCTCGAAAACTGTTGTGATCCCCTATACTTGTGGGTTATCATAGATCACGTGATATCCTATTGTCACCACAGATAAGCACATGCAAGACATACATCAAGTGTTCTCAAATCCTTAAAGACTCAATCCGATAAGATAACTTCAAAGGGAAAACTCAATCCATTACAAGAGAGTACAGGGGGAGAAACATCATAAGATCTAACTATAATAGCAAAGCTCGCGATACATCAAGATCGTGCCAACTCAAGAACATGAGAGAGAGAGAGATCAAACACATAGCTACTGGTACATACCCTCAGCCCCGAGGGTGAACTACTCCCTCCTCGTCATGGAGAGCGCCAGGATGATGAAGATGGCCACCGGTGAGGGATCCCCCCTCCGGCAGGGTGCCGGAACAGGGTGCCGATTGGTTTTTGGTGGCTACAGAGGCTTGCGGCGGCGGAACTCCCGATCTATTCTGTTCCCCGATGTTGTTAGGGTATATGGATATATATAGGAGAAAGAAGTCGGTCAGGGGAGCCACGAGGGGCCCACGAGGGTGGGGGCACGCCCAGGGGGGTAGGGCGCGCCTCCCTGCCTCGTGGCTTCCTCGAAGCTTCCCTGACGTCTACTCCAAGTGTCCTGGATTGCTTCCGTTCCAAAAATAACTCTCCCGAAGGTTTTATTCCGTTTGGACTCCGTTTGATATTCCTTTTCTTCGAAACACTGAAATAGTCAAGAAAACAGCAATTTGGGCTGGGCCTCCGGTTAATAGGTTAGTCCCAAAAATAATATAAAAGTGTTTAATAAAGCCCATAAACATCCAAAACATATAATATAATAGCATGAATACTTCATAAATTGTAGATACGTTGGAGACGTATGAATCATCAACACAGCTACGTTGAGTGTCTATGCATGTGTTGTCTTGGAATCATCTTGGGGGGGGGGGGGTGGAGGTGTAGAATCTGTAGAGGCCCTCAGTTTGGAAGGAGCACCATCATCCGCTACCTTGCTAACTTCCTTCCGCTTTATTGATTTTAAATTGTCAAGTAAAACCAACAAGAAAAAGCAATAAAATTCACTCTTCAGAACTCATTCGTGCATGATACTGACAATCACTACTTTGATGTAAGGCAAACACATGATTCCAGGATGGAATAATACGAAAAACAGGACGGCATGGCATATTCACAACTATTTGTGTAAACTAAGGAGAAACCATTTCAACAAATAAGAAGCAATGCAAGCTAGACACCACATAAAAGATGCAACCAATATGACTCTGCCAAGTTAAAAGCGTCCCATCATAAATGGCATTTCAACAAATTAGAAGCAGCGCATGCTATAAATCATATGAAAGATGCAACTAATATCACACTTCATATACTAAAGGTGTCTCGTCATATCAATTTATGCGGGATACAAAAAAACAATAGTTTTATGTAAGGACATGCTTAATAGAAAGATGTACTATGTACTAAAAATAGGAAGGTATGTCACAATAACAGGTATAATGTATAAACTAAGCAGAATAGCACATGCAATTTAACCAGATTGGAAGAATTACAATCTAGACACCATATGCAACATGCAACCACATGTCATGTTGCCAAGTTAGAGCAAGCACCTGCGATGCTAGTGTAGGGGAAATGCGATAATCAACTATAGAGCTACGTTCACTATCTTCATCTAGCCTTGCTGTTTCTTGAGAATCATGTGGGGAGGCTGACGTTGCAATCTTGAAATGACGATCGTTTCTCACAGTAGTCCACTTGCCTGACTGCCTCATCATAAGTGATTGATGAGGGATACACAAGAACATTAGTTTGATGTAAGAACATGGTTAATAGACAGATGTACTAGTATGTACCAAAAACAGGAAGGCATGTCATATTCGAAGGTATAGTGTGTAAGCTAAGTAGATGCAATTTAACCAAATTGGAAGCAATACAAGCTAGACATCCGGCTGGAGTGGTGAGAATGATCATCTAGGACATGAGAGCCTGGTGGGAGGCGGGCCGCTTCACCACCATCGTGGCTTTTTAGTTGGCTTCCAGGTGATGCATGTCTATGCTGGGCTTGTCACTGGCTCATCCGGTGCCCTGACTAGCTATTTGTCTTCTGGTGCTCCCGGGATGGTGGTTCATGTAAAAATATCTTTCCTTATCTTGATAAAGACCGACTTCGGCCTTTCGAATACAAGCTAGACACCATATGCAACATGCAACCACATATGACACTGTGAAGTTAAAGCAAGCACCTGGGATGGAGGTTCACGGCGAGCGAGATCATCAACCGCAGAGCTACGTTCCCCGTCTCCATCTGCTGACACTACACCCTTTAAAGTCTTGAAACGTGTCTGGCCTAGCCGCATACCACGCCGGAGCAACTTCTCTCTACTCTTTTCTGCTTCTGTCAAGGCAGGGTCTGAAATACCCTTGCATAAAAACACAACAGTGAGAGTATGGGTGAAGTGTGTGTAGAACTAGTGCACTGTAAAAATAGCAGATAGCAGGTGGCTGAAAATAAATGACAGGAGACATATGATAGATCCACAACATTGCATGGCAAACAAAATTAGATTCTACTCCGTATGATTTTGTAATATATGAGCACAGGAAATGCAGGTACTCCTCCGGCACACCACAACATGTGGTCCTATCAAGATAACAGTCGACTGAAAATAAATAGATCAGTCAATTTTTTTATGAACCGTCCGATCTATAAGGAACGGGCAGATGGCCTCCATCTACCTCCCGCCACTCACTGTTGACGATCTTTCTCGAACCGCCAGTGACCACCGGCCTAGACCCCTGCCTCCATCGCGCTACCCTCCCCTCGTCCTCACACCACCGCCGTGCTTGGCAGCGCCCCCAGGCCATCCCTTTAATCTCGGCCGACCTCCAGATCGGGCGCCAGCAGCTCTAGGCCCCACACGCCCCTAAGATAAACACCGAGGCGCTGCTTCCCCGGCGTAATAGGCGGACTAGCGCCTGTCACGCCGGGGAATGCTTCTGTTAATTGGGAATCAACTGACCAGGAATTGAAATCCATGGGGGCGACAGACCTCTAGCTAAGGTGAAATAGTATATGAGGAGAAACCTTGTGCATCGCGAGTAACTAGGAACATCTAGTATCAAGAAGAAGCGGTCAACTAGTGTCTTCTGTGGGATGAATACCGTGCAAGCAGACACGTAAGATTTGCAGGAATAAGGGAAGAGGAGTACCATTTTCGGTTGCCGGTGTGGTCGCCTCCACATGTCGCGCCGATCTTCTTCTTTTTTTCCGAGGAAAGCGATGTTTTGGAGGAGGGTGCAGGCTTGGATGAACCCATGGCCAAATTGTTGACTGTGTTGCCGTGGCCGTATGTCAGTGGAGGGGAAGCAGATCCGAGGTGGCTAAGGACGGCATAGAAGGAACAACTCCGGTGCGGTGGACGGTGGCGAAGTTGGAGTGGCAGCGGTGAGGCGCAGGATGGCATGGTTGAACTGGCTCGGGTACGGACGGCTCAGCCCTCGGCTTCAACTACTAGCTGTGGAGGGTGTTGCGGTTGAGGTTACGGTGGACGATGACGTCGGGGTATCGGCTCCGGCGTGATGGAGGAGGGCGGCGGTTGATGGGTGGGATGGGGTGGCGGACGGAGGACGGAGGACGCCGGGGTTTCGCGGCTGGTGGAGAGGTAGTTTTGGCGCCCACGGAGTATGAATGGGGAATCTGACGAGGGGGCGGGGGGCGCTAAGGGAGAACCATGTTTCGGTCTGGGACGCGCTTGTTTTTGGCTTTTTGAACAGATGGGACGTGCTTGTTTGAAATATAGGGAAAGTACAAACTTTACCCCCCTGTTAAATATCAGACCTACTGCGGGTCGGGGTAGGATGGTAATCCCAGGTGTCCCAAATAGTGGGCGGGAGCGATTTCGGCCGCGCGCATGTGTGCTTAGGCGGCCATTGTGTATGAATGTTTTTCGGAGGCGGTTGCATGGCGTCTAGATGAAGCTACAAACCTACCCCGGTTTAGACCTTTGGACGTCGGGCCGATAGGTTTCACGGGTCGGAGTTAGAAAAGTAATTTCCTTCTACTACCAAACATTGGTCTCACGCGGTTTCGAGCGAGTAGATGCTCTTTTGGCGCTTCGTTCGAAATTTTAAACAGAAGCATTCACATTTAGAGTACTCTTGAACTTTGAGGATTGACCTAAATAGAGAACGTTAAATTTGACCTTGTATGTTTGAAAACCTCATTAAATTATCCCCTTCTTTTTGAAATTTTGACACTTGGAAATCCTATAACTACGATTATTTTGGAATGGACGAGCTAAATTTGAATCTATTTTGTATACGACTATATATGATATTATGTACAAAACCAGAGCAAAGATTGGTGCCCCCATAACTTAGGTATGATTTACAAATGCCATGATATCGAATTCATATAATTGAATGGACTTCATGTTGCATTCAATTTTTTTAAACCACCTTAAGTTGAATTCAAATGTATGCTAGTTCATAGCTAGCTATTTATAATGTTCATTGTGTAACTTTCGTATGTATAATGTGCTTTACACACACAACATGAACTATACTAACGTTTATATTCGATTGCTAAAGCGATGCATTGTCTGGAGTTCAAAATACTAATTATGTGGATCAATTATGTCGAATAATAACATAGACATGCTCAAATTCAATAGAATCTAGATGTCTGATAGATCAATGACCGTTCCTTACGCGAATTGCAAATATCATGATCCCATCCTAATATTTGGATACAATTTATATCTTTAGTCAATGTGTACATCAGTCTTTTACGTGTAGTTTCACTCTCCATCGGTGGTCTCTCACACATGCTCACACACTCTCTCCCGAGGTGTCTTTCTCGCAGACATGCTCTCAATATAACCCTCCTTCCCTCTCGTAACCATTTACGACTGTTTTCACTAACCTTTATCACAAGCACTCTTCCTCTCACAAGCATAGACACGCTGAGGGTGTCCTGGACTAAGGGGTCCTCGGGCGTCCGGCTTGTTGGACATGGGCCGGACTAATGGGCTGTGAAGATACAAGAACGAAGACTTTCTCCCGTGTCTGGATAGGACTCTCCTTGGCGTGGAAGGCAAGCTTGGCGATCGCATATGAAGATTCCTTTCTCTGTAACCGACTTTGTACAACCCCAGTCCCCTCCGGTGTCTATATAAACCGAAGGGCTTAGTCCGGAAAGGGACATAGTCATACAGGCTAGACTTCTAGGGTTTTAGCCATTACGATCTGGTGGTAGATCAACTCTTGTAATACTCATATTCATCAAGATCAATCAAGCAGGAAGTAGGGTATTACCTCCATAGAGAGGGCCCGAACCTGGGTAAACATTGTGTCCCCCGTCTCCTGTTACCATCGACCTTAGACACGTAGTTCAAGACCCCCTACCCGAGATCCGCCGGTTTTGACATCGACAGTGGTGCTTTCATTGAGAGTTCCACCGAGTCGTCCCCAAAAGGTTCGATGGCTCCTTCAATCGTCCACAACGATGCTGTCCAAGGGGAAACCTTCCTCCCCGAACAGATCTTCGTGTTCGGCGGTTTCGCACTGCGGGCCAACTCGCTTGGCCATCTGGAGCAGATCGACAGCTACGCTCCTGGCCATCAGGTCAGATTTGGGAGCTTGAACTATGTCGCTGACATCCGTAGAGACTTGATCTTTCGACGGATTCGAGACCATGGCAGCCGCTCCCTATCCCTACGATGAACATGATTTAAATCTGTCATCAAACCATACTCAGGAAATTGCACCTGTAACCGCTCCGGCCTTAGATCCAGAGCAGACCGCACCATCCGAGGATGGGAAGCTCAACCCGCTACGGAGGCCACAGATTCCACGGTGTTGGAGCCGCACACAGACTTAACCTCATGTGATATCTGTGTCAACGGAACTCCAGACTCGTCTCCGGCTATAAGTTCTGAACCATGTGCGTCCGCGGATGCTGAGCTTGATCAGTTACCGATCTTCGAATTTAGCGCCACAGATATCTTCCGCACTCGCCCTTAAGAAATGTGTTAAACTCATTAAGAAATATGTCCTTAGTGGGGGACTCATAGCCGAATTATATCCGGTTTGAACTGGAGGCTGACGACGGGGAATTTCGCTTCCCACCCGCCACCCACTACATAGCCACTGTCGAGGATTTAACCGACATGCTCGATTACGGCTCCGAAGACATTGACGGCATGGACGACGATGTAGATGAGGAGCATGGCCAAAACACGCCGTTTACCGGACGCTGGACGGCCACTTCGTCGTACAACGTATACATGGTGGATACACCCAAAGAGAATAGCGGCGAGGACAAGGAAAAGCCAGTCCAGGACGAGCCTCCCAAGATACAACCAAAGCACCGGCGTCAGCGGTGCCGCTCTAAATCCCACCGCAGCAAGGACAACAACACCGGCGCAGGAGAGGATCACACTCCGGACGGTGCCGAAGACAGAGAAGATCCCGACGAACAGGACGACCGGGAAGACGTACACGTTAGCCCTGAGGAACATGCCATACACGAAGACTCGGAGGATAGTAACTATCTTCCGCTCTCCGAGGATGAGGAGAGGCTTGGCAATGAGGATTTCATCGTGCCTGAGGAACCCCTCGAACAGGAGCGCTTTAAACGCCGGCTAATAGCCACTACAAGGAGCCTAAAAAAGAAGCAGCAGCAACTTCAAGCTGACCAAGATCTGCTCAATGATAGATGGACCAAAGTCCTAGCAGCCGAGGAATACGGCCTTAGTGGCCCAGCTAATAACTATCCGAAGCGCAAATTGCTACCTCAGTTCGGTGATAAGGTGCCGGTGCCCATACCATCATCACACACCGCGGCTAATCAACCACAACGCGGTCACGGCAACTCAAGACGAACACCAGCCCGCCCCACCTCACCATAAAGGCAGAGGTAAAACAGCTCAGGGTTATACATATGACCTCCGGCAGGGCCTGGACAGCAGAGCAAGACATACTAGATCGATCTACGAATCACGAGGACGTGCCCCGACGCACGTCGACGACCATCTACTCTGTCGCGACAAGCCTAGACACGCCCGGGCCGGAAACCACAGATGGACTCCATCAGAGCTACGTCGCAGTGTGGCCCAATATAGAGGCGCCGCACATCCTCTTTGCTTCACAGACGAGGTAATGGAGCACGAATTCCCAGATGGGTTTAAACCCATGAATATTGAATCATACGGCGGAACAAATGATCCCGCGGTATGGATCGAGGATTTCCTCCTCCATATCCACATGGCCCGCGAAGATGACCTTCACGCCATCAAATACCTGCCATTAAAACTCAAAGGTCCAGCTCGGTACTGGTTAAACAGTCTGCCGGAAAACTCTATTGGCAGCTGGGAGGACTTGGAAGATGCCTTCCGCGATAACTTCCAAGGTACGTATGTCCGGCCACCAAATGCCGATGACTTAAGTCACATTGTCCAGTAGCCCGGAGAGTCGGCCAGGGAGCTCTGGACTAGGTTCTTAGTTAAAAAGAACCAAATCGTCGACTGTCCGGACGCGGAAGCCCTAGCGGCCTTCAAACACAGTGTCCGGGACGAGTGGCTTGCCCGCCACCTCGGTCAAGAAAAACCAAAATCCATGTCAGCCCTTACCGCCCTGATGACCCGCTTTTGCGTGGGAGAAGATAGCTGGCTCGCTCGTAGAAGCAATAGCACTGGCGATCCGGGCACTTCCGAAGTCCGAGACGGCAACGGCAATCCACGGCGCAGCAGGCACGAACGTCGCAATGATAACAACAAAGCGCGCGACACATCGGTCAATGCTGGATTCAGCGGTCCCAAACCCTGTCAGCGGAAAAAGCCATTCAAGGCAAACAGATACAGACCGTCCAATTTAGACAAGATATTGGACCGGCCCTGCCAGATTCATGGCCACCCTGTTAAGCCAGCTAATCATACCAATAGAAGCTATTGGGTCCTCAAGCAGGCCGGCAAGCTCAACGCCGAACACAAAGGGAGGAGGCCGCCCGGTGATAGCGACGACGAGGAGACTCACCAACCAAATATCGGGGGCCAGAAGCAATTTCCCCCCGAGGTAAAAATAGTGAACATGGTATATGTGACACACAACGCTACAAGGGAGCAGGAGAAGCACCCCCTCCGGTCCGAAGATCATACTACGGCGACCCCAGCCGAAGAACAAGGCGGTCTTATCAAATCGCATACCTTGTCGGCCCTTAAGCCACCGGTCTCCAATCAACAGGATCGACCAATTCCGGAGCGGAACTAGCAGTTCGGCTTCCGCCGCCCACCTCTTATACCTGCGAAATCCGTACCGCGCATACATAACTATGCACTCAAAATACCTTGGGCATCGGCGGAAGCACAATACGGACGGGCCTGCAAGCACTCCCATAACCTTTGTTTCTGTTCTAATTACTCTTTCCTTTTCATTATCCTTTACCACAGGTGACACAAAGGCTAATCATCTCAATGGACTCCATAGGAGTTCGGATTCATACACTCACCTAAGGGCTATTTCCATCAAGGAATCCCCTCACCGAGGACAGGCGGCGTAGACGTGCAACAAGAGGTCCAAAATAACTTTTTGCAGACCGCACTCTTTATTTCGAGCCTGTAATGTGCCTTTTTCCTCCGCCTTCGACCTCGGGCATAGCTGGGGTTGCGGCTTTGTTATCTATAATATAAATATTGGCATATCACTCAGGTCCCAGTGTCGGTGTCAAAACCGGCGGATCTCGGGTAGGGGGTCCCGAACTGTGCGTCTAAGGCGGATGGTAATAGGAGGCGGGGGACACAATGTTTACCTAGGTTCAGGCCCTGTCGATGGAGGTAATACCCTACTTCCTGCTTGACTGATCTTGATGATATGAGTATTACAAGAGTTGATCTACCACGAGATCGTAGAGGCTAAACCCTCACTACAAAAAAATACACTTCCGTGATGATACGTGTTTGTCACAGTAGGTCGCGTTTTTTGTCATGCATGTACATCCATGACGATTTTATGATAGAATCAAGATAGTCATACCTGTGCTGTCATAGAAGTGTTCCATGACATTACCAAAATTATCATCATGGAAGTGTCCACTTCCATGACGATAAATCGCGCGTCACAGAAGTGCTTTTGTCAAGGGTGACCGACACGTGGCATCCACCGTAACAGAACGCCGTTAAGCTATCGGGTCGGGTTTTGGATCCGGAACCCGTTAACAGCCCCGACCAATGGGAAATTTCCACGTGTAAAATTCTTATTGGTCGGATGAAACACGTGTCAGCTCGTCAGTGGGTCAGATAGGCGCCTATGATATGTCGACACGTGCCACGGCCCACCACTGGCCCATTTAGCTTACAAAGCCGGCCCATTTGACTTGGTCAAAAGTTAACGGGCTGGCCCATGAAAAGCCTGTTAACGGTCTCTTCGCAAATAGCCCATTTTATGGCCCGATAACTCACGGCCCGTTAGGCCCTAAAGGAAATCGGCCCAACAACGTCATGTGGGCTGTCGAATATAACACCAGCCCATTTCACTTTCGGCCCATGTATGGCCCACGACGTCTTTCGGCCCATATGAGGCCTTCGTATCTTTCGGCCCTTTTACAGGCCCGCGGTGACTCTAGCCCATAATGAACAATAATTTTCTTTATACCCGTTAACAGCCCGTGATTTACACGGGCCGTTTCCAGCCCGGGTTAGCTTTCGGCCTATTGACGGCCCATACGTTCTTGGGCTCCTTTTCGGGCCTCGATTACTTCCGGCCCGTTACTGGCCTGTTCCCCTAATGGGCCAAATTCGGCCCATGGCAAGAGTCGGCCCGTTACTGGCCTGTTCCCCTAATGGGCCAAGTTCGGCCCATGGCAAGAGTCGGCCCGTTACTGGCCTGTTACCCTAATGGGCCAAATTCGGCCCATGGCAAGAGTCGGCCCATTTCTGGCCTGTTAACCCGTTGCGCCGTTTCCAGCCCGTCCTATATTCTGGCCCATTAATGACCCGTTATGCCTGTGACAAAATTAAGCCTTTGCTGTCCTACGTCCTGTTAACGGCCTGTTACCGTGATGGGCCGATACCAATTACGCCCGATTACAGCCCATGTAGACCCATTTATCCGACGGCCAGAGGCCCACCGATTACAGGCCCATTTATCGACGGCCCGTAGGAGACCCATGGATCCTACGACCCATATATGGCCCATGGTAGTTGCGGCCACTAGCAAACGAGGGAAAAAGAAGACTAGGAAATAAATAAGGCCGAAACTAACGCTAGGCTATCAAGGCGATTGCACAGATTACATCCACTCGGCATCAAAGATCGCCACCTGTGCAAATATAGGGAACACCCAACACTATACAAAAATGGCTTGCTGTTTTCTTTTGCCGGTGGTTGCACGTTAAGAATAAATTTTGTATCGCACCAAAACAAATTACAACTATATAACAAAAGGAAGGTTGGCATAAAACTTAACAGTCTAGCAGATAAATGCACCACCAGAAGTTCAGAAGCTCAGTTCATTTGACCTGACTGTTACGTTTTCATGCTATATTGTCCGATGGAGCACCATAACCCTCGCCTTCATTTCCCCTAGGCTCCTGAACAACATAGCAAATGTCTGATAGTCTGGTTTCAAAACCATGCATAACTTCATGACATTGAGCAATGTTTCTCCTTGTTTCACAAAGGTTCTCTGTTAGGGAATGGACTTGTGTCTGGAGCGCAGATACAACATTGCTTTGAGCTTGCATATCTTGATCATGAGGCAGTTTGGACGATATTGCCTTAACAACCAACCCAGTATTACGCAGGAACGTGCTTTTGGCACTGTTAGTGGACAGGTATTGACCCACTGCAGCAAGAGCTGACATTGCGGTTATAGTGCCTCGCCACCTTCAGAAGGTGGCGGTTCCACCATTTTTTCCATAGCTCGCTGAAAAGTTGAGGTTTTACATTAGTAGTACCAGAACAGAAGATATTAAGGAGGCAGCAAAACCAAACAAAATAGCTTTGGTCTATATACAGAACTTATTCTGGTGAACCCATGTAAAATATTAGTTGTATTTTATTGCAAAGTACATAATAAAACCAGGTTCCAAACATATGACCATGTACCATCGCTAATGTATTGTCTATTTCTTCACATTGTATTGAGGGCTAAGGATAAAGAGACGAAGTTTATAATACGGTAAGCATAGTATGACATCATTCATATCACAAAACAACTGAGAACAGACAAACAGGCAATTGTAACATTGTGTGGGCAAGTCCAGCACGGAACTAGATTACGGGTCAAGATCAAAGGAACATCACTCCTCTCTTCTAAACCTTGTAAGGTGCAATGATACGCTAAGACAATTGTGTATAAAATTGAAAAGAGTAATATACATTGGCTGCAAACCATGCAGTTCAAGGCACAAGTCAGAGTAAGTAGTAGTTAAAAGGCATGAGGATTAAGGACTTACAACAGCGGCTTTGACTGGTGTAGTCATGCCCTTCTTCTTGCCGGTGTGACAGTCCTTGAAGATTTCCACAGCATTTGGTTCAGGTAATTTTTGTCCTTGCGGGCTTTCCTCTGCATTTCGAACAAGTCAATATAGATCTGATAATATGGTATAGCGCAAAGAGTGAAACGGCAGCTAATTACAAGAGCCTCGCAGTGTGCAATATAGCTACGAGATCCTGTCGTCTGTTGGAATTTCACTTTCGTACGGTTGGCCTTGTTCTTTGAACAGTTCACCTACAAGAAGATAGATTTGTGTGGCACATGCGTAAATAGGACTTCAACATGTGATCTGATCACATATATATAATGTACCTGATACTTCGGATCAGACCAGTGTTTAACAAGGCCCCTCCAGTCTTCATCCGATATATTTTCCACTGGAGATGTTTGGGAAAGTTCACTGTTAGCCTTGCCTTCAAAGTGAGTTTTCCTCAAGTTATACTGATACTGTCGCAGAGCAGACTTGAAAACATGGGTGCAAGCTTGTCTGGTTGCATCATCTTGGCTATCCAACTTGAACCTCATCTGTTGAAAATTATGGGAGTCTCATTATCAGCAACCTAGAAAGTATGGGACAGAGAAAGACGATATTACTAGTTTCCATACATAACCATACTTACAGATAAATGGTTGAGGAAGGTGTTGAACTGGGTTTCGTCTTTGTCATTCCTGTACTGCATCCATGTTGGGAGGATATGTACATGACACCTAACGGCAACTGCTGCCTCTGATACTAACTTGGCTGACTCTGTAGCATCACGTGGCCTTTTAAAACCTACCTCAAAACAGATCTCCATTCTTCCTCCTCTAGATTTAGTTAACCTATCGAGCATTATCCCTGATGTTTGTTTCCTCTTGCGCCTAGGTGCTAGTCCAACAATGAACATAGGAAGTGTTAGTGTACATCAAACTGTGAGACTACATATAAAGAAGCATGCAACTGTAACTTGACTCCAGCAACTACCTTCTTGTTGTTGAAGCTCACAAGGTTCATCTGATATTGCCAACTCGTCTTGTGTCAAGAGTGCTTGGGAAGTAGTGTCAGGTGGCAAGGGAGCTTGGGAACGTGCTGCTAGCTCAGTTGACGCACGAGTAAGTCGTGCAGCTGGTAGTACTGTGGTAGGTGTTGCAAGAACTAGGACTGTCTCTGCTTGTTTGGTGGCAGCTATTTGTTTCTGTTTGGCTTTTTTTGCAACTCGTGTAGCATGGGATGATGTGTTTGTAGAATTTTCCGCTGGACTTTGACCTTCTATTGCACCATCAGTACCAGCAGAATCTGCAGGACTCATCCGCTTCTCATTCCCTGCCATTCTATGTTTCTTCCTCTTTCTCTGTGCCATGTTAAGTCAAGCCAACAAGAAAAACGAATAACAATTAGTTCTTTAGAACAAATTGATGCGTGATGCAGATGAACTGAACTTTGATGTTAGAGAGCCACATGATAAGAGGATGTAATATGTATGAAAAACAGGACGGAAGAGATAACCAGAACTATGATGTGTAAACTAAGAAGAAGACATTTCACCAAATTAGAAGCAATGCAATGGAAGGTAGACACCATATGAAAGATGCTACAAATATCGCTCTGCCAAGTTAACCGTGTCTCATCATAAATGGCGTTTAAACAAATGTGAAGCAGTACAAGAAATAAATCATATGCAAGATGCAAACAACATCACACTACCATGTTAGAGGTGTCTCGTCAATAGTGCCATTGCATATTCAGCATTGCATATTCACAGCTTATGATGTGTAAACTAAGGAGAAGGCATTTCAACAAATTAGAAGCAATGAAAGCTAGACACCATATGAAAGATGCAACGAATATCACTCTACCAAGTTAAAACTGTCTCGTCATAAGTGCCATTTCAACAAATTAGTAGTACAAGCTAGAAAAGAATGTGAGATGTAACCTATATCACACTCCGAAGTCAAACGTGTCTTATGATAAGTGATTGTTGCAGGTTACACAACAGTAGTAATTTGATGTAAGAACATGGTGTGATAGACAGCTATTGTATGTTCTAGAAACAGGAACACGTGTCTTATTCAAGTATAATGTGTAAAGTAAGCAGATGGAATTCAACAAAATTAGAAGCAATACAAGCTAGACATCACACATAACATGCAACCACATATAACAGTGCCAAGTTAGAGGGAGCACTGGTGATGCTGCACTAGGGGAGACGTGCTCATCATAAACACAACTTTGTTGAGTGTCTATGCATGTGTTGTCTTGGAAATCATCTTGGGGGTGTGGAGGAGTAGAAACTATAGAGGCCCTCCGTTCGGAAGAAGCACCTTTATCCGTTGCCTTGCTAACTTCCTTCCGCTTTATTGATTTTGAATTGTCAAGTAAAACCAACAAGAAAAAGCAATAAAATTCTCTCTTCAGAACTCATTCATGCATGATACTGACAATCACTACTTTGATGTAAGGCAAACACATGACACCAGGATGGAATATGTACGAAAAACAGGACAGCATGGCATGTTCACAACTGTTTGTGTAAACTAAGCAAAAACCATTCCAGCAAATAAGAAGCAATGCAAGCTAGACACCACATGAAAGATGCAACCAATATGACTCTGCCAAGTTAAAAGTGTCCCATCATAAATGGAATTTCAACAAATTAGAAGCAGCGCATGCTATAAATCATATGAAAGATGCAACTAATATCGCACTGCATATACTAAAGGTGTCTCGTGAGGTTGATTGATGCGGGATACAAAAAATCAATAGTTTTATGTAAGGACATGCTTAATAGACAGATGTACTATGTACTAAATACAGGAAGGCATGTCACATTAACAGGTATAATGTATAAGCTAAGCAGACTAGCACATGCAGTTTAACCAGATTGGAAGAATTACAATCTAGACACCATATGCAACATGCAACCACATACCACGTTGCCAAGTTAGAGCAAGCACCTGCGATGCTAGTGTAGGTGAAATGCTGTAATCAACTACAGAGCTACGTTCACTATCTTCATCTAGCATTTCTTTTTCTTTAGAATCATGTCGGGAGGCTGACGCTGCATTCTTTAAATGAGGAGTAGTCCCCTTGCCTGTCTGCCTCGTCATAAGTGATTGATGAGGGATACACAAGAACATTAGTTTGATGTAAGAACATGGTTAATACACAGATGTACTAGTATGTACCAAAAACAGAAAGGCATGTCATATTCAAAGGTATAATGTGTAAGCTAAGCAGATGCAATTTAACCAAATTGGAAGCAATACAAGCTAGACATCCGGCTGGAGTGGTGAGCATGATCATCTAGGACCTGAGAGCCTGGTGGGAGGCGGGCTGCTTCGCCACCATCGCAGCTTTTTAGTTGGCTTCCAGGTGATGCCTATCTTTGTTGGGCTTGTCACTGGCTCGGCCAGTGCCCTGGCCAGCTATTGGTCTTCTGGTGCTCACGGGATGGTGGTTCATGTAAAAAAATATCTTTCCTTATCTTACCGACTTCGGCCTTTCGAATACAAGCTAGACACCATATGGAACATGCAACCACATATGACACCGCGAAGTTAAAGCAAGCACCTAGGATGGTGGTTCATTGCGAGCGAGGTCGTCAACTCCAGAGCTACGTTTACCGTCTCCATCTGCTGACATTGCACCCTTTATAGCGCTGTAACGTGTCTTGCCTACCCGCACACGAAGTTGGAGCGACTTCTCTCTTTTCTTTTTGGCTTCTCTCATGGCAGCAGAGTCTGAAATACCCTTGCATAAAAACACAATAGTGAGAGTAAGGGTGAAGTGTGTGCAGAACTAGTGCATTGTAAAAGTAGCAGATAGCAGGTGGCTGAAAAATAAATGACAGGAGACATATGATAGCTCTACAACATTGCATGGCAAACAAAATTAGATTCTACTCCGAATGATTTTGTTATATATGAGCACGGGAAATGCAGGTACTCCTCCAGCACACCACCACATGTGGTCATATCTAAGATAACAGTCGACTGAAAATAAATAGGTCAGTCGATTTTTTTAATGAACCGTCCGATCTATAAGGAACGAGCAGATGGCCTTCGTCTACCTCCCGCCAGTCACTGTTGACGATCTTTCTCGAACCGCCAGCGACCACCGGCCCAGACCCCTGCCTCCGCCGCCCCGCCCTCCCATCGACCTCACACCACCGCCGTGCTTGGCAGCGCCCCTAGGCCATCCCTTTAATCCCGGCCGACCTCCAGATCGGGCGCCAGTAGCTCTAGGCCGCACACGCCCCTAAGATAAACATCAAGGCGCTGCTTCCCCGGCGTAATAGGCGTACTAGCGCCTGTTACGCCGGGGAATGCTTCCGTTAATTGGGAATCAACTGGCCAGAAATTGAAATTCAGGGGGGCGACGAACCTCTAGCTAAGGTGAAATAGTATATGTGGAGAAACCTTGTGCATCGTGAGTTACTAGGAACATCTAGTATCAAGAAGAAGCGGTCAACTAGTGTCTTCTGTGGGATGAATACCGTGCAAGCAGAGACGTAAGATCTGCACGAATAAGGGAAGAGGAGTACCTTTTTCGGTTGCCGGTGTGGTCACCTCCACATGTCGCGCCGATCTTCTTCTTTTTACCGGGGAAACCGATGTTCTGGAGGGTGCAGGCTTGGACGAACCCATGGCCAAATTGTTGACTGTGTTGCCGTGGCCGTATGTCAGCGGAGGGGAAGAATATACGAGGCGGCGAAGGATGGCGTAGCAGGAACAGCTCCGGTGCAGTGGAGGGTGGCGAAGTTGGAGCGGCAGCGGTGAGGCATAGGATGGCATGGTTGAACTGGCTCGGGTACGGACGGCTCAACCTCGGCTTCAACTACTAGCTATGGAGGGCATTGCGGTTGAGGTTGCGGTGGACGACGACGTCAGGGTATCGGCTCCGGCGTGATGGAGGAGGGCGGCGGTTGATGGGTGGGATGGGGTGGCGGACGGAGGACGCCGGGGTTTCGCGGCTGGTAGAGAGGTAGTTTTGGCGCCCACAGAGTATGAATGGGGAATCGGACGGGTCGGGGGGAACCATGTTTCGGTCGTGGACGCGCTTGTTTTTGGCTTTTTTGAACAGAAGATGGGACGCGCTTGTTTGAAATTTGGGGAAAGTACAAACTTTGCCCCCCTCTTAAATTTCGGACCTACTGCCGGTCGGGGGTAGGATGGTAATCCCAGGTGTCCCAAATAGTGGGCAGGAGCGATTTTGGCCGCACGCATGTGTGCTTAGGCGGCCATTGTGTATGAGCGTTTTTCGGATGCGGTTGCGTGGCGTCTAGATGAAGCTACAAACCTACCCCGGTTTAGACCTTTGGACGTCGGGCCGGTAGGTTTCACGGGTCGGATTTATTAGAAAAGTAATTTCCTTGTACTACCAAACATTGGTCTCACGCGGTTTCGGGCGAGTAGAGGCTCTTTTGGCGCTTCGTTCAAAATTTTGAAACACAAGCATTCACGTTTAGAGTACTCTTGAACTATGAGGATTGACCTAAATAGACAACATTATATTTGACCTTGTATGTTTGAAAACCTCATTAAATTATCCGCTTCTTTTTGAAATTTTGACACTTGAAAATCCTATAACTACGATTATTTTGGAATGGAGGAGCTAAATTTGAATCTATTTTGTACATGACTACATATGCTATTATGTACAAAATCAGAGCAAAGATTGGTGCCCCCATAATTTAGGTATGGTTTACAAATGCCATTATATCAAATTCAAATAATTGAATGGACTTCATGTTGAATTCGATTTTTTTAAACCACCTTAAGTTGAATTCAAATGTATGCTAGTTCATAGGTAGCGATTTATAATGTCCATTGTGTAACTTTCGTATGTATAATGTGCTTTACACACACAATATGAACTATACTCACGTTTATATTTCGATTGCTAAAGTGATGCATTGTCTAGAGATGTGGATCAATTGTGTCGAATAATAACATAGACATGCTCAAATTCGATAGAATCTAGATGTCTGATGGATCAATGACCGCTCCTTACGCGAATTGCAAATATCATGATCCCATCCTAATATTTGGATACAATTTATATGTTTAATCAATGTGTAGAGCAGTCTTTTACGTGTAGTTTCACTCTCCATCGGTGGTCTCTCACACATGCTCACACACTCTCTCCGAGGTGTCTTTCTTGCACACATGCTCTAGATATAACCCTCGCTCCCTCTCGTAACCATTTACAACTGTTTTCACTAACCTTTATCACAAGCACTCTTCCTCTCACAAACATACACACGCACAATCCTCATCGACCCTTTCTATATACATGGACCTGCCTATGTGTCTCATGTACGCACATTATCTTTACGCCTGTCTCTCACGCATTGTCTCACACCTCTCTTCCTAATCGACGAGTATGATTCTAGCAGAGCATTCTGTAGGATGCCCCTTAAAGTTAGGTTGTGTGAATAGTAATATCAGAGATAAAGGGGTTACCTTAGTCCGAGAACCTAGGGTTACAAATCCTAGCCGACTTTGTCAGTGGACACAGAGTCCTTCAAAATTCTGCTATCTTTGTCTTGTACGACTAGTCATCCATGGGTCTTCCTAAATGCGTCACGGGCCAACCAATGTGGCGCAGGTCGGAACCGAATGGAGGGCCTCACCTCGACCCACTGGACCTCACGCGGTGACACACCCTCTGCCCCCACGTCTCATTATCTTCTCACACCCACACATACCAACACAAACACCACACACATAGAAAATTTCTCCTGGTGCCTCTATTCCCTCCCCCCTTGCATATACACACTCAAGGGAATGGAATCTCTTGTCGTGACGTCATATTCGTCTCTCTCTCTCTAGACCACTCTCATTTCTCGTGCTATCTCTCCCACGCTCCCCCGTCGGCCCCTCTATCCATGCCTCTCTCGAATAGGTAATACACACACATACCTCTCTAGGCCCCGCCAAATGCATCAACTACACATTCACACATGTTACATCACGTACCCCATTGATCTAAAAAGCCCTCTCTTCACGTTTATTTCGCATACAACATTCCTTTTGAATAAAGTGTGGCCAAAAAAATTATTTTAGAGTTTCTACATATATACAACATTACAAAGTTATATTGAGGAGTACGAACGCTAATTTGCATTGCGTGGTGCCCACAATGATATTTATTCCGCACTGTGAATTTGTATATTTTTATACTATATACAAAGTTAGTCATAATAAAGAGAAACGAAGAGCATCTCTCTCTCCATCGCATACCCCCCTGTACGCCCCTTTCACGTATGCACACAAAACTATCTCCAGGTCCTCTAAAAGTAAGCCCCCAGAAAATTCACGCATGTTTCATCTTTCTCTCGCGATATATGCAATGACGATCATTGTATTTGAAGCGAAAGCACGATACACACATTGGACTTCAGAATCCACTCATTACGGTCACCATTTACGTTTAGTGGTTATTATACAGTCATGGGCTCACCGTACAACTCTGTATTTGCTCATGATATGACTAGTTGACCAGTTAAACGCTCCACGTGGCACCTCTAGTGTTGCATCACATTATCTCACTACCATCGTGCCCACCTGTCGACTTGTATCTACTCTACATCTACACTCTTATAAAATACATAAAATACACTCTTATAAAAAACAGAGTTGGTGATGATGGTGTGCCTGCCATCCTGCAATATAGGTCGTCCGATTTATATCTGACGGATAGGAAAGAAACTATGGCAATTTTGCAAAAAGGTACCCACACACCTCTCCACATTTGCAAATAAGGCCTTCCCTCGTTCATCCTTTTCTCTCACAAGATAAACAAGTCATACAAATGCATCTTGATGTTACGTGCAACGCACGGGCATCTTGCTAGTAAGAATGAAAACAAACGACAAAAAAAATATTTGGACGGTGGTTCGGAGTCATGACCGCGGGCACAGGGGACAAGGTGGCCTTGTATTGGTATGCTGAGCCGTCTGTTTTAACACACATGAGCTGGTGTGGTGATTATACACACACGCACGCATGCACACTAACTGCATCCACGCAGCACTCACACAAACACATGCACCCACGCACGCACGCAACACTCACACGTACACACGCAGCCACGCACGCACGCAACACTCACACGCACGCATGCAACACTCACACACACGCATGCATGCACACACCAGTACACCACACGACCAACACACACTCTCACGCTCAAGTGCTCAACCTACACGTGCATGCGCACACATCAGGCCTTGAAAGACACATACACAACCAAGTGATTCCCGCGCATGGGTTGGAGCCTTGTCGTGCCTGCGTAAATTTGTGTTTATCTGACCTTTTGCCTATGCGAACTGACAGGTGGGACCCACAAGGAACGTGGCTAATTTAACTAGTCAACATGGCGCCACGCAGACTATTTGGCCGGTCAACAGAGTGCAATCCGATGCTGAACTGTGAGCAAGTGACCGTATAATCACCGCAAAATGTATATAGTGACCGTAATCAGCTTATTCTGAAGTTCGGTGACCGTATTACGCTTTTCTCTCTGTAGGCCCTCCAAAACTACATCTCTACACGTTCTCGCATGTTACATCTAACAACTATGCAATACAACACTACTACTACACTCTAACACAATAAATCATATGTGTTTTTAGTTTTACTAGATATCATATTGTTACTTATAATTATTCAGTTTGCATACATTAAAATTGCCTTTGAAATGTATGGCCAGTATCATCTACCTATGTGTTTTTAGTTTTACTAGATATCATATTGTTACTTATAATTATTCAGTTTGCATACATTAAAATTGCCTTTGAAATGTATGGCCAGTATCATCTACCGCGCGGGACAAATCCCGCCCTTTCCTGTTTAATCGGGTTTGTATCGATGGATCGTGCGAAATAGCAAAACTATAGTACTATACAATACTACAAGTGACAGTTCACTGGGCCGTCGTGTCGTCTACTCCTCCGTCGTAAGAGTGGAGCGCTCGCTTTCATAAATCTTCTAGTCCCTTTCGCCGACATGTGGGACATCAAGCTACTGGGTCCACGTGCCATACCGGAATACAGTGCAGAGCAGCCGGGGTGATGCACCCCAGTCATGGCGCCGGCGTAGTAATGAGCAATGAGGCGTCAAATCACAAGCTGCACCTTTCCCGCAGTTAAGTTGGAGGGACGAAGCAGCCATCATTTCACTCGTTGCTGAATCCGCTTCTCCCTCATCTTCTTCAACTTAACCACATGTTGCTTCTGCCGTTGTTCTGCCTCATGTGGGACATGGATCGGCTTGGTAAAGCACTGACACGTGGGACCGCATGTTAGCAAACCTCTAGGACAACGTCCTCCAAAAATAAGAAGCCTAATCCTAGACTTACAAAGGGCTACGTAGCTGCTACGTATACTTTCCATCTAATCTATATATGCCCCCCTGATTTTCAGGTGGGGTGGGCCTAATCCTCTCCTTTAATCCAATCAAATAGTCCCACATCACATCAGTTCATAACTTTACGTAAACCATTACGTGGATGTAGCATCGCTCAAATAAGAAACCTCCCCCGCCATCCGCGCGGCAAAATCACCTCCTTTTTACTAATCTTGATTCTATAATTTTTTAGATCAATATAATTGAGATTTGTATAGATAGCACACAAGAGCAAAACCAAGTGGTACGGTTAAGGGCATCCACAATGTGTAGCCAAATGTGAAAATAGCTTTTGGCATCGTGGGAACCATTGTGGACGGTGTTGCCATAGCCAAAAAGATGGAACCGAAGCTCTCTAATTGATTGATTGAAGGAATAGAAAAATGCAATGTCTCTCCTCTTTCTCCCATGCTTGGACGCATGTAGTACAGTATAGAGCACAGAGTCTACTCCCCTGTCCCTTCTATCACAAATCACAAAGAAGTGAGGCGTCAAATCACAAAAGCACGGACGAAGCAACCATCATTTCACTCTTCGCTGACTCCGCTTCTCCATCGTCTTCTTCGAGAAACCATCTCACCGCACTAGTACTCCTAGTAGTACTAGTAAAGGACTTCCTGAATGCAAATAAGGCGGTTGTCTCGGCTTGCAGGCGGCACTTGCGAACGACTTACCGTGGTCTCCCTCAATGGTGTTCTCCGTCGAACGCACTTCGCCAAACCACCCAAAAAAAAGATATCGTCGACGTCACCGCAATGGGGAAGGAAGTCAAATATAGTTACTACCTCCATTTTTTTGTACACAAGGCCAGTATATCAAAATTACAATTTGCAAAGGGCCACTAACACTAATCGAGGCAAAATTGATGGGGTTAGCAACCAAGGACATTAATATCCCCTGCATGCATGCGAAAGTGAGAAGGTTGGTTTGCGTGGCGCTGCATTAATCAAGCGATGAGGAGTGAGATGGTTAGCTCTTTGGTCTTTGGAGAAAAAAATACGCATCAATTGACACGTGAAACGAGGATTTGTATCGATTAAATCCCACGAAGGAAAGCCCCGCCTTTCTTTTTTAACACTAGTACTCCTAGTACGTATGTACTTATCCTGTTTGGGTCTAGGCCTTGCATTGCCAAACTTCGCCACACATTTTTTCCAAGCTTGCCTAAAGTTTTCAAAATGAGAAGGAGGTACACTTGCGCACGGCTGTCGCGGTCGCACCGCACCCTCACACGGTCGCTCCTGCACGCCGCGGTCGCACCGCACCCTCACACAGTCGCTCCTGCACGCCGCAAACCCAACCAAGGGAAGGCACCCTCACTGACACGTGCTGTCGCATGTGAACAAACCAAACTCAGCCATCCTATCGCTGACACATAATTTTCGTTCATAGAGTATGTTTATCCAACCGCATGTTGGGGAGTATCCGTACGGCCCGTGCGGTGGTCTGTTGGGGAAGAAGAAGAGGTGAGGAAGAAGGAAAGAAGGGTTAGGAGACGTAGGATATTCATCCAATCACCTGAAATGGTAGACTGACCCAAGTCAGGCGACTTGCATAACAAATATATGTTTTTACACAGCAAAAGATCCATAAAAACAACAACATAAAGAAAAACTATCACTGCTCGCGGAAAGAGACGGCCTCGTCGTCTTTGGCTGCCGGCGCGAACCAGCCGTCGCTGCCGACGTGTGTCTCCGCACCGTGGTTGTCCTCTGCCTCCAGCTACTCGTTCAAGCGGAGCGTGCGGGCGCTCTGCACGGACGAGAGCACAGCCCGGTTCAAGTCGAGGACGTCCGGCTCCACCTGCAGGAGGGCCTCGATGGCAGCGGCATCCGCGCGCTCCGCGTCGAGTCGAGCCTCCGCCGCCCGGTTCAAGTCCAGGACGTCCGGTTCCGCCCGCAGGAGGGCGTCGATGAGAGCGGCATCCGCGCGCTCTGCGTTGAGTCGAGCCTCTGCCGCCCGGTTCAAGTCCAGGATGGCCGGTTCCGCCTGCAGGAGGGCCTCGATGGCAGCGGCATCCGCGCGCTCCACCTCAAGTTGAGCCTCCGCCGCCCGGTTCACATCCGTGACATCCGGTTCCACCTGCAGGAGAGCCTCGATGGCAGCGGCATGCGCGCGCTCCGCGTCGAGTTGAGCCTCTGCCTCCCGGTCCTCCTTTAGTATCGCCATGTTGAACCGCTGGTCCGCCTGCACCATGGGGGGCTCGGACGCCGGCACGAAGTCGACGTCCATCGTCTCATACCCATCGGGGGCCTTCTGCGCCGTGACCTCCGCCATGAACATTGGATCGGCTTCCTCCTCCTCGTAGCTTGGCTCCAGAGAACTCGGGGATTAGCCCGCCGCAAAGCGAGCTTGGGAACGGAGGTCTGTGATGCCGACCGCCGCCGCGATCTCTGCGCGGCGCTACGACGTCAGCATCTTGTAGTAAGTGATCTTGAGGCGCACCATGGCTTTCCGGCGAACTAGGGGACACTTGATGCAGGCTAGGGGATCGAAAGTTTGGGGAATGGGCTGGAGATTTGGTGTGGTTTTAGGGCAGTGGCTGGCGTAGGCCGAGCAGCGAAGGTTCTGGTGTGAATAGTGGTTCCGGTGACGACCGTTCAATCGGTTTTGACTATACATCGCTCTTGTCGCGTTCGCGTTGCAGCCCGGCACGCTGGACCCTCCACGTCGCTCACCGAATGGAACGCGCTGCGTCTTGCGTTTTCGCTCACTTGTGGGACCGCAGTTGAGAGCAAACCGACGTCCCTCCCCCTCCCCCGCCCGCTTCATTTATTATACCACCACTCCCTCCGTTTTATGCGGAGTAAATAAAAACAGAGGGAGTATACTACGGATGAGGATCCCCTGACGTGGCCGAACCCATTGAGTAACTGACATGCGGGGCCTAGCAAGCATGGGGTCCGCCAGTAAGTGACCGAAAGGGAGGGTAAGGCAGGGATACCTACGTCAGAGGATCCACTTCCACTATACTACTTTGACCAAATGTTAGAGTAATAATATATGACATGCAACTTACACAAATGTTAGAGTAATAATATATGACATGCAACTTACACAAAGCATACAGGGTCTAATGCATTTTTCGAGGCTAACTTTGACCAAATGTTAGAGTAATAATATATGACATGCAACTTACACAAAGCATACGGTCAAATTCGTATGTGAAAGGAGTTTCCAATGATATAATTTTCACATTATACATCTCATGTACTATTAATCTTGTCAATAGTCAAATTGGAAACCATCTTGAGTACAAATCTAGGAGTACGTATGAATCTAACAATATTGATTGGGCGTTGTTGAATGTTGATACCTTTTTGATCAAAGTAGAGATACTTTGACTACACATAAAACTTATATGTAAACTAGAAAGGATAGGGGGAGTATATTGTACGTTCAAAAACGAAACAAACATTGAATACCCTTTATATATGATTTTCGGATGCTATGATCACCGGTTCAAAATTTTGAATCCGCCTTAGTTATCACGTGCCCCCACTCGTTCCCTCTCGATTTCATCTCGGGGTCCGGAGATCTATTGAAAGAGGACTAGGGTGGGTACATGCGAATGATACTCGGTGGAATGTTCAAATGAGGCATGCGGAAGGATGGACTCGACTGGAGGGCGACATGATCGATGGAGAAGAGGGTTGGAGAGGAATGAGAAATAAGCAAATGCCACATGATTATACTTGAACGGCTCAAATAAACAATACATTGTCTCGCTTGGCCTACATAGTGAAAGGCCTAATGCGCAACACGGAGCACTGACGCTCGAATATGGCCGGGAAAACAGGGAAACCGACATGTGGGGCACACCCGTCGGGACGACGTAGCGCAGACTAGTCCAATGTAGGAGCTGGCCCACGACCTCCTCACCACCGACAATCGTTCATGTGGGTCGTTGGGGCCAACAACGGGGCACAGCTCCAGCACCGCCTCTAGACACGGCGACCGCGGTGAGCAACATGCTCATATCGTCGCTAGACACGGTCGGTTTCAGTGTGCCGAGGGTGGCGTTAGTGCTGTGGCACGACCAACGGTATGTTTGGTTTGTGCCCAAGGTTGCCCCGTCAAAGCATTGGGTAGCCAAAATTTTGGTTGAGGTATTGGTTGCCCATGATTTGGCCGACATTGGCAAGAAAAATGAACTAGAGTTGGCTAGAGTTCATTGGCATGCCAAAGAAATGGCAACCATCCAAACAAAGACCAATCTTTGGGTCATGACCAAAATTTTGGTTGAGGTATTGGTTGCCCATGATTTGGACGACATTGGCAAGAAAAATGAACTAGAGTTGGCTAGAGTTCATTGGCATGCCAAAAAATGGCAACCATCCAAACAAAGACCAATCTTTGGGTCATGACCAAAAATTTTGGTAAGGTGCACTTTGGCCACAATCCAAACACACCCCAACACCCGTCTCGTCGAGGATGCACGGGGCGCCGCGACGCGTCCGTGGAGTGGTGTAGCGCGGCCAACTGCATCCTCTGGACCTGAGACCATGCCGGGTCGTCTTGCTTTTTCAATGACATGCGGGGATCGCATGTGAGCAAAGGGCATCTCCAACGCTGCCACGACCGAGCTGACTACCCTGGCACACCAAAACCCTCATCCCTCGCGCCGTCGCGCGGTGCGTTTGCAGCCGGCGCCAGCTGCCCGCATTCATGGCGTCCGTTCGTATGTCGTCGTCAAGAGGCTCAGTGCCCGAGGAACCAACTCCGATGACTTAATGACGCACCCGGACGCTTGGCCTCACCGGAATGCGCTACTTAAAGCGGCAACGCCCACCTAACCTCCACACCATAGCGCATCGTCCTCCTACCTGGCACCACCTCCGCCATGACCGCAAGTGCGAACGCTCTGCGGGAGAGCTTGTCTTCGGGGATGAAGCTCGAGGTCGCCGCCCTCGCTCAAGTCGCCTCTCGCAATGCAATAGCGGCGTAGCCGGACGCGGACGCGACCGCACAAGCGGTGGCCACGCTGGCGTCCGACGACGGGAGCACCGTCAGCCACGCGTCCTACTTGCCGCCGTCCAACGTCCGGCACCGCCGAGGTCGGGGACTCCTCCGAGGATGATTAGGGCATGGGAGGCGGCAGGGCATGGTGTGCAAACTGGCCGGTCCGTATCCCGTGTTCTACTCTTCCTCGCCGGAGACCGCACCTTCACTTCACGGGTCTTGAACCCCGCCCCCGTACATAGAGATCGCAGATGGAGGATGTCAGTCGCCGCCGTAGAATAGGTTTAGGGTCGGGTTTCTTTTATTTTTCTGTCCTATAAAAGTTCGAAATGTAATGAAAATCTGCCGTGTTTGCATTAATCTCGGCCGGTGTATATGAACTTTCACAATAAGATACATATTGTAGGAGTACTAGCAAGATGCCCGTGTGTTGCACGGAAGATCAAGATCTTGTGGGAGAAAAGGATGAACGAGGGAAAGCCTTATCTGCAAATGTGGAGAGGAGTGCGGGTAAATTGTCATAGTTTCCTTCCTATCCATTAGATATAGATCGGACGGCCTATATTGCAGGATGACAGGCACATCATCATCACCAACTCTGCTTTTTATTGAACCAAGACAAATCTAACATGCAAAGTAAAATAAACACATAGGGTCTATACATACACAAATTATCTTAGGCACTCCAATAGTACGTCCACTACACATTCACGCATTTCACATCTTTCTACATCTACGGGAACCTACGAAAGTGTTAACGTAAATTGCCTCTCTCTCTCCTCCCTTGATTTTCATGGTGGTGGGCCCCTCCCTCCCCCCAATCTATAATCAATAGCTCACACGTTTCACATTACGTTAATTACATAACTGGGATTACGTAGGTGTAGCATTACTCATCCTAAAAAACCCAACTAAGCCAACCTCCCAGCATATCGCGCGGGAAAAGACCCGGCCGCGCCGTTTTAGTCGGGATTACCGGATTACTAGTAGTAGTATCGATGGATCGCGTGAAGCAACAAATTTTTTTTGAGGGGGCGAAGCACCTAGTTTAAAAGGAAAAAAGGCGGTACACTCACAGCACTCCTGTCGCGGTCGCATTGCACCCCACACACGTTCGGTCCTGCACATGGCTCACACAAACGGAACGCGCTTCGGCTTGCCTCTTCACCGACACGTGGGACTGCACTTGGAGAAACCGACCATGCGCCAAACTCCCCCCGCCCAGCGCGCGAAAATCCTCCCCCCCCCACACCCAAAAATCCCCCCAAATCTGATTCAACCGCCCTTCAGCCAACTAGCCAATAATATTCCCCAAACCCCCCTCCCCCCTGTCCCCCTCCACTCCATTCGCTCCGCCAATGCCGCCCTCCCCGCCGCGCCGATACGTCGGCGCCGCGGTTCGGCAATCCTCTCGCTCCCACAGTACGCTCTCGTAGACTGCCGTCCTCTAGCCGCGCCGCCACCTCTTTCTACGTTCTTGTGGAGGCGCACGGCGGTCAGCGCCACCACCACTGCCGACGTTCATGTGGAGACGCACGGCGGTCAGCTTCTCCCACGGTACGCGCATTCTAGACTGAGGCCCCGTTCATGTCGGTGTAGCGCTGAATGTTAGCTGATAGACACTGTTAATCTCACTGTTTGCCGAAGTAGTTTACTGTCAATATGCTCTGCTTAAGAAGCTTCCTTGCCCTGTTCTGCACTCAATCTGCTTAGCTGAGATGGCATGCCAAGGCCGATTAGTTGCTAAAATATCCTGCCATATATTTATTGTGATGTTGATTGCCATGGTCTAGTAGCCAATCTGTTAGGTGAAATAGCTCTACACCATTTTATACTCGATCTTTGTTGCTGCGATGGCCTTTGATAGTTCGATGGCTGTGTGCTCGGCCTCATTGACTGCTGAAATAGCCTGCCATAATTTGGCACTCAAATCTGGTTGCTGAATTAGCTTTACATATATTTCGTTACTTAGATCTACTCGTCCAAATATCTTGCCATAGCTTTAGACATCGACCTAGGTATTTTTTTCTAGACTTCATAAAAAAGCATATATGGTTTTCCTGTAATATCTAGTAGAAGAACTAATTTGTATGTCTAACAGATTGACATGACTTGGATAACTTCTGCTCGAAGATTCTCCGCTGCATATGTCGTGGGGGTTGAAAACTTCATGAACATTATCAGAGCTGAGTACGGTGGTCCGAAATCAGATGTGCTCTGCCCGTGTAGCAGTTGTATGAATTCAGTTACAAGACCCCGGTCAACTGTGCAAAATCATCTACACGTGTATGGGATGTCGGTCACATATACTAGGTGGGTTCATCATGGTGAAGCTGTGAACGTCAATGTTATTGACTAGGTGGAAGCAGCAGATCACCATCTTGATCTGCCTGATGCTCAGGTGGAAGAGGAGGAGGAGGTTGTGGTGGCGGAGCCAGTGAGTTTGACCAACATTGAAACGATGCTACAAAATGCTCGTGCATTCCGTGAACTTTCACCTGCAGAAGAAAAACGATGGGCCCGCATGTTGGAACAATGCAACGTTGCTGTCACCCCAGGAAATAAGCTCTCATTATTCTCAGCTATGGTGACCTTTCTTTAGGTGAAGACATCTGAGCGGATGACCAACAAATCATTTGATGCGATGTTGGCTGCTTTCCACGAATCTTTCCCAGATGCGTCTGAGCTGCCACACACCTACAGTAAAATGAAGAATTTCCTTCGTGCATTTGGAATTGGATATGATATGATCCATGTTTGTAAGAATAATTGTGTTCTGTTCCGGAAGGATTATGCCAACTTAAGCGAATGCCCGAAATGCAAATCATCAAGATGGAAAGATGGCGATGTTGCAAAGAGGATTCCTCATAATGTTCTGAGACATTTTCCAATTATACCAAGATTGCAAAGGTTTTTTCATGATGCTGAAACAAGAGAGGATGTACTGTGGCATTCTAGGAACCAGGAGTACAGAGATCAGAATGTAATGAGCCATCCATCTCATGGTAGTGAGTGGAAAAGCTTCAATGATAAACACAAAGAGTTTGCTGCTGACCCGAGACACATTAGACTTGGCTTAGCTTCAGATGGATTTAACCCATCTGCCCACAAGAGCGCCACATATAGCATGTGGCCAGTGCTTGTTATCCCTTACAACATGCCTCCAAATGTCTGCACCAAATAATCAAACTACATGATGGCCTTGCTCATCCCAGGTCCAAAAAGTCCTAGAAAGGATTTTGATTTGTTCATGCAGCCTCTTGTGGAGGAACTTCAACAGCTATGGAAGGGTGTTCTCACTTGAGACCTATATAGCAGCCCACCAGCTGATTTCTTTCTGCGTGCTGTTATAATTTGGTGCATCCATGATTATCCGGCTTTGGGCACTATGTCAGGGCGAACGACACATGGTTACAATGCATGCGTTCGCTGTGACAGGAATCCGCTGTCATACGCAATACTTAGCAAGATCTGTTACATTGGACACCGCCGTTTCCTTGCCAAGGACAAGCCGCATCCTAGAAAATACCGAAGACATGTGTTCAATGCAAAGCATGAAAACCGTGATGCGCCAAAGAGGCTCACCGCCGATGAGTTGCAAGTGGAATTAGAGAAGGTCAGGCATATTACACCAGGAAACCATCCTGGTAATGGTAGCGGGAAAAGGAAGCATGGCAGGGTAGAAGAGAGATTATTGTTTACCCACAGGTCCACTTTGTGGGACTTGGAGTATTGGAAAGATTTGGATCTGCGGCATAATCTTGATGTGATGCACATCGAGAAAAATATATGTGACAGCATTATCGGCACACTTCTTAATATTGAAGGCAAGACGAAAGATACCTTAAAATCTAGGATTGATTTGACACACCTGGGTATCAGAAAGGATTTGCAGGTGCAAGATGAAGGTAAACCACGGGATATGGCACCAGCTGTGTACGTCTTGGACAAGGTAAAAAGAAAAGAATTCTGCGAGGTCCTGTCACGTGTGAGATTCCCACATGGATTTGCTTCCAACCCTGAAAGGAGAGTCAGTGCAGATGGAAACAAGGTACAAGGGTTGAAAACTCATGACTGCCACGTCCTACTTCAAAGGGTTTTACCTGTTATCCTTAGAGGATTGGGCCGCCCTGACTTATACAGAGCAGTTGCAGATTTGGGACAATTCTTTAGGGAACTCTGTAGTAGGAATATCAGGATAGATGCCTTGGAGCGTCTTAGAGACAAGATACCAACTATCCTATGCGACCTTGAGAAGATATATCCTCCAGCCTTCTTTGATGTGATGGTGCATTTGGCTGTTCATCTACCTGATGAGGCACTACTTAGAGGTCCAGTACAGTATGGCTGGATGTACCCTATTGAAAGGCGGCCAGGCACTTTCAAGGGCTATGTTAGGAACAGAGCTAGACCCGAGGGTTCCGTTGCAGAGGCCTACATTGCTACAGAAGCGTTGACATTCTGCTCAAAATACATTGAAACAGCTGATCAGCTTAGCAAAGAGGTGGGTGAAGACAATCCCGGGCTCAATGTTTTCGATTATTCTGTTCGAGTTACAGAGAAGAGTCGACAAGAGGACAAACCTAAAGATTTGGACAAAATGGTTTGGTATGTGTTGAATAACTGTCCTGAGATACTACCTTATATCAAGTAAGTGCAGTACTGCAGCTTATACATCGTAATCTACTAAACTTGCAGCACATTCTTATATATTTAGATGTTTGACGCGATCACTATGTTGTGCAGCATCTAGAGGAGTTACTGCCGCAAAATCCAAGAAACATTGACAAACTGGTTATGGCAGGATTTGCGAAATGGTTCAAGAACCATGTGAGCTTTTGAAGTGCATTGTCAGTTTTTTAATATATTGAGTACATAAGATGATCAGCTTGTCTATTTTCTAACCATAGGTTAAGAAGATGCGGGAGGATGGGCAGGCAGTTGATGATGCCCTTTACTCACTAGCAATGGGTCCTGATACTCGGGTAAGACATTATGAATCTTGCGTTGTTGGAGATGTGCGCTACAACACCCTTGCACGAGACGAAGACAGGAAGACACAAAACAGTGCCATCATGAGCACGGATACGTATGACAAAGAGACAACTGAACGTATGCTAACATAACAGACATTGTTCAGTTGCAGTATATCTCCAGTTTCGAGGATCATCGGTGTGTGGTTCTGTTGTGCTGTCATTGGTATAACCTGTTTTCCAGGATCGCAAAACCCAGAGCTGATGATTATTTCAAATCCATCAATGTCAAGGCAGCGTACCAGACCAACGAGCCTTTTATTTTGGCAAATCAAGCAACACAGATATTTTTCTTGGAAGACACATTTGCACGTAGCGATGACTGGAGAGTATTGCAAAGGTTTGAGCAGAGGAATTCGTTTAATGAAGTTGCACAACAAGATGATGCTTACACTGCTCCTGATGTACAAGATAACACAAATGTTCCTAATATCTTTGAGAACCATCACGTCAATGACGCCGGCGAAAAGATTGCCTGTCGTGCTGTGGACATACAAGAGTTGATCAAGAAGAAGCCAATGTTCGAGGACATTGAGGACGAAGAAGAAGATGACACCGTGGGTAATTACAATTCAGAATGATACACATGGCGAAGATGTTGACGCTGCTGCTGTGGATGATGATTACATTGCTTTTGTTGTATTTGCCTATGAGAAGACGTTTTTTTATCTACTATGTGAAATTGTGTTTGCTATGACAACTGAAACCTGATGAACATGTTGTTTAGTATTTTGCTGTGAGAACATCACTTGTTATGTATGCTGATTTGTGTTTGGTGATTGTATGACAACTAAAACATGATGACATTGTTGTTTAGTTGTACTCATATTTGGCTGTGAAACTTGAATTTGATGACATAGTTTGCTGTTGGACTGCAATTTGCTCGACGTCTTCGAATGAGAACAAAACTGACCCGACAGGGCCTCTGCTATTTATTTATTTATATGAGCAAAAGGGGATACCCCCTGATTTCCGTTAATAAAAATCATTAGATGTTAACAACACTACGCCCAGCCTACTACACAGGTTTCATTCATTACTAGCTTCAGCAAAGTTCTCATGTCGTAGCCACTGAATACATCACGAGTGCTACATACACTACAAATAAAGAGACAATCATCCTACAGAGCACATCGATTTTGCCCATTATCTTCACAAGCTATTTCATCTCCTCATTGCTGTCAAGGCCGTTCAGCAGCTGTTGCATGGCCATGATCAGAGGAACTGCATCTTTAACCTTCTGCTCTGCATCTTCCTCTTCTGCCGTTCCTTCAGTTACTTGTCCAACACCCCAACCTGCTGGTATTGGGATTCCTCGGCTAACCAAATAATCAGCGTAGTTGCATTCCCCCACATCAGCAACTTCCCAGAAATACAAATCACAAAAATCTTCCCTTTTCTGCACGAATCAAATTGGAAGATCATCAACCAAACTATTAAAAAAATCAGCAACTGAAAGCAGCAGAACAACACTTAAACATATTATTACCCCATGATTCGGGCATTTGTACAAGACTCGGCCAGGGTTGCGGATTGTGGTTGAGATGCGATGGATGACTCTGCGTGATTTGCAGCAGTGGCACCACACCAACGGCTGCGGGTTGCGATGAGCAATCGGCTGCGGTGCGCGTGCCGTCGGGGGTGTGATGTGACCCACAGGCGATGGTACGGGTGGCGACTTGGCGCATATCTGGTTGTTGCCTGCTGAAGAGCAGGTGGACGAGCAGCCAGCGGACATGGTTGCTGCGGCCAGAGCTTCTGATGCTAGGCAGAGTAAGTAGAGAAGAGGAGAAGCGAACATTGGATATGTCAGTTTGATTACTTGCAGAGTAGCATAGCACCATATATAGTCATAGTCTAGGTTTGGATTCGAACCAGCTATAGGAGGGATCTCCTTGTTTTGCGAAAAAAATTATTTCTCCACCTGACAGCTGGGACCCACCGGCTGTATCTTCGCATGGAAGGAAGTGCCTCCTTGTTTTGCGAAAAAATTATTCATCCCGTTGACAGCTGGGACCCGTCAGATTTGGTGACTGACTTGTGGGCCTACTAAGCGGACGTGTATGCACGGCTTTGTCAACTTAATCAACAAATGATTCTAGCAGCTGGACCGTTGGATGTTAATCCAACAGCCGTGCTCCTTCTTCAACCTCTGTTCTTGCTCCTGTCTCCCGTGGGCAGCACCGCGGCTGTGCTGCCGCACACCCGAACCAGTGAAGTTTCCCACTCCTCTCCATCTGCGACTCCACTGCCCCGTCTTCCCCATCTCCGGGCCGTTCCAGTCTGGGTGCGCTCGGCACGGTGTGGTCAACATGGTCAACAACCGAGAGTCATCGGAAGATGACTGTACGTGAGAGGCTGACAGTGGGGACGCACCACGCCCATGGACGCATGCATGCAACGGAACGCGGCGAGGTCAACATGGTCAAGGAACGACTTCCATCGGAAGTATACTGTACGTGGAGAGTCTCAGTTGGGTCCACGGCCGCAGCAAGTAAGTGCCTCCTTATTACGCGGAAAATAATGATTCCGCCAACTGACAGCAGGGACCCACTGGGCGAGCCACCGTATTTTGCGAAAAAAACGTTTGCCCCCTGACTGCTGGGACCCACCTGACGGGCCACCGTATTTCGCAAAAAAACGTTCCCCCCGCTGTTAGCTCGGACCCACCGGAAGTGCCTCCTTATTACGCACAAAAAAAATGAATACTCCCCCGGCTAGCTGGGACCCACCTTGGTGGGAGGCTGACTTGTGGGCCTACTAAGTTGACGGGGACGAAGGGCTTTGTCAACTTAGTCAATATGAACGATTCTAGCTCCAGTGACCGTACGATGTCCATCCAACGGCCGTAGTGCTTCTTCAACCTCTGGTCTTCTTGCTCCAGCCGCCCAAAAGCAGCGCCGGTCCTGCCGCGTGCTCTTGCCTCCCGTGGCCGGCTGTGTTACCGCGGAGGCGTCACCGCCCCCTACTATTCCCACCGCTAGCCAGGCCTTGCGGCGACAGCAGCCTCACACCGCAGCCGAACCAGTGAACCCTCGTACTCCTCTCCGCGCGGGCTTCCACTGCCGCGTCTTCCCTGGCTCCGCGTTGTCCCCTTCCTAGGCCTTGCCATCGTCCACCGCCGTGGTGCTCTTCATGCGGCATGGTCAACGTGGTCAAGGAACGACTTCCATCGGAAGAGTACTGTACGTGGAGAGGCTGACAGCTGGGTCCACGGCCACAGCCCATTTTTTTGTGATTTCCCAAGTAAGTCGATTTGTCAGGCCTGTTGGGCTGCAAATCTTTCAAGACGAGGAGAGCTTTCATTCGGCTAGCCGAGAAATTGGCCCATCAGTAATGAGAAATGGGCTGTACATTTTTAAAACACATCAAACCGGCAATTAGTTTCAAATATCTTTTTTTTTATTTCGTGATTTTAAATTACATTAATTTTTATGCATGGAGAATTTGTTGGATTTTATATTGATATACATTTATTTTTAAAATCAGTTTGAATGTGAGTCGAAATCCCGGGATTAAAAACAGTTCGGACCGCACCGAAATATGCAAAATTTCGTATAATTTTTTAACCGTGGCCACAATATGGGCTGTAATGCTAACAAAAAGAATATGGGCTCCAAAAAAACCTTAATAATTAGCAAATGGGCTGTAAATTATTAGAAATAATGGCAGATGGGTTGTATGCTATTTTCCACAGATATGAGGCTTTCCTAAAAAAAGGTTGACGCACAAGCAGTGACTGTTGGATGGCCATCCAACGGCCGTCGTGCTTCTTCAATGTCTGCTCTTCCTGCTCTAGCCGCTCAAACAAGCACCGGCGGGACTGCCTGCTCCCTCCTCCCCGCGGCCGGCTCTGCTGTACGTGGATCTGAGGTGGACTGTACGTGGAGAGGGCGACAGTTGGGTCCACGGCAGCACGCAAGGAAATGCCTCCTTATTACGCGCAAAATAATGATTCCTCCACCTGACATTAGGGACCCACCGAAAGGGCCTCTGTATTTCGCGAAAAAAACGTTACCGCCGCTAACAGCTCGGACCCACCAGCTATATCTTCGCATGCAAGGAAGTGCCTCCTTATTACGCACAAAAAAATGAATACTCGCCCTGTTAGCTGGGACCCAGTATAGTGGCAGGCTGACTTGTGGGCCTACTAAGTTGACGGGGGCGGAGGGCTTTGTCAACTTAGTCAATATGCACGATTCTAGCTCTAGTGACCGTACGATGTCCATCCAACGGCCGTAGTGCTTCTTCAACCTATGGTCTTCTTGCTCCAGCCGCCCAAACCAGCACCGGTCGTGCCTCGTGCTCCTACCTCCCATGGCCGGCTGCGATGCGGCGGAGGCCTCACCGCCCCCTACTACTCCCACCGCTGGCCATGCCATCCCTCTACTCACCCACACCCCCTGTTATTCTGCGGCGATGGCAGCCTCACACCGCAGCGAACCAGTGAACCCTCGTACTCCTCTATGCGTGGGCATCAACTGCCTTGTCTTCCCCGGCTCTGCGTCGTCCCCTTCCTAGGCCTCGCCGTCGTCCACCGCCCTGGTGCTCTCGGCGCGGCGTGGTCAACGTGGTCAAGGAACGGCTTCCATCGGACGTGGACTGTACGTGGAGAGGCTAACAGCTGGGTGCACGGCCGCAGCAAGGAAGTGCCTCCTTATTACGTGCAAAATAATTATTCCTCCACCTGACAGCGGGGACCCACTGGACGGGCCACCGTATTTCGCGAAAAAAATGTTTGCCCCTGACTGCTGGGACCCAGCAGCTACATCTTCGCACGCAAGGAAGTGCGCCCGGGCAAAAAAAACGATTCACCCCCCTGACTGCTGGGACCCACCAGCTACATCTTCGCAGGCAAGGAAGTGCCTTACAGTCGGGACCCACCTAGTCGAAGCGTACGTAGCATTGTCATTCTGGTCACGAACGTGTACGTACATATATACTGGTGGATGTAGAGGCGCGCACGTGTCGTAGTAGAGGCGCGTACGTGTCGTACTAGAGGCGCGCACGTAGCATGTACATGTATGTACAGCGGCCAGGGTGCAAGAAATAAAATACGGCCACGTATGTGTACATACGGGTGGGGTCTCGAACACCTACTCGCGCATACGTACGGCGAGGGCTCGTGTACATGGCTGGGTCAGAACGGAGAAACAACGTCGTCATCGTGTTCATGGGGAGGCAACGAAATGCGTCGTGTTCATGGGGAGGCAACGGAATGCGTCGTGTTCATGGAGAGGGGTGTGGCATACCGCAAAACGGAGGAAACGGACCTCCTACGGTCGAAATGGGGGTCCTGTTGATCGGGAGGATTGTGGCGTACCGCAAAACGGAGGAAACGGACCTCCTACAGTCGAAACGGGGGTCCTGTTGATCGGGAGGGGTGTGGCGTACCGCAAAACGGAGGAAACGGACCTCCTACGGTCGAAACGGGGGTCCTGTTGATCGGGAGGGGTGTGGCGTACCGCAAAACGGATGAAACGGAGCTCCTGTTCATCGGGAGGGGTGTGGCGTACCGCAAAACGGGACTCCATGAGATACTGTTCATCTCCACCGTCGACCTCCTCCAGCCTCCACGGGCTACCGTCAACCTCCTCCAGCCTCCACGGGCTCCTGTTCATCCAGCCTCCATCGCGCGCTACTCCACCGGCTACTGTTCAACCACCCCTCCACGGGCACCCCTCCACCGTCTACTGTTCATCCAGCCCTCCACACCACGGGGTCCTGTTCAACCACCCCTCCACGGGCACCTCTCCACCGTCTATTGTTCATCCGGCCCTCCACCACACCACGGGGTCCTGTTCATCCAGAGGCAACGCCACCGCTCACTGTTCATCCAAACCTCCCCCCCGCGCAACGCTCACTGTTCATCCCAGAGGCAGCATCAATCGGCTTCAGTTAGCAGCAGTAGCGAAGGAATCGCTCGATCGGGTTCAGTTAACAGTCATCGATCGATCGCTCGGGTTCAGTAATGCGTAGCCTGCACTGCAATCGCTCGGGTTCAGTTAGAGCCCAACGCCTCGCTCGGGTTCAGTTAGAGCCAAGGCCTCGCACACACGCGCGTACGTGTACGAGAGAAACGCCCATCGCTCGGCCCCTGACCTCCCACCGTAACCGGGAACTCCCCGAATTTTTCCTCGCCCTCGCTTCTACCACGGTTTTTTCCGTCATGGATGGCCCAAAGCATGTCATGCAACTGCGTCTCCGGCCCGCCCAGGACGAAAAGCCCATTCTCTGTCATGATTTTTTGTCATAGAAGTAGGATCCCACCACATCTATGATGATACCGGGTTTTGTCACAATTATCGTCATAGAAGTGTCATATGTATGTCCGAATTTTTTTTCGTTCGGCCCAAAATGTCACGGATGTGTCTTTTTTTTTGTAGTGCCTAGAAGCTAGCCTATGATTATGATTATTGTTGTCCTACTGACTAAACCCTCCAGTTTACATAGACACCGGAGGGGGCTAGGGTTACACAGAGTCAGTTACAAGGGAGGAGATCTACATATCCGAATTGCCAAGCTTGCCTTCCACGCAAAGGAGAGTCCCACCCGGACACGGGACGAAGTCTTCAATATTGCATCTTCATAGTCCAACAGTCCGTCCAAAGTATATAGTCCGGCTGTCCGAGGACCCCCTAATCCAGGACTCCCTCAGTAGCCCCTGAACCAGGCTTCAATGACGATGAGTCCGGCGCACAGATTGTCTTCGGCATTGCAAGGCGGGTTCTTCTCCAAATCCTGAGTACCTGTCGAGTAGTGTCCGGCTTCCCATGAATGTTGCACTCCTCGGCTTCTACGTCTAATAATGGCTATCTTCCACATGTCGAGCGAATGCGAGAAGTCGGGGCATTTTTACATTTGCCACCCTAACCATGTGAGTAAATCGCCTATTTAAAGAGCCGGGGATCCTCAGATCCAGATCACACCATCTTCCCACAACGAGTATCCATCGGAGTGCGCCAGGAAAAGCCCATCCCATCATGGCCGGCCATCGCAGCTCCTCCTCTCGCTCCCGTAGCACTAAGCCAGGCAATTGGGAGAAGTGTTCCATCCCCCACAGCCAATTAGTAGAGTTACAGACCTAGGGGTTTCTTCCTCCTGCGTATATGGTCCCCGTCCGAGCCGGACTAGCCACTTACAATGGCGGGGAGCAAGCGGAGAGCTTTCCCAACCCATTCATGGGGGAGCGGGTATGCCTTGTCCCTTACTTATTAAGGGGACTCGGATTTCCAATCCATCCGTTCCTCCACGGGCTCCTGGAGTTCTACGGCCTCCAGCTGCATAACTTTACTCCCGCCTCCATTTTACACATCGCTGGCTACGTCACCTTTTGCGAGCTGTTTCTGGGCTGTGAAGCTCATTTCGAGCTATGGAGGAGGCTATTCTGCCTTGTACCCCATACACAGGAGGGGTCAATATATCAAGTGGGCGGAGCCGAAATATGGCGCATCACCGGGACCGGATACCTATTCGGTACTCCAAAGAAGACATCTGAAGAATGGCCTTCGGAGTGGTTTTATATGGAGGACGTCCCCCTTCCGGACCCTATTCGGATGGGCCTTCCCGAGTTTAATAACGCCCCTTTGAAGAAACGCCGCAGCTGGCGCCCTCGGAGCCCCCAGGAGGAAGATAACAGAGTGGTCCTTTACCTGATGGGCCGGATAAAAACGCTGGCCAAATCAGGACTGACAATAATCGAGGTTATGTCAATATGTATAATGCGGGGGGTGCAGCCACTTCAATATCGGGGACAACCCATGTGGCACTTCCATGGAGAAGACGATGCCACCCGCTGCGGTCGTAAAGGTCTGGACTCCGCCACTGCTCTAGCGAAAATACTGTGCGATTTATATAAAGGAGAGGAAGAGGAGTTCATTCGCATTAAGCCACGGAATGGATTCTCCATGTACAACCCCCCGAACTGGGTGAGCTGCTACTTTTTACTCCAGGCCTTCCCGCATTCTTCGTCATAAATATTTACCTTGCTATTTCATAGTAGGAAGTGTGAAAAGCTGCGAGGGAGGTCCACAGCCCGTCTCCACAGCCAGAGGACCCTGACCGGGCCCCCGACCCCGGACTCGAAGAAGATCCAGACATATTTGTGGAGCTTATCGACAGGACGTTCTATCAGTTAAGCTGCGACGGTGCCTTGGTGGCCATCATAGCAGATTATCCTGGGCTGCTCCCTGCATCGCATGTAAGTAAAACCGGAGTCCCGACTTCCGAGAAGGATCCCTTTTTTTCACTTCACCCACTGCACACATAAGGTGTCTTACAGGGAAGGCCCTCGGGACGCCATGCCGAACCCGCGGTGACCCACCAACAAGGGGTACCAAAGCCAGGTAGGCTTAAAAGGAAGGCGGTCAGGACTGAGATGCCGTCGCAGAGGTATGAAAAGAACCCTGCTCCGTGGTTGTCGTCTTTAAAATATAATAACGTCCATGGTTCCTAGATGGAAAAACGCTCGCCGGACCGTATCGGGAGAGCCTGCCGGCCACGCCTCCACCAGCCGGGCTCCAGAGCCGAACTTAGAGGCAGACGCTAATGTGGGGACAACACCGGATGTTCCTCCTACAGAGGATGCAGATAGGCTGTCCGCTACGAATTCCGAAGTGGAGAGTGCCATGAATCACAGGCGTCGCCGGGCCGTACTCCGCGACCCTGCTTTCTCTGAAGAGGCGTTCGATGCCTTCAACTCAGGAGACGCGTACATCCGAGCTGCTCAAAATGGTCATGCCAGAGCCACAGACCAGTATGTAAAGGATATACGGGTAACAAAATCTGATAATTATGTATATCAGTAGCCCCTGAGACTTGAAACAGTTGGCACAACTGATTTATGGATCATTATTTGCATAGGTTCTTACGGAGAAGAATACCCAGTTGTCTCAAGAGCTGGAGGAGTGCAAAGCCCAGCTACGGGCCGCAGTTGCCGCATTGAAGGAGTCCAAGAAGGCCCCATCTGGTAACACTTGTTCCTATCGAAAAGAATGACATGTACCAGTTAGTATTCGGCATGCATGCATAACAATAGATTCTGCAGATGATCCCGGAGTGAATCCGAAGGTCGTGCGAGGGGATGAGAAACATGCTCAACGATAGCTAGAGGCTGTCGAGCGCGTGCTTACGCAGGTTAGGCGGGAGAAAAACGATCTCCAAGATGCCAATACCCAGCTGGGCGTTGAACTGAAAGATGTTCGGGCCCAGCTTGCTGACTCCGTAAAGGAGAATAAGGAGCTTCGACGCAACATTTTTAGTAAGTGCTTGAACGAATTTTTATAGAGTTCGGCGAAGAAACCAGCTAACAGAGTTATATCTGTAGGTATGCTGACGGGTCGTCCCGGAGAGGAGATGCCCGGGTCTGCGGGTGATCTTCTGCCAGAGCTCTCACAATTGCACGAACAAGTTCGGCAAGTGATGCAGGGCATTGCCCAGTCCTTGTGGCCATCCGCCTCCCTGCCAGGAGGCATGGGGGAGCTCGTAGAGATGCTCAAGGGAGCGCGGCGGCGCTTCCGATTATGGAAGATATCTACCTGCCGACAAGGTGCAAGGGAAGCCTGGGCCATGGTGAAGACTCGATATACCAAGGCTGACCCGAACCACATGGACGAGGTCGGACCTGTGGGGTCTGATGGGAAAGAGATCCCTGTCAGTTTGGTGTATGACCAGGTGAATTTAGCCGCAAAGTATTCCCAACAGGATTGTAGGCTAGACAGCCTGTTGGATGGCATAGAAGAAGAATTTAGTCAGTCTAAGTGACTGTCTACTTCAGGTGACATATATTGTCCCTAGCCGGATTGTAAATCATTTGTCATGGCGAACCTTTTCGCTTCAACCTCCGGACTCGACAGTCCAGAGTGTATCCGAATACCCGCTCAGTTATGTAAAAACCAGGGTACGCGTGGAAACCAGGCGTAGGGGTCATAAGTGCTTGAACAGACAAGTACCCAACTAGCTATGTTATATTACATGGATAGTAAGAAACATCTTCCAGGGAGAATAGTTCCGTTAGGGGTTCCTTTCCCTGGGTACGCATGCATTAATGTGCATGTCCGAACTGCGAAAAGAGACGCAGGATATGAATATCTGGGGGCATGTATTGTAATAAGTAAAAGTCATCTTCTGTTCACCGACCGAATAGTCCCTTAAGAACGCTAGCTTTTGGCTTCACCCAGTCTGAGGTACACATCCGGCTGACCCGACAGTAACAATCGCAGAGATGCTCCCCTTATGCCCTAGCCGAATTAACGGAACGTAGGGCATAAACACAAGAGCCAGGCAACCCAGCTTGGCCAAAACTTTAAGTCATATCGATGCATATAATGGCAAAGAAAAGGTACATGTGGAAAAGTAACACATGTGCAGGGGGCATAGAGCCCAGAACATAGTTATATTAAGCTTCTGTATAAGAATCCCCCAGGTATAATGAGCACGCCTGGCGCGTCAAGATTGTGTAGTCAAGACACATTTTATCCTTTTAAGGCCGTGAAGAAAAAGGGAAGAAAGAAAGAAAGACAGATAGCGGATATATATATATATAATTGATGGAGGTAAGGAGACGAACACAGAGTCCGGAACTAGGCATAGAACCTTCGGAGTCTGGCCGCGTTCCATGGGTTTGGCTCGAGTCGATTGTCCGATGCATCCGCAGACGGTATGCTCCACCGGTTAGAACTTTGTCAATAACGAAGGGACCTTCCCATTTGGGCTTGAGCTTGTCCTTTTTCTTCTCTAGTAGGCGTAGAACGAGTTCGCCAATGTTATAAGTTTTGGCCCGTACTTCTCTGCTTTGATACCATCGAGCATGTTGCTGATAGAATGCGGAGTGGGCTTTTTCCACATCACGCTCCTCCTCCAGGGCGTCCAAACTGTCCTGCCAATCGAGCTCGGCTTCTTTCTCTTCGTACATGTGCACTCGAGGTGAGTCATGAATGATGTCGCAGGGAAGTACCGCCTCTGCGCCGTACACCATAAAAAAGGTGTGTATCCGGTAGTGCGATTCGGCGTGGTGCGCAGCCCCCATAGTACGGAGTCGAGCTCCTCAACCCAGTGCGTATCTGATTCCTTCAAGGATCGCACTAATCTGGGTTTAATGCCGCTCATAATAAGACCATTTGCTCGCTCGACTTGACCGTTTGTTTGGGGGTGATAGATGGAGGCATAATCGAGCTTAATGCCCATGTTGCCGCACCAAGTTTTTACCTCGTCGGCTGTAAAGTTCGAGCCGTTATCGGTGATGATGCTGTGGGGGACACCGTAACGGTGTACAACCCCGGATATGAAGTCTAATACTGGTCCGGACTCGGCCGTTTTAACTTATTTGGCTTCTATCCATTTGGTGAATTTATCCACCATGACCATTAGGTACTTTTTCTTATGGCTTCCGCCTTTAAGGGGTCCGACCATATCAAGCCCCCAGACAGCGAAGGGCCAAGTAATGGGGATTGTTCGGAGAGCGGTAGGTGGCAGATGGCTTTGGTTTGCAAAAAGCTGGCAACCGACGCAACGTTGGATGAGGTCATGTGCGTCTGCTCGGGCCGTCGGCCAGTAAAAACCTGTACAGAAGGCCTTGCTTACAAGGGCCCGAGCTGCGGCGTGGTGGCCGCTGAGCCCAGCATGAATTTCTACCAAAAGTTGTCGTCCTTCCTCTTTGGAGATGCACCTTTGAAGTACTCCGCTAGCGCTTTTCTTATAAAGCTCTCCCTCGTGGACCTTGTAGGCTTTAGACCACCGCACAATGCAACGTGCCTCATTTGGGTCCTCAGGGAGTTCTTGCCTAGTTAGGTAAGCCAAGAAGGGTTCTGTCCACGGGGCGATTACAGCCATAATCACGTGGGCCGAAGGTGTTATTTCGGTGGCAGAGCCTCCGATTACGTCAGAGTGTTCGGGATCTGGCGTTGTGGCCGGATCCGGACTGTTGTTGCCGGTCTCCCTTCCCACACCACGGATGGTTTAAACATCCTTTCCAAGAAGATATTAGGTGGGACGGGGTCGCGCTTAGCGCCGATGCGAGCGAGGATATCCGCCGCTTGATTGTTTTCTCGGACCACATGGTGGAATTCGAGCCCCTCGAACCGAGCTGACATTTTGAGGACGGAGTTGCAGTAAGCCGCCATTTTTGGGTCCTTGGCGTCAAAGTCTCCATTTATTTGAGATATTGCGAGGTTCGAATCCCCATGCACCTCTAGGCGTTGAATGCCCATGGAGACTGCCATCTGGAGACCATGCAACAGGGCCTCATATTCTGCTGCATTGTTGGAGTCTGTGTATAATATTTGGAGTACGTATTGGACTGTATCTCCGGTGGGGGATGTCAGGACGACGCCTGCCCCCAGACCAGCCAGCATCTTAGAGCCGTCAAAGTGCATGATCCAATTGGAGTACGTGCCATACTCTTTAGGGAGTTCGGCTTCTGTCCATTCGGCGACGAAATCAGCCAGTACTTGTGACTTAAAGGCTCGCAATGGTTTGTATGTTATGTCGAACGGGAGCAGCTCAATAGCCCATTTAGCAATTCGGCCCGTGGCATCGCGGTTATTTATTATGTCGTTGAGTGGTACTTCAGAGGCCACCGTAATTGAACACTCTTCAAAGTAGTGCCGTAGTTTCCGGGATGCCATGAAGACCGCGTATGCTATCTGTTGATAATGTGGCTACCGTGATTTGCATGGAGTGAGGACAGTGGATACGTAGTATACCGGCTTTTGAAGCGGGAACTTATGTCCGTCCGTCTCTCGTTCGGCGACGAGCACTGCGCTTACAACTTGGTGTGTTGCCGCTATATATAACAGCATTGGTTCGCGGATATTTGGCGCGGCCAAGATTGGGTTGCTGGCCAAGACGGCTTTTATTTCTTCTAATCCGGACATGGCCGCATCCGTCCACTCGAAGTGTTCGGTGCGTCGAAGAAGCCGATAAAGAGGTAGTGCCTTTTCTCCCAATCGGGAGATAAAGCGGCTTAAGGCAGCCACACATCCAGTTAATTTCTGGATTTGCTTGAGGTCTTTTGGGATAGCCAACTGTGACAGAACTCGGATTTTAGCTGGATTTGCTTCAATTCCTCTATTGGAAACGATGAAGCCCAAGAGCTTTCCGGCGGGCACGCCAAAAACGCATTTTTCCGGATTGAGCTTGATGTCATATGTTCGGAGATTGTCGAACGTGAGCCTCAAGTCGTCTATTAAGGATTCGACGTGTCTGGTTTTAATGACCACATCGTCTATGTATGCCTCCACTGTTTTGCCGATTTGTGTTTCCAGGCATGTCTGAATCATGCATTGATAGGTTGCATCGGCGTTTTTGAGCCCGAAAGGCATGGTGTTAAAACAGAAGGGGCCGTATGGAGTGATGAATGCCGTTGCGGCTTGATCGGACTCCACCATCTTAATTTGATGGTATCCGGAGTATGCGTCGAGGAAACACAATGAGTCGTGACCTGCGGTAGCATCGATAATTTGATCGATGCGGGGGAGGGGGAAGGGATCCTTGGGGCAAGCCTTGTTAAGGTCCTTGAAATAAACACATAGGCGCCAGGATTTGTCCTTCTTTGGTACCATTACCAGGTTTGCTAGCCAGTCCGGATGTTTTATTTCTCTGATGAATCCGGCCTCGAGTAAATTGGCTAGCTCCTCTCACATGGCTTGTCGCTTAGGCTCTGAGAAACGCCGAAGAGTCTGCTTCACCGGCATGTATCCCTTTAGAATGCTTAGGCTATGCTCGGCCAGCCTGCGTGGGATTCCTAGCATGTCTGAAGGATGCCAGGCGAAAATGTCCCAATTGTCGCGCAAGAACTCCCGCAGTGCGGCGTCTGTTGTGGGGTTCAGCTGTGCCCCGATGGATGCAGTTTTTGTAGGGTCCATTGGGTGGACCTGGAATTTGACTATTTCGTCCGCTGGTTTAAAAGAGGTGGGCTTGGGTCTTTTGTCGAGTATCACGTCGTCCCTGTCCATTGTGGAGCGCAGCGCAGTTAGTTCTTCGGCCGCAAGGGCTTCGGATAACGCCTCGAGGGCCAGTGCGGCGGTTTTATTTTCGGCGCAGAGTGCTATGTCCGGATCACTAGCTAGAGTGATGATTCCATTGGGCCCGGGCATTTTGAGCTTCATGTACCCGTAATGGGGTATAGCTTGGAAGGTCGTGAATGCCTCCCGCCCTAAAAGGGCGTGGTATCCTCTACTGAACGGGGCCACTTGGAATGTGAATTCTCCGGCGTGCCGAATACCACATCTAGTGTGATTTTTCCCGCACATCGTGCCTCCCGACTAGGGATGATTCCTTTGGAGGTCGTGCTGCTTTACTCAATGCGGCTCTTGTCTATTTCCATTTTGCTAAGAGTCTCCTCGTAGATGAGGTTTAATCCGCTGCCATCGTCCATGAGCACTTTAGTAAGCCGGAAGCCGTCCACAATTGGACTAAGGACCAAAGCAGCCGGTGCTCGGGCTGTTCGGAATTGAGGTTCGTCACAGGCATTGAAGGTTATGGCCGTATCGTTCCATGGATTTATTGCTGCAATGGCAGACTTCGGCAAGGCTGCGGAGTGCTCTCTTGCGCCTATTATTTGAGGCGAAGTTCTCGAAGACTGTCAATACTATATTGTTATTTTCCACGGGATGGTGCTCTGTGGTATTGTTGATGAGGAGATCCTCGCTGCTCTTGGCCACCTGCCGGAGTATCCAACATGCTCTAAGGTTGTGTGTTGGCATGGTATCCGGTGTACTGTGAATTTTGCATGGCCCATTGAACCATCCCTCCAATACAGTTCCACGCCCTGTAGTGGGCTTTGGTTTCTTTGTAATTGGATCGGATGACTTACGAGAGTACTCCCTTTTAGTTCGGACGGGGGGTTTAGTGAGAGCCGGAGGATCCCAGAATTTTGTTTGGGTTTTCCAGGCGCTTTCCATCGCACAGTACTTCTGTACTATGGCCGCCAAGACAGCGAAGTGTGCTATGTCACGGCGACTTATGGCGTTGAGGATTCCCTTGTCCATGCAATTTTTGCAAAAGAATGAAATTGCGTCTTCCTCGCGACAGTCCTTGACCTTGATCATTACAAGGAGGAATGTGGCCCAATAGTGATGTACTGTCTCTTGGAGCTCCTGTCTAATCTGGGAAAGATCACTTATGTCTAGGTGGGTGGGTAGATTTAGGTCCAAACCCTGACCCGATCTGAGACCCAGGGGCGGAGGAGTTTCTGAGTTTGGCAGTTCGGGCTCTGGGATGTTGCCCAATAGTTCTGGCCCGCTGTCTGATTCTAGGTTCGAAGCTTGGGCCATGTCCTCCCGTAGACGGGTATCCGGCTCGGAGAGCTCGGGAATCCAGACATAGTTTGTCCTCAAAATAGAGGAAGAATCGCTACATTGCTCCTCCACCACCGCTATCCGATGGGTGACCGGCGGAGAGTTACTTTGGTCGGGTTTAAGCCCGATCCGATCATAGTCCGTAGCGACTCCCAGGGCGGCGATGCGATCCAAGAGCTCATTCAAGGAAGAGAGCTCCATTGGATCCATCTACTCGACGAATCCCGAGCCGACGTGGAGGCTGTTTTTGATGACCCGAGAAGTCATCGTCGGCGCGACGGCCGAACGGGCGGTCATGACAAAACCGCCTAGTCGGAGAGTTTGGTCTACAGCCAGGGCTCCCCCAGAGGTAATGTTGTCCTTGACAACAAGACAGGCCATCAAGCCTTATCGTGACGGCACAGTGGAACTCTCAATGAAAGCACCAATGTCGGTGTCAAAACCGGCGGATGATAACCCACAAGTATAGGGGACCGCAATAGTTTTCCAGGGTAGAGTATTCAACCCAAATTTATTGATTCGACACAAGGGGAGCCAAAGAATATTCTCAAGTATTAGCAGTTGAGTTGTGAATTCAACCACACCTGGATAACATAGTATCTGCATTAAAGTATTTAGTAGCAAAGTAATATGATAGTAGTGGCAACGGTAACAAAAGTAATATTTTTGGTGTTTTGTAGTGATTGTAACAGTAGCAACGGAAAAGTAAATAAGTGAAGAACAATATATGAAAAGCTCGTAGGCATTGGATCGGTGATGGAGAATTATGCCGGATGCGGTTCATCATGTAACAATCATAACATGGGGTGACACAGAACTAGCTCCAATTCATGAATGTAATGTAGGCATGTATTCTGAATATAGTCATACGTGCTTATGGAAAAGAACTTGCATGACATCTTTTGTCCTACCCTCCCGTGGCAGCGGGGTCCTAGCGGAAACTAAGGGATATTAAGGCCTCCTTTTAATAGAGTACCGGAACAAAGCATTAGCACATAGTGAATACATGAACTCCTCAAACTATGGTCATCACCGGGAGTGGTCCCGATTATTGTCACTTCGGGGTTGCCGGATCATAACACATAGTAGGTGACTATAGACTTGCAAGATAGGATCAAGAACTCACATATATTCATGAAAACATAATAGGTTCATATCCGAAATCCTGGCACTCGGGCCCTAGTGACAGGCATTAAGCATAGCAAAGTCATAGCAACATCAATCTCAGAACATAGTGGATACTAGGGATCAAACCCTAACAAAACTAACTCGATTACATGATAGATCTCATCCAACCCATCACCGTCCAGCAAGCCTATGATGGAATTACTCACGCACGGTGGTGAGCATCATGAAATTGGTGATGGAGGATGGTTGATGATGACGACGGCGACGAATCCCCCTCTGCGGAGCCCCGAACGGACTCCAGATCAGCCCTCCCGAGAGGTTTTAGGGCTTGGCGGCGGCTCCGTATCGTAAAACGTGATGAATCCTTCTCTCTGATTTTTTTCTCCCCGAAAGTGAATATATGGAGTTGGAGTTGAGGTCGGCGGAGCGTCAGGGGGCCCACGAGGTAGGGGGGCGCGCCCAGGGGGCAGGCGCGCCCCCCACCCTCGTGGACAGGGTGTGGGCCCCCTGACGTGGATTTTTCTTCCAGTATTTTTCTTATTTTCCAAATAGATGTTCCGTGGAGTTTCAGGTCATTCCGAGAACTTTTGTTTCTGCACATAAATAACACCATGGAAAGTGTGCTGAAAACAACGTCAGTCCGGGTTAGTTCCATTCAAATCATGCAAGTCAAAGTCCAAATCAAGGGCAAAAGTGTTTGGAAAAGTAGATACGACGGAGACGTATCAGCTCCCCCAAGCTGAAACCTTTGCTTGTCCTCAAGCAATTCAGTTGATAAACTGAAAGTGATAAATAAAAACTTTTACAAACTCTATTTGCTCTTGTTGTTGTAAATACGTAAAGCCAGCATTCATGTTTTCAGCAAAGATTATGACTAACCACATTCACAATAACTCTTAGGTCTCATGTTTACTCATGTCAATGGCATAATCAACTAGCGAGCCATAATAATAAATCTCGGATGACAACACTTTCTCAAAACAATCATGATATGATATAATAAGATGGTATCTCGCTAGCCCTTTCTGAGACCGCAAAACATAAATGCAGAGCACCTTTAAAGATCAAGGACTGACTAGACATTGTAATTCATGGTAAAAGAGATACAGTCATAGTCATACCCAATATAAATTAATAGTAATGGATGCAAATGATAGCTGCGCTCTCCAGCTAGTGCCTTTTAATAAGAGGGTGATGACTCAACATAAAAGTAAATAGATAAGCCCTTCGCAGAGGGAAGCAGGGATTTGTAGAGGTGCCAGAGCTTGGTTTTGAAATAGAGATAAATAATATTTTGAGCGACATACTTTCATTGTCAACATAACAACCAAGAGATGGCGATATCTTCCATGCTACACACATTATAGGCGGTTCCCAAACAGAATGGTAAAGTTTATACTCCCCCTCCACCAACAAGCATCAATCCATGGCTTGCTCGAAACAACGAGTGCCTCCAACAAGCAACAGTCCCAGGGGGAGTTTTGTTTGCAATTATTTTGATTTAGTTTGCATAAAGCATGGGACTGGGAATCTCGGTGACCAGCCATTTTCTCGTGAGTGAGGAGCGGAGTCCACTCCTCTTGAGAATAAACCGCCTAGCATGGAAGATACGGACAACCCTAGTTGATACATGAGCTATTCGAGCATACAAAACAGAATTTCATTTGAAGGTTTGGAGTTTGGCACATACAAATTTACTTGGAACGGCAGGTAGATACCACATATAGGAAGGTATAGTGGACTCATATGGAATAACTTTGGGGTTTAAGGGATTGGATGCAGAAGCAGTATTCCCGCTTAGTACAAGTGAAGGCTAGCAAAAGACTGGGAAGCGACCAACTAGAGAGCAACAACAGTCATGAACATGCATTAAAATTAATGAACAGGCAAGGTAATAGTCTCAGGGTGATGTTTATCAAAGAACAATTTGTATTTAAGCTCCCCTTCCCTATTCTTAACAATGAAGTCATGCGCTACCATACTCTTATAATCCAAATAAGCATTGGCCAACAATTTTTCTTCTTTTTCATAGTGCCTAATAGGTATGTTATAATGTGCAGCAAGGCGTGAAGCATAAATACCTCCAAAGATGGGGCCCTTTGTACGGTTCAAACTTAACCGTTTAGCAATAATTCCGCCCATACTAACAGTGTTATCGCGGAATAAACCATGGAACAAAATGATAATATCAGGAACACTAAGGTTTCCACAGTTTCCGCGACCAATTAAGCAACGACTAGCAAATATGGCAAAGTAGCGTAAAACAGGAAAATGTATGCTAGTGATTCTTGCATCGGAAACCTTCCTAGTTTCCCCCATAGTAATAGTGTCAATAAACCCGTCCACATCTTTACGATGTGGTTCATCTAAACTACCCTCAAAAGGTATTTTGCAAACCTTGCAAAATTCATCTAGTGGCATCTTCTTAACAACATCATATAAATGAAACTCTACTGAAGGAGGTGATTCCTTAGGAAAATAGTAGAAGTTTTGCACAAAAGTATTGGTGAGTAAGAGATACTGATGACATTGGTCGCGGAGGAAGTCGGTGAGGCCTGCATTCTCAGCCAATGAATAGAAATCATCATAAATCCCGGCTTCTCTCAAGAAATCATCGGAAGGCCATTCACATGGCCAAACCTCCGCAGTGCGAGGCAGATTATATTTGGGCCTCTATGCTTATTCATTTTGCATTTCCTTCGAGCTTTGGCTCGATGAGCCCCTCAAAAATCTCTTCATTATTTTCTGAAAAATTCTGAAATTTTTAGTAACTTCAAATAAAAGTGAACCAAGCTCAACTAAATTGATAGCAACTACTCCTACAAGTGCCTTGAGACTATATCATGCATTAGAACTACTTGAAACCATATACATTTGACATGCAAGCTCAAGAACATGGTCACCTAGGAAGCACAAATTTGCAATGAATAGAGCACTAGAAAAAAACTAATTGGACCAATGGAGGAGTCACATACCAAGGAACAATCCCCCCAAGCAGTTTTGTGAGAGGTGCTTTGAGCAAGGAGATCGAAAATCACAGCAAAATGAGCTAGAACTCGTGCTTGAGCTGGATATTGGTGTTTGTGGGAGGAAGAAGGAGTGTGTGGGTGCAGGAATAAGTGGAGGGGGCCACCGTGGGCCCACGAGGCAGGGGGCGCGCCCAGGGGGGTAGGGCGCGCCCTCCACCCTCATGGCCAGGTGCTTGCCCCTCCTGCTGTGTTCTCAGTGCCAGGTATTCTAAAATATTCTAGAAAGAGTCATATTTCATTTTCAGGGCATTTGGAGAACTTTTATTTTCGGGGTATTTTTATATTGCACGGATAAATCAGAAAACAGACAGAAAAATACTATTTTTACTTTAATTCAACTAAATAACAGAAAGTAAAAGAAGGGTACAGAAGGTTGTGCCTTCTAGTTTCATCCATCTCATGCTCATAAAAAGGAATCCACTAACAAGGTTGATCAAGTCTTGTTAATAAACTCATTCCGAATAACATGGAACCAGAGAAATTTCGAATAACACTATGTTATCTCAACGGGGATATGCACATCCCCAATAATAAGAATATCATATTTTTTCTTGACAGTAGGAAGAGGAAATTCAAAACCTCCAAATATAATCAATGGAATTTTTCCAATAGAGTTGATACTATGAACTTGAGGTTGTTTCCTCGGAAAGTGTACCGTATGCTCATTGCCATTAACATGAAAAGTGACATTGCCTTTGTTGCAATCAATAACAGCCCCTGCAGTATTCAAAAAAGGTCTTCCAAGAATAATAGACATACTATCGTCCTCGGGAATATCAAGAATAACGAAGTCCGTTTAAATAGTAACGTTTGCAACTACAACAGGCACATCCTCGCAAATACCGACAGGTATAGCAGTTGATTTATCAGCCATTTGCAAAGATATTTCAGTAGGTGTCAACTTATTCAAGTCAAGTCTATGATATAAAGAGAGAGGCATAACACTAACACCGGCTCCAAGATCACATAAAGCAGTTTTAACATAGTTTCTTTTAATGGAGCATGGTATAGTAGGTACTCCTGGATCTCCAAGTTTCTTTGGTATTCCACCTTTAAAAGTATAATTAGCAAGCATGGTGGAAATCTCAGCTTCCGGTATCTTTCTTATATTAGTAACAATATCTTTCATATACTTAGCATAAGGATTCATTTTGAGCATATCAGTCAAACGCATACGCAAAAAGATATGTCTAATCATTTCAGCAAAGCGCTCAAAATCCTCATCATCCTTTTTCTTGGATGGTTTGCGAGGAAAAGGCATGGGTTTCTGAACCCATGGTTCTCTTTCTTTACCATGTTTCCTAGCAACAAAGTCTCTCTTATCATAGCATTGATTCTCTGATTGTGGGTTATCAAGATCAACAGCAGGTTCAATTTCTATATCATTATCATTACTAGGTTGAGCATCATCATGAACATCATCATTAGCATCTTCATTAGACTCATGTTCATTACCAGATTGTGTTTCAGCATCAGAAATAGAGATATCATTGGGATTCTCAGGTGGTTCAGCAATAGGTTCACTAGAAGCATGCAAAGTCCTATCATTTTTCTTTTTCTTCTTTTTAGAAGGACTGGGTGCATCAATATTATTTCTCTGAGAATCTTGCTCAATTCTCTTAGGATGGCCTTCAGGATACAAAGGTTCCTGAGTCATCCTACCTGTTCTAGTAGCCACTCTAACAGCATAGTCATTATTCTTACTATTCAATTCATTGAGCAAATCATTTTGAGCTTTAAGTACTTGTTCTACTTGAGTAGTAACCATAGAAGCATGTTTACTAATGAGTTTAAGTTCACCTTTAACATTAGCCATATAATCACCCAAGTGTTCAATCATATGAGCATTTTGTTTCAATTGTCTACCAAAATAAGCATTGAAATCTTCTTGCTTAACCATAAAGTTATCAAACTCATCCAAGCATTGGCTAGCAATTTAATAGGAGGGATTTCAGCTTTATCATATCTATAGAGAGAATTTACCTTTAGTACCTGTGTCGGGTTATCAAGACCATGAGTTTCTTTAATAGGTGAAGGATTAAGATCATATGTTTCTTCAACAGGCGATAAATTAAGACCATGTATTTCTTCAATACGAGGTAAATTCTTAACATCTTCAGCTTTAATGCCTTTTTCTTTCATAGATTTCTTTGCCTCTTGCATATCTTCAGGACTGAGAAATAGAACACCTCTTTTCTTCGGAGTTGGTTTAGGAATAGGCTCAGGAAGTGTCCAATTATTTTCATTGGTCAACATATTATTCAATAAAATTTTAGCTTCATCCGGTGTTCTTTCCCTGAAAACAGAACCAGCACAACTATCCAGGTAATCTCTGGAAGCATCGGTTAGTCCATTATAAAAGATATCAAATATTTCATTTTTCTTAAGAGGATGATCAGGCAAATCATTAAGTAATCGGAGAAGCCTCCCCCAAGCTTGTGGGTGACTCTCTTCTTCAATTTGCACAAAATTATATATATATATCCCTTAAAGCAGCTTGTTTCTTATGAGTAGGGAAATATTTAGCAGAGAAGTAATAAATCATATCCTGGGGACTACGCACACCACCAGGATCAAGAGAATTAAACCATATCTTAGCATCACCCTTTAATGAGAACGGAAATATTTTAAGGATGTAAAGGTAGCGAGATTTCTCATCATTAGTGAACAGCGTGGCTATATCATTTAATTTAGTAAGATGTGCCACAACAGTTTCAGATTCATAGCCATGAAAAGGATCAGATTCAACCAAAGTAATTATATCAGGATCAACAAAGAATTCATAATCCTTATCAGTAACACAGATAGGTGAAGTAGCAAAAGCAGGGTCAGGTTTCATTCTAGCATTAAGATATTGCTGCTTCCATTTAGCTAATAATTTCTTAACATCGTGTCTGTCTTTGCAAGCAAAAATTTATTTAGCAATCGCTTCATCCATAACATAGCCCTCAGGCACAACAGGCAATTCATATTTATTAGGGGGAGAGTCTTCATCATCACTTTCTTCAATATAATCAGTTTCAATAATTTCATTCTCTCTAGCCCTAGCAAGTTGTTCATCAAGAAATTCACCAAGTGGCACAGTAGTATCAAGCATAGAAGTAGTTTCATCACAAGTATCATGCAGAGTAGAAGTGGCATCATCAATAACATGCGACATATCAGAACGAATAGCAGAAGTAGGTTTAGGTGTCGCAAGCTTACTCAAAACAGAAGGTGAATCAAGTGCAGAGCTAGATGGCAGTTCCTTACCTCCCCTCGTAGTTGAGGGATAAATTGTTGTCTTAGCGTCTTTCAAGTTCTTCATAGTGACCAGCAGATATAAATCCCAAGTGACTCAATGAATAGAGCTATGCTCCCTGGCAACGGCGCCAGAAAATAGTCTTGATAACCCACAAGTATAGGGGATCGCAACAGTTTTCGAGGGTAGAGTATTCAACCCAAATTTATTGATTCGACACAAGGGGAGCCAAAGAATATTCACAAGTATTAGCAGTTGAGTTGTCAATTCAACCACACCTGGATAACTTAGTATCTGCAACAAAGTATTTAGTAGCAAAGTAATATGATAGTAGTGGCAACGGTAACAAAAGTAATATTTTTGGTGTTTTGTAGTGATTGTAACAGTAGCAACGGAAAAGTAAATAAGCGAAGAACAATATATGAAAAGCTCATAGGCATTGGATCGGTGATGGAGAATTATGCCGGATGCGGTTCATCATGTAACAATCATAACATGGGGTGACACAGAACTAGCTCCAATTCATCAATGTAATGTGGGCATGTATTCCGAATATAGTCATACGTGCTTATGGAAAAGAACTTGCATGACATCTTTTGTCCTACCCTCCCGTGGCAGCGGGGTCCTAGCGGAAACTAAGGGATATTAAGGCCTCCTTTTAAGAGAGTACCGGAACAAAGCATTAACACATAGTGAATACATGAACTCCTCAAACTATGGTCATCACCGGGAGTGGTCCCGATTATTGTCACTTCGGGGTTGTCGGATCATAACACATAGTAGGTGACTATAGACTTGCAAGATAGGATCAAGAACTCACATATATTCATGAAAACATAATAGGTTCAGATCTGAAATCATGACACTCGGGCCCTAGTGACAAGCATTAAGCATAGCAAAGTCATAGCAACATCAATCTCAGAACATAGTGGATACTAGGCATCAAACCCTAACAAAACTAACTCGATTACATGATAGATCTCATCCAACCCATCACCGTCCAGCAAGCCTACGATGGAATTACTCACGCACGGCGGTGAGCATCATGGTATTGCTGATGGAGGATGGTTGATGATGTCGACGGCAACGAATCCCCCTCTCCGGAGCCCCGAACGAACTCCAGATCAGCCCTCCCGAGAGGTTTTAGGGCTTGGCGGCGGCTCCGTATTGTAAAACGCGATGAATCCTTCTCTCTGATTTTTTTCTCCCTGAAAGTGAATATATGTAGTTGGAGTTGAGGTCGATGGAGCGTCAGGGGGGCCACGAGGTAGGGGGGCGCCCCCCACCCTCGTGGACAGGGTGTGGGCCCCTGATGTGGATTTTTCTTCCAGTATTTTTCTTATTTTCCAAATAGATGTTCCGTGGAGTTTCAGGTCATTCCGAGATCTTTTGTTTCTTCTCATAAATAACATCATGGAAAGTCTGCTGAAAACAGCATCAGTCTGGGTTAGTTCCATTCAAATCATGCAAGTTAGAGTCCAAAACAAGGGCAAAAGTGTTTGGAAAAGTAGATACGACGAAGACGTATCACCGGATATAGGGTAGGGGGTCCCGAACTGTGCGTCTAAGGCGGATGGTAACAGGAGGCGGGGGACACAATGTTTACCCAGGTTCGGGCCCTCTCGATGGAGGTAATACCCTACTTCCTGCTTGATTGATCTTGATGATATGAGTATTACAAGAGTTGATCTACCACGAGATCGTAGAGGCTAAACCCTAGAAGCTAGCCTATGATTATGATTGTTGTTGTCCTACGGACTAAACCCTCCAGTTTATATAGACACCGGAGGGGGCTAGGATTACATAGAGTCGGTTACAAGGGAGGAGATCTACATATCCGAATTGCCAAGCTTGCCTTCCACGCAAAGGAGAGTCCCACCCGGACACGGGACGAAGTCTTCAATCTTGCATCTTCATAGTCCAACAGTCCGGCCAAAGTATATAGTCCGGCTGTCCGAGGACCCCCTAATCCAGGACTCCCTCACCTAGTACACATAATCCTCATGCAACATTCGTTTTTTTTCAAAAAAACTGAATTCGGCTTCGGTGGTTGCTTCACACATATACCTCAGCATAACTTGCCAGGGGCTCAGTATGGGAACAAATGAGTTGCCGACAAGTCTGAACAGCTTTATAGCATACTTCGGCGTTGCGAGTTTGGCCTTATATGCATCAGCTCCGAATCATGTCTTGGGTCAATAGTTGGGTTGCCCGGCTCCTGTGCTTGGTACCTTAGGTTCTACTCTATCGGCTAGGCTAGTAAAGGGAGAACTACTGCGGTTGTGCTTCCGGTTCATCTGGTCAAGCACCTCAGTAGAGAAAGCCGAAAACTGACTGTCATGATGCGGGGAGAGCTGGTCAACCACTCGATGACTTATCAGAATCTTTCGCGATCCCCCTCGTGTTATACGAAGGACCTTTTTCTTCAGGTCATACATGTAACGCACCATGTTGGAATAAGTCGTATACATACCAGGGGCTATATCATAGTCCCCCCATAAAACTCCTATGGCTATAAGTCGTATACATACCAGGGCCTTATAGTCCGATTGCCTAGTTCACCGCATTGATGCCTCCTTAATGGACCAAGACGTTGGGTTAAGAGTTATCAAATGCTTTCTTGAACACCCCCATACTTTATACGAGGGGGCTAAAGCCGACGACTGGAAAACTTTCATATTAATACAAAAACAGCCGCATAGGAGGAACACAATTTTTTAGGCGAAATTAACATATATAGCATTATTACAACTACTCATACATTTCACACGAATATCATGTTTTTCGAGCACTGACCCTCTATCAAGCGGGCACGCTCCAGGACATCCTCGAAATAATGCTCTGGTGCGTGATGGTCCTTGCCTTTGGGTGGACTCTTCGCGGCAACATCTGTGGCCTTCATCTTCGCCCAATATGTCTTGACACGGGCAAAGGCCATCCGTGCACCTTCAATGCACGCCGACCGCTTAACGACGTCGATACTCGGCACTGCATCAGCAAGTCGCCACACTAAACCAAATAACTATCTGGAATTGGCTCGTTTGGCCACAGCATCCTTCATGGCAGAACCGGATAGTCTATGGAGTTCGGCCCATTGGGTCATCTGTTCGTTCAGCAACAGTGGGCGTTTTGACGCACCGAACTGCGACCAGAAAAGCTTCTCCGTTGCATACCATTCTCGCGCTTGGTAAAACTGCGCCGCATCGGAAGCGCTCTTCGGCAAGTCCAACAATTCATCTGGAGAACTCCACACTTTATTAAGTGGAGCATCATTCGGATCGCCGAACTTAGTTTGCAATAAAAAAGGCTTCCCAGCCGCGATCTCCCCAGCTTGTCGGATCTCCTCCCGGGCCGCTCTAGACTCGGACCGCGCTTCTTTCGCCTCTCGCAAGGTCTTGTCAAGATCTGCCGTTTTCGCTTTATTATCCTTCTCGAGGATCTCATAGTGGCCAGCGGCATCCTTTAACTCACGTGCCATCGTGGATATTCTCTCCTTGCATTGGCGCCGCGCAGTCTGTTCGGCCTTTAGCTCGGCAGCTGCCCTCTCGGCAGCCACATTACCAATCCAGACCTGCTCCTTGGCCCGGGCAAGCTCAGCCCGAAGGATCTCAACCGCAGCAGCACCATCTGCAGTCATGCATATTTCAGTATACAATATTTTGCATTATGCTTATATTACCAGGCATGTGCTTGTAAGGACTGCCCCAAACACATACCTTGCGACTCGTCAAGACACCTGTTGATAAGCGTAAGGTCATCTTCCGCCACATCAAGCTTCCGCTCCAGATCGGCAACTTCTGTAGTCCGGGCGGACACCAGGGAAGTGACAGCCTGCATTTCAATTTATCATATTATTTCCTAGGCTTATCTTATTCCTATGATCGCCCCCCTTAGGAGGCCAATCAGAGTCTCAGGGGCTACTACCTATACACAGGCACAGTTCGTGAATAAAAGACACTCAAAGATTTTTTCAGCACAAACCTCGAAGCCTCTTAGCAGGCTCGCGCAGGCTTCGTTCAGTCTGCTTTTCGCGGACAGAACCTTTTCAACCACCGTGCCATCAAGGTACGATGCTCCCCCGAGGCGAACGCCTGTCGCAGCATGTTCGTCAATATATCCGGCGCTTCTGGACCTCCGGAAGCTGCGGTGGGAGTACGGCCTCCCTCCGAGTCGTCTCCGGCTGTAAACCGGATAGTCTGGGGCCTTTATCATTGGCCCCCGGGCTCAGGGCTAACGAAGTATTACCTTCAGGTTGTGTCTTCGCCACCCCTCGCACCATTTGTTGATCAGGAGAGACCCACCGCGACGACACCTCAAAGTCATCCGCCCTATTGGGCGAGGAGATCGGTGGAGGCATCTCGCTCTCCATCATCTCTGGGAGAAGGTCCCCCGAGGAAGAGGATTGTTGAAGATTGTGTGCTGAGCTGCAAAAAAACATGTATTCTAGATGTTACCTCGGTCACAGGAAGGGAACGGGATATGTTTAAAATACCCTTGTTCACTTACGATTTGGCTAAAGGCTTGGCCTCACTGAGGGATTGCACGATGACGTCGTCCTCCGAGCCCGAGCCGCCCGACAGGGGCCTCTTGCCTCTCTTAGGAGCCTTTTCCTCCCAATATTCGGAGGTGGCCCTTTTCTTACCATGGGGAGAAGATATGTTGACTTCTCCCTTGTCTTCGGATGATGGAATTTTGATCCCCCCGGACATAGTGTCTGATATACCTTCTGAATGGAGGCCAGCTCTGGCCCTCCCCCTCTCCGCCTTGTCCTCCTTCATAGGCATCTGATATGGTGCCGGGGCCAGCATCCTTGTTAATACAGGATCTGCCGAGTCTTCGGGGAGGGGGGCCGAACACCTGATTCGCTCCGCTTTCTTTATCCAGCCCTGGAAAACGATAAGTTTTACTCAGTATTACATTGCGACATACATACTACAAAGTGTTCGGGAGTTGAGCGCTTACCGAGGTATCCGGATGATTGCAGTCGAGGCTGATGTCCTCGGTGGTGTCCGGCCACTGTTTTTGTTTCCCGAAAAACAACTTCCACATCCCTTTGTGCATAGTGTCGAAGAAGTGTTGGAGGGTTCGTGGTCCCTCGGGATTAAACTCCTACATGCGGAGAGGCCTACGTTGGCATGGCAGGGTTCGGCGGACTAGCATTACTTGAATCACGTTGACAAGATCAATGTCCTTATCAAGGAGGGTTCAGATGCGGCTCTGTAATGTCTGCACTTCATCAACTGATCCCCAGTCCAGCCCCTTGTTAATCCATGATGCCAGCTGTAACAGAGGGTTCTGTGATGTAGAACCACTCCCGCTGCCACTGGTTGGAAGTTTCGGTGAAAGAACCTTTTGGCCAAAGAGCATTGGTAAGCTTGCTCACTATGGCGCCGCCGCACTCCGCCTATTTCCCGTCAACCACCTTCGGCCTCACACTAAAGGTCTTGAGCCATAAGCCGAAGTGTGGGGGAATTCTGATAAAGGCCTCACACGTAATGATGAACGCCGAAACGTGAAGGAAAGAATCTGGGGCTAGATCATGAAAATCTAGCCCGTAATAAAACATGAGCCCCCGGATGAAGGGGTTGAGAGCAAACCCTAACCCACGGAGAAAGTGAGAGATGAATACGACCCTCTCGCCGGATCTGGGAGCCGGGATAACCTGTCCTTGAGCAGGAAGCCTGTGGGGGATCTCCGTGGTCAGGTATCTGGCTGCCCGAAGCTTCGCAATGTCCTCCATTGTAATAGAGGAAGCCACCCATCAGCCCTGCGGGCTGGGTCCGGACATGACTGGGAAGCTTAAAGCAATGGAGTCGAACCTTGGGTGCTAGAACTCGAGGTTGGGGAGGCTGAGGAGAAGTTTGGCGTAAATAAAGACGGCCCTTGGCTCCTTTATAAAGGCAACGGGTATCGAGCGCCTCCTCCTAAGCCTGAAAACCTGCCTATCCCTAAGGGATTTTTCCAATGGAACGGTTGGGTTACCCACGCCCGTATTAATGAGAATCCCACGATAAAGGAACACGATCTCTGCCTCGACAAGACGTGCCAATAAAAACCTCGCCTCGAAATGTGGAATGGCAGGACAGAAACGGTTCAAAATAAAGACCGGGCAAGCGTAATGTCACATTACGAAAAGTTGTCTGCAGATTGGACTCGTGAAATATTATATTCTCTATGATTGTGATACTTGTGTTGCAGATCCGGACACGTTCGTCCGAAGACTATCTTGGAGTATTCGGAAAAGGGAACCCGCCTTGCAATGCCGAAGACAATCTGCATGCCGAACACCTTGTCATTGAATCCTGGTTCAGGGGCTACTGAGGGAGTCCTGGACTAAGGGGTCCTCGGGTGTCCGGCCTGTTGGACATGGGCCGGACTAGTGGGCTGTGAAGATACAAGACCGAATACTTTCTCCCGTGTCTGGATAGGACTCTCCTTGGCGTGGAAGGCAAGCTTGGCGATCGCATATGAAGATTCCTTTCTCTGTAACCGACTTTGTACAACCCTAGTCACCTCCAGTGTCTATATAAACCGGAGGGCTTAGTCTGGAAAGGGACATAGTCATACAGGCTAGCCTTCTAGGGTTTTAGCCATTACGATCTCGTGGTATATCAACTCTTGTAATACTCATATTCATCAAGATCAATCAAGCAGGAAGTAGGGTATTACCTCCATAGAGAGGGCCCGAACCTGGGTAAACATTGTGTCCCCCGTCTCCTGTTACCATTGACCTTAGACGCGCAGTTCGGGACCCCCTACCCGAGATCCGCCGGTTTTGACACCGACACATGCACAATCCCCATCGACCCTTTCTATATACATAGACCTGCCTACGTGTCTCCTGTACGCACATTATCTTTAGGCATGTCTCTCACACATTGTCTCACACCTCTCTTCCTAATCGACGAGTATGATTCTAGCAGAGCATTCTGTAGGATGCCCCTTACTGTTAGGTTGGATGAATAGTAATATCAGAGATAAGGGGTTACCTTAGTCTGATAACCCAGCGTTACAATTCCTAGCCGGCTTTGTCAGTGGACACAGAGTCCTTCACAATTCTGCTACCGTTGTCTTGTACGACAAGTAATCTCCATGTGTCTCCCTAAATGAGTCACGGGCCGACCAATGTGGCGCAGGACGGAACCGAACCAAGGGCCTCACCTCTGCCCCCAGGTCTCGTTATCTTCTCACACCCACACATACCAACACAGACACCACACACAAAAATCTCCTCGTGCCTCTATACCCTCCCCCCTTGCATATACACACTCAAGGGAATCTCTCGTCGTGACATCATATTAGTCTATCTCTCTAGACCTCTCTCATTTCTCGTGCTATCTCTCCCACACACCCCTCGTCCCGCCGGCCCCTCTATCCATGCCTCTCTCGAATACGTAATACAAACACATACCTCTCTAGGCCCTGCCAAATACATCAACTACACATTCACACATGTTACATCACGTACCCCTATCAGGCGGTAGGTGCGACATATGCCAATGGGTAGCTTATCATTGTGGGAGCCAGTAAGACATCGTCGGTGCCTGGAAATGGGATAAGGCGAAGACATGCACGCCGGCAAATCTTACCCAGGTTCGGGGCTCTCCGTGGAGATAACACCCCTAATCCTGCTCTGCGGGGTCTCCACATGATCACTAGATCAACACAAGTAGCTAGAAGTGGCTCATTGAGCTGTTTGGCTAGAGGAGGAAGAAGGGAAAGGCTAGCTCTCCTCTTCTCTCTATGTGGTGTGTAAAACTATCTGAGATCAACCCTTTGCATGGGTGCCCTGGGGGGTTTATATAGGCCTACCCCTCGGGGTACAATGGTAATCCGGCTGGACGCGGGTCCTAGCCATCAGTGTCTGTATTCGCCGGCTTCTCCGCCGACCGCTGGGGCCCGCCGACTGGTGGGTCCCGCTGGCTGCCGGCCTCTTGGCCGACAGGCCGGCACCACCGCCTGGGGGTCTCATCAGTGGCTGGTTACTGTAGCCTCGCCCCTGATGACGAGGGCTTTGTCGAGGTAGGCATGGCTACAGTGTCGCCGCCTGGCGGGCTCTCACTATAGCCTTACCTCATCTTGTCTCCTTAATGATGCACATACTTCGAGGGAGGGAGGTAGCTGGCTATTGGGAGCCGGCTACGCCGCAGGCCGACTGGGGGAGGCTTGGCCGCCTTCGAGCATCTCTCTGGCTGAAGGGCCCTGTCAGGGCCGGATTTTCGGGATATTAATTTCCCAGAAAATGGCCTTTGTGCTCACCAGCCCCAGGATTACTGTTAGCTGATGAGGCACCAACTTGATACAAGAATTCCAAGCAAAGTACAAAATATGTAGTACAAGACCATTGTGGCCTAGGAGTACAACACTTGGTTTCTAGCGGTTGATGGCGGAAGCGGTTTGTGGTTCATCTGCGTCTATGGGACTCCATTTCCCACAAGAACAGCTGACCAGGATAACTCCTATCTTCGCGAGGCTGCTATCACCTTTACATGGGTTCCGGGGCTGTCGTCATAATGCTACCTCCACGCGCGAAATCTGGCCAAGACAATAGCCAGGGACAAGCCGGTGAGTATGTTTGAATGTACTCGCAAACATTTAGAACACGGGTATAATATAATAAGAGATAATCATGCTTCGAAAATTGTGAGGATGATAACGTCTGTCACGAGATAAACGAAAATCCGAGATGCACGCATGCGGGAAAAATATGCACATGCAATACGGGAGTAGAAATAGAGTATACTGATCGAGTGTCTGAAATGACTCCTCGAAGGGTGCAAATAAAATTAACAATGCCGCAGTCGGGCGTCTGAGCGACACCACATAAAGGGCTTATAAAGAATAATTAAATAACAAGCATGCCACAGTCGGGCGTCTGAGCGACACCACATAAAGGGCTTATAGAGAATAAATAAATAACAAAACATGCCGCAGTCGGGCGTCTGAGCGACACCACATAAAGGGCTTATAAATAATAATTAAATAACAAGCATGCCACAGTCGGGCGTCTGAGGGACACCACATAAAGGGCTTATAAAGAATAATTAAATAACAATCATGCCACAGTCGGGCGTCTGAGCGACACCACATAAAGGGCTTATAGAGAATAAATAAATAACAAAACATGCCGCAGTCAGGCGTCTGAGCGACACCACATAAAGGGCTTATAAAGAATAATTAAATAACAAGCATGCCACAGTCGGGCATCTGAGCGACACCACATAAAGGCCTTATAGAGAATAAATAAGTAACAAACATGCCGCAGTCGGGCGTCTGAGCGACACCACATAAAGGGCTTATATAAGAATAATCACAGTGAATATCCAGGAGGTAGAACCGTCCCAGGGATACTCAATAATTCAAATAAAGTAACTGGTTAGTCCACAATAATAATGATCATAATCCATATGTGCCACAGTCATAAACAATATCTAGTTCAGCCGTTTCTCCATCCGAAAACCGTCACTGTGATCTAATTTAGCCGTTCTCCTTCCGAATACCGTCACTACGATCTAGTCAAGCTGTGTCTCCATCCGAAAACCGATACTATGATCCATCTCAGACTGTAATCCTTACCCATGAACATGGCTATCCAAATGGATATATCCTCTGCAGAGGGTGTACTCTTTACCCACGAGTAACGGATTTATCTATTCCATCGGGACTAATTCCGCCTACGGCCTTTTAATTGAAAACACGCCTGACCTGCACACACCAGCTTAACTTACCGGTGTCTGGAATCACCCACAACACCTGTCAAGCCAAACTCTAAGTTGGGAGGCTACAACCTCGACGTAGCATGGGATCAAATTTATATCGCGCGCTCTAAGGGGTGCCCCCCTCTCGGTCCCAACCGGAAACACCCATGCCATGCCTACCGGATGCATCCGGTATCTTCCACCATGGCCTCTCTGTACGGTGTGTGCCTTGGTAAGGGGTTGACAACTTACTGAACCGTACCCCGTCTACGACAGGGACAAGTGGTAGTACAAAACAATTAGGGAAGTTACTGATCAAGACTCGACCTACGGCCGACTCAGATGGTCCTAGTATTCACCAAATAGTTAACACAACCAAAATATTTCCATTAACAGACAGAATCACCGCTCATCAAACTCATCATGCCATACCGGACACACTCGTCTCGACGAGGAACTAGGGACAAACTCGTGTCTACCCAAGACCACGACTCCCCCGTCTTCCTGCCGGTATGCATGAAAAGCTCGCGGGGATGATCACTAACACCAGCATATCCATACTAACAGTAGAGCATCTCCAAAACGCACTTATGCGTGTGACTGAATTGATACATAGAAATAACGCATGCTCCAAGTCAAAGTGGTGTCGAAACCGTATCAAAACACCACACAAAAATATTATGCCAGAGTTCAGAATGCTTGCCTTCAAGAGTATGCAAAGGGTGCACTTTTTGAAAGCTTTCTCTTCTCTCCATTTTCCTATTTTGAGAAATATACAAATAACAAATATCTCAAAACCAGTACAAAAAGTAGTCCCAAATATTTTTGAAATAAATCTTAAAATAAACTAGATGAAATTTGAGAGAGGTAAGAAAAAGAATCAAATCATTTGGAGTTTTATTTTAAAAGATATAACCAGTCAAAGTTTGGTCAAAGTTCTATTTTAAATAAAACCAGAAAAAGGAAAACGCTTCGATACAGAATACGCTTTCGGGGTAGGGGATACGCACTCGCGGAAATACGCTTCCACTTAAGCCAGCGCGGTTGGCGCGGGGGTCACTGACAGTGGGTCCAGAGGGCCCACTGGTCAGGTTTGACCATTCTCCCCTCTCCCTCCTCTTCCTCTGCCCGAACGGGGCGGGGCTCCGGCGTTCGCCGTCGACGAACGGCGGCTCCTCGAGGGCACCTGAGGGCAGGGATGGACCCGCCAGACCGGGGCGGTCCTCTCGGTGGTCGCGGGGTCGACGGTGGTCGGAGGAGTCGCCGGCGGCGAGCTCCGCGGCGGAGAGGGCTACGGGAGTGAAGTGAGCTTTGGGCTCCGGTGGTCTCCGATCGAGGCTGCGATGCTGGTCAGCTCCGCAAGAACTTGGGAGAGCGATTGGTGGCGCTGGATGGGCGGGGGAGCGTCTGGTTGCGACGAATGGCACCGGAAGGCAGCGGCGGCCGAACCGGCTAGAGTTGGGGGAGATGGACTCTTCCGGCCAATCCACTTCTTGGGGAGCTCTAGGGGGAAGGCTTGAGGTCGTCTGAGTGTTCGGTGGGGCTCGGGGCCTCCTTTTATAGGCGCTCGAGGCTGGACCGCGGTGGCTGTGGATAAGAACGCCGGCGACAGCCGTGCTGTAGCTGCAGGGTGACGTGGCGGCGACGAGCGCGTGCCGACGAGCTTCAGGATAAGATCAAGCTGTTCACAGGGGCAGCTGGCCCGCGCGGGTGGCTTGGGCGGCGCCGTCCATGGGCAGAGGTTCACTGCTGACGCCGGCGTGCTGCCAAAAGCCCTGACGGCGGTGTTGTAGGGCGGCAGAGGTGGCGTGGAGAGTGGGCGAGCGTAGTGCGCGGTTCAGCAGGCGAGCAGGGGCCAGGGACGGGACGCGACGAGGGCGGCAGTGCGACGCGGCGGCTCAGTGCACGCGCGTGCAAAACGTGCGCTCTGGGCGCGCCCAGAGCATGCACGGGACATGCTCGACGAAATGCCAGGGCAGTCTAGAGCGCGAGGCGGAGGCTGGCAACTAACAGGGCAGGGATAGGGGTAGCTAGGAGCTCAGTGGACATGGTTGCTCGGCCAGAGGATCAAGATCACAGTGCAAACAAAAACTCATGTCAAAACTGGCTGTGCACACCAAGTGTTCGACAGAATGCCAAGTGCATTTAGGCAACTCTTGGAGTGTCCAAAATCTCCAGATCAAGGTCTCCCTGGATGCAGGTGATGATGGCAAGATCATTTGGGCAAAACCAGAAACTTGCTAGAGCAAGTTTTGCAAAACTACAGTTTTGGACAGAAAGAAGGAGGTCTCATTGCATGCACTTAAAATCCTCCAATGGGTCCATTCTCCTGGACTTTAGGGTTTTGAAGGGAGGGCTACAAGTAGGAAAAAGCTCAGGGTCACTGGAGTAAGATAAAATAGGGTTGCGGTACAAATCACCAAATTGGACCAGAATCAAAAAGAGGTTGATTCACTCAAATATTTCAAGGAACATCACTGGGTTTTGGTATAAAGTTGAATTATATGCATCTACTGACATCTCCAAACACTTGGAAGAATTTTTAAAGGAATATTTAAATAGGTTGTAGTGCAAAAATGCCTACTGGACCAGATTTGAAAAGCTGATGCAGAGCTCAAAATCTTTAATAACCAAAGGATATTTTTGCATAAAAGTGATGTGGAAACATCACATGACATCCCCAAATTTTGGTGAAAATTTCAAATGCATTTGCCAAAAGGTTGCAGTGCAAAAAGGGGCTCCAAATTTATGAAAGATCATTTTAAAAGAATAAAGCTCATGAAAATTAATTATGCAAATAAATCCACTGATAAAGAATTGTTTTTTTATAAAGAGGGCATACAAGTCCAATAATATTTTTGGAAAGTTCTCACTTGAGGCAAAAACCCTTAAAATAAAAAGGGAAAAATCTAGACAAATGGAAAAGTTTTATTTCCTGGAAAAATTTTAATTTATAAAACAAGGTCAAAATTTTGGGGTGTCACAACACTACCCCCCTTAAGAAAAATCTCGTCCTCGAGATTTGTTAAAAGCTGTTTGAACAAACATTGCTCTTACCAAAAGAAATCATTCAACTATGCAAAATAAAATGGCTACAGTGAGAGAGCAATAAGTGGTGTAAAACCACAGTGTGGTACACTTGCGTAGCATGGAAAAAAATCCATGGGTGGGGGAAAAACGGGATATTTCTACGTGGATACAGTAATTTAGAATAAATTCTAAATTACTAAAACACGCTGGTCGTACCCGAGAGCACAGTGCTCTCTCTGGCTGACAGGTGGACCCGGGGTCCACTGTCGGCCTCTTCTTCTACCTCTGGCTCTCTCTTCTCTCTCGCGTGCTCTCCCGCGCTTCCTCCACCGGCGACGCCTAGCGCGTAGGGCATCTAGGCCGTACTGCGGTAGTGCGCAGCGTGCTAGCTGCCGGTGCAGCGTGCACTCACCTCGCGGGCCAGTGCACTGTCGGCACTGCTCGCGGACTTGCCTCCGAACACCGGTGATCGAGCGACGAGTGGCGCTGGTGGACCTCGCCCACCGTACACCGATCTCGAGCTATAAAACGATCGCGGTGCTCCTCCCTTCTTCCTCACACCTGGCCTCGCTTCTACTTCTCCTTCCTTCTCCTCCATTGCCGTTAGCAGGAGCTCGAGACGAGGCTCTAATGGCGGAGGCGATGCCGGACTGGTATGTGGTCCTGTTGTGGGGAGGTTTAGCGACGCTGCTGGGGCTCTGCGTGCTCCTGTGCGCGATGATCCTGGATGATCGTCGTGATGCTGCCGCTCGAGTGCTAGCTCTTCGTGGTGGCGACGATCACGAGGATTAGGTGCGGCGTCGAGTGCTGACTGCTGTCGGTGTGCTGGGGCAACTTGCGCCCGAATGATTACTCACAAATCTCTCTTACTGGGACTGTGGTGTCCTCGAGTGTGATCAGTTAGGTGCGAAAATGTGTACGAGGATTTGTAATTAGCGTACGAGGTCGAGTGGTTGTGGTTGTGAGTCTGCTGTTACGGTGTTGCGCGAATAAAAATCTACGCCGTGAAGATATATACGCTGCAGCAACTTGGGAAAAGATATCTCGTTACAAAATTTACCGCGAGTGAAAAAATAAAATTAGCTAAAACAAAAATTAACAGCAGTAAATTTGTTAACATAAATGAAACCAAAAATCTGATCCGTCGCACAAATTTTTGGAAAACATGTACAAGTTACAACACGTAAAGAAATACTGTGATAGAAAAAACATAGCGGTGACGTTTACAACGAAAACGGCAAAAGGACAGGGTCTTGAGAAAACGCCTCTGGTACTGGGGCACACTCCTCTTCTATCGGGGGAAGCGGGTTGACCAGTCGATGAATGCGCCTCTCCTGGTCAGGCCTCAGTGGTCTGCCAATAGCGATCCGAGGATTTAAATCAGCGAGGCTCTGGAGATAACCCATTACCCGCTGAGTCAAACGCTCCTGAGCGATAACGTACTGGGCAAGGTTGGCCAGTACTGGATCTCTCTCAATTCGTCCACTGGGAAAAGATGCAACTTCTCCGGGTGCTGCACGACTCGGGAAATAATAATATCCTCGTTCGCTGGCATAGGGTACCGCGAATCGAAGGCGCGCGAGCGCTTCGTACACAGCAGCTTCTATGGCCATATGCGGAGTCGGTATGGATTTTCCCATGAAGGAAACTTCCGTTGGGTCTTGGTTTGGGTATGCGGGAGGGATGTGCACCACCGCCCAATATTTCGAGGTGGAAGGGGTCATCCTCGATTTGAAAAACTCGTACTGGGGTGGATGGGTGGCACTCATGGTACTGCAGGTAAAGTCCCACGATAATTTAACAAAACTACCCGGGGTTGCTTCTGGGGTTCTCAGATAAATACTGGGGGTTGGCATGGCAAAGAAATGGTTGTGAGTGTTGGGCACATGGTGAGGGGTACTCGGCAAGGTCACGAGGTGGCCTTTATATAGCATTGGGGCTGGGTTATCCACCGTGGTGAAGGGTAACTGGTTGTCGATCCTGTTCTTGGGTCAAAGCCACAGATATACATATCACATAAATGTGACGCATTACTATGGATGCCGTCGGGGTTGGTCTAGGTAGCTGCGCCTGAAGTTTAAAAACGCAACTGTACGCCAACGTACATATGCATAGCTACTACTCCAAAAATAGGGGCGCTCAAGCAGACAGCATGTAATAAAAGCGATACAAGGTCACACCATTACAAAGCGTAGAACTAAGGCTCGATACAACTCGAGCGACTTAGTCTACTTCGTTAATGTCTAAGTGGGCTGGCCTGGTGGACGCCGGGGTTTCCCCACGGGTTTCACCGTCGGGATTCGCTGGTTGAGGTTGAGGGGCTGCAGGATCGGGGTAGTGGTGATGACCATCGCGGGGGTTGCTGGCCACAATCTGTCACGACCGGTTTTTCAATAAAATAATTATTGAGAGGCCAATCCCTTTTACGGACCAGTAAGGAAGAATTCCATCTCACTGGTAGAAAATATCATGGTCACAGAAGAAAAATACAAGGAGTACTGAATATAATACAAAGTTGAGCGAAAACTGCCCAACAATTTATTACATGCACGCCGATAAAACAAGACGGCGGATAGGGTGGCATAACTACTAACTCACGATAATAACGGTGGTGGAAATATCACCGCGAAGCGAGTGATACGACTCCTGAAGACTACATCTCTTCGAGCGTCGGAGTGAGGCTCGAGGAGACTTATTGCGGGTGGCGGAAGCGTATAAAATACAAGTGACCAATGCCCGGGATCGCGCAGGACTGACTGGGACTCCTCTAGGCGTCGGACGCACTATCAAACTCTTCACCCAAGAGATCGCCTTCGTCCACATCTGGCCAAATCAACAAGCCAGGTGAGTACTATGAAAGTACTCGCAAGACAGTTCGGACATAAGATATAACAAATGTAAACATGAAGCATATGATCACGTTAACCAGTGCGTTCAGACATAGAGATAATAACTACTGGGTGCCAAACGAGTGTCTGAATGACTCCTCGAGAGGAAAATGCAAGAATGGTAATACTGGTGCCAAACGAGTGTCTGAATGACTCCTCGAGAGGAAACTGCAGAATAGTAATACTGGTGCCAAACGAGTGTCTGAATGACTCCTCGAGAGGAAACTGCAGAATAGTAATACTCGTGCCAAACGAGTGTCTGAATGACTCCTCAAGAGGAAAATGCAAGAATGGTAATACTGGTGCCAAACGAGTGCCTGAATGACTCCTCGAGAGGAAACTGCAGAATAGTAATACTGGTGCCAAACGAGTGTCTGAATGACACCTCGAGAGGAAACTGCAGAATAGTAATACTGGTGCCAAACGAGTGTCTGAATGACTCCTCGAGAGGAAAATGCAGGAATAATAATGCCGCAGTCGGGCGTCAAGGCGACACCACATAAAGGGCTTATAACAGAAAATAAAGGCAGTGCATGCCACAGTCGAACGCCTGAGCGACATCACATAAAGGGCTTATATTTAAAGTAAGGAAACAAAAACACGCCACAGTCGGACGTCTGCGCGACGTCGCAAAAAGGGCTTATATTGTAGCTCAAACATTCAGTAGCTCGAGATTATAAATTATTACAAGTACGAGACAAATATAAGATTAGTCCATCCACAGTAATAATAATTTAAACTGGGTTTACCACTTGAGTTTGTTCACCAGGGACAAGTTTTCCACGTGGATAGATATGGGTATACTGATTTCACTACGTGATCATGGATACGATGACTTGGAAGAATTTGACTCTGCAGAGTTTGTACTTAACCACAGCCAACGGATTTCAGTAGTCACGGGGACTAGTTCCGTTTACGGTGTTTTGGAAGAAACACGTCTAACCAGTACACACCCATTCAACATTCCGAAGCCAGGGATCACCCTCGGCAACGTTCAAGAAAAACCTTGAGACGGGGAGACTACAACCTCGCGTATCATGGGATCAAATTTCTATACGCGCGATCTAAGGGGGTGCCCCCGCTCTCGGTCCCAACCGGAAACACCCATGCCCTCTGACCGGATGACTGGCTTTAATCCTGGGCTAAGGTACCATCATCCCAGCCCCTCTGTTTGGTGTGCACACGGAAAGAGGTTACCAACTTACTAAACCGCATCCTGGCAAATGAAACATGTGGTAGCACGGAAGGGGAAAGAACGATAACGTGACTCCGTCCACGTTAACGTCGGAAGTAGTCGGATGACGCAAGGCTGGTATGCTACAACAGTACCACCTTGCTGCCCTTCATGTCACCACATGATTAGGCCATCTCTCACCAGAGATCATCGCAACTTTGGAACATACAGGTGGTTGCCTCACAAGCAACGGGGAACTCACCGATACTCATATGCCACGCACAAACTTTCACGCAAACATGCAAAACACCTATCATATCAAAGGTTCAAACATGCTTGCCTGGTTCGGAGAAGTCAGAGTCTAGCTCGGCGAAGTTCGCGGCTCCGTCACCTCTTCCGGAACCTACAGCAATAACGAAAACGAGCACTAACGTGAAAACCAACGCGTGCACAGAAACTTCTCCAAAAATTTTCCAAATAAATCCCATAAAAAACTAGACAAAATTTTAAGAAGGTCAGAAAAAGAATCACTCAAAAATTTCTTTTTATTAAAAAGTTATAAAGGTTTCTGTCCAGGGACCCATCTGTAATGAAACAGAAAAGTTCCAGGGTTTAAACTGAGAAACCAGAAAACGCTTCGGAAAGAAATGCGCTAGCTAAAGAGGGAAAGCGTATTTTTCCCGAAGGCACCAACAGAAAACGGTTCGAGGGGGAATAGAACTGAGGCTGACATGCGGGGTCCACATGTCAGGTTTGAAAAGGCTCGCCGGCGCCCGAAGACTGCGGTGGACGCCGGCGTCGAACCACGGCGAGTTAGGAGGATCGGAGGGTACCAAGAGCTTCAGCGTGTCCTTCCGCGTCGGTGGGGGGTGGACTCGACCGTCGAAGAGCACCACGTCGACGACGACCCTTTCTCCGGCGGACGGCGGCTCGGGTGGTGGTGGAGAACTCCGGTGGAGGGCTGCAAACTTCGAATTGAAGCGCGGGTCAGAAGGAGGGATTCATAGTGAAGCTACTGGCAAGAGATGGGAGGCAGAGGCGCACGCACGGGAGCGAATCGAGCTGGATCCCGTGGCGGGTCGCGGCGGCCGGAGTCGAGGAAGGAGACCTCCTCGGGGCTCTTCCAGTGGTTAGGCGTGCTCTAGGTGGAGTGCAGGGATGGTGTGGGTTCGAGTTGAAGCTCGGGGCCTCTATTTATAGGCGGATCGACGGGGTGGCCGTGAACGGAGAATCTCCGGCGAGCGATTACGGCGATGCAGTGGATTTGCAGGAGGTTTGAGTGGCCAGGCAGCATCAGTGGAAGTTACTGGTGTCATTCCCCCGCTAATCTCGGCTGGTCTTGGCATAACGGCGCCGGTCCACGGTGGGGTGGCCGCACGGGCACGTCGGCGGCAGAGAGCGCGCTCCGCGCCCTACGGTTCACGACGAGAGTGGCAGCGTGTTTTGGGGAGTGGAAGGCCACGCGGCGAGCTCCGGTGGCTTGGGCGGCGCCGCTCAGCACCGCGCCTCTCTCTGGCGGCCGCAAAGCCGCCGCTGGCGTCGGTCACGGGGCGGCGCACCTTCTGCTGCTCGTCGCCGACGTCCGCAAGGTGCCAGGCGTTCGTGCGGAGCAGGAACAAGGAGGAGGGGACGAGGAATATTTGGAGAAAGATTTGAATGAATTTCACCAAATTTGACAAATCTGGTCCAAACTTGCAGCAAGTGTAGTTTGAAAATTTTGAACTGAAGACCAGTGGATCTTCATGGATCTTCGTTGAGGGTTGAAAGAACTAGGAAGGGGAATTGGTTTGGGGGCAAAAATCAAAACAGAAAGTGGAGTTCCTTTGTAAATCACCAATGGCTAGAATAGAAGACATAAATTTATTTGATAAGTTTTAAATGGAGAAGTAATCATAGGGGAGGTTCAACTTGCTGGATTTGATGCAAATCATGATCCAAAGATGAGGGAAGGTTTAGGAGGGTGGATTTGCACTAAGGCCATGGCAAGAGAGAAAAGTTGAAAGTGGCAAGGGATTATTCCAAAAGCCATAGTGCATTTTCAAAAAGATTTTCAAAGGTCATTTTCCCCAAATGAAAAGCATTTTGTCTTGAGTCCAAATAAAAAGCAAGAACCTCCAAGACCAAAGACAGATCTTGGGTGAATCCAAATAAAACCTTTGCCATAAAGAAGAAAAAATATTTGAGAGGGAGAGTTCTTTTGAAAAAAAATTAAATCACCTCCCTCAAGTCAAATAAAATCTTTTGAAAAATCCAAATAAAAATTTGGGTGTCACAACACCTACCCCCTTAGGAAAAATCTCGTCCTCGAGGTTTCTGCTGATCCTCAAATAGATATGGATATTCTGCCCGAAGAAAATCTTCCCTTTCCCATGTGGCTTCATCCTCAGTGTGGTTGCTCCACTGAACTCTGAAAAACTTTGTCGTTTTCTGATGGTTCCTCCGTTCAGACTCTTCTAAAATCTTTACTGGCCTCTCTCTGTAGGTGAGGTCTGGTTGCACATCAATGTTTTCATGGGGTACCTGCTTCTCCGGGTTACTCACACATTTTCTCAGTTGAGAGACGTGAAATACGTCATGGACGTCTGACAGATCCTTGGGCAAGTCTAGTTGGTAGGCTACCGTGCCTCTTCGTGCCTTTACACAAAATGGTCCAATAAATCTTGGGGCTAGCTTTCCCTTAATTTTGAACCGTTGTAGACCCCTCATAGGAGATACTCGGAGGTATACGGAATCACCGGGTTCAAAGCTGACCTCACGATGCTTCTGATCATAGTAGCTCTTTTGTCGGCTCTGCGCTGTCTTCAGTCTGTCCCTGATCTGTTTAACTTTCTCCTCGGCCTCTTTAAGCATGTCTGGGCCGAAGATACGGCTGTCACCTGTTTCCGACCAATTCAGTGGGGTACGACACCTCCGTCCGTACAGTGCTTCAAAGGGTGCCATTTGCAAGCTGGCTTGGTAACTGTTGTTGTAGGCAAATTCGGCATACGGCAATCTCTCTTCCCAACTGGATCCATAGGTGAGCACACAGGCTCTTAGCATATCCTCTAGGATTTGGTTTACATGTTCTGTTTGTCCATCGGTCTGAGGGTGGTATGCTGTACTGAAAGCTAGTTGCGTGCCCAGAGCTTGTTGTAGGTGATCCCAAAATTTGGAGACAAATTGTGTGCCTCGGTCGGATATTATAGTCTTTGGGACACCATGCAAACAGACTATACGGGAGAGATAAAGTTTGGCCAGTCTTTGCGTGGAGCAGGTAGTCTTCACGGGAATGAAATGAGCAACCTTGGTTAGTCGGTCTGTGATGACCCATATGGCGTTGTTTCCGCGTTGTGATCGGGGTAATCCGACAATGAAGTCCATTCCTATTTCATCCCATTTCCACTCCGGTATCCTGTTTGGCTGGAGTAGCCCTGCTGGCTTTTGATGCTCGGCTTTGATGCGCTGACATGAATCGCAACAAGCAATAAATGTGGCTATATCTCTTTTCATACCGTGCCACCAAAATCTTTCCTGAATGTCCTTGTACATTTTGGTTCCTCCAGGATGGATCGAGTATGGGGCGTTGTGGCTTTCGGTTAAGATTTGTTGCTTGAGTTCCTCAATGTTAGGTACGCAAAGTCTGTCTCCGTACCATAAGGTTCCTTCACTGTCTGTGATGAACTCTGAAGCCTTACCAAGGTTCATTTTCTTATTTATACCCTCGATGCTGGGATGCCCCTGTTGAGCCTTCTTAATTTGTTCCACCAGGGTGGGTTGTATCTCCAGATTTGATACGGTGCCTTCAGAGACTAACATCATGTTAAGCCTAGTGAACTCCTGCTGAAACTCAGGCCTCAAGTTTTGCGGACCGTCAATGTCCGGGCTGGGGTTTCGACTAAGGGCATCGGCCACTACATTTGCTTTCCCTGGATGGTAGTGAATACCGACATCATAGTCCTTGACCAGTTCCAACCAGCGTCGTTGGCGTAAATTTAGCTCTGGCTGTGTGAAAATATATTTGAGGCTCTTATGGTCCGTGTATATTTCACAGCGATTCCCCAATAGAAAGTGCCTCCACTCCTTGAGTGCATGAATGACTGCTGCTAGTTCCAGGTCATGTGTTGGGTAATTTTCCTCATGTTTTCGCAGCTGCCTGGAGGCATACGCGACAACTTTGCCATCCTGCATTAGCACACACCCGAGACCTTTTCGGGACGCGTCACAATATACTTCAAAACTCTTGTGTATGTCTGGCACAGTTAAGACCGGTGCGGTTGTCAGCTTCTTCTTGAGTTCTTGGAAGCTTTTCTCGCATGCTTCCGTCCATACAAATTTCTTGTCTTTCTTGAGCAACTGTGTTATAGGTTTTGCCACAGTGGAGAATCTGTCAATAAATCTTCTGTAATATCCGGCCATTCCTAGGAAACTCCGCACGTCTGTAATGTTGGCGGGTGGCTTCCAGTCAAGTATGGCTTTGACTTTTTCTGGGTCTACGGCCACGCCTTCTTGGTTCAAGATATGGCATAAGAAACCAACTTGTCTTAACCAAAATTTGCACTTGCTAAATTTGGCGTACAACTGATGTTTCCTCAATTCTCCCAAAACAATTCGGAGATGTTCAGCATGCTCTTCTGGTGTCCTTGAGTATACTAGAATATCGTCGATGAACACCACAACAAACTTGTCCATGAATTTCATGAACACCTTGTTCATGAGGTGGAAGAAATATGCGGGGGCGTTTGTTAGACCAAAAGGCATCACTGTGAACTCATATAATCCGTATCTGGAAGTGAATGCTGTCTTGGGGATATCTTCTGTCCGTACCTTCAATTGGTGATATCCCGATCTCAAATCAATCTTTGAGAATACCTTGGCTTGTGCGAGCTGGTCAAACAAATCATTTATCCGCGGCATCGGATATTTGTTTTTGATGGTGACCATATTGAGGGCTCGATAGTCTATACACAGTCTCAGTGTCCCATCTTTTTTCTTGGCGAACAATACAGGCGCCCCAAGGTGAGGAGCTGGCTCGGATAAATCCTTTGTCCAACAATTCCTTTATCTGCTTCTTCAACTCCACTAATTCTGAGGGTGCCATTCTATAAGGCTTCTTATAGATGGGAGCGGTGCCAGGTGCTAGTTCGATGCTGAACTCTATCTCTCGGTCTGGTGGCATGCCTGGTAGTTCTTCAGGGAACACATCAGGAAACTCGCATACCACTGGAACTTTTCTCAGTTCAGAAATGTCCATTTTGTTTAGTTTTGGTTGCTGTGACCGTGGTCTCTCTTGAGCTGTAACCTTTATTGTCTTGCCATGATGGTGGGTGAGAATCACGGTCCGATTGAAACAGTCAATGAATCCTTTGTTGGTGGTCAACCAGTCCATCCCTAAAATGACATCCAGTCCTTTACTCTCCAACACGATGAGATTTGCTGGGAATTGTAGTCCTTCGAACTCAATGACCACTCCTTGGCAGTAACCTTGAGCGATTTGCTTATTACCGGGGGACTTGATGATCATAGATTTTTCCAAGGGGAGTATCGGAAAACCATGTTGTAAAACAAAACTCTTCGAAACGAACGAATGGGAAGCTCCAGAATCAAACAAAACCATGGCAGGTACTGTGTTGACAGGGAACGTACCGAGCACGATGTCTGGGGCATTCTGCGCTTCTTCCCTGGTCACATGGTTCAGGTGACCCTTCCTGTGGTTGTTGTTGGGATTAAAATTGTTGCGCTTGGGGGCTGGATTGTTTCCACCATTGTTTGGTTTGGGGGCCGCGTTCCTCGGCTTTGGGCATTGTTTTGCATAGTGCCCTTCTTGACCACAAGCATAGCAGGTGACCCCTGGACGGTACGTGTACTCCTTGTCCCTGGCATGAAACTGTCCGACGAGCCTTGGATCAGTAGTCGTGGATCTCCTTGCTTCTGTTCGTGGAACCTCAGCCTTGCTTCGGTTGTTGCGAGCAAGAGTCGTCTTGTCCCTCTTTCGCTTACGGATATCTTCCAGACTACGGCGCTCATTCTCCAAGGTAATGGCCTTGTCCACCAGAGTTTTAAAGTCCGGAAAGGTGTGTACAATCAGTTGGCATCTTAGTGCTGGTGCCAGGCCCTCCAGGAATTTTTCCATCTTTTTGTTTTCTGTCATGTGCTCGTCGTAGGCATAACGAGACAGTTGGGTAAACTGACCATTGTATTCCGTGACTAACATGCCTCTCTGCTTCAGGTCATCAAACTCTCTCTTCTTGATTTTTATGATGCTCCTGGGGATGTGCGCCCCATGGAAGCCTTCCTTGAACTCTTCCCAGGTGATGTTGTGTTCACTGGGATGCATGTGTAGGAAGTTTTCCCACCATGCTGCAGCTGCTCCAGTAAGGTAGTGTGGTGCATAAAGCACCTTCTCATGATCTAAACACTGAGCAATAATCAGTTTCCTTTCAATGTCACGAAGCCAATCATCGGCTTCCAGTGGCCTATCGGTGTGAGCAAAAGTTGAGGGGCGAGTCTTCTGTAACTCAGATAACTTGGAATGTGGTTTATAGTGTTCGCGGTGGTTTCCCATATTGATGACATGATTCATCATCTCTTGGTGATGTTGCTGGCTTTGCTCGAAGAGACGGCATACTTGAGACAGGGCTGCTTCGCTGTCTTGCTGACTGGACTGACCCTGAGTGAAATTGTTGCTAGTCTGTGTCCCATAAACCTCTTCTAGCTGATTGGGCATGGAGCGAGTCCACGGACGAGACATTTTTCCAGTCTGGGGTATTATTTTGCAAAACCCATGAGAAAAACTGTGCAGCACAAGGAAAACTTTGCAAAGGCAACAGTTTAAAAGACCTCAAGGTTTTCAAGGAAAACATAAGCGGTTTTGCATGGAGAAAAGACTGCTTAACACAAATCTTACACGCGAAATACAAACACATGATACAGCACTCAGGATGTGCGTACACATTCCTGACATGTTATTTAGACTAGCGTACTCCTCCGGAAGGCAGCAAACACACCAATACAAACTACCGTACAGAGGAAACACATCATACAAGCAGACATAACGCGCGGCTACTCGGTGCTCTCAGTCGGAGATGGTGAAGATTTCCTTCCCTTTGCCGATGGCAAGACTCAGCGGTCCAGGAGAATCAACCTCCACCTCCTCTCTAGCTGGCTCCTGGTGCGTAACGCTGCGCTGCGGTGACGGTGCGGGAGCGACGGGTGGCAGAGCGGGTGCGGCGGGCGGTGCGGCTCTGACTGGAGTAGGAGCGATGACTCGGTCGAACTCCTCAGTGGTAGGCAGACGGCGAGCAGTGGCCAAAACGGCCGGTGCATACGAGGCTGAAGACGAGACGAATGTCAGAGGCGGTGCCGTGTGGAGAAGCTCCTTCCTGCTGGCAGGACCGCCCCGGACTAAGTCCATGCGGGCAACCACAAGATCGTCTACGAGGTTGTCGAAAGACTCCTCTAGAGCCTTGAGATACTCCACAACCATCTCGATGGCTTCATCTCGCTCTCCCCGATGGCAGGCGAATGCATAGTGACTGGTGTATGGCACATGGCATGGGAGGTAGCGGTAGCGACGAGTCTTCATCGTAGGAAGGATGTCCCGAAGACGAGCTATCGCCTCACGGGCAGCCATCTGCATGGCATGCCTCTCCGTAGGCATGGCCCTTCCCACAAAACGGAAGTGGCGAGCTGCAGAGCGTCCTCCCTTGAATTGCACCACAGCTTGGTGCATAGACACGTCGTCGCTGAGCTTGTGCTGGTAGAGTGTGAACTCCGGGCGAGTTGCTGGCCCGAGCGCGAGCTTGGTGATGGAGACGAGGAGCTTGACAAACCCCTCGGGCACATTCGTGAACACTCGATTCTCACAGCTGCTGCCAGCCATCTACAAAAGTAGGCAAAAATTCTGAGTAGTCATGTCATAAATTTATGATGACCAACAGAAAATAGCTACAATTGCAAAATGCTGAAAAAGCACAAAAGACGCTAAAAACCGATTAGCGATCGCACCTAGTGGCTTCCTACAGTCAGCCTGGCTCTGATACCAAGCTTGTCACGATCGGTTTTTCAATAAAATAATTATTGAGAGACCAATCCCTTTTACGGACCAGTAAGGAAGAATTCCTTCTCACTGGTAGACAATATCATGGTCACAGAAGAAAAATACCAGGAGTACTGAATATAATACAAAGTTGAGCGGAAACTGCCGAACAATTTATTACATGCACGCCGATAAAACAAGACGGCGGATAGGGTGGCATAACTACTAACTCACGATAATAACGGTGGTGGAAATATCACCGCGAAGCGAGTGATATGACTCCTGAAGACTACAGCTCTTTGAGCGTCGGAGTGAGGCTCGAGGAGACTTATTGCGGGTGGCGGAAGCGTATAAAATACAAGTGACCAATGTCCGGGATCGCGCAGGACTGACTGGGACTCCTCTAGGCGTCGGACGCACTATCAAACTCTTCACCCAAGAGATCGCCTTCGTCCACATCTGGCCAAATCAACAAGCCAGGTGAGTACTATGAAAGTACTCGCAAGACAGTTCGCACATAAGATATAACAAATGTAAACATGAAGCATATGAACACGTTAACCAGTGCGTTCAGACATAGAGATAATAAATACTGGGTGCCAAACGAGTGTCTGAATGACTCCTCGAGAGGAAAATGCAAGAATGGTAATACTGGTGCCAAACGAGTGTCTGAATGACTCCTCGAGAGGAAACTGCAGAATAGTAATACTGGTGCCAAACGAGTGTCTGAATGACTCCTCGAGAGGAAACTGCAGAATAGTAATACTGGTGCCAAACGAGTGTCTGAATGACTCCTCGAGAGGAAAAATGCAAGAATGGTAATACTGGTGCCAAACGAGTGTCTGAATGACTCCTCGAGAGGAAAGTGCAGAATAGTAATACTGGTGCCAAACGGGTGTCTGAATGACTCCTCGAGAGGAAACTGCAGAATAGTAATACTGGTGCCAAACGAGTGTCTGAATGACTCCTCGAGAGGAAAATGCAAGAATAATAATGCCGCAGTCGGGCGTCAAGGCGACACCACATAAAGGGCTTATAACAGAAAATAAAGGCAATGCATGCCACAGTCGGACGTCTGAGCGACATCACATAAAGGGCTTATATTTAAAGTAAGGAAACAAAAACACGCCACAGTCGGACGTCTGCGCGACGTCGCAAAAAGGGCTTATATTGTAGCTCAAACATTCAGTAGCTCGAGATTATAAATTATTACAAGTACGAGACAAATATAAGATTAGTCCATCCACAGTAATAATAATTTAAACTGGGTTTACCACTTGAGTTTGTTCACCGGGGACAAGTTTTCCACGCGGATAGATATGGGTATACTGATTTCACTACGTGATCATGGATACGATGACTTGGAAGAATTTGACTCTGCAGAGTTTGTACTTAACCACAGCCAACGGATTTCAGTAGTCACGGGGACTAGTTCCGTTTACGGTGTTTTGGAAGAAACACGTCTAACCAGTACACACCCATTCAACATTCCGAAGCCAGGGATCACCCTCGGCAACGTTCAAGAAAAACCTTGAGACAGGGAGGCTACAACCTCGCGTAGCATGGGATCTAATTTCTATACGCGCGCTCTAAGGGGGTGCCCCCCCTCTCGGTCCCAACCGGAAACACCCATGCCCCCTGACCGGATGACTGGCTTTAATCCTGGGCGAAGGTACCATCATCCCGGCCCCTCTGTTTGGTGTGTACACGGAAAGAGGTTACCAACTTACTAAACCGCATCCTGGCAAATGAAACATGTGGTAGCACGGAAGGGGAAAGAACGATAACGTGACTCCGTCCACGTTAACGTCGGAAGTAGTCGGATGACGCAAGGCTGGTATGCTACAACAATACCACCTTGCTGCCCTTCATGTCACCACATGATTAGGCCATCTCTCACCAGAGATCATCGCAACTTTGGAACATACAGGTGGTTGCCTCACAAGCAACGGGGAACTCACCGATACTCATATGCCACGCACAAACTTTCACGCAAACATGCAAAACACCTATCATATCAAAGGTTCAAACATGCTTGCCTGGTTCGGAGAATTCGGAGTCTAGCTCGGCGAAGTTCGCGGCTCCGTCACGTCTTCCGGAACCTACGGCAATAACGAAAACGGGCACTAACGTGAAAACCAACGCGTGCACAGAAACTTCTCCAAAAAATTTCCAAATAAATCCCATAAAAAACTAGAATTTTTTTTAAGAAGGTCAGAAAAAGAATCACTCAAAAATTCCTTTTTATTAAAAAGTTATAAAGTTTTCTATCCAGGGACCCATCTATAATGAAACAGAAAAGTTCCAGGGTTTAAACTGAGAAACCAGAAAACGCTTCGGAAAGAAATGCGCTAGCTAAAGAGGGAAAGCGTATTTTGCCCAAAGGCTCCAACAGAAAACGGTTCGAGGGGGAATAGAACAGAGGCTGACATGCGGGGTCCACATGTCAGGTTTGAAAAGGCTCGCCGGCGCCCGAAGACTGCGGTGGACGCCGGCGTCGAACCACGGTGAGTTAGGAGGATCGGAGGGTACCAAGAGCTTCAGCGTGTCCTTCCGCGTCGGTGGGGGGTGGACTCGACCGTCGGAGAGCACCACGTCGACGGCGACACTTTCTCCGGCGGACGGCGGCTCGGGTGGTGGTGGAGAACTCCGGTGGAGGGCTGCAAACTTCGAATTGAAGCGCGGGTCAGAAGGAGGGATGCATAGTGAAGCTACTGGCAAGAGATGGGAGGCAGAGGCGCATGCACGGGAGCGAATCGAGCTGGATCCCGTGGCGGGTCGCGGCGGCCGGAGTCGAGGAAGGAGACCTCCTCGGGGCTCTTCCAGTGGTTAGGCGTGCTCTAGGTGGAGTGCAGGGATGGTGTGGGTTCAAGTTGAAGCTCGGGGCCTCTATTTATAGGCGGATCGACGGGGTGGCCGTGAACGAAGAATCTTCGGCGAGCGATTACGGCGATGCAGTGGATTTGCAGGAGGTTTGAGTGGCCAGGCAGCATCAGTGGAAGTTACTGGTGTCATTCCCCCGCTAATCTCGGCTGGTATTGGCGTAACGGCGCCGGTCCACGGTGGGGTGGCCGCACGGGCACGTCGGCGGCAGAGAGCGCGCTCTGCGCCCTGCGGTTCACGACGAGAGTGGCAGCGTGTTTTGGGGAGTGGAAGGCCACGCGGCGAGCTCCGGTGGCTTGGGCGGCGCTGGGTGGCGCCGTCAGCGCCGCGCCTCTCTCTGGCGGCCGCAAAGCCGCCGCTGGCGTCGGTCACGGGGCGGCGCACCTTCTGCTGCTTGTCGCCGACGTCCGCAAGGTGCCAGGCGTTCGTGCGGAGCAGGAACAAGGAGGAGGGGACGAGGAGCAAGGTGCCAACGCGGCACTGTCGAGATCGACAACATGTTCTGAAGAAAACGACAGTAGATTACTGAACTGAATTCCTGAATCTCTGAACTTGACATTGACATAGCACTGCAGGTGTTCGACAGAATGATTAGGCAAGCAGATTTTTTTTTCTGGAGCTGGTACTTGGTGAGGTGACCACTCATTGCACCCAGGGGCTGCCTGATTTTACTTGGAATATTTGGAGAAAGATTTGAATGAATTTCACCAAATTTGACAAATCTGGTCCAAACTTGCAGCAAGTGTAGCTTGAAAAATTTGAACTGAAGACCAGTGGATCTTCATGGATCTTGGTTGAGGGTTCAAAGAACTAGGAAGGGGAATTGGTTTGGGGGCAAAAATCAAAACAGAAAGTGGAGTTCCTTTGTAAATCACCAATGGCTAGAATAGAAGACAGAAATTTATTTGATAAGTTTTAAATGGAAAAATAATCATAGGGGAGGATCAACTTCCTGGATTTGATGCAAATCATGATCCAAAGATGAGGGAAGGTTTAGGAGGGTGGATTTGCACTAAGGCCATGGCAAGAGAGAAAAGTTGAAAGTGGCACGGGATTATTCCAAAAGCCATAGTGCATTTTCAAAAAGATTTTCAAAGGTCATTTTCCCCAAATGAAAAGCATTTTATCTTGAGTCCAAATAAAAAGCAAGAACCTCCAAGACCAAAGACAGATCTTGGGTGAATCCAAATAAAACCTTTGCCATAAAGAAGAAAAAATATTTGAGAGGGAGAGTTCTTTTGAAAAAAAATTAAATCACCTCCCTCAAGTCAAATAAAATCTTTTGAAAAATCCAAATAAAAATTTGGGTGTCACACAATCCCGTTGGAACGGGTTCCCAAAAGGCGTCGAAGCGCTTCTGGGGACACCAAAGCACTCTGGTTGATGGCTGGGGCAGACCTCAAGGCTCAATCGGGTGTCCGAACAGCACGACTGGGTTGTCGGCGTTGGGCTCCATTTCTCCTCTCGCCGGGGCTCGGCGGACCAGTTCTCCGCGAGCTGCAATCAGATCAAGGGTGACTTGATCGAACAGTTTCTCTAGTGCGCTTACATAGCGCACCAGGTGCAATAGTGCAGGATCTGTCTCGTGATCTCCGTTGGCAACCTGGGGCGGCCTACCATACCCGTCACGACTGGGGTAGTAGTAGAACGAGCGACAGTTCACTCTGGGCGACAAGTGCCGGAGTTGAACTATAGCTTCTCGAGCTGCCAAGTGGATGGCTTGTGGCTCAAAGGAAGTTGTCCTTCCAGTGAACCTGTAGGGGCGTTCTGGCGACAGACCCCTACCATAGATGTGCACAGTGGCCCAGTACTGACGGCTCTCACCGTACATGGGTCCTTGGTACACAACATATTCAGGGGGCTCCTCTAATGCATAGGCACGGTGGGTGAGGTTTGCGAGCACGGTCACAAAACCTCCAAGGTTGGTTGCTGTGGTCTCATTGTGAACAATGGGGCCAGGCATCGTGGCTTGGTTTGGAAAAGGGGCTGTGCTGTGCTGGGTTGAGGCTAGCGTGCCCTTTTTATAGGAAAAGGGAACGGAGTCTACCTTTGCACGCTTGCGATTGAGACGTGTTAGGTGCCGGTCTCTGGCGCGTGATCGAGGGGCTAGGCGGAAAGGTTGGGCACCGTCTGCCGAAAGGCGTCGGGTCACTGTGGGGCTATCTTACACGAGAAGCTTGGCCGGGATTAGGTTAAGGTCTAGTGGTTTGGTTAACCTAGGTTTATTGACCTGGCTAAGATAGGATTAGCAAATGGTCAGCCTGGCTCTGATACCAAGTCTGTCAGGGCCGGATTTTGGGATATTAATTTCCCAGAAAATGGCCTTTGTGCTCACCAGCCCCAGGATTACTGTTAGCTGATGAGGCACCAACTTGATACAAGAATTCCAAGCAAAGTACAAAATATGTAGTACAAGACCATTGTGGCCTAGGAGTACAACACTTGGTTTCTAGCGGTTGATGGCGGAAGCGGTTTGTGGTCCATCTACGTCTATGGGACTCCATTTCCCACAAGAACAGCTGACCAGGATAACTCCTATCTTCGCGAGGCTGCTATCACCTTTACATGGGTTCCAGGGCTGTCGTCGTAATGCTACCTCCACACGCGAAATCTGGCCAAGACAATAGCCAGGGACAAGCCGGTGAGTACGTTTGAATGTACTCGCAAACATTTAGAACACGGGTATAATATAATAAGAGATAATCATGCTTCGAAAATTGTCAGGATGATAACGTCTGTCACGAGATAAACGAAAATCCGAGATGCACGCATGCGGGAAAAATATGCACATGCAATACGGGAGTAGAAATAGAGTATACTGATCGAGTGTCTGAAATGACTCCTCGAAGGGTGCAAATAAAATTAACAATGCCGCAGTCGGGCGTCTGAGCGACACCACATAAAGGGCTTATAAAGAATAATTAAATAACAAGCATGCCACAGTCGGGCGTCTGAGCGACACCAGATAAAGGGCTTATAAAGAATAATTAAATAACAAGCAAGCCACAGTCGGGTGTTTGAGCGACACCACATAAAGGGCTTATAGAGAATAAATAAATAATAAAACATGCCGCAGTCGGGCGTCTGAGCGACACCACATAAAGGGCTTATAAAGAATAATTAAATAACAAGCATGCCACAGTCGGGCGTCTGAGCGACACCACATAAAGGGCTTATAGAGAATAAATAAATAACAAACATGCCGCAGTCGGGCGTCTGAGCGACACCACATAAAGGGCTTATATAAGAATAATCACAGTGAATATCCAGGAGGTAGAACCGTCCCAGGGATACTCAATAATTCAAATAAAGTAACTTATTAGTCCACAAGAATAATGATCATAATCCATATGTGCCACAGTCATAAACAATATCTAGTTCAGCCGTTTCTCCATCCGAAGACCGTCACTGTGATCTAATTTAGCCGTTCTCCATCCGAATACCGTCACTACGATCTAGTCAAGCCGTGTCTCCATCCGAAAACCGATACTATGATCCATCTCAGACTGTAATCCTTACCCATGAACATTGCTATCCAAATGGATATATCCTCTGCAGAGGGTGTACTCTTTACCCACGAGTAACAGATTTATCTAGTCCATCGGGACTAATTCCGCCTACGGCCTTTTAATTGAAAACACGCCTGACCTGCACACACCAGCTTAACTTACCGGTGTCTGGAATCACCCACAACACCTGTCAAGCCAAACTCTAAGTGGGGAGGCTACAACCTCGACGTAGCATGGGATCAAATTTATATCGCGCGCTCTAAGGGGTGCGCCCCTCTCGGTCCCAACCGGAAACACCCATGCCCCCGGACCAGGTGGCATGCCTACCGGATGCATCCGGTATCTTCCACCATGGCCTCTCTGTACGGTGTGTGCCTTGGTAAGGGGTTGACAACTTACTGAACCGTACCCCGTCTGCGACAGGGACAAGTGGTAGTACAAAACAATTAGGGAAGTTACTGATCAAGACTCGACCTACGGCCGACTCAGATGGTCCTAGATTCACCAAATAGTTAACACAACCAAAATATTTCCATTAACAGACAGAATCACCGCTCATCAAACTCGTCATGCCATACCGGACACACTCGTCTCGACGAGGAACTAGGGACAAACTCGTGTCTACCCAAGACCACGACTCTCCCGTCTTCCTGCCAGTATGCATGAAAAGCTCGCGGGGATGATCACTAACACCAGCATATCCATACCAACAGTAGAGCATCTCCAAAACGCACTTATGCGTGTGACTGAATCGATACATAGAAATAACACATGCTCCAAGTCGAAGTGGTGTCGAAACCGTATCAAAACACCACACAAAAATATTATGCCAGAGTTCAGAATGCTTGCCTTCAAGAGTATGCAAAGGGTGCACTTTTTGAAAGCTTTCTTTTCTCTCCCTTTTCCTATTTTGAGAAATATACAAATAACAAATATCTCAAAACCAGTACAAAAAGTAGTCCCAAATATTTTTGAAATAAATCTTAAAATAAACTAGATAAAATTTGAGAGAGGTAGGAAAAAGAATAAACTCATTTGGAGTTTTATTTTAAAAGATATAACCAGTCAAAGTTTGGTCAAAGTTCTGTTTTAAATAAAACCAGAAAAAGGAAAACGCTTCGATACAGAATACGCTTTCGGGGTAGGGGATACGCACTCGCGGAAATACGCTTCCACCTAAGCCAGCGCGGTTGGCGCGGGGGTCACTGACAGTGGGTCCAGAGGGCCCACTGGTGAGGTTTGACCATTCTCCCCTCTCCCTCCTCTTCCTCCGCCCGAATGGGGCGGGGCTCCGGCGATCGCCGTCGACGAACGGTGGCTCCTCGAGGGCACCTGAGGGCAGGGATGGACCCGCCAGACCGGGGCGGTCCTCTCGGTGGTCGCGGGGTCGACGGTGGTGGGAGGAGTCGCCGGCGGCGAGCTCCGCGGCGGAGAGGTCTACGGGAGTGAAGTGAGCTTTGGGCTCCGGTGGTCTCCGATCGAGGCTGCGACGCTGGGCAGCTCCGCAAGAACAAGGGAGAGCGATTGGTGGCGCTGGATGGGCGGGGGAGCCTCTGGTTGCGACGAATGGCACCGGAAGGCAGCGGCGGCCGAACCGGCCGGTGTTGGGGGAGATGGACTCTTCCGGCCAATCCACTTCTTGGGGAGCTCTAGGGGGAAGGCCTGAGGTCGCCTGAGCGTTCGGAGGGGCTCGGGGCCTCCTTTTATAGGCGCTCGAGGCTGGACCGCCGCTGCTGTGGATAAGAACGCCGGCGACAGCCGTGCTGTAGCTGCAGGGCGACGTGGCGGTGACGAGCGCATGCCGACGAGCTTCAGGATAAGATCAAGCGGTTCACAGGGGCAGCTGGCGCGTGCGGGTGGCTTGGGCGGCGCCGTCCATGGCAGAGGTTCACTGCCGACGCCGGCGTGCCGCCAAAAGCCCAGACGGCGGCGCTGTAGGACGCCAGAGGTGGCGTGGAGAGTGGGCGAGCGTAGTGCGCGGTTCAGCAGGCGAGCAGGGGCCAGGGACGGGACGCGACGAGGGTGGCAGTGCGACGCGGCGGCTCAGTGCACGCGCGTGCAAAACGTGCGCTCTGGGCGCGCCCAGAGCATGCACGGGACATGCTCGACGAAATGCCAGGGCAGGCTAGAGCGCGAGGGGGAGGCTGGCAACTAACAGGGCAGGGATAGGGGTAGCTAGGAGCTTAGTGGACATGGTTGCTCGGCCAGAGGGTCAAGATCACAGTGCAAACAAAAACTCATGTCAAAACTGACTGTGCACACCAAGTGTTCGACAGAATGCCAAGTGCATTTAGGCAACTCTTGGTGTGTCCAAAATCTCCAGATCAAGGTCTCCCTAGATGCAGGTGATGATGGCAAGATCATTTGGGCAAAACCAGAAACTTGCTAGAGCAAGTTTTGCAAAACTACAGTTTTGGACAGAAAGAAGGAGGTCTCATTGCATGCACTTAAAATCCTCCAATGGGTCCATTCTCCTGGACTTTAGGGTTTTGAAGGGAGGGCTACAAGTAGGAAAAAGCTCAGGGTCACTGTAGTAAGATAAAATAGGGTTGCAGTACAAATCACCAAATTGGACCAGAATGAAAAAGAGGTTGATTCAATCAAATATTTCAAGGAACATCACTGGGTTTTGGTATAAAGTTGAATTATATGCATCTACTGACATCTCCAAACACTTGGAAGAATTTTTAAAGGAATATTTAAATAGGTTGTAGTGCAAAAATGCCTACTGGACCAGATTTGAAAAGCTGATGCAGAGCTCAAATATTTAATAACCAAAGGATATTTTTGCATAAAAGTGATGTGGAAACATCACATGACATCCCCAAATTTTGGTGAAAATTTCAAATGCATTTGCCAAAAGGTTGCAGTGCAAAAAGGGGCTCCAAATTTATGAAAGATCATTTTAAAAGAATAAAGCTCATGAAAATTAATTATGCAAATAAATCCACTGATAAAGAATTGTTTTTTTATAAAGAGGGCATACAAGTCTAATAATATTTTTGGAAAGTTCTCACTTGAGGCAAAAACCCTTAAAATAAAAAGGGAAAAATCTAGACAAATGGAAAAGTTTTATTTCCTGGAAAAAATTTAATTTATAAAACAAGGTCAAAATTTTGGGGTGTCACAGGCCCCGCCGCCCGCGGGCCGTACTGGCGCCTGTCGTGGGTGGCATCATGGTCAACATGGCAACAGTGTGGCCACGCGTGCTCCAGGATTCAGGGGTGGCAGGCTGTACTGTAGCCACGCCCCGTCTCATCACCGTTATGTGGGTGCAGCCCTTGAGGGTGCAGTCTTGGCCGGCTTCTGGGAGTCTGTCTTCTTGTGGCCGGCTTATGGGAGTCGGTCCCCTTGGGGCCGGCTTCTTGGAGTCGGCCATCTTGTGGTTCTCTTCGGGAAGGTTTTTTGAGGCCGGGTCGCCTTCCGGTAGTCGGCATGTGAGATAGCCGGCCGGAGGAACGCGGCCCTGTGCTTTGGATGCTTGAAGGCTCGATCGGCTTGATAATTTTTGAAGAACCAGGGGGAGTCGGTTAGGCTACCAGTGGCCATTTACTCCGACAGTAGTCCCCGAAGCTGGTTGGGCTTCGAGGCTGAAAGGAGGACGAGAAGCTCAATCAGCTTCCTATCTTGAAGAGCCAGCAGCTAGGAGCCGGCTTTGATCAGGTGCGCCGTCTTGGCGAGGTTTGGAAGTCTGAAGGCGGGAGCCAGCTGGTGTGCACGCCGGGTTACGGGCCGGCCCCTTGCCGCCCGCGCGCCACATGGCACCCTCCGGCCGGAAAAGCATGCCAGCCCACGCGCGCGACGGGACGCCGCCGCAGGCCGGGGCCCACCACTTCCACGCCTAGGCCTAGGTGTGGATCTTCTGTGGCCCAAAATGGGCTGGTTGCCTTCCAACGGCAGTTTCTGCATGCCCTTAGGGCGCAATAATCGCGCGACATGGGGGAGTGGGCGCAGTTAATCCCACGCCCCCCACGCCTCGCCTCCTCGGCTTCGCCGCATGAGGCTATAAATAGGGGGGAGGGGGAGCGGCAGACGCTCGCACGCTCACCCTCGCTCCGCCATCTTCTTCTTCTTCCTCTCCGTCGCTGCAGCCCCTCGCCGCCGCGCCGTCCCTCTAGTCTTCGCGCTACCCCGCAGCTTCGCCGCCGCGGGGCCGTGGTTTCGTCGTCGCCGCGCCCTTTCTCATTAGCTTCTTGCCGTCATGTTGCACGGCGGAGACTGGGACGGTTCCAACGTCCACGCGGACCACATCGACTTCCTCCGCAAGACGCGGCGGTTGCCCGGCGAGGACCAGGTGCGGGTCCGTCTTGCACCGAAGAAGGAGATCTCACCGGCTCCAGAGGAAGGCGAGCGGGTAATCTTCTGCTCGCACTTCCTGCGCGGCCTTGGTCTGCCTGCGAGCGCCTTCTTCCACTCCTTCCTCGAATTCTACCAGCTCCAACCGCACCACCTCACTCCGAACACGGTGGTGCTGTTGTCTGCCTTCGTCTCTTTGTGCGAAGGCTTCCTTGGCATCCTTCCCACCCTCGAGCTCTGGGGGGAATTCTTCCAGTCCAAGCTCGGCACCCGCATGCAGGGCGTGCCGGCTCAGAGCGGCGCCTTCATCGCGGTGCAGAGGCCGGTAGCCGACAACCCCTTTCCTGCCATCACGCTGATCCAGTCAGTGAAGCTTTGGCAGAAATCCTACTTCTACGTGAAGAACGTCGCCCCGCAAGGCGACTTCGTCAACTTGCCGGCTACGTAGCCGGCCCACCGGCTGGGAGGCGGCCCCAGTGGTCCTATCGGGCCAGAACGCTGTCGCCGGCTGGAGCCGCCGCCGTCGCGCGACTCCGGGTAATGGTCCAGTCGGAGGGCCTGACCGGGTCCGACCTGCTGGCCGCCTTCGTGGTGCGCCGGGTGCTCCCGCTACAAGGCCGCCCTCATATGATCTGTCAAATGAGCGGCCAACTCGATCCGAGTCGGATGTGCACTAAGGAGATGCCTCACTCCGAGGTAGCTCTCATGGTGAACTACCTCGCGAACTGCAAGATCACCGACGAGTGGCAGTTTGGCAAGGAGCCGTACTCCCGTGCCCATCCCCCGCCTATGGTAAGTTTTCTTTACCTTCTCTTCTTTACTTTTGTCACCAAGTTTCACTTGGCCGACTCTGACCGGTCGGTTTGTCTTGGCAGAGCTCTCCTTCGACCGACGGTTGGGGCAGCGGGGGGGGGGGGGGGGGGCGCCAATTTCTCCCCGACCAGGCGGCGCATGACTTGGACGACCCTGACTTGGGGACGGCCGCAATGGACGACAACACCGAGGGGGGAGGCGGCGAAGCAGGCGGCTCCGGGCTTGGGGCCAGCTTTGACGACTGGCCGGACAATGACGAGGAAGAAATCATCCCGCGCTGCCAGCCGGCGTCCGATCTTGGCGTGGGCTCATCTGCCGCGCCGGGCCGCGCCGAGCCTATTCGGTAGTTGGCCGAACAGGCCCAAGAGCGAGGTGGCGGCGACCAAGCGGGACGAGGCGGCCGCGAAGGCTGCCCGCTTCCACAAGATGGTGAAGCAGCCACAAATGGTTTCGGCGTAAGTGTCGATTCTCTCGCGTATTCCTTCTTCTTTTTCGTCGATACTCTTCTTCTAAGTCCTTGTCTTGATTCATCAAACAGGGCTCTGCTCTCTCTTGAGCGGACCGCTGCCGCCTCCGTGGTTGGATCGGCGGAAGGATCCGCGAGAAACTGCCGTGTGGACCCCCGTGCCGAGCTTCAAGCGGCGATGGAGAGGAACACGCGGGAGGCGCGGGAGGAGCGGGTGGTGGAGGAGCTGAGGGCGGCCGCCGCCAAGGCGGCGCATGAGATGGCGGAGGAGTCGGCGAAGGCACAAGCCGACGCAGCGGCCAAGGCTCAGGCGGAGGCTCCAGCCGCAGAGGCAGCGGCTGGGGCCTTGCTTGTCGTCCCCCTGCGCGCCGTGGTGCCCGAGATCCCGGAGCCCCCACCGGAGGAAGCCGGTGGCGAACCGCCGGGGATGGAGAGGGAGGAGGACGATGTCGTCGTCCGGGAGAGGGAGGCGGCACCACCGTCTCCGACTGGGGCAGACCAAGGCAGCCGGCCTAACGCGCCGCCCGTGCAACCGGTTGGAGGCGAGCGGGCTGCGAGGACAGACCTTGTGGTCCGGTCGCCATCGCGCCAGCGCGCGGGGAAGGCGACTTCGGTGCCGGACCCGCAGAAGGCCGCAGGCTCTAGCTCATCGGCCCAGGATCTGGAGACGGCCAGCGCCAGCTCGGGGTGGACGCTGGGTGGTGGGACGGCCGTGGTGAACGTGGCGGCGCAAGAAGTTCGGAACCGGCTTCAGTCCCAGGCCGCCGTGCTGAGGCAGTACAATCAAGAGTTCCTCGCGACACGGACGGCCATTCGGGTGAGTCTTCCCGCTTTTCTGTTTCTTGATCTTGATTTCTTCCGTGGGGGCGCGTCAGCGCACCCACTGGGTGTAGTCCCCGAGTTCCGAGTCGGCTGCTGAGCAGGCGGCTTGGAACTTCTTAGTAGACTTCGATTGCTACCTTGCTCTTATTCGCTTCTCTGTCCTACTTGCAGGAATACCACAACCTCCGCGCGGCTGCCTTCAACTCCCAGGCTCGGGAGCTGACCCAAAAGACCGCTGATCTAACTGAGAGCTGGAGTAAGTGCTTCATCTTTTATCTCACGTGGGGGCGCGTCAGCACACCCACTGGGTGTAGTCCCCGAGATTCGGGCCGATTGCTGAGCAGTCGGGCCGGATCTTTCCTGGCGACTTCTTTCTTATTGCTTTTTTCTTCTTTGCCATATCTGCAGAGGCCAATGCCAACCTGAGGGAGCAGCTGGGTGGGACCCAGACCGCCCTTCGGGCCAAGGAAGCCGAGTTCGACGCCTTGGCTCAGGAGCGTGACCCCTTGGTCAAGAAGCTGGCTGACCAAGAGGAGAGCCATAAGGCGGCCCTGAAGGCGGTGCAGGACAGTGAGGCCGCCCTCCAAGCCGAGTACGAGACCGAGGCGGTGAGCTGGGCTGAGGCAAGGCAATCGCTGATCAACGGCTACGGCCAAATCGAAGACTTGGTTGACGGTAGGCCACCTTCTTCTTCGTTCCTTCATTTGCCGATTGCCATTTGGTCCATTCTCTGACTTTGCATTTTTTCTCTTCCATTCTTACTTGTGTAGAGTACTTCCCTGGTTACTCCACTACCGCCAGCCAAGTCATCGAGGCCCACCGCGAGGCGCAAAGGCAGGCTGGTGCTGAGATCGCGCCGAATGCTCGTCGGTCGCTTGAGGAGCAGCTTCTGGCAATCCAAGCCCGCCTCCAGCCGGCTCACCGCATGCTCCGCCGTCTTCAGCGCCTTGGGGCGCAAGTGCTGGGCGTCCTCTGGCCTGGCGAGGTGGTTCCCCGTACCCCCAGTCGTACTGCCGACTGGCTGGAGGTAGCGGTTGGCCGCTTCGAGGCCTGGAAGGCTTCTGCAGCTCGGTCAGGCGCTAGGCGGGAGCTGGAGTTCGTCAAGGCTTGGTATCCTGAGCTGAGCTTGGACCAGTTGGCCACCTGGCGGCAGGAGGCCGACGAGGAGCTGGAGGCGGTGCGGCCGGCTATCATCCAGCACACCTCGGCGATCGCCGACTACACCGACACTAGCGCCTTTGCTCCTGAGGTGGATGATGATGGCATTGCTCAGCCAGAGGAGTGGTTTGGACTGAACCCGGCGGACGGTGAGGACTCGGCGGAGGAGATCGACTCGAGCGACGAGGGCGAAGAGGAGGAGGGAGAGGATGGTGAAGACACTGTGCCAGACGGTGGAGCAACCGGCCAGCCTCAGCTTGATCGTGCCTCCAGCAACGAGGCGCGTGCGAGCGCGCCGCCTGCAGCCGGCGATGATCAAGCCGAGACTCACCAGCCGGCCACTCCTCCAGCCGGCACTGCCGCCTCCACTGACCTGCCCGGCTCGCCTGTTGCACCCTTAGCCTGATTCTCCGCCTTTACTTTCCTGTTTTATTACTCTTTGAACAATATTTTTGTTAAATTTGCGCAGTTCCACCCACTGTGGGTGTATTCAAACTATGTTGAATGCCGGCCTTTCGAAGGCCTTTTGTGTAAATATAATCATGCATGTGTTTGGCTTCCGATTGTATTTGCTTTTCATATTTTCGGTTGTTTCCTTTGCCGCCCTCTCTTGGTCGCCGCCTTCCCAGTCGGACAGTTGCTCTGCAGTCTGTGGCTGGAGAAGTGCTTGGCCGTTTGGGAGGGCAAGTACTCTAGCTTTCTTAGATTGTAGCAAGGTGAATGGGAAACCAGCCAGTCGGCTGTTCTGATAGCCGGTTAGCGGGGTGGGAGGTCGGCTTGTGTTATATAAGTTTGTTAGTCCTTAGCCGTTTTTCGTGTGGGCATCCTTTCCTGCCTTTGACTCTTGCCAGTCGTACAGTCGGTTCTTCGAGCTGCGATTTTCAACAAGAGAGGGCTTGGGTGCCGGCACACTACTTGTCTGACTGCGGGTAGAACTTTAATATAACTCAAGGCGGTAAGTCCCCGGGCCGACTGATCGAACCCGGTGCCGGACAGAAAATCAAATGTAATAATACATTCATAGGTATGACACTCATCATACATAGATAAAAGAGGGTAGTCCCCGAGTGCACCTCGGGGGGCCCATTGTCTTGTACTTAATACAAAAGGTAGCGTGTACATACTGCTTTTAACTGTAAAATCTTCGAAGGAGATTGGCGTTCCATGGTTGTTCCGACTCCTTGCCGGAATCATCTCTCTTGCGTGCCTTTGGCTTCTGTACGTCGATCAGGTAGTAGGAGTCGTTGCCTAGGGCCTTGCTGATGACGAAGGGGCCTTCCCAAGGGGCCAAGAGCTTGTGCTGGCCGGCTGTTCGCTGGATCAGCCGAAGCACAAGATCGCCTTCTTGGAAGGATCTTGGCTTGACCTTCCGGTTGTGGTAACGTCGCAAACCCTTCTGGTAGATGGCGGACCGGCTGAGTGCTAACAGCCGGCCCTCTTCCAGCAGGTCAACGCCGTCTTCTCGCGCTTCCTTGACCTCCGCCTCCGTGTACATGGTGACCCGAGGCGAGTCGAACTCGATGTCAGTTGGGATGACAGCCTCAGCACCATATACAAGGAAGAAAGGGGTGAAGCCGGTTGACTTGTTCGGGGTAGTACGCAGACTCTAGAGGACAGCCGGGAGCTCATCGAGCCAGCAGCCGGCCGAACGCTCCAGTGGTACGACCAGTCGGGGCTTGATGCCGGAGAGGATGAGGTCATTTGCTCGCTCGACTTGGCCGTTTGACTGCGAGTGGGCAACGGACGCTAAGTCTAGTCGGATGCCCTGTGTTGCGCAGAAACGTGCCAGTGCTCCTTTGGCAAAATTCGTGCCATTTTCGGTGATGATGCTGTGTGGTATGCCATACCGGGTGGTGATATATGCGATGAATGTCACGGCAGTCGGCCCGTTCAGCTTCTTGATTGGCGTCGCTTCAATCCACTTGGTGAATTTGTCCACGGCGACAAGCAGATGTGTCATGCCGCCGCGCGCCATCTTGAATGGGCCCACCATGTCCAACCCCCAGACGGCAAAGGGCCAGGTGAGGGGGATGGTCTTGAGTGCAGAAGCCGGCAGGTGTTGCTTGGAGCTGAAGACTTGGCACCCTTTGCAGCATTTGACTAATTCCTTGGCGTCTTCCAAAGCAGTCGGCCAGAAGAAACCATGGCGGAAAGCTTTGGCGACAAGTGATCTTGAGGCCGCGTGGTGGCCGCATTCGCCTTGGTGGATGTCCTTGAGGATTGCTAGGCCCTTCTCTGGCTCGACGCAGCGCTGGAAGACTCCAGTGACACTGCGCTTGACGAGTTCTCTGTTTATTATTGTGTATGCTCCGGCTCGGCGTTGAACTTGTCTTGCCGAGATCTCGTCAGTCAGCAGCTCTCTGTTTACCAGGAAGTTGAGGATGGGTTGGGCCCATGATGCAACTATGACTTCTTCTATTGCCAATATGGCTACTGCGACCATGGTGGGTGGGTTGGGTGGTGAAGAGTTGGAGTCGGCCACCGCCTGTTGCGTCGTTGCAGTCCCCGGGCCGACTGCTGCAGTCCCCGAGCCGGGTTCTAAAGTCCCCACGCCGGGTGCAACTACGGCAGTCCCCGGGCCGCCTGTCGAAGTCCCCGAGCCGCCTGCTGGGTTCCCCAAGTCGGATTCGACTGCATTAGGGGCAGGCGGTACAGAGATGGAGTCTGATTCTGGAGACGGCTTGACAGACGGTTTGAGGAGGCGTTGGAGAGAGACGCCGGTTGGTATAGCTTGTCGGGTGGAGCCGATCCGTGCCAGGGCATCTTCTTGCTCGTTGTCGGCCTGTGGCACGTGGAGGAACTCGCATCGTTCGAAGTATCCGCTGATTTGCTGAACGAGGAATTGGTAGCTCGCCATGTTTGCGTCCTTGGCGTCCAAGTCACCGGATGATTGTTGGACTACCAGATCCGAGTCACCATAGCACAGGATCCGGCGGATGCCGAGCTCTTTGGCTAGCCGGAGCCCGTGTATGAGCGCCTCGTACTCGGCCACATTGTTGGAGGCGGCAAAATGAATTTGCAGTGTGTATCTGAGTTTGTCGCCCTTGGGAGAGGTGAGGCGATGCCGGCTCCCAAGCCGGTGCGCATCTTGGATCCATCGAAGTGCATCCACCAATGAGTGGAGTCGGGAGCCGGCGGTAGGTACTGGGTCTCGACCTAGTCGACAAGGAAGTCGGCCAATGCTTGGGACTTGATGGCGGTGCGAGGCTGGTAGAAGATCGTGTAAGGAGCCAGCGCAATGCCTCACTTAGCCACACGGCCGGATGCATCCCGGCTACCTATGATCTCGGCGAGCGGGGCAGTACATACGACCGTGATGGGATGCTCTTGAAAGTAGGGCTTCAGCTTCTGGGCAGCAAATTATACTCCATAGCACATCTTCCGGTAGTGCGGGTAGTTTTGCTTCGAGGTGGACAGTACTTCGCTCAAATAATAGACCGGCCTCTGGACTAACTGAGCCGGCCTTCTTCTGGGTGTTGAACCACAATCACTGTGCTAACCATTTGGCTAGTCGCGGCAGTGTAAAGGAGCATGGGCTCTTTCTCAGTCGGCGCCGCCAAGACAGGTGGCGTGGTCAGCATCTTCTTCAACTCGTGGAAAGCTTGGTCTGCTTGGTCGTTAAACTCGAAGTGGGTGGACTTCTTCATGAGTCGGTACAGGGGGAGAACCTTCTCTCCTAGCCGGCTGATGAAGCTGTTTAGGGAGGCCAGGCACCAGGTAAACTTCTGGACATCTCGCAGCTTGGTAGGAATCTCCATTCTCTCTATGGCCTTGATCTTCACTGGGTTGCACTCGATGCCGCGTTCGGAAACCAAGAAGCCTAGAAGCTGGCCGGCTGGTACTCCGAACACGCATTTCTTGGGGTTGAGCTTGATCTGAAACTGGCGCAAGTTGTCAAATGTTTCTCTGAGGTCTTCCAGCAGGGTGCCGCGCTTCTCCGTCTTCACCACAATATCGTCTACATAGACGTGGGCATTTCTGCCGAGTTGCAAGGCATTTCTGCATGCAACGCTGAAAAGTGGCACCGGCATTTCTCAAGCCGAATGTCATAGTCAGGTAGCAGAAAGCTCCGAATGGTGTGATGAAGGCGGTCTTCAGGCGGTCGGCTGGATCCAACTTGATATGGTGGTAGCCTGAGTAAGCATCCAAGAAACTCAACAGCTCGCATCCGGCTATGGAGTCTATCACTTGATCGATTCGTGGTAAGGCAAACGGATCTTTGGGGCAGGCTTTGTTGAGGCTGGTGTAATCTATACACATGCGCCATTTATTGTTTTTTCTTCAACACCAGGACTGGGTTGGCAAGCCATTATGGAAAAAACACCTCCATAATGAAGCCGGTGCCAGGAGCCGGGCTATCTCTTCTCCTACAATCCTTCTCTTTTCCTCCGATAGTCGGCGGAGAGGTTGCTTGACTGGTTCTGCGTCCGCTCGGACGTGTAGCTTGTGCTCGGCGAAATCCTTCGAAACACCCGGCATGTCCTTTGGGGACCATGCAAAGATGTCCCGATTCTCACGAAGGAAATCGACGAGCTCGCCTTCCAATTTGCTGTCCAGGTTTGCACCAATGACAGCAAACCTCTCCGGGTTCTCCGGGTCCAGAGGTATCGTCTTTGTTTCCTTGGCCGGCTGGAAGGAGCCTTGAGAATCATATTCCCTGGGGACAGGGGACAGGGCCTGCTGCTTGCCTGCCATGGCCACGACTCGGTCCAGCATCTTTTTCTCTTCAGCAATCATGAGGGACTCGGCCAGCCGGCCGCTGGCTGCAGTGCACTCGGAAGATTTCTTGTAGTCTCTGGTTATGGTTATGATCCCCTTCAAACTTGGCATCTTCATCTTGAGGTAGGCGTAGTGGGGCGCAACCATGAACTTGGCCAGGGCAGGTCAGCCAAGCAACGCGTGGTAGGGGCTCTCTAGATCCACCACTTCAAACCAGATCGCCTCTCGGCGGAAGTGATCCTTGTCTCCGAAGAGAACACAGTCCGGCTTGGCATGAGTTGCTTCATCTTGATGTTCAGCTTCTCCATGGTGTCACAGTACAGTATGTTGATGCTGCTTCCACCGTCAATCAGTACACGGGAAAAACGGGCAGCTCGCCTTTCTGTCGCGAGGGTGACGTCCAACACCAATGCATAAGAGCCGGGAGATGGCATCACCTCTGGGTGATCGGCCCGGCTCCAGCTGATAGGCCTCTCGGACCAATGCATAAACTCTGGGTTGTTGGAGGCGACCGCGTTGACTTCTTGGTGTTGTCGGCGCCGACTGCGCCTGTCTTCAGTTTGGCTTGTGAAGACGACGTAGGCAGCGTGCTCGTCTGGGAACTCGTCTTGAATGCCTCCGACTGCTGGTCGAACAGCCGGCTGCTGAGGGGCTAGAGGCAGCGGGCCAGCAGGTGGAGGCGGTACCAGCCCCTCGCCTTTGGAGATCCGCGTGAGCCAATGGCACTTCTGGTTCGTATGGTTGGACGGCTTTGCGCCGCTATGGAACTTGCAGGGGGCATCAAGGTTTGCTCGTAGGAGAAAGCCGGCTGCCAAGCCGGCCTGCTGCCCTTCTGCTTCTTGGGAGCGGGCCGCTCTTTAGGTCGTTCGTCTTCGACTGTGGCTACTTGCCGGCTGGTGGAAGGCGGCATTGGGGCCTTGCGCTTGTTGTCATTCTAGTAAGGGCGTCGACTGGAGTCACCAGCCGGCTTCTTGGGAGCCAGAGCGAGTACCTTTCCAGAGGCATCCACTCGAAGCTCGGTCTTCATTGAAGAATCGGCCGTGGCGTACTTGTCTGCTATGATCAGCAACTCGTCGAGGGTAGGGCTCATCGCAGAGGAGTCGGTGCTTGAGGAGGGTGTCCTCTCGACACCCGGCGGTGAAGTACTCTATGGCTTGAACCTCGTGCACCCCCTCGCAGGAGTTGCGGAGCTCGGCCCAACGCGTGAGGTAGTCGTGAGTTGATTCGCTGGGCCCTTGGACGCACAAGGAGAGCTAGCGGGGCTTGGGAGGCCGCTTGTACATGCTGGTGAAGTTGCGGATGAAGACTTCCGTGAAGTCTAGCCAGCTGTTGATGCTGTAGGGCTTGAGGCTGTTCAGCCAAGTGCGTGTCGTGCCTTGAAGCATGAGCGGGACATACTTCACGGCAACGCGCCTGTTGCCGTTCGCTATGCGGACTGCGGTGGAGTAGTCGATCAACCAGTCTTCCGGCTTCACGGAGCCGTTGTATTTTGGCGTGTCTCTTGGGAGTGAGAACCCTTTGGGGAAGGGCTCGTCGCGGATGCGGGGGCCAAAGCAAGGCGGGCCGACATCATCTTCTTCTTCTAGCGCCAGGGATCGCGCTAGGCGGTCAATCCGGTGGCGGGCGTCATTCTCGCCGACTCCTTCACGGTGGCCCAGTCGGCCACCGAGAGTCGGATGCGTAATAGGTGGCGGGGTGGGATATCTCTCCCCACAAGGCGGGGGAGGGGGCAGATCGCCTTGTTGTTCCACAGCTCGGGGGCGGCCTTCTGCGTCGCGCTCGATGGTGAGCCGAGTCCGACTGCGGCTAGCAGCTGGCTCCTTGTCTTTTTTCGCGCGGGCGCCGTCTACAGTCGGTGTCTGGGATGTCGCGTCATGCTCTCGGCGTTGGGGAGGACTTTCAGCGTGGGCGCTGGCTTCATGCCGCTCTGCGGCCGCGTCGATCAGCTGCTGGATGCGTCTAGTCATGTAGGGAAGCTCGTCGGCCCCCAGCCCATTCAGCTCGTCTACGGCCGCCTGAGTTGCATGCAGGTTCTCGAGTGGCATGGCGTAGACTGGCGGTCTGCTCCTAGCATGCTGGCGATGGCTGCGCCGCGCTTCTTGACGAAGCTGGCTCGGCTCGGCCCACCAGCAGGCGGCGTACCAAAGGCGGCGGGGTCGACTTTGCGCTGGTGAGCCTCAGTGAGGCGTCTCATGGATGCTATCTTCTGGCCCTCCGCGACGAGGGTGAGGCGGCGTGCCTCCAGTGTCTCGGCGTCGGCGTCGGCCGGGATGGGGACGGACAAGTCGTGCAGCGCCGCTTGTAGGGCGTCGTGGGCGTTCTCGCGTGAGACGGCGCCGTGGCTGATGACCAGCACCTCAGTGACAGTGCTGCTGCCACTGTCGGCTCAAGGAAGAGGGTCGTCGATGATCACCACGTTGGTGGGGAAGTCGTCAAGCGATGCCGTGTCGGAGTCGACCAGCATCGGGTCGGTGGAGCTGACCGACTCCAAGTCCACAGAAACTCGCTGGAGACATGAAGCTGGTCGAGGAGGCTGACGAGGTGGCTCTCGGGGCAGTTTGTGCCCGCGTCGGACGCAGGCTCGTTGGAGATGCGAGCCTCACCAAGAAGATCGGCGAGGCAGCTCGCCGCGCAGGCGTCGTGGACGCCTTGCAGCGCGTCGGGGCAAGCGCCATCGGGCCTGCTGGGCTGGCTACGCTCGCTGGGAAGGAAAAGGGTTCCCGTCCAGAACAGGTCTCCGGACGACGGTGCACCTGGCCCATGGTGGGCGCCAAATGTCGGGTGGTAGGTGCGACATATGCCAACGGGTGGCTTATCATTGTGGGAGCCAGTAAGACATCGCCGGTGCGTGGAAACGGGATAAGGCGAAGACATGCACGCCGGCGAATCTTACCCAGGTTCGGGGTTCTCCGTGGAGATAACACCCCTAATCCTGCTCTGCGGGGTCTCTGCATGATCACTAGATCAACACAAGTAGCTACAAGTGGCTCCTTGAGCTGTTTGGCTAGAGGAGGAAGAAGGGCAAGGCTAGCTCTCCTCTTCTCTCTATGTGGTGTGTCAAACTATCTGAGATCAACCCTTTGCATGGGTGCTGTCGAGGAATTGTCACGGCAGATGTCCTCGGGTTAGGACTTAGTCGTGGAGCCATCGCAATTGGGAAGCTTGAAGGGGTTAAGTGGGACAAGGAACACGAGGGTTTATACTGGTTCGGCCCCTTACGGTGAAGGTAAAAGCCTACGTCCAGTTGAGGTGGTATTAATCAGGGTTTCGATAACCAGGGAGCTAAACAGCTATGCCCGGTTCTCGATCAGATTGTTGTCGCCCTAAACCGCTGCCGGGTCGTCCCTTTATATAGGGAGGTTGACACCCAGCGGCCCTTAGAGTCCCGGCCGGCTCATAAGAGTGTCCGGCTCGGACTCTAAACAATACTTGCCTTACACTACAAGTCTACTATAACAATAAAGATTGTACTACGGGCTTTAAGCCATCGCCGGGTCTCAGCCCATCTCTGGCCCATTATCTTGAAACTTAGCTCCGGGCTTCTGGCAATGACCCTTAGTGTAACCCGGCCCTCCTGGCGGGTGACTCCCAGGTCTATATCCTCAACATTAGGCCCCAGATTGACTTGAGCCGGCTCGTGTCAATCTTCAACTCTGCCGACAGAAAAAATCTCCGGCTTACCGTTCGTGTGAAGGCCATAACCCGGTGTGACGTCATTCTCCGGACTCCGGATAATCCGCCGTGACGTCATCGTCCATTAAGTCCGTTTTTTACTCCGCCAGATCCGCAACGGATCTCTGCTGTTACTGTCTTTCCGAAAATCGAGGCGCCGTGAGGGGGAGATAACCACGCCGTAGTCTCCTTGAATATCGCGCCCACTTATGACTTGCCTTATAAATAGGCCGGCCCGGCACTCTCTTCTCACACTCTCCTTCTTCTTCCTCGCGCTGTCATTCCTCTGCCCGAGCTTCTGCCGCCGCCGCCGCCGTCGCGCCCCTGATCTTCATCGACCCGGCCGCTGCATCACCCTGACCCGGACCAGATAACGGCGGCGACCTTCGCTCTTCCTCAACTCCGGTGAGTCTTCTCTGCCTTGCTAGAACAAATCTGCGGTAGGGTTCTTTCAGTTCTTCGTGTTCGTCACCTTTGCCCAGAAACTCGGCAGTCCTCGTCACCACTGTAGTTAGTTGATCTTTAACCTCGCGTAGAACCACTGCGGTAGAGGTTTGAGACCCATTTCATCTGCAAGAAATCCTCTTTTTACTGCATAAGAACTGTGTTCAACCTCAAGAACTTCTCCTGCCTCTGTTTTTTAGGTCTAGAAAATTTTCTCTGCTCCGACTATTTTGATCCAAAAAAGTTACGGTAGTATGTGAAACCTGTTTACCACACTTAGTAAAAACGCAACCATTGAATCTCGGCGGCTTACATGTCCGGTTTAAAGAGAACCATGCTCTGTAAAATCCTCCGACTTAACTGCAGTAAGCCGTAGATGACCAACTTAACCTGAAAGCCCCGACAGCTTAGATAACCCACCATATCAATATATATCATTAGTCCCCTTCATAAGCCGTCACTGTAGTTTGAATGATAATCCCCGGCTTATAATTAACCCGGACACTTTTCTCTTCCTCATAGACCACCAACCGTCACCATGCCTCCCAAGGCTCCCATCACTTGCAACTGGATGAAATCCAACGTCACCGAAGAGACCCTGGCCAACTTCGTTAAGTCCGTATATCTGCCCAAGAAGGAAGTGATGTCCTACCGTGCCCCTGACCCGTCCGAAGAAAGACCTCAACCGAGGGACGGGGAGGTAGTGATCTTTGCAGACCATATGAGCCGGGGCTTCGCACCGCCCGGCTCAAAATTCTTCCGGGACGTGCTCAACTTCTTTGACCTTCGGCCTCAGGATATAGGACCCAATTCCATATCCAACATCTGCAACTTCCAAGTTTTTTGTGAAGTATATCTTGGAGAAGAGCCGAGTCTGCTGCTCTACAGAGAGCTGTTTTATTTGAACCGCCAAACCGAGTGCGCAAACGGTCCAAGTCTAGAGTTAGGCGGCATCTCCATCCAACGGCGCAGGGACTGTCTATTTCCTTACGCAGAACCGCCAAGTCACCCCAAGGACTGGAACATGACTTGGTTCTACTGCCAAGACACGTCCCCGGCTGATGAGAGCCCGCTGCCCGGCTTTCGCCCAACGCGCCTGGAGCCAACTCATCCATTATCCGACAAACTGACTGCCGCAGAACGCCAGCCTCTGCTTCCAACGATCAACAAGATCAAGGCCCTGCTAGGCAACGGTCTGAACGGAATAGACCTGGCCCGGGTCTGGATCTCATGGCGGGTGATCCCATTGAGCCGCCGCCCCGGCTTAATGTGTGAGTACACCGGGCGAAAGGATGACCCGCAGAGGCACAGTCGCAACGACCTTCCAGAAGACGTTGCCGAAGAAGAGACCAAGGCTCTATTAAACGAGAGCCTGGCAGACTGTGGAAAAACCGGGCTAGCCCCGTTCTGCAAGACCAATCCAGCCCCAGCGGTAAGCCGCTAACTTTAACCTTTCCATTTTTTTACCTGTCATCTTACTAAGAACTCATTACTGTATTTCTCAGGCTGATGGTAAATTCTGGCGGGTCAAGTATGACCATGAGGCGGCCAAGAAGGCCAGGAAGGCGAAGAAAGCCGCCAAGAGAGCCGCCCCTCGCAAAAAGGGAAACAGACCCACTGCTTCGGAGCTGCTGCAATTAAGCGATAGCTCCGAGTCAGAGGTAACCCTTAAACCTTTAAACTCTTGCCATATTTGTTGTTTGCTGCTGTCCACTTTACCATCATTTTGTTTATTGACAGGATGACACCGGCGCCAGTAACCCGGTGATTGAAGAGGTAACATTACTCTCCTCCGACTCGGAGCCTTTGCCACAGCTGAAAGTCCGAAGGGTAACCCGGAAAGTAAGCTTTTCTCATCCATTAGCTCATCAAGACCCTCAATTTCTTTTGAACCAGCAGGTTCACGAAACCCGGCGTCCCACTCGGGCCCGCAAGGACACCGACCTCTTCGTCGGGTTACCCGACGCGACAAGGAAGCGTCGCACCGAGGTCTTTTCTCACTTGTACCCTTTTCATCCGTTGGCGGGTGTTATCCGTCAACCACTTAATTCTTCTGACTCCAATTACCAGGAGACCTCCCCTTCTTCTGGTGACTCCATGCAGTCAAGTCTACCGGCCTTCAAAACTGCACCCGGGTAATAACAATCACCTTACATTACCTGTCTGTATTTACTCTTTGTATGCCTAACACTTCTGTCTTTTCAGTGCCCAGGCAAAGCTCACCAAAAGAGCAAAGAAGACCAGGTCAGCCGGACTGCCGGACTTGCCTGAGCCGGAGACGACGGCTCAAGATCCGCCAGCCGCCTCCGAGGCCACCCTTCCCATGGATACGGCGCCTGAAGCCCCTGGCCCGACCACCAAGACAACGACCGAAGCGTCAGCTAATCCGGAGGCCTCCGGCTCAACCCCACCGGCTAACGACCCGGACGTGGTAATTACCCGGACGGAGTATGTTGAGCCGGGGAGGCCGACCGCACTGGCCCAATGCTCCGCGAAGGGGGAGCTGCTGCGACCGCACCGGGCGAATCTGGATCTCTCCAGCTACACCGACTTAAGCATTGGAGAGCTCGTCTCAGGCTACATCAGCCAAGTTCACAAGAGCCGGGACGCCGAGATCGCCATGGTCAACTAGATCCAACAAAAATCTGAGGTAACCTTCTGCTGTCTTCTTATCTTCTACACAGTGATCCTTGTCATGCTAGCCCCCAAGTCTATGACTTATACTTGAATATGTTGTAGACTTAGATTCCGGCTTACTTAACTGAACCGGCAGTACATAGATAGATACGTTCAATATGCATTAGCCCCCAAGTGCCAAGTGTCTTTGCTTGGAAAGTGCTTGGGACTTATATAATGACTGTTAATAACCCGGAAATATATGCAGGCTGCTGGCAAGAAATTTGAGTCGGACCTTGCGGATCTCAAGAGCCGGTTAAAAAGTCAAGAGATGGAGACCCGGAAGGCGAATGCCAAGTTTGTCTCCAGCATCGCCGCTCAGGAGAAATTGAAGACTGAATTCGACGCTGAGCGGAAGGCCTGGGCTGAGGAGAAAGCCGCACTGGTGACCCGGGCAGAACAGGCGGAGAAGGCCCTCACTGAGAAGACCGCTGAGCTCTCCGGTCTAAAGCACCAGGTTTCCCAAATGGTGGCTGCTATCTTTGGTAAGTCACCTTGCCGGCTTTCATCAAGTCTGTATATGTTATAATTCATCCTTGTCACCGGCTTACCTGATCTTTATTTAAACAGGTCCCAGGAGTGCCAACCTGAACCAGAGCGTGGTCACCAAGTTAAAGGCCGTGTACACCCTGGTGGAACAACTCTACACCGGGTCACAGCGCGCCTTAGCTGTGGTGGCCCTATCCAATGAGGTGCCAACCCATCTGGCTGAAGTCCTGCGCCGGCTCGCAGTTTTATCACAGCGAATCCAAGAGCTACGTCGAGCCTCCGCAAGATCCGGAGCAATTGCCGTGCTGAGCCGGGCCAAAGCCTTCCTGCCGGAGCTAGACCCGGCGGACATCGCCCTGGGTTACCCCAGCCTGAAGGAAGACGGCTCCACCTTCGACCAGAAGGATTTCGCGGCATGCGTGAAGGCTGTACGCCCGGTGGCCACCATCATCGGGAATGACACCGACTTAACCAAGTATCAGCCGGGGTACAACGCGGAGAATCAGAGGATTCCAACCCCTCGCTATGAAGCACTTAGTCTGATTCCTCCGGCTCGCCAACACACCTACGCCCCCGAGATTGACCCGGCCGGGTTAATTGATGAAGAAGCTCAGTTCGAAGCTCTCAGCGGCATCAACTGGAAGTCGTCGACCTTCGAAGCCTTGGGATCAGCCGGAGCAGAAGATGAGCCGGGGACTTCGACTCAGCAGGCGTCATAAACCGGCTAGCGGCTCACCAAACAACGCTCCACCCTTGAAACTTTGAAAGATTTTTGTAATAGAATAAGTGCAACAATTTATCTCCGCCGTGCCATCATGCACGTAATGAATGCTGAAATCCTTTGAAGTCATTCTTTTGATGCTCCTGCGGGTCATAATTATCCTTCGTGCTTCTCAACCTCTTAAAAAAGTACCTTCAAGCATCTGCATAGAAAGGTAAATCACAAGTCTCAAGACGGCTTACCACCCTCCGGATTAAATGACCCGGGTAGCATGGTTGGTATCTTAACTCTAATGGACTTGTCTTGATGACATCCAGGATGTTCAATTAACAAGATAACTCCAAAATTAAGCCGGTCAAGCGAAACCCGGCCATGCACACGTTGTCATAATCAGAGTAGACTTTGCGATAAATCGGAACTTAGGGGCTTCCGGTTCGAATACGACCAGAAACTCGGTCCAAAGGGGTTAAGCTAAGATTCGGATACGATCATATAGCCCCCAGTGGGTGTGGCGATGCCAATCAAGAGGGTATCGACAGCTATGTTCTCTTTGGTTCGAATACGACCCATGTTTGAACAGGAAGCCCCCAAGTGATTCTGAAAATTGTTTAACGACGCTGATTCGAATACGATCCACGTCGGTTCTCAGAGGGGTTACACTATGATTCAAATATGACCAGAGGCAACTTCCCAATGAGCTCGGCACTTTGCCAATCAAATGGGTATCGACAGCTATGTTCTCTTGGGTTCGAATACGACCCATGTGTGAACAGGAAGCCCCCAAGTGACTTTACTGCTTACAGCTAGATTCAAAGATGATCATAAGCCGGATCTTCTGTAAGTCAGCAACACACATATTTGGAAAAGAGCAAAGGACAGAGGCCCTGCTTTATTGCTTTATCATAATGTATACATGGCTTGAGATAAATATATACACCACAAGAGCCGGTAGCTCAAGTGTAGTAAGGCCGAAGCTGAGCTATGTTCCACGGCCGACGGGTCTCCCCCTCAGATTTACGCGAGTCTTTATGCTCCCGGATATCAATGAGGTAATATGACCCGTTGTGCAAGTTCTTACTGACCACAAAAGGCCCTTCCCAAGGTGGGGATAACTTGTGTGCATCTGTTTGATCCTGGATGAGCCGGAGCACCAGGTCGCCTTCCTGAAAGACCCGGGACTTGACCCGGCGGCTATGATAACGGCACAGGTCTTGTTGGTAAATCGCTGAACGGGCGGCTGCCACATCACGCTGTTCGTCCAACAAGTCCAGAGCATCTTGGCGCGCCTGTTCATTATCCGTCTCAACATAAGCCGCCACACGAGGTGAATCATGACGGATGTCGCTGGGGAGAACCGCTTCTGCTCCATAAACCATGAAGAAAGGCGTGAAGCCTGTAGACCTGTTAGGAGTAGTGTTGATGCTCCATAAGACGGAGGGCAATTCCTCCACCCAACAACCCGGTGTCCGTTGCAAAGGGACCAAAAGCCGGGGTTTGATGCCCTTCAGAATCTCCTGGTTAGCTCTCTCAGCTTGTCCATTGGATTGGGGATGAGCCACTGAGGAAACATCAAGTCGGATATGCTCTTGTTGACAAAACTCTTCCATAGCACCCTTGGATAGATTGGTGCCATTGTCAGTTATGATGCTGTGCGGAAAGCCAAAGCGGAAAATCACCTTTTTCATAAATTGAACCGCCGTAACTGCATCGCACTTGCTAACTGGCTCAGCCTCCACCCACTTCGTGAATTTGTCAACTGCCACCAAGAGGTGGGTCTTCTTATCCTTGGACCGTTTAAAAGGCCCAACCATATCAAGCCCCCAGACCGCAAAGGGCCAGGTGATTGGAATCATCCTCAACTCCTGAGCCGGCACATGAGCCCGTCGTGAGAACCTTTGGCAGCCATCACATTTACTGACCAAGTCCTCTGCATCAGCGTGAGCCGTCAGCCAATAAAAACCATGACGGAAAGCCTTGGCCACAAGAGATTTTGAACCGGCATGATGGCCACAATCCCCTTCATGGATCTCGCGCAAGATCTCTTGACCTTCCTCAGGGGAGATACAACGCTGAAATGCCCCTGAAACACTGCGATGATACAACTCGCCATCGATAACAATCATTGACTTAGCCCGCCGGGTTATTTGCCTGGCCAGAATTTCATCTTCAGGCAATTCTCCCCGGGTTATATAAGCCAGATATGGCATTGTCCAGTCTGGTATGACATGAAGAGCTGCCACCAGTTGCGCCTCCGGGTCAGGGACGGCCAAATCTTCTTCTGTAGGCAACTTGACCGAAGGATTATACAGGACATCCAGGAAAGTGTTAGGCGGCACCGGCTTTCGCTGAGAGCCTAGCCGGCTTAACGCATCCGCCGCCTCGTTCCTCCGGCGATCAATATGCTCCACTTGGTACCCCTGGAAGTGCCCAGCAATGGCATCAACCTCGCGGCGATAAGCCGCCATTAGAGGATCCTTAGAATCCCAGGTGCCTGATACTTGTTGAGCCACCAAGTCTGAGTCACCAAAGCACCTCACCCGGCTTAAGCTCATCTCCTTAGCCACCCGAAGACCGTGGAGCAAAGCCTCGTATTCAGCCGCATTGTTAGTGCAAGGAAACATCAACCGTAGCACATAATGGAATTTGTCACCTTTAGGGGAAGCCAAGACAACACCAGCTCCTGAGCCCTCCAGCTGCCTGGACCCATCAAAGTGAATAGTCCAATAAGTGTTATCCGGCTTTTGCTCAGGTACTTGCGACTCTGTCCAATCATTGATGAAATCTACCAAGGCCTGAGACTTAACAGTAGTGCGTGGCACATATTTAAGGTCATGAGGTCCAAGTTCTATAGCCCACTTAGCAATTCTCCCTGTAGCCTCTCTGTTTTGGATAATATCACCGAGAGGGGCGGAACTGACCACAGTGATGGGATGACCCTGAAAATAATGCTTAAGCTTCCGGCTCGCCATAAACACCCCATATACGAGCTTCTGCCAATGCGGATACCGCTGCTTGGACTCAATGAGCACCTCACTGACATAATAAACCGGCCGCTGAACCGGATGCTCCTTACCCGCCTCCTTGCGCTCCACCACAATAGCCACGCTGACGGCTCGTGCGTTTGCCGCCACATACAGTAGCAAGGGCTCCTTATCAACCGGAGCAGCAAGGACGGGGGGCTCTGCCAGTTGCTTTTTCAAATCCTCAAAAGCGGTATTAGCTGCATCATTCTAGACAAAGTTGTCAGTTTTCTTCATCAACTGATATAAGGGCATAGCCTTCTCACCCAAGCGGCTTATGAACCGGCTTAAAGCAGCGATGCGACCTGCCAAACGCTGAACATCGTTTATACATGCCGGCTTAGCTAGAGAAGTGATAGCTTTGATCTTCTCCGGGTTAGCTTCAATTCCTCTGTCAGAAACCAAGAAGCCCAATAGCTTGCCCGCAGGAACACCAAAAACACATTTGGCCGGGTTAAGCATCATCTTGTAGACCCGGAGATTATCGAAGGTTTCCCTTAAGTCATCTATTAGGGTTTCCTCCTTGATGGACTTAACCACAATATCGTCCACGTAAGCGTGAACATTGCGCCCGATCTGTTTATGGAGACAATTCTGTACACAACGCTAGTAAGTCGCCTGCGCACACTTGAGCCCAAAGGGCATAGAGACATAGCAGAAGGCTCCAAAGGGAGTGATGAACGCCGTCTTCTCCTGGTCCTTAACTGCCATCTTAATCTAATGATACCCGGAATAGGCATCCAAGAAACTTAAGCGTGCACAACCTGCCGTAGCATCAATGATCTGATCAATACGGGGGAGAGCAAAAGGATCAGCCGGACACGCCTTGTTCAAGTCCGTGTAGTCCACACACATCCGCCAGGTGCCGTTCTTCTTAAGTAAAAGCACCGGGTTAGCCAACCACTCTCGGTGAAAAACCTCAACAATGAACCCGGCCGCCAAAAGCCGGGCCACTTCTTCACCACTTCCGCCTCTCTTCGTTAAACCGTCGAAGGAACTGTCTGACCGGCTTAAATTTTGGATCAACATTGAGAGTGTGCTCAGCGAGTTCTCTAGGTACACCTGGCATGTCAGAAGGTTTCCATGCGAAGATGTCCCTATTCTCACGGATGAACTCGATGAGCGCGCCTTCCTATTTCGGGTCCAGATTTGCACTGATGCTGAACTGCTGAGACGAGTCACCTGGAACAAAATCAACAAGTTTAGTCTCATCAGCTGATTTAAACTTCATTGCTGGTTCATTCTCCGTGGTTGGATTTTTCAGAGAGGTCATATCTGTTGGGTCAACATTGTCTTTATAAAATTTCAACTCTTCTGTGGCACAAACAGACTCTGCATAAGCCGCGTCACCTTCCTCACACTCCAGAGCCACTTTCCGGCTGCCATGAACCGTAATGGTCCCGTTGTGACCCGGCATCTTGAGTTGTAAGTACACATAACACGGCCGTGCCATGAACTTGGCGTAAGCCGGCCGTCCAAATATGGCGTGGTAAGGACTTCTTATCTTGACCACCTCAAAGGTCAACTTCTCCACCCTGTAGTTGTTCTCATCACCGAAGGCCACTTCCAGTTCGATCTTGCCGACTGGGTAAGCCGATTTACCGGGTACCACACCATGGAAGATAGTATTTGACTGGCTGAGGTTCTTATCAACTAGCCCCATATGACGGAAAGTCTCATAATAGAGGATGTTGATGCTGCTGCCTCCATCCATGAGTACCTTCGTGAACTTATAGCCTCCCACTTGAGGAGCCACCACTAAGGCCAGGTGGCCCGGGTTATCCACCCGGGGAGGGTGATCCTCCCTACTCCACACTATGGGCTGCTCCGACCACCGTAAGTAGCGTGGAACCGCCGGCTCAACAGCATTAACAGCCCTCTTGTGAAGCTTCTCGTCTCGTTTGCACAAACTAGTGGTGAACACGTGATACTGTCCACCGCTAAGCTGCTTTGGGTTGGTCTGATAGCCCCCCTGTTGCTGTTGATGACCCTGACCAGACTGTTGATTAAAGCCCCTTGACCGTTCTGAGGACCGGAATTTGACCCGCCGCCCGGGCCATGAAAGCCGCCGGCGCCTGAGCCGCCACCCGGACCATTGTAGTTTTTAAAGGCCTTCATGATAGCATAATCCTTCCATAGATGAGTCGCTGGCTTCTCTCTAGAACCGTGTCTCAGACAAGGTTCATTCAACAGCTGTTCCAGAGAAGGTCCTGACCCGCCGCCTCGGGGAGGGGGCCTCCCCTTGCGTCGCTGGTTATTACCTTGAGAGTTGGTGTTGGCTACAAACTCTAGGCTGCCATCGGCCTTGCGCTTGCCTCCTCCTTGGTTCCCCGGGCTAAACTGAGGACCCTTGCCGTTGCCGTTCTTCTTTCCCTTCCCTACCCTTTCATCATCTGAAGGGGGATCCTTGGTACCATCGGAATCGGCGTACTTGACAAGAGCCGCCATCAGTGTACCCATATCAGTACAGTCACGCTTAAGCCGCCCGAGTTTCATCTTTAGGGGCACAAAGCGACAGTTTTGTTCCAACATTAAGACTGCAGAGCCGGCATCCATCTTATCCGATGAATGTATGATCTCCTTGACCCGGCGAACCCAATGGGTCGTGGATTCACCCTCCTGCTGCTTACAGTTAGTCAGATCCACGATTGACATAGATTGCCTGCAGGTATCTTTAAAGTTTTGAATGAACCGGGCTTTCAGCTCAGCCCAAGACCCAATGGAGTTCGGCGGTAACCCTTTCAACCACGTGCGGGCAGTTCCATCTAACATCATGGTGAAATATTTGGCCATAGCCGCCTCACTGACTTCCAGTAATTCCATAGCCATCTCATAACTCTCAATCCAGGCTGCAGGCTGTAAGTCTGCTGTATAGTTAGGCACCTTCCTAGGTCCTTTGAAGTCCTTGGGTAGACGTTCATTATGGATAGCTGGCACCAAACAAGGGACACCCCCGGTTCTGGTAGGGATACCCGCATCAACGGACGTCGTCGGATAAGCCGGGGGGGGGGGTCTGGTAAGCCGTCAATTGAGGCGCCTGCTCCGCCTCCTGGCGTGCTTGGTCTGCTACGTAGAAGGCTCCATTATGAGCCGGGCCATGACCAGGGGGCGGGTCATGGCGTCGGACATTACTTGAGCCGGTCGCCGAGACCATGTGCCGGCTGTAACTCGGGCTCTGCCCTGGACGAGGGGTTGAGTGGATCCTATGCCGGCTGCAGGAGTACGCCTCTTGCTGCGCCAGTGCTGTATGAAGGAGTTCTCTGACCCGGCGGGTCTCAATAGCCGTCGGAGAGTCGCCATCAACGGGCAGAGCCGCCAGCCGTGCCGCCGCGGCGACCATGTTCTCCAGCGGGTTATTATAATGGCCCGGGGGTATTGGCACATATTGAGGCGGGGCGGGGGGCCCCTGGGGAGGCCCCATCACTCGTGGTTGAATAAGGGGTCCAGACCCGGGTGCTACGACCCCTGGCGGGTGACTAGACCCTGCACCTGGCGTGTTGAAGAGGTTGCGCGGATTGTAGACCGGCGGGAGTCGAGATTGAGCCTTTTGATGCCTCCTTCTCATGACATCATTGGCCGCGTTCTGATCCATCGTGAGTTGGAAGGACTGCGCCTGAATCAGCTGGGTCTGGGCATCGAGAGCCGCCCGCTCCGCAGCCAGCCTGATCCCTTCCGCTGCAAGGTCCTCTTTAGCTTTTATTAGATCCAATTTTAGCTGTGCCACCGCCGCATCATGCTGAACTTGATCCGCCGGGTCGACCGTGGCGGTTAACAGGGCCGTCATCTTATCCGTGAGATCCATCAGCACCTGAGCCGGGGAAGGCACCGGGTTTTCCGATCCGGCAGCGGGGTTCTGAACAGGCTGCGCACCAGCCATAAAAACTCCGACCTGACTTGGCGGCTCACAAAAGGTCCGGAATACTGTTGCCATCGGAATAACTCATGAGCCTGCCATCTTGAAGTTGGTACAACGAGTTTGACTCATCAGCGGCCGACTCGCCGTCAGAGCCGGCGGCCGCCTCATCACCAGACCCGGATGGATCAGAGGGCCCTCCGTGGATGCATCCCACAAAAGCGCGCCTTAGGATAGGCCGGGCCCGGGCGGGTCGTGCGCGCTGAGCCGTTTCGATGAGATCGGCGCGGGGATCCGGCTCGGGGCCCGGCTCACCAATCTTGCCGATGAAGACATGAATTCCACCGAAGGGGACCCGGTACCCGTACTCCACTGAGCCGGCGTCGGGGCCCCAGTCCGCATCGTCGATGTAGAGCTTGCCGCGACGACTCTTGGTCATCCGGCCCACAGCGTATCCCTTGAGCCCTTCGAAGCTGCCCTTCAAGAACTCAAATCCACCGTGCGCCAGCCCCACGGTGGGCGCCAACTGTCGAGGAATTGTCACGGCCGATGTCCTCGGGTTAGGACTTAGTCGTGGAGCCATCGCAATTGGGAAGCTTGAAGGGGTTAAGTGGGACAAGGAACACGAGGGTTTATACTGGTTCGGCCCCTTACGGTGAAGGTAAAAGCCTACGTCCAGTTGAGGTGGTATTAATCAGGGTTTTGATAACCAGGGAGCTAAACAGCTATGCCCGGTTCTCGATCAGATTGTTGTCGCCCTAAACCGCTACCGGGTCGTCCCTTTATATAGTGAGGTTGACACCCAGCGGCCCTTAGAGTCCCGGCCGGCTCATAAGAGTGTCCGGCTCGGACTCTAAACAATACTTGCCTTACACTACAAGTCTACTATAACAGTAAAGATTGTACTACGGGCTTTAAGCCATCGCCGGGTCTCAGCCCATCTCTGGCCCATTATCTTGAAACTTAGCTCCGGGCTTCTGGCAATGACCCTTAGTGTAACCCGGCCCTCCTGGCGGGTGACTCCCAGGTCTATATCCTCAACAGGTGCCCTGGGGGGTTTATATAGGCCTACCCCCGGGGTACAATGGTAATCTGGCTGGACGCGGGTCCTAGCCGTCAGTGTATGTATTCGCCGGCTTCTCCGCCGACCGCTGGGGCCCGCCGACTGGTGGGTCCCGCCGGCTGCCGGCCTCTTGGCCGACAGGCCGGCCCCACCGCCTGGGGGTCTCATCGGTGGCTGGTTACTGTAACCTCGCCCCTGATGACGAGGGCTTTGTCGAGGTAAGCATGGCTACAGTGCCGCCGCCTGGCGGGCTCTCACTGTAGCCTTACCTCGTCTTGTCTCCTTAATGATGCACATACTTCGAGGGAGGGAGGTACCGGCTATTGGGAGCCGGCTACGCCCCAGGCCGACTGGGGGAGGCTTGGCCGCCTTCGAGCATCTCTTTGGCTGAATGGGCCCGCCGCCCATGGGCCGTACTGGCGCCTGTCATGGGTGGCGTCATGGTCAACATGGCAACAGTGCCGCGCCGGACGGGGGATGGTCAACCCGTATGGCGCACTGTGGCCACGCGTGCTCTGGGATTCGGGGGTGGCAGGCTGTACTGTAGCCATGCCCCGTCTCATCACCGTTATGTGGGTGCAGCCCTTGAGGGTGCAGTCTTGGCCGGCTTCAATGAGTCGATCTTCTTGTGGCCGGCTTCTGGGAGTCGGTCCCCTTGGGGCCGGCTTCCTGGAGTCGGCCATCTTGTGGTTCTCTTCGGGAAGGTTTTTGAGGCCGGGTCGCCTTCCGGTAGTCGGCCTGTGAGATAGCCGGCCAGGGGAAGGTGGCCCTGTGCTTTGGATGCTTGAAGGCTCGATCGGCCTGATAATTTTTGAAGAACCAGGGGGAGTCGGTTAGGCTACCCGTGGCCATTTACTCCGACAATCGCATACAACATTCCTTTTGAATAAAGTATGGCCAAAAAATTATTTTAGAATTTCTACATTCCTTTTGGCTAGAGGAGTATGAATGTTAATTTGCATTGCATGGTGCCCACCATGATATTTATTCCGCACTGTGAATTTTTATACTATATATAAAGTTAGTCATAATAAAGAGAAACGAACAACATCTCTCTCCCCATCGCGTACACCCCCTCTACGCCCCTTTCACGTACGCACACAAACTATCTCCAGGTCCTCTAAAAGTAAGCCCCCAGCACATTCACGCATGTTTCATCTTTCTCTCGCGATATATACAGTGACGATCGTTGTATTTGGAGCGAAAGCACGATAGGTACATTGGACTTCAGAATCCACTCATTATGGTCACCATTTATGTTTTATGGTTATTATACAGTCATGGGCCCACCGTACAGCTCTGTATTTTCTCAAGACACAACTAGTTGACCAGTTAAACGCTCCATGTTGCACCTCTAGTGTTGCATCACATTATCTCACTACCATTGGGCCCACCTGTCGGCTTGTATCTACTTTTCTACACTCTTATAAAAATAGAGTTGGTGATGATGGTGTGCCTGCCATCCTGCAACATAGGCCGTCCGATTTATATCTGACGGATAGGAAGGAAACTATGGCAATTTTGCAAAAAGGTACCCACACACCTCTCCACATTTGCAAATAAGGCCTTCCCTCGTTCATCCTTTTCTCTCACAAGATAAACTAGTCATACAAATGCATCTTGATGTTACGTGCAACGCACGGGCATCTTGCTAGTAAGAATGAAAACAAACGACAAAAATATATTGGACGGTGGTTCGAAGTCATGACTGCGCGCACAGCGGACAAGGTGGCCTTGTATTGGTAAGCTGAGCCATCTGTTTTAACACACAGGAGCTGGTGTGGTGATTATACACACACGCACGCATGCACACGAGCTGCATGCACGCAACACTCACACGAACACATGCAGCCACGCACGCACGCAACACTCACACGTACACACGCAGCCACGCACGCACGCAACACTCACACGCACACACGCACGCATGCATGCACACACCACACGACCAACACCCACTCACACGCTCAAGTGCTCAACCTACACGTGCATGCGCACACATCAGGCCCTGACAGACACATACACAACCAGGTGATTCCCGCGCATGGGTTGGAGTCTTGTCGCGCCTGGGTAAATTTGTGTTTATCTGAACTTTTTCCTATGTGAACTGACATGTGGGACCCACAAGGAACGTGGTCAGTTTAGCTAGTCAACATGGTGCCACGCAGACTATTTGGTCGGTCAATAGAGTGCAATCCGATGCTGAACGGTGAGCAAGTGACCGTATAATCACCGCAAAACGTATATAGTGACCGTAATGAGCGTATTCTGAAGTTCGGTGACCGTATTACGCTTTTCTCTTTGTAGGCCCTCCAAAACTACATCTCTACACGTTCTCGCATGTTACATCTAACAACTATGCAATACAACAATACTACTACACTCTAACACAATAAATCATATGTGTTTTTAGTTTTACTAGATATCATATTGTTACTTAAATATTCAGTTTGCATACATTAAAATTGCCTTTGAAATGTATGGCTAGTATCATCTACCGTGCGGGAAAAATCCCGCCCTTTCTTGTTTAATCGGGTTTGTATCGATGGATCGTGCGAAACAACAAAACTATAGTACTATACTGTACAAGTGACAGTTCACGGGGCCGCCGTGTCATGAACTCCTCTGTTGTAAGAGTGGAGCGCTCGCTTTTATAAATGTTCTAGTCCCATTCGCCGACATGTGGGACATCATGCTACCGGGTCCATGTGCCATACCGAAATACAGTGCAGAGCAGCAGGGGTGAAGCACCCCAGTCATGGCGCCGGCGTAGTAATGAGCAATGAGGCATCAAATCACAAAGCTGCACCTTTCCCGCAGTTAAGTTGGAGGGACGAAGTAATAATGCTAAAAAAAGAAGTTGGAGGGACGAAGCAACTATCAATTCACTCGTTGCTGAATCCGCTTCTCCCTCATCTTCTTCAAGTTTTTTTGATAAGATCTTCTTCAAGTTAACCACGTGTTGCTTCTGCCGTTGTTCTGCCTCATGTGGGACGCGGAGCGGCTTGGTAAAGCACTGACACGTGGGACCGCATGTTAGCAAACCGCCAGGCCAACATCCTCTAAAAATAAGAAACCTCCCCCGCCATCTGCGCGGCAAAATCACCTCCTTTTTATTAATCTTGATTCTGTAATTTTTTAGATCAATATAATTGAGATTTGTATAGATAGCACACAGGAGAAAAACCAAGTGGTACGGTTAAGGGCATCCACAATGTGTAGCCAAATATGAAAATAGCTTTTGGCATCGATGGGAACCATTGTGGACGGTGCTGCCAAAGCCAAAAAGATGGAACCGAAGCTCCCTGATTGATTGATTGATTGAAGGAATAAAAAATGCAACGTCTCTCCTCTTGCTCCCGTGCTTGGATGCATGTACAGTATAGAGCACAGAGCCTACTCCCCTGTCCCTTCTATCACAAATCACAAAGCATTGAGGCATCAAATCACAAAGCATGGATGAAGCAACCATCATTTCACTCTTCGCTGACTCCGCTTATCCATCGTCTTTTTCGAGAAACCACCTCACCGCACTAAGCTGGCGGACGACGCTATTGTGTAGTACTAGTAGTACTAGTACATTTACGCGTCCTTTGGTTCAACAGACTTCCTGGATACAAATAACGCGGTTGTCTCGGCTTGCAGGCGGCACTTGCGTCCGGTGGTCTCCCTCAATGGTGTTCTCCGTCGAATGCACTTCGTCAAACCAAAACGTTCAACGTCACCGCAATAGGGAAGGAAGTCAAATAGTTACTACCTCCATTTGTTTGTACACAAGGCCAGTATATCAAAATTACAATTTGCAAAAGGCCACTAACACTAATCGAGGCAAAATTGATGGGGTTTGCCTCGTACTAGCAACCAAGGACATTAATATACCCTTGCATGCATGCGGAAGTGAGAAGGTTGGTTTGAATGGCGCTGCATTAATCAAGCGATGAGGAGTGAGATGGTTAGCTCTTTGGGCTTTGAAGAAAAAATACGCATTAATTGACACGTCAAACGAGGATTTGTATCGATTATTCCCGCGAAGGAAAACCCCGCCTTTCTTTATTAACACCAGTACTCCTAGTACGTACGTACTTATCCCGTTTGGGTCTAGGCCTTGCATTGCCATACTTCGCAACACATTTTTCAGAATGAAAAGGAGGTACACCTGCGCACGGCTGTCGCGGTTGCACCGCACCCTCAGACGGTCGCTCCTGCATGCCGCAAACCCAACCAAGGGGACGTGTCGGCGTACAAAAAAAGGGGCTCTCCTTTTGACCCCTTTACTTGTGCATGGGCAGTCAGAGCCACGCGCCGCGGCCACTCCTAGCAGGGCAGAAGAGGCCGGAGAGAAGCCGAAGCGCAAGACAACCAAGGCCACGCCAAGACCAGAAACACAGGAGAGCAAAAGGGCGAGGTGGACTCCCCTGGCAAGACCCTTGCCGGGGCGGCCTCCGCGGCCCCGGCAAGAGCCTTGCCAGGGCAACTTGCCCGATGCCAGCAGAGCGAGCCACCCTTGAGCCCACGGGTTCCGACCCAACCAACTACGTTGGAACCAGGGCTCGGAAGGCACCTCCGTGGTGGCATGTACATCTTCCTCAAGATCATAAACATGTGAGATCAGATGAGGACCAGAAGACGGCGACCCTCGGCAGGATCCCAGCCGAGGGAATCCGCAGGACCCCCGGCAAGCGCCTTGCCAGGAACGACTGCAACGCCATGGCAAGACCCTTGCCGGGCCCCCGACAAGACCCTTGCTGAGGACATCAGCGGGGCCACTGCCAGGCCCGCACCAGTCGAGACTCCACCGCCGTCCCCAAGCAGCTGCTAGCTCAACCAGCTGGGCAGGCACCTGCGTGTCGACGGGCGGCCTCTACACCAACTCAGCAAGCACCTGCGTGGTGGCATGCAGATCTTCTTGAAGGCCCTGCCACCGCACCACCTCAACTGCCTGCCTGCCTACATGGCACCGCACGCATCACCGGCCTGGGCGCGTGTCGAAGCAAGGCGGAGCAGCGACGAACGGGACGGGCCTCGTTCCCGTCCCCGATAAAGCTAAGGGACACCTAAGCGATGCATTAAATGCGTCTTGTCCTGTAATACGGGCGATAAGCCCACAACAATGTACACCTTTCCACCTCTTGTGTGCCACTGTGGCGACCCCTTTTGCCTATAAAAGGAGGCCCGAGGCGACCAGGAGAGGGATTCGGTTCTGTTGGGCAAGTTACACCCCGTAACTAGCTCAAGAACACAAGAACTCTCAATACATCCACCAAAGCAGGACTCAGGTATTACGCATCCTCGCTACCCGAACCTGGGTAAACGATCCGTGTTCTTTCTGTTAGACCTGCTCTTCTCACAACCCCGCGCCCGCAACCGTAGAAGGGATTCAAGTGATCCCATATTTGTCGTTTCCCACCGACATCTTTGGCGCGCCAGGTAGGGGGCGCTGTCGTGAGAATCTGATCTAGCAGTTATCCTAGCAGTTCTGCATCGCCATGGCTCCCAAGAAGAAGACGATCACGGCGATCGGCTCATCGGGAGCCGAACGGCCCGTGCCAGTGCGGACGAGCAGTGGGTCAGTCACGGACAGAACCCGAGCCGCGGCCCGCGAGCACCAGCATCGCCCTGGCAGTCAGTGCCTGGCGAGCGGTGTCGTTCGCGCGACAGACGGCGAGCCACACGGTGCTAGACCCGAGGATGGGGCCGGGGCCCCCGCAGGCAGCACGAGGCCCTCCAGGGGCGTCGCTATGCCCCCTACGGGCGGCGCTGCGACCTCCAAGACGCCCACCCCGGCGCCCACAGCGCGCTCCTCCCATGGTGTGCGCGACAAGCAGCATCACCACGGCGGTGACCATGGACACCGCCGTGGGAAGAGACCTGTGCATCATCCGCGAGACGAAGGAGCCCAGCATGCCCGCCGAAGTGCTGGTGAAAATGGCACGCAGCCGCTGGGCCGTGGTAGAGCTCCTTCTGATGTGGTTAGAAGTCGAAGCGCGCCACGGTCCACGCAGCTGTCGCCACCACCTACGCCACCAGAAGCTTTGGCGCGCGCACAACTGCTCCTCGACTTCCCTCCTGCTGCGGACAAGCTAGACAAGTGGAGAGCTACCATCCGGAGCCTCGTCGCTGTCTCCAATAAAGATGATCCATGACTGGCGGGGCTCTCGGGCCGACGCTCCGTCGAGCCACCACCCCATGCTAGCGGTGGGAGAACCGGGGGAGCTGCTGCCACGGTACACTCTCCTCCCCTGCGCCGATTGCCGCCGGTGCCTGTCCGTCGTGACGACGCATGTGATAACATTTCCATAGCATCGTCCGACCCACGGATCCACCGCGACTAGCGCCAAGTTCTTCAAGAACGAGCCCATGAAGACGCTCGAACCACTATCGAGCGCCCGCACGATAGACGCCACCAGTCGGATAAGCGGGCGGGACCCGCTATGGACCACCCAGCACCGGGGGGGCTCTGGCGGCCTACCTTACGAGGTGGGTTGCCCAGCCTTTACCCGTGAGCTGCGGCAATTCCAGTGGCCGTCCCACCGCAGGTTCAAGCCCGACGTCGGCGAGGAGTACAATGGCAAGACCCATCCGTCAGAGTTCCTCAGCATCTACACCATCGCGATGCAAGCTGCCGGAGCTCACGACGACAAGGTGCTTGCCAATTACTCCCCGTTGGCACTGAAGCCCAACGTCATGTCTTGGTTGATGCACTTGCTGGCGGATTCAATTTCCTCTTGGTCGGATGTGTGCCACGAGTTCGTTGGTGCCTTCACAGGAGGCCACCAAGCTCATGGCCAGGCCAGTGATTTGCATATCATCCCCCAGAAGGAAGGGGAAATCCTGCGCAAGTACATCCAGAGGTTCAGTCGGGTGCAGTACAACATCCCCGATGTTCATCCCGCCGCCGTGATTAGCGCGTTCCATTCGAACATCCGCAACCGCAAGAGGCGCGAAGAGCTGGCGATGAACAAGGTTAAGGATGTGGCCGAACTTTATGTTCTGGCCGATTGGTGCGCCCGGGCTGAAGAGGGAAGGAAGTACCCCGGCGAGGACGCCAGTGTGGAAACCGACTCTACTGACAAAGACACCGCCGCCTCGATGAAGAAGGGCCGGCGTCGCAACAGGAAATGCAAGGGCAAGACCGTGCTTGCCGTCGAGGGATCCGACGACACCGGCGCCTCCAAGAAGGCCAAGGCAGACGACCCTGGCAAGGAAATTGCCGGGTGCGCCGCCTGCCGGGCCTTGGCGACTGCCGACAAGCCAGGGGGCTCCGGCAAGCAGTATTGCAAGATCCACTGCACCAAGGGCCACGACCTCCCGAACTGCCGGCAAGTCAAGCTGCTTGCTGAGAAGCAAAAAGCTGAGTATGAGAGGCGGGACACGGAGAAGGACCAGGATGGTGCCGAAGGATCCAACCATGGCAAGCCAAGGTTGCCGGGGGCTGCGGATTTAGATAAGTCTATCATCCCCTGTTATGCATTTCTGTATGGAACTGGGACAAATGATACCTCGTTCTGCTCCGAAACCACCGTGCTCCCCCTTCTTCTTGTACCCAAGCCACTGGGACAGAACCGGGTCACAAACACGGTGGCTAGGAGATACACGAGGGGCCTAACTCTACTTCGCCCCTGCCTCTGCCAAGAGCGCGAGAATGGTCGACCGAAGTGGGGAAACGGCAAGGCCTGTTGCCGGGCGACAATGTTTATCTTAGAAATAACAAGGACTCGCTCCTTGGCATGGGCTTCGCTCATGCACAAAGAACCTGGCAAGCACCCTTTTTCATTAAAAACGTCCCATACAGGTACAGTTCGTACGGAATAAAAAACATGAACAAGGGGATTACAAGTTTTAAATCTAACAAGTACCCGCAGGCTTACAAACTAAAAAGAGATAAGGTGCCCGTAATCCCTTTCTTGTCCCTCTCCTCAGAAGGTGGAACAAGACAGCAGGATGGCAAAAGGGGCGCCTAGGGGAGGTGCGAGGAGCAGAAGGCACCAAGAGAACATCTTGGTGCCGGGAAAGGAGCTGGAAGACGAGGCAGCGGGCCGGCAATACGCGATGAAGGCGTCGGTGCCCGCATACTCAGACTTGACGGCCGCCACCCGCCTTCTTCACCTTCTCCGGCCCTCCTACGCCAGCCGCCCAAGGAGACGATGGGGAGCGCCCCGATGGAGAGCTTGGCGAGGAAGGCCCTCGGCAGGGCGCGAGGCCGAGGGAGGGGCGGTGCGGTCAGTCGAAGTCGGGGTCGGCATCTTGCCGCTCGACTCCCTCGTCGTCGCTGTCGCTGTCCTCCTCGTCACTCCCGCTCGAGAGGGAATTTCATCATCGAAGGAGCTCTCCACGCAGCACTTTAGGCAAGTTCCAAGATCTCCGAAGACCTTGACGGAGAGCAGGCCGCCCTCCATTAACTTGAAGTAGAGGATGAGCCCCACCGTCAGGCTATGGATGCGGACGAATGTCTTCCACTCGCGACGGAGGTACATAACATGAGGAGCGGGGAAGTCGACGTCGACCTGCGTGCCGCCGTTCCCGCAGCCCCTCATGTGCAATCTGAGGGTCTGGGGCGGGTCGAGCTCCATTTCCCGAGCGAAGGGGGTAGGGAGACGGAGACGACGACGCGGTGGCCGACGCAGCCTGATGAAGAACTCCCGAGGCTGGTCCCCGACATGGACCTCCATCATGGGCGGCATCGCCGGCGGAGGCCGGGCATCACGCCGCCTCGTCCCCCTCTCCCCCGACCGCCGCGGTGACCTCGACCTCGCCCCCTCCCCCTTCCTCTCATAGCCGGCTCCGCCGCCCGAGCTCGTGCGAAGGAGGGACGCGCTGTCGAGCAGCGACCCTCGCCCCCATTGTTGAAGGGCCTGCGCCCCCTCTCGCCATGATAGGTGGAAGGGAGGAGCCGAAGTGGAAGAAGATGGATGCTGGGAGAGTGTGGGGGTGCCATTCCTCCTCCCCCCCTTTCTTATAAAGGGGCGGGGTCGAGGCTCGGCCGCCCCTCTCAGCCAATCCGGTCATCGGGGGCGCAGGGAATCAGGACCGACCCGCTGCCCCAATCGGCGACGGCCTGGTTTCCCACCTCCACCGCCTGCCACCTGCATGAAAGGCACGTGCCGAGCGAGCAGAGTCGAAGAGACGGTTAAGGCGACCGTTCCCCGCCCCGTGATCGTGGGGCATGGGTGCCTTGAAGACCGAGACCCGAGTCCACTCAGTAAATGAGCCGCGCCACCACGCCTCCCTCTTTTTATGGGGAAGGCACGAGCCGCCTCTTTACTGTGATGTGACGCATGCGTGCGGGGACCGGCCCATGCATGACCCCCATGTCACGCACGACCCTCCACGTCTCGCGTTCAACGTGGGTCATGGGGAAGCGCAGTGGCCAAAACAGTTACTGCGGTACAATCCGCCCCACCTGCCTGCGCACCGTTCTGGGCGTGGCCGAACAACGTGTCGCGCTTATGTGTGTCCCAGGCCCGGGGGCTCCTGTCGGTGTACAAAAGTAGGGGCTCTCCTTTTGACCCCTTTACTTGTGCACGGGCAGTCAGAGCCACGCGCCGCGGCCAGACCTAGCAGGGCAGAAGAGGGAAGCCGGAGAGAAGCCGAAGCGCAAGACAACTCAGGCCACGCCAAGACCAGAAACACAGGAGAGCAAAAGGGCGAGGTGGACTCCCCTGGCAAGTCCCTTGCCGGGGCGGCCTCCGTGGCCCCAGTAGGAGCCTTGCCGGGCAACTTGCCCGATGCTAGCAGAGCGAGCCACCCTTGATCCCACGGGTTCTGACCCAACCAACTACGTTGGAACCAGGGCTCGGAAGGAACCTCCGTGGTGGCATGCAGATCTTCGTAAAGATCATAAAGATGTGAGATTAGATGAGGACCAGAAGACGGCGACCCTCGGCAGGATCCCAGCCGAGGGAATCCGCAGGACCCCCGGCAAGCGCCTTGCCAGGAACGACTGCAACGCCACGGCAAGACCCTTGTCGGGCCCCCGACAACACCCTTGCCGAGGACATCGGCGGGGCCACTGCCAGGCCCGCACCAGCCAAGACTCCACAGCCATCGCCAAGCAGCTGCTAGCTCAGCCAGCTGGGCAGGCACCTGCGTGGCGACGGGCGGCCTCTACACCAACTCAGCAAGCACATGCGTGGTTGCATGCAGATCTTCGTGAAGGCCCTGCCACCGTGCCACCTCAGCTGCCTGCCTGCCTACATGGCACCGCACGCATCGCCGGCCTGGGCGCGTGTTGAAGCGAGGCGGAGCGGCGACGGACGGGACGGGCCTCGTTCCCGTCCCCGATAAAGCTAAGGGACACCTAAGCGATGCATTAAATGCGTCTTGTCTTGTAATACGGGCGATAAGCCCGCAACACTGTACACCTTTCCACCTCCTGTGTGCCACTGTGGCGACCCCTTTTGCCTATAAAAGGAGGCCCGAGGCGACCAGGAGAGGGATTCGGCTCTTTTGGGCAAGTTACACCCCGTAGCTAGCTCAAGAACACAAGAACACTCAATACATCCACCAAAGCAGGACTAGGGTATTACGCATCCTCGCGGACCGAACCTGGGTAAACGATCTGTGTGCTTTCTGTTAGACCTGCTCTTCTCACAACCCCGCGCCCGCCAACCGTAGAAGGGATTCCAGTGATCCCATAGTTGTCGTTTCCCACCGACAGAACGCACCCTTACTGACACGTGCTACCGCATGTGAACAAACCAAACTCAGCCATCCTACCGCTGACACATAATTTTCGTTCATACAATATGTTTATCCAACCGCATGTTGGCGAGGATCCCTACGGCCCGTGCGGTGGTCTGTTGGGGAAGAAGAACAGGTGAGGAAGAAGGGTTAGGAGACGTAGGATATTCATCCAACTGCCTGAAATGGTAGACTGACCAAATGATGAAAGTCAGGCGACTTGCATAACAATATATGTTTTACCACAGCAAAGATCCCTAAAAACAACAACATAAAGAAAAACTATCACCGCTCACGGAACAAGACGGCCTCCTCATCTTTGGCTGGCGGCGCGAACCAGCCGTAGCTGTCGACGTGTGTCTCCGCACCGTGGTTGTCCTCGGCCTCCAGCTACTCGGTCATGCGGAGCGTGCGGGCGCTCTGCACGAACGAGAGCACCGCCCGGTTCAAGTCGAGGATGTCCGGTTCCGCCTGCAGGAGGGCCTCGATGGCACCGGCATCCGCGCTCTCCACGTCGAGTTGAGCCTCTGCCGCCCGGTTCAAGTCAAGGACATCCGGTTCCGCCTGTAGGAGGGCCTCGATGCCAGCGGCATCCGCGCGCTCTGCATCGAGTTGAGCCTCCGCCGCCCGGTTCAAGTTGAGGACGTCCGGTTCCGACTGTAGGAGGGCCTTGATGGCAGCGACATCTTCGCGCTCCGCCTCAGGTTGAGCCTGCGCCGCCTGGTTCACATCCACGACATCTGGTTTTGCCTGCAGGAGAGCCTCGATGGCAGCGGCATGCGCGTGCTCCGCGTCGAGTTGAGCCTCTGCCTCCCGGTCCTCCTTTAGTATCGCCAGGTTGAACCATTGGTCCGCCTGCACCATGGGGGACCCGGACACCGGCACGAAGTCGACGTCCATCGTCTCATAACCATCGGGGGCCTTCTGCACCGCGACATCCTCCATGAACATTGGATCGGCTTCCTCCTCCTCGTAGCTTGGCTCCAGAGAACTCGGGGATTGGTCTGCCGCAAAGCGAGCTTGGGAACGGAGGTCTGTGGCGCCGACCGCCGCCGTGATTTCCGCGCGGCGCTCCAGCGTCAGCATCTTGTAGTACGTGATCTTGCGGCGCACCATGGATTTCCGGCGAACTAGGGGACGCTTGATGCGGGCTAGGGGATCGAAAGGTGGGGGGATGGGCTGGAGAGGAGGTGTGGTTTTGGGGCAATGCCTGGCGTATGCCGAGCAGCGAAGGTTCTGGTGTGAATAGTGGTTCCGGTGACGACCGGTCAATCCGTTCTGACTGTTCATCGCTCTTGTCGCGTTCGCGTTGCACCCCGGCACGGTGGACCCTCCACATCGCTCAGCGAATGGAACACGCTTCGTCTTGCGTTTTCGCTCGCTTGTGGGACCACAGTTGAGAGTAAACCGACGTCCCTCCCCCTCCCCCGCCCGCGTCATTTATACTACCACTCCCTCCGTTTTATGCGAAGTAAATAAAAATAGAGGGAGTATACTACGGATGAGGATCCCCTGACGTGGCCGAACCCATTGAGTAACTGACATGCGGGGCCTAGCAAGCATGGGGTCCGCCACTTAGTGAAGGAAAGGGAGGGTAAGGCAGGGATACCTATGTCAGAGGATCCACTTCCACTACTACTCCCTCCTTCCATCTACAGGGCCTAATGCGTTTTTCGAGGCTAACTTTGACCAGACGTTAGAGTAATAATATATGACATGCAACTTACACAAAGCATACGGTCAAATTCGTATGTGAAAGGAGCTTCCAATGATATAATTTTCACATTATACATCTCATGTACTACTAATCTTGTCAATAGTCAAAGGCGGTTTTGAAAAACGCATTCGAGCATGGTTAATAATATAGCCAGCCGATGGCTATAAGGAACTGCCATGTCATCTATAGCCATCATCTATATGCACTCATACAATAGTGTTGGCTATTTCCCGCAAAAATATATATAAGGTTGGCTATTGTATTAGTACTTTTTTCCATCTCCTCTCTATCTCTTTCTTCATATTTATTGTATTTAACTAGGAATCCGTATATAGCTAGGCTCTTGCATGAGAGCTCACTCCCTTTACTTTTTCACATCTCTCTCCTCCACATAGGCCCTATATAAATGGAAGGAGGGAGTACTATGAGCACTGCATACTCTACTACAGATGTTGTCAGTACTCCACTAGTACTATTGTTTTAAGAACTTTAGCTGATTGATCTACGAATGGAGGGATTCGAGCTTATTTTTGTTAACCGAGATGCAAACGACTAACAAAATAGATTTGAAGCCACCTGTCATAATAGTACCCGCGGGTTCTTTCTGTGGAGCCTTCAAATGCAATAGCTAGCTGCCCAGCGGCCAATGCCACAGGCAAATCTCCATTTTCCATCTTATACAACTCTTCGGGGTCCAAAGATACTCGCCAGACAGGGTGCTTAAAAAAGTTACTATTGGACTGCCTATACGCGGCGAAATCCTAGTAGGAAGAGCATGCGCGAGAACAAGCACATTCACGTGGTTGAAAACAAATTGGAAACCATGCCTGTTTGAATACAAATCTAGGAGTACGTACGAATCTAACAATATTGATTGGGCGTTCTTGAATGTTGATACTTTTTTTTGTAAGTTTGATCAAAGTATAGATACTTTGACTACACATAAAACTAATATGTAAACTACTAGAAAGGATCGGAGGGAGTATATTGTATGTTCAAGAGCGAAACGAACATTGAATACCCTTTATATATGATTTGTGGATGCTATGATCACCAGTTCAAAATTTTCAATCCGCCTTACGTATGACACATGCACCCACTCATTCTCTCTCGATTTCATCTCGGGGTCCAGAGATTTCTTGAAAGAGGAGTAGGGTGGGTACAATACGTCCGTTTCTCTTATGAACGTACAATATACTCCCTCTGATCCCCACAGACCCCCCCCACCGGTCATTTCTATCATCGAACAGACCAAACCTTTATCTCCTTGCATGACACGCAAATTGATCTGTCAACATCAATTGATCTCGTCAAGATGTGTCGGGGCATGAACCAAATGGGATGTCGAAACTAAGATGGGAAGCGACACGTAGTGGAGGAAAAGTGAAACTTTAAACGAACCGTTTGTTTGTATGCATGTCGGACAAATTACAACATTGGAAATACAAGCATGGTCTAGGCCCACATGCGAATGATACTCGGCGAAATGTTCAAATGAGGCATGCGGAAGCGACATGCTCATCGTCGCTTTACATGGTGAGTTTTAGTGTGCCGAGAGTGGCGTTAGCGCTGTGGCACGACCAGCAGATCAACACCCGGCTTGTCGAGGATGCACGGGGCGCCGAAGTGCGCGCGCGCTGCGATGCGTCCGTAGAGTGGTGTAGCGCGCCCAACTGCATCCCCAGGACCTGAGACCATGCCGGGTCGTCTTTCTTTTTTGATGACATGTGGGGTCGCATGTGAGCAAAGGGCATCTCCAACGTTGCCACGACCGCAGTTGACTACCCTAGCACACCAAAAGCCCTCGTCCCTCACGCCATCGCGCGGTGCGTTCCCAGCCGGCGCCAGCTACCCGCATTCATGCCGTCCGTCCGTATGCCCTCGTTAAGAGGTTGGTGCTCGAGGAACCAACTCCGGCGACTTAATGACGCACCCGGGCGCTTGGCCTCACCGGAATGCGCTACTTCAAACGGCAACGCCCAGCTAACCTCCACACCATAGTGCATTGTCCTGCTACCTGGCACCACATCCTCCATGACCGCGAGCGCTAACGCTCTGCGAAAGAGCTTTTCTTCAGGGATGAAGCTCGAGGTCGCCTCCCTCGCTCAAGTCCCCGCACAAGAGGTGGCCACGCTGGCGGCCGACAACGGAAGCACCGCAGCCATGCATCCTACTTGCCGCCGTCCAACGTCCGGCACCGCCGAGGTCGGGGACTCCTCTGAGGATGAGTAGGGCATGGGAGGCGGCAGGGCATGGTGTGCCAACTGGCCGGTCCGTCTGCGTGTTCTACGCTTCCTCACCGGAGACCGCACCTTCACTTCATGGGTCTCGAACCCCACCCCCGTACATGAAGATCGCAGATGGAGGACGTCGGTCGCCGCCGTAGAATAGGTTTATGGTCGGGTTTCTTTTATTTTTGTGTCCTATAAAAATTCGAAATGTAATGAAAATCTGATGTGTTTACATTAATCTCGGCCGGTGTATATGAACTTTCACAATAATATAGTATATTGTAGGAGTACTAGCAAGATGCTCGTGCGTTGCACGGAACATCAAAATCTTGTGGGAGAAAAAGATGAACGAGGGAAGGCCTTATCTGCAAATGTGGAGAGGAGTGCGGGTAAATTGTCATAGTTTCCTTCCGATCCGTTAGATATAGATCGGACGGCCTATGTTGCAGGATGGCAGGCACACCATCCTCACCAACTCTGCTTTTTATTGAACCGAGACAAAGCTAACATGCGAGGTAAAATAAACATATAGTCTACATACACAATTTATCTTAGGCACTCCAATAGTACGTCCACTACACATTCACACATTTCACATCTTTCTACATCTACGGGAACCTGCAAAAGGGTTAACGTAAATTGCCTCTCTCCCTCCTCCTTGATTTTCATGGTGGTGGGCCCCTCCCTCCCCCAATCTACAATCAACAGCTCACACGTTTCACATTACATTAATTACGTAACTGGGATTACGTAGGTGTAGCATTACTCGTCCTAAAAAACCCAACTAAGCCAACCTCCCAGCATATCGCGCGGGAAAAGACCCGGCCGCGCCGTTTTAATCGGGATTACCGGATTACTAATAGTAGTATCGATGGATCGCGCAAAGCACCAAGTTTCTTTTTTCTTTAGGGGGTGAAGCACCTAGTTTATTAAAAGGAAAAAGGCGGTACACTGACAGCACCCCTGTCGTGGTCGCATTGCACCCCACACACGTTCTGTCTTGCACACGGCTCAGGCAAACGGAATGTGCTTCGGCTTGCCTCTTCACTGACACGTGGGACTGCACTTAGAGAAACCAACCATGCGCCAAACTCCCCCGACCACCGCGCGAAAATCCCCCCGCCCCCCCCCCCAAAAAAAAATTCCCCCCAAATCCCAAATTCAACCGCACTTCGGCCAACTAGCAAATAATATTCCCCAAACCCCCTCCCCCCGTCCCCCTCCACTCCATTCGCTCCGCCAAAGCCGCCCTCCCCGCCACGCCGATACGTCGGCGCTGCGATTCGTCGAGGGGATGCACGGCGATCCTCTCGCTCCCACGGTACGCTCTCGTAGACTGCCGTCCACTAGCCGCGCCACCACCGGTGGCGACGTTCTTGTGGAGGCGCACGGCGGTCAGCGCCGTCAGCGCTGGCGACATTCATGTGGAGACGCACGGCGGTCAGCTTCTCCCACGGTACGCGCATTCTAGACTGAGGCCCCGTGCATGTCGGTGTAGCGCTGAATGTTAGCTGATAGACGCTGTTAATCTCACTGTTTGCCGAAGTAGTTTACAGTCAATATGCTCTGCTTAAAAAGCTTCCTTGCCCTGTTATGCACTCAATCTGCTTAGCTGAGATGGCATGCCAAGCCCGATTAGTTGCTAAAATATCCTGCCATATATTTATTGTGACGTAGATTGCCATGGTCTTGTAGCCAATCTGTTAGGTGAAATAGTTGTACACCGTTTTATACTCGATCTTTGTTGCTGCGATGGCCTTCGATAGTTCGATGGCTATGTGCTCGGCCTCATTGACTGCTGAAATAGCCTGCCATAATTTAGCACTCAAATCTGTTTGCTGAATTAGCTTTACATATATTACGTTACTTAGATCTGCTCGTCCAAATATCTTGCCATAGCTTTAGACATCGACCTATGTATTTTTTCTGGACATCATAAAAAGCATATATGTTTTTCCTGTAATATCTAGTAGAAGAACTAATTTGTATGTATAACAGATGGACAGGACTTGGATAACTTCTGCTCGAAGATTCTCCGCTGCATATGTTGTCGGGTGGTAGGTGCGACATATGGCAACGGGTGGCTTATCATTGTGGGAGCCAGTAAGACATCGCCGGTGCCTGGAAACGGGATAAGGCGAAGACATGCACGCCGGCGGATCTTACCTAGGTTCGGGGCTCTCCGTGGAGATAACATCCCTAGTCCTGCTCTGCGGGGTCTCCGCATGATCACTAGATCAATACAAGTAGCTACAAGTGCTCCTTGAGCTGTTTGGCTAGGGGAGGAAGAAGGGCAAGGCTAGCTCTCCTTTTCTATCTATGTGGTGTGTGAAACTCTATGAGATGAACCCTTTGCATGGGTATCCCGGGGGGTTTATATAGGCCTACCCCCTAGGGGTACAATGGTAATCTGGCTGGGCGCGGGTCCCAGCCATCAGTGTCTGTGCTCGCCGGCTTGTCCGCCGGCCATTGGGGCCCGCCGACTGGTGGGTCCCGCCGGCTGCCGGCCTCTTGGCCGACAGGCCGGCCCCACCGCTTGGGGGCCTTGTTGGCGGCTGGTTACTGTTGCCTCGACTCTGATGACGAGGGCTTTGTCGAGGTAAGCATGGCTACAATGCCGTTGGCCGGCAGCCGGCGGGACCCACCGCTTGGGGGCCTTGTCGGCGGCTGGTTACTGTTGCCTCGCCTCTGATGACGAGGGCTTTGTCGAGGTAAGCATGGCTACAGTGCCGCCGCCTTGCGGGCTCTCACTGTAGCCTCACCTCGTCCTGTCTCCTTAATGAGGCACATGTTTCGAGGGGGGGAGGTTGCCGGCTATTGGGAGCCGGCCACGCCCCCGGCCAACTAGGGGAGGCCGGGCCGCCTTCAAGCGTCTCTCTGGCTAATGGGGCCTGCCGCCCGCAGGCCGTACTGGCGCCTGTCGTGGGTGACATCGAGGTCAACATGGCTACAGTGTCGCGCCGGACGGGTGATGGCTGACCCGTACGGCCCCTTGTGACCATGCCTGTTCCGGGATTCGGGGGTAGTGGGCTGTACTGCGGCCGCGCCCCGTCTTATCACCGTTATGTGGATGCAGTCTTGGTGGGTGCAGTCTGGCCGGCTTCTGGGAGTCGGCTTTCTTCATGGCCGGCTTCTGGGAGTCGGTCCCCTTGGGGTCGGCTTCCTGGAGTCGGCCATCTCAGGCCGGGTCGCCTTCTGCTAGTCGGCCCTGGGGATAGCCGGCCGGGGGAAGGCGGCCCTATGCTCTGGATGCTTGAAGGCTCGAATGACCTGATAATTTCTTGAAGAGCCAGGGGGAGTCGGTTAGGCTACCCATGGCCATTTACTCCGACAGTAGTCCCCAAAGCTGGTTGGGCTTCGAGGCTGAGAGGAGGTCGAGAAGCTCTGTCAGCTTCTTATCTTGACGAGCCAGCAGCTGGAAGCCGGGTTTGGTTGGGCGCGCTGTCTTGGCGAAATTTCTAAAGTTGGAAGGCGGGAGTCTGTTGGCGCGTGCGCCGGGCTGCGGGCCGGCCGCTCGCCGCCCGCGAACCACGTAGCATCTTTTGGCTGAAAAAAGCCTGCCAACCCACGCGCGCGACAGGACGTCGCCGCAGGCCGGGGGCCTACCACTCCTACGCCTAGGCCCAAGCGCGGATTCTCTGTGGCCCAGAGCTGTCCGCACGTCTTCCGGCGGCTGTTTCCGCACGTCGTTAGGGCGCAATAATCGTGGGACGTGGGGGATTGGGCGCAGTTAATCCCACGTTCCTCCCCACGCCTCGCCTCCTCGGCTTCGCCGCACGTGGCTATAAGTAGGGGGAGGAGGGGAAGCGGCAGACGCTCACACGCTCCTCTCTTCTCCGCCATCTTCTTCCTCCTGCTTTCCCTCGCAGCAACGCCTCGCCACCGCGCCGTCCCACGAATCTTCACTCCGCCCCGCCACTTTGCCACCGCAGGGCCATGCTTTCTCCACCGCTGCACCCTTCCTTGTTAGCTTCTCGCCACCATGCAGTACGGCGGGGACTGGGACGGCTCCAACATCCATACGGACCACATCGACTTCCTCCGCAAGACGCGGCGGTTGCCCGGCAAGGACCAGGTGCGGGTCCGTCTCGCGCCGGAGAAGGAGATCACCCCGACGCCGGAGGAAGGTGAGCAGGTAATCTTCCGCTCGCACTTCCTGCACGGCCTCGGCCTGCCGGCGAGCGCTTTCTTCCGCTCCTTTCCCGACTTCTATCAACTCCAGCCGCACCACCTCACTCCGAACACCGTGGTGCTGCTGTCCGCCTTCGTCACCCTGTGCGAAGGTTTTCTTGGCGTTCTCCCCACCCTCGAGCTCTGGGGGAGTTCTTCCAAACCAAACTCGGCACCCGCATGTAGGGCGTGCCGGCTCAGAGCGGCGCCTTCATTGCGATGCGGAGGCCGGCGGCCGACAACCCTTTCCCCGTCATCACGCTAATCCAGTCGGTGAAGCGCTGGCAGAAGTCGTATTTCTACGTGAGGAACGTCACCCTGCAAGGCGACTACGTCAACTTGCCGGCTTACGTAGCCGGCCCGCCGGCTGGGAGGCGGCCCCAGTGGTCCTATCGAGCCGTGACGCTATCGCCGGCTGGAGCCGCGGCCGTCGCCTGACTCCTGGTAATGATCCAGTCGGAGGGCCTGACTGGGTCCGACTTGCTGGCCGCCTTCGTCGCGCGCCGGGTGCTTCAAAGCCGCCCTCATCTGATCTGTCAGATGAGCGGCCAACTCGATCCGAGCCGGATGTGCACCAAGGACATGCCTCACGACGAGGTGGCTCATATGGTGAATTATCTTGCTAACTACAAGCTCTCCGCAGAGTGGCGGTTTGGCAAGGAGCCATACTCCCGTGCTCATCCCCCGCCTACGGTATGCTCTCTTTATCCTTTCTTCTCTTAGTTTTGTCGCCGAGTTTTTCTTGGCCAATTCTGACCAGTTGGCACGTCTTGGCAGAGCCCTATCCTTCGACCTGCGGCCGAGTTGGGGGCGGATCGCCGATTTCTTCCCGACAGGGCGGAGCATGACATGGAAGATCACGACTTGGGGGCGGCCGCCATGGATGACAACACCGAGGTGGGAGGCGGCGAAGCAGGTGGCTCCGGGCTTGGAGTCAGCTTCGACGACTGGCCGGATGACGACGAGGCGGAAATCGTCCCACGCCGCCAGCCGGCGTCCGGCCATGGCGCGGGTTCCTCCGCCGCGCCGCCTGCTCGGGGCGGCGGGCAGAAGCGTCGGGCCGCGTCGGGCTTGTTCGGCAGTCGGCCGAAGAAGTCCAAGGGCGGGGTGGCAGCGACCAGGCGGGATGAGGCGGCCGCGAAGGCGGCCTGCTTCCACAAGGTGGTGAAGTAGCCACAGACAGTGTCAGCGTAAGTGTATATTCTTCTGCATACTCTTTCTTCTTTTCTTGTCGATTTCTGAACCCTTGTCTTGTTTCGAAAATCAGGGCTCCGCTTTCCCTTGAGCGGGTTGCTGCCGCCTCTGTGGTTGGATCGCCGGGAGGATCCGGGAGCACCCGCCATGTGGACCCCCGCGCCGAGCTTTAGGCGGCGATGGAGCGAAATGCGTGGGAGGCGCGGGAGGAGCGGGAGGCGGAGGAGCTGAGGGCGGCTGCAGCCAAGGCGGCACAAGAGAAGGAGGAGTCGGCGAAGGCGCGTGCCGACGCGGCGGCCAAGGCCCAGGCGGAGGTTGCGGCCGCGGCAACAGCGGAGGGGGCCTTGCTTGTCACCCCTCTGCGTGTCATGGCACCCGAGGTCCCAGAGCCCCCGCCGGAGGAAGCCGGCGGGGGTTGGAGAGGGAGGACGACGTCGTCGTCCCTGAGAGGGGGCAGCCCCGTCCTCGCCGATTGGGGCGGCCCCAGGCAGCCGCCCTAACGTGCCGCCTGCACAATCGGCTGGGGGCGAGCCGGCTGCGAGGACGGACCTGGTGGTCCAGTCGCCATCGCGCCAGCGCGCGGGGAAGGCCACTTCAGACCCGCAGAAGGCCGCGGGCTCCAGTTCGTCGACCCGGGACGTGGAGGCGGCCAACGCCAGCTCGGGGTGGACGCCGGATGGAGGGACGGCCGTGGTGAAGGTCGCGGCGCAAGAAGTCCGGAACCGACTTCAATACCAGGCCGCGGCGCTGAGGCAATACAATGACGAGTTCCTCGCGACGCGAGCGGCCATTGGGGTAAGTCTTCCCGTTTTTGCTTTTTGATCTTGGTTTCTTCTGTGGGGGCGCACCCACTGGGTGTAGTCCCCGAGTTCCGAGTCGGCTGCCGAGCAGGCGGCTTGGAACTTCTTAGCGGGCTTTGTTTGCTATCTTGTTCTCATTCGCTTCTCTGCCTGACTTGTAGGACTACCACAACCTTCGTGCAGCTTCCTTCAACTCCCAGGCTCGGGAGCTGACCCAGAAGAATGCTGATCTATCTGAGAGCCGGGGTAAGTGCTTCATCTTTTATCTCATGTGGGGGCGCGTCAGCGCACCCACTGGGTGTAGTCCCCGAGATTCGGGCCGACTGCTGAGCAGTCGGGTCGGGTCTTTCTTGATGACTTCTTCCTTATTGCTTCTTTCTTCTCTGCCATGCCTGCAGCGGTCAACGCCAAACTGAGGGAGCAGCTAGGTGGGACTCAGGCCGCCCTTCGCGCTAAGGAAGCCGAGTTTGACGCCTTGGCCCAGGAGCGTGACCGCCTGGCCAAGAAGCTGGCCGACCAGGAGGAGAGCCACAAGGCGGCCCTGAAGGTGGTGCAGGACAGCGAGGCTGCCCTCCAAGCCGAATATGAGATGGAGGCGGCGAGCTGGGCCGAGGCAAGGCAGTCAATGATCAATGGCTACGGCCCTCTTCTTCGTCCCTTGCTTGCCGCTTGCCGTATGGTTCGTTTTCTGACTTGGTATTTTTCTCTTCTTTCACTTTCTTTCTTGCGCAGAGTACTTCCCTGGCTACTCTACTGCCGCCAACCAGGTCGTCGAGGCCCACCGCGAGGCGCAAAGGCAGGCTGGCGCCAAGATCGCGCCGAACGCTCGCCGGTCGCTGGAGGAACAACTCTTGGCGATTCAAGCCCGCCTCCAGCTGGCTCACCGCATGCTCCGCCGGCATCAGCGTGTTGGGGCGCAGGTCCTGGCCGCTCTCTGGCCTGGTGAGGTGATTCCCCGCACTCCCAGTCGGACTGCCGACTGGCTGGAGGTGGCGGCCGGCCGCTTCGAGGCCTGGAAGGCTTCTGTGGCTCGGCCAGGCGCCAGGTGGGCGCTGGAGTTCGTCAAGGCCTGGTATCCTGAGCTGAGTTTGGACCAGCTGGCCACCTGGCGGCAGGAGGCTGACACGGAGCTGGAGCCGGTGCAGCCGGCTATCATCCAGCGAGCCTCGGCGATCGCCGACTACACCGACACCAGCGCCTTTGCTCCTGAGGTGGACGACAACGGCGTTGCCCAGCCGGAGGAGTGGTTCGGGCTGAACCCGGCAGATGGCGAGGATTCGGCGGAGGAGATCTACTCCAGCGACGAGGGCGAGGAGGAGGAGGAGGAGGAGGCTGAAGACGCCGCGCCAGATGGTGGAGCGGCCGGTCAGCTTCAGCTTGACCGTGCCTCCAGCAACAAGGCACGTGCGAGCGCACCGCCTGCAGCCGGCGATGATCAAGCCGAAACTCGTCAGCCGACCACTCCTCCAGCCAGCGCTGCCGTCTCCACCGACCTGCCCGGCTCCCCTGCTACGCCCTTAGTCTAATCTGCTGCCTCTACTTTCCTGTTTTTATTACTCTTGGAACAGTATTTTGTTAAGTTTGCACAGTTCCACCCACTGGGGGTGTATTCGAACTATATTGACTGCCGGCCTGTTGAGGGCCTTATGTGTAAATATAATCATGCATGTGTTTGGCTTTCCCTTGTTCTTTGCTTTTCATCCTTCGGCTGTTTCATTTGCCGCCCTCCCTTGGTTGCCGCCTTCCCAGCCGGACAGCTGCTCTGGAGTCTGTGGCTGGAGAAGTGCTTGGCCAGTTGGGAGGGCAAGTACTCTAGCTTTGTTGGATTGTAGCGAAGTGACTGGGAGGCCGGCCAGCCAGCTGTTTTGTCAGCCGGTAGGCGTGGTTGGAGGCCGGCTTGCGTTATATAAGTTCGTTAGTCCTTAGCCGTTTTTCGTGTGGGCATCCTTTCTGCCTTTGGCTCTTCCCAGTCGGAAAGTCGGTTCTTCGAGCTGTGACTTACAACAAGAGAGGGCTCTTGTGCTGGCACACTAGTTGTCTGACTTTAGGTAGAACTTTTAATATAACTTAAGGCGGCCAGTCCCCGGGCCGACTAGTCGAACCCGGTGCCAGATAGAAAATCAAATATAATAATACATTCAAGGGTATGACACTTGTCATTCATAGATAAAGGAGGGCAGTCCCCGAGTGCGCCTCGGGGGGCCCGTTGTTTCGTACTTAATACAAAAAGGTAGCATGATACATACTGCTTTTAACAGTAAAATCTTCTCAGGAGGTTGGCGTTCCATGGTCGTTCCGACTCCTTGCCGGAATCATCCCTCTTGCATGCTCTTGGCTTCTGTGCGTCGATCAGGTAGTAGGAGTCGTTGCCTAGGGCCTTGCTGACGACGAAAGGGCCTTCCCAAGGGGCCGAGAGCTTGTGCTGGCAGGCTGTTCGCTGGATCAGCCAGAGCACAAGATCGCCCTCTTGGAAGGATCTTGGCTTGATCTTCCGGTTGTGGTAACGGCGCAAACCCTGCTGGTAGATGGCGGACCGGCTGAGTGCTAACAGCCGGCCTTCTTCCAGCAGTTCGACGCCGTCTTCTCGCGCTTCCTTGGCCTCCGCCTCCGTGTACATGGTGACCCGAGGCGAGTCGAACTCGATGTTAGTTGGGATGACAGCCTTGGCACCACAAGGAAGAATGGAGTGAAGTCGGTTGACTTGTTTGGGGTAGTACGCAGACTCCAGAGGACAGCCGGCAGGTCATCGAGCCAGCAGCTGGCCGAACGCTCCAGTGGTACGACCAGTCAGGGCTTGATGCCGGAGAGGATGAGGCCGTTTGCTCGCTCGACCTGGACGTTTGACTACAGGTGGGCAACGGACGCTAAGTCCAGTCGGATGCCCTGTGTCGCGCAGAAACATGCCAGTGCTCCCTTGGCAAAATTCGTGTCGTTGTTGGTGATGATGCTGTGTGGTACTCCATACAGAGTAGTGATGTTTGCGATGAATGTTACGGCAGTCGGCCCGTTCAGCTTCTTGATCGGCTTCGCTTCAATCCACTTGGTAAATTTGTCCACGGCGACAAGCAGATGTGTCATGCCGCCGCGGGCTGTCTTGAATGGGCCCACCATGTCCAGCCCCCAAACGGCAAAGGGCCAGGTGAGGGGGATGGTCTTGAGTGCAGAAGCCGGCAGGTGTTGCTTGGAACTGAAGACTTGGCATCCTTTGCAGCATTTGACTAATTCCTTGGCATCTTCCAAAGCAGTCGGCCAGAAGAAACCATGGCGGAAAGCTTTGGCGACAAGTGATCTTGAGGCTGCGTGGTGGCCGCATTCGCCTTGGTGGATATCCTTGAGGATTACTATGCCCTTCTCTGGCTCGACGCTGCGCTGGAAGACTCCAGTGACGCTACGCTTGACAAGTTCTCTGTTTATTATTGCGTATGCTCCGGCTTGGTGTTGCACTAGTCTTGCCGAGATCTCATCAGTCGGCAGCTCTTTGTTGACTAGGAAGTTGAGGATGGGCTGGGCCCATGATGGAGTTGTGGCTTCTTCTATTGTCAGTACGGCCACTGTGACCCGGGTGAGTGGGTTGGGTGGTGGAGAGTTGGAGTCGGCCACCGCCTCTTGTGCCACTGCAGTCCCCGGGCCGACTGCTGCAGTCCCCGGGCCGGGTTCTGAAGTCCCCGAGGCGGGTGCGACTATGACAGTCCCCGGGCCGCTTGTCGAAGTCCCCGAGCCACCTGCTGGGTTCCTCCAGTCGGATCCGGCTGCATCAGGGGCGGGCGGTACGAAGATAGAGTCCGATTCTGGAGATGGCTTGATAGACGGTTTGAGGAGGCGCTGGAGAGAGACACCGGTTGGTATGGCCTGTTGGGTGGAGCCGATCCGTGCCAGGGCATCTGCTTGGTCGTTGTCGGCACGTGGCACGTGGAGGAACTCGCACCCTTCAAAGTATCCACTGGTCTGCTGGACGGGGAATCGATAGCTCGCCATGTTTGCATCCTTGGCGTCCCAGTCGCCGGATGACTGCTGGACCACCAAGTCCGAGTCGCCATAACACAGGATCCGGCGTATGCCGAGCTCTTTGGCTAGCCGGAGCCCGTGTATGAGCGCCTCGTACTCAGCCACATTGTTGGAGGCGGCAAAATGGATTTGCAGCGTGTATCTAAGCTTGTCGCCTTTGGGAGAGGTGAGGACGATGTCGGCTCCCAAGCCGGTGCGCATCTTGGACCCGTCAAAGTGCATCCGCAAATGAATGGAGTCGGGAGCCGGCGGTAGGTACTGGGTCTCGGCCCAGTCGACAAGGAAGTCGGCCAATGCTTGGGACTTGATGGCGGTGCGGGGCTGGTAGAAGATTGTGTAAGGAGCCAGCGCAATAGCCCACTTAGCCACCCGGCCGGATGCATCTCGGCTGCCTGTCGGTGCATACGACCGTGATGGGATGCTCTTGAAAGTAGGGCTTCAGCTTCTTGGCGGCGAAGTACACTCCATAGCACATCTTCTGGTAGTGCGGGTAGTTTTGCTTTGAGGTGGACAGTACTTCGCTTAAATAATATACCGGCCTCTGGACTAACTGGGCTCGGCCTTCTTCTGGGCGCTGGACCACGATGACTGTAGTGACCACTCGGCTAGTCGCGACAATGTAGAGGAGCATGGGCTCCTTCTCAGTCGGCGCCGCCAGGACAGGTGGAGTGGTCAGCATCTTCTTCAACTCATGGAAGGCTGGGTGTGCTTGGTCATTCCACTCGATGTGAGTGGATTTCTTCATGAGTTGGTACAGGGGGAGAGCCTTCTCCCCTAGCCGGCTGATAAAGCGGTTTAGGGAGGCCAGGCACCCGGTGAACTTTTGAACATCTCGCAACTTGGTGGGAATCTCCATTCTCTCAATGGCCTTGATCTTCACAGGGTTGCACTCAATGCCGCGTTCGAAGACCAGAAAGCCTAGAAGCTGGCCTGCTGGTACTCCGAACACGCATTTCTCGGGGTTGAGCTTGATCTGGAATCGGCGCAAGTTGGCAAATGTTTCTTTGAGGTCTTCCAGCAGGGTGCCGCGCTTCTTCGTCTTCACCACAATATCGTCTATGTAGACGTGGGCATTTCTGCCGAGTTGCTTGAGGAGGCATTTCTACATGCAACGCTAAAATGTGGCACCGGCATTCCTCAAGCCGAATGTCATAGTCAGGTAACAGAAAGCTCCGAATGGTGTGATGAAGGCGGTCTTCAGGCGGTCAGCTGGGTCCAACTTGATCTGGTGGTATCCTGAGTAGGCATCCACGAAACTCAACAGCTCGCATCCGGCTGTGGAGTCTATCACTTGATCCATCCGTGGTAGGGCAAACGGATCTTTGGGGCAGGCTTTGTTGAGGCTAGTGTAGTCTATACACATACGCCATTTGTTGTTTTTCTTCAACACCAAGACCGGGTTGGCAAGCCACTCTGGGAAAAACACTTCAATAATGAAGCCGGCGGCCAGGAGCCGGGCTGTCTCTACTCCTACGATTCTTCTCTTCTCCTCCGATAGTCGGCGGAGAGGCTGCTTGACTGGTTTCGCGTCTGCTCAGACGTGTAACTTGTGCTCGGCGAAATCCTTCGGAACACCCGACATGTCCTTTGGGGACCGTGCAAAGATGTCTCGATTCTCACGGAGGAAGTTCACGAGCTCGCCTTCCTATTTACTGTCCAGGTTTGCACCAATGACAGCAAACCTCTCCGGGTTCTCCGGGTCCAGAGGTATCTTCTTCGTCTCCTTGGTCGGCTGGAAGGAGCCCTGAGCATCATATTCCTTGGGGTTGGGGGACAGGGTCGGCTGCTTGCCAGCCATGGCCACAACTCGCACCAGCATCTTCTTCTCTTTTGCAACCACGAGGGACTCGGCCAGCCGGCTGCTGGCAGTAGCGCACTCGATGGACTTCTTGTAGTCGCCGGCTACAGTGATGATCCCCTTCGAGCTCGGCATCTTCATCTTGAGGTAGGCGTAGTGGGGCACAACCATGAACTTGGCCAGGGTGGGTCGGCCAAGCAAGGCGTGGTAAGGGCTCTCTAGGTCCACTACCTCAAACCAGATTGCTTCTCGGCGAAAGTGATCCTTGTCTCCGAAGAGAACATCCATCTTGATCTTGCCGATTGGGGAACAGGACAGGCCGGGTACAATGCCATGGAACACGGTCCGGCTTGGCATGAGCTGCTTTGACTTGAGGTTCAACTTCTTCATGGTGTCGCGATACAGTATGTTGATACTGCTTCCACCATCGATCAGCACGCGGGAGAATCGGGCAGCTCGCCTCTCCGTCGCGAGGGTGACGTCTAACACCAATGCGTAGGAGCCAGGAGACGGCATCACCTCTGGGTAATCGGCCCGGCTCCAGCTAATAGGCCTTTCAGACCAATGCATGAACTCGGGGTTGCTGGAGGCGACTGTGTTGACCTCTTGGTGCTGTCGGCGCCGGCTGCGCTTGTCTTCAACCTGGCTCGTGAAGGCGACGTAGGGGGCGTGCTCATCTGGGAACTCATCTTGAATGGCTCCGACTGCTGGTCGAGCAGCCGGCTGCTGGGGGGCTGGAGGCGGCGGGCCGGGAGGCGGAGGCGGCACCAGCCCCTCGCCCTGGAGATCCGTGTGAGCCAGTGGCACTTCCGGGTCGTGTGGTTGGACGGCTTCGCGCCGCTGTGGAACTTGCAGGGGGCATCGAGAGTCTGCTCGTAGGAGAAGGCCGGCTGCCAAGCCGGCCTGCCGCCCTTCTTCTTGGGAGCGGGCCGCTCTTCGGGCTGCTCGTCTTCGACAGTGGCCACCTGCCAACTGGTGGAAGGCGGCATAGGGGCCTTGCGCTTGTGGTCGTTCTGGTAGGGGCGTCGGTTGGAGTCACCAGCCGGCGCCTTGGGATGCGGAGCGAGCACCTTCCCAGAGGCGTCCACTCGGAGCTCAGTCTTCATCGAGGAGTCGGCCGTGGCGTACTTGTCTACTATGACCAGCAGCTCGTCGAGGGTAGCCGGCTTGGTGCAGAGGAGTCGGTGCTTGAGGAGGGTGCCCTCTCGGCACCCGGCGGTGAAGTATTCTACGGCTTGAACCTCGTGCACCCCCTCGCAGGAGTTGCGGAGCTCGGCCCACCGCGTGAGGTAGTCGCGAGTCGATTCGCTGGGCCCTTGGACGCACAAGGAGAGCTGGCGGGGCTTGGGAGGCCGCTTGTACGTGCTTGTGAAGTTGCGGACGAAGACTTCCGTGAAGTCCAGCCAGCTGTTGACACTGTAGGGCTTGAGGCTGTTCAGCCAGGTGCGTGCCGTGCCTTGAAGCATCAGAGGGACGTATTTCACGGCTACGCGCCTATTGCCGTTCGCTATGCTGACAGCGGTAGAGTAGTCGATCAGCCAATCTTCCGGCTTCACAGAGCCGTTTTACTTGAGCATGTCTCTGGGCAGCGAGAACCCTTTGGGGAAAGGCTCGTCGCGGATGCGGGGGCCAAAGCAAGGCGGGCCGACATCATCTTCTTCTTCTAGCGCTAGGGATCGTGCTAGGCGGTCGATCCGGTGGCGGGCGTCGTTCTCGCCGACTCCTTCGCGGTGGCCTAGTCGGCCACCGAGAGTCGGATGCGTGACAGGCGGCGGGGTGGGATATCTCTCCCCACGAGGCAGGGAAGGAGGCGGATTCCCTTGGCGCTCCACCGCTCGGGGGCGGCCTTCTGCGTCGCGCTCGATGGTGATTCGAGTCCAGCTGCGGCTAGCAGCCGGCTCCTTGTCTTTCCTTCCGCGGGCGCCGCTCGCGGTCGGCGACCGGGATGTCGCGGCGTGTTCTCGGCATGGGGGAGGACTCTCAGCGCGGGCGCCGGCTTCATGCCATTCTGCGGCCGCATCGATCAGCTGCTGGATGCGCCTTGTCATGTAGGGGAGCTCATCAGCCCCCAGCCCGTTCAGCTCTTCTGCAGCCGCCTGAGCGGCTCACAGATTCTCGAGCGGTGTGGCGTAGACTGGGCGGTTTGCCCCCAGCATGCTGGCGATGGCCGCGCCGCACTTCTTGACGAGGCCAGTTCGGCTCGGCCCGCCATGAGGCGGCGTACCAAAGGCGGCGCGGTCGACTTCGCGCTGGTGAGCCTCAGTGAGGCGTCTCATGGAGGCTATCTTCTGGCCCTCCGCGATGAGGGCGAGGCGGCGTGCCTCCAGAGTCTCGGCGTCGGCGTCGCCGGGATGGGGACGGACAAGTCATGCGTCGCCGCTTGTAGAGTGTCGTGGCTGTTCTCGCCCGAGTCGGCGCCGTGGCTGATGACCAGCACCTCAGTGACAGCGCTGCTGCCACTGTCGGCTCGAGGGAGAGGGTTGTCAATGATTACCACGTCGGAGGGGTAGGCGTCAAGCGATGCCGTGTCGGAGTCGACAAGCATCGGGTCGGTGGAGCCGACCGACTCCAAATCCACAGCAAGCTCGCTGGAGACGTGAAGCTGGTCGAGGAGGCTGACGAGGCGGCTCTCGGGGTAGTCTGTGCCCGCGTCGGACGCGGGCTCGTCGGAGATGCGAGTCTCGCCAAGAAGGTCGGCGAGGCAGCTCACCGCGGAGGCGTCGTCGATGCCTTGCAGCGCGTCAGGGCAAGCGCCATGGGGCGTAGCAGGCTGGCTACGCTCGCGGGGGAGGAAAAGGGTTCCCGTCCAGAACAGGTCTCCGGACGACGGTGCACTTGGCCCCACGGTGGGCGCCAAATGTCGGGCGGTAGGTGCGACATATGCCAACGGGTGGCTTATCATTGTGGGAGCTAGTAAGACATCGCCGGTGCCTGGAAACGGGATAAGGCGAAGACATGCACGCCGGTGGATCTTACCCAGGTTCGGGGCTCTCCGTGGAGATAACACCCCTAGTCCTGCTCTGTGGGGTCACCGCATGATCACTAGATCAATACAAGTAGCTACAAGTGCTCCTTGAGCTGTTTGGCTATGGGAAGAAGAAGGGCAAGGCTAGCTCTCCTTTTCTCTCTATGTGGTGTGTGAAACTCTATGAGATCAACCATTTGCATGGGTATCCCGAGGGGTTTATATAGGCCTACCCCCAGGGGTACAATGGTAATCCGGCTGGGCGCGGGTCCCAGGCGTCAGTGTCTGTGCTCGCCGGCTTCTCCGTCGGCCATTGGGGCCCGCCGACTGGTGGGTCCCGCTGGCTGCCGGCCTCTTGGGCGACAGGCTGGCCCCACCACTTGGGGGCCTTGTCAGCGGCTGGTTACTGTTGCCTCTCCTCTGATGACGAGGGCTTTGTCGAGGTAAGCGTGGCTACAGTGCCGCCGCCTTGCGGGCTCTCACTGTAGCCTCACCTCGTCCTGTCTCCTTAATGAGGCACATGTTTCGAGGGGGGAGGTAGCCGGCTATTGGGAGCCGGCCACGCCCCCGGCCGACTAGGGGAGGCCGGGCCACCTTCGAGCGTCTCTCTGGCTAAAGGGGCCCGCCGCCCACGGGCCATACTGGCGCCTGTCGTGGGTGACATCGAGGTCAACATGGCTACAGTGCCACGCCGGACGGGTGATGGCTGACCCGTACGGCGCCTTGTGACCATGCCTGTTCCGGGATTCGGGGGTAGTGGGCTGTACTGCGGCCACGCCCCATCTTATCACCGTTATGTGGATGCAGTCTTGGTCGGTGCAGTCTTGGTGGGTGCAGTCTTGGCCAGCTTCTGGGAGTCGGCTTTCTTCATGGCCGGCTTCTGGGAGTCGGTCCTCTTGGGGCCGGCTTCCTGGAGTCGGCCATCTCGTAGCTTTCTTTGGGAAGGTTTCTGAGGCCGGGTCGCCTTCTGGTAGTTGGCCTTGGGGATAGCCGGCCGGGGGAAGGCGGCCCTATGCTCTGGATGCTTGAATGCTCGAATGGCCTGATAATTTTTTGAAGAGCCAGGGGGAGTCGGTTAGGCTACCCGTGGCCATTTACTCCGACATATGTTGAGGGGGTTGAAAACTTCATGAACTTTGTCAGAGCTGAGTACGGTGGTCGAAAATTAGATGTGCTCTGCCCGTGTAGTAGGTGTATGAATTCAGTTCAAGACCCCAGTCAACTGTGCAAAATCATCTACACTTGTATGGGATGTCGGTCACATATACTAGGTGGATTCGTCATGGTGAAGTTGTGAACATCAATGTTACTGACTACGTGGAAGCAGCAGATCACCATCTTGATCTGCCTGATGCTCAAGTGGAAGAGGAGGAGGAGGTGGTGGTGGCGGAGCCAGTGAGTTTGCCCTACATTGAAACAATGCTACGAAATGCTCGTGCATTTCATGAACTTTCACCTGTAGAAGAAAAATGGTGGGCCCGCATGTTGGAGCAATGCAATGTGGCTGTCACCCCAGGAAATAAGCTGTCAGTATTCTCAGCTATGGTCACCTTTCTTCAGGAGAAGACATCTGAGCGAATGACCAACAAATCATTCGATGCGATGTTGGCTGCTTTCCGCAAATCTTTCCCAGATGCATTTGAGCTGCCACACACCTATAGTAAAATGAAGAATTTCCTTCGTGGATTTGGAATTGGATATGATATGATCCATGTTTGTCTGAATAATTGTGTTCTGTTCCGGAAGGATTATGCCAACTTAAGTGAATGCCCGAAATGCAAATCATCAAGATGGAAAGATGGCGATGCTGTGAAGAGGATTCCTCATAATGTTCTGAGACAATTTCCAATTACACCAAGATTGCAGAGGTTGTTTCATGATGCAGAAACAAGAGAGGATGTACTGTGGCATACTAGGAACCAGGAGTACAGAGATTTGAATGTAATGAGCCATCCATCACATGCTAGTGAGTGGAAAATCTTCAATCAGAAACACGAAAAGTTTGCTGCTGACCCGAGAAACATTAGACTTGGCTTAGCTTTAGATGGATTTAACCCATTTGGCCACCAGAGCGCCACATATAGCATGTGGCCAGTGCTTGTTATCCCTTACAACATGCCTCCAAATGTCTGCACCAAAGAATCAAACTACATGATGGCCTTGCTCGTCCCAGGTCCAAAAAGTCCTGGAAAGGAATTTGATTTTTCATGGAGCCTCTTGTGGAGGAACTTCATCAGCTATGGAAGGGTGTTCTCACTTGAGACCTATATAGCAGCCCACCAGCTAATTCTTTCTATGTGCTGTTATAATTTGGTGCATCCGTGATTATCCGGCTTTGGGCACTATGTCAGGGCGAACGACACAAGGTTACAATGCATGTGTTCGCTGTGACAGGAATCCGCTGTCATACGCAATACTTAGCAAGATCTGTTACATTGGACACTGCCATTTCCTTGCCAAGGACAAGCCGTCTCCTAGAAAATACGAAGACATGTGTTCAATGCAAAGCATGAAAACCGTGAGGCGCCAAAGAGGCTCACCGCCGATGAGTTGCAAGTGGAATTAGAGAAGACCAGGCATATTACACCAGGAAACCATCCTGGTAATGGTAGCGGGAAAAGGAAGCATGGCAAGGCAGAAGAGAGATTATTGTTTACCCGCAGGTCCACTTTGTGGGACTTGGAGTATTGGAAAGATTTGGATCTTTGGCATAATCTTGATGTGATGCACATCGAGAAAAATATATGTGACAGCGTTGTCGGCACACTTCTTAATACTGAAGGCAAGACAAAAGATACCTTAAAATCTAGGATTGATTTGACACATCTGGGTATCAGAAAGGATTTGCAGGTGCAAGATGAAGGTAAACCATGGGATATGGCACCAGCTGTGTACGTCTTGGACAAGGTAAAAAGAAAAGAATTCTGCGAGGTCCTGTCACATGTGAGATTCCCACATGGATTTGCTTCCAACCTTGAAAGGAGAGTCCGTGCAGATAGAAACAAGGTACAAGGGTTGAAAACTCATGACTGCCACGTCCTACTTCAAAGGGGTTTACTTGTTATCCCTAGAGGATTGGTCCGCCCTGACTTATACAGAGCAGTTGAAGAGTTGGGACAATTCTTTAGGGAACTCTGCAGTAGAAATATCAGGATAGATGCTTCGGAGAGTCTTAGAGACAAGATACCAACTATCCTATGCGACCTTGAGAAGATATATCCTCCAGCCTTCTTTGATGTGATGGTGCATTTGGTTGTTCATCTACCTGATGAGCCACTATTAGAGGTCCAGTACAGTATGGCTGGATGTACCCTATTGAAAGGCGGCTAGGCACTTTCAAGGGCTATGTCAGGAATAGAGCTAGACCTGAGGGTTCCATTGCAGAGGCCTACATTGCTACATAAGCGTTGACATTCTGCTCAAAATACATTGAAACAACTGATCAGCTTAGCAAAGAGGTGGGTGAAGACAATCCCGGGCTCAATGTTTTCGATTATTCTGTTCGAGTTACAGGGAAGAGTCAACAAGAGGACAAACCTAAAGATTTGGACAAAATGGTTTGGTATGTGTTGAATAACTGTCCTGAGATACTACCTTATATCAAGTAAGTGCTAAGTATTGCAGCTTATACATCGTAATCTACTAAACTTGCAGCACATTCTTATATATTTAGATGTTTGACGCGATCACTATGTTGTGCAGCATCTACAGAAAGGAGTTACTGCCGCAAAATCCAAGAAACATTGACAAACTGGTTATGGCAGGATTTGCGAAATGGTTCAAGAGCCATGTAAGCTTTTGAATTGCACTGTCAGTTTTTTTAATATATTGAGTACATAAGATGATCAGCTTGTCTATTTTCTAACCATAGGTTAAGAAGATGCTGGAGGATGGGCAGGCAGTTGATGATGCCCTTTACTCACTAGCAATGGGTCCTGATACTCGGGTAAGACATTATGAATCTTGCGTTGTTGGAGATGTGCGCTACAACACCCTTGCATGAGACGAAGGCAGGAAGACACAAAACAGTGTCATCATGAGCACGGATACGTATGACAAAGAGACAACTAAAATGTATGCTAACATAACAGACATTGTTTAGTTGCAGTATATCTCCAGTTTCGAGGATCATCGGTGTGTGGTTCTGTTGTGTTGTCATTGGTATAACCTGTTTTCCACGATCGCAAACCCCAGAGCTGATGATTATTTCAAATCCATCAATGTCAAGGCGGCGTACCAGACCAACGAGCCTTTTATTTTGGCAAATCAAGCAACACAGATATTTTTCTTGGAAGACACATTTGCACGTAGCGATGACTAGAGAGTATTGCAAAGGTTTGAGCAGGGGAATTTGTTTAATGAAGTTGCACAACAAGATGATGCTTAAACCGCTCCTAATGTACAAGATTCCACAGATGTTCCTAATATCTTTGAGAACCATCACGTCAATGACGCTGGCAAAAAGATTGCCTATCGTGCTGTGGACATACAAGAGTTGATCAAGAAGAAGCCAACGTTTGAGGACACTGAGGATGAAGAAGAAGATGACACTCTGGGGAATTACGATTAAGACTGATACACATGGCGAAGATGTTGACGCTGCTGCTGCGGATGATGATTAGATTGCTTTTGTCGTATTTGCCTGTCAGAAGACGTTTTTATCTACTATTTGTAATTGTGCTTGCTATGACAACTGAAACCTGATGAACGTGTTGTTTAGTATTTTGCTCTGAGAACATCACTTGTTATGTATGTTGATTTGTGTTTGGTGATTGTATGACGAGGAAAACATGATGACATTGTTGTTTAATTGTACTCATATTTGGCTGTGAAACTTGAATTTGATGACATAGTTTGCTGTTGGACTGCAATTTGGTCGACGTCTTCGAATGGGAACAAAGCTGACCCGACAGGGCCTCTGCTAATTTATTTATTTATTACCAAAAGGTCCTATGCTATTTGTTTATTTATGAGCAAAAGGGGATACCCCCGATTTCCGTTAATAGAAATCATTAGATGTTCACAACACTACGCCCAGCCTGTTACAAAGGTTTCATTCATTACTAGTTTTAGCAAAGTCCTCATGTCATAGCCACTGAATACATCACGAGTGCTACATACACTGCAAATAAAGAGACAATCATCCTACAGAGCACATCGATTTTGCCCATTATCTTCACAAGCTCTTTCATCTCCTCATTGTTGTCAAGGCCGTTCAGTAGATGTTGCTTGGCCATGATCAGAGGAACTGCATCTTTAACCTTCTGCTCTGCATTTTCCTCTTCTGTCGTTCCTTCAGTTACTTATCCAACACCCCAACCTACAGGTATTGGGATTCCTCGGCTAACCAAATAATCAGCGTAGTTGCATTCCCCCACATCAGTAACTTCCCAGAAATACAAATCACATGAATCTTCCCTTTTCTGCACGAATCAAATGGGAAGATCATCAACCAAACTATTAAAAAAATCAGCAACTGAAAGCAGCAGAACAACACTTAAACATATTACTACCCAATGATTCGGGCATTTGTAGAAGACTCAGCCAGGGTTGAGGATTGTGGTTGAGACGCGACGGATGACTCTGCGTGATTTGCAGCAGTGGCACCACACCAACGGCACCGGGTTGCGATGAGCAACCGGCTGCGGTGCTTGTACCGGCGGGGGTGATGAGACCCATAGGCGATGGTACGGGTGGCGACTTCGCGCATATCTGGTTGTTACCTGCTGAAGAGCAGGTGGACGAGCAACCAGTGGACATGGTTGCTCCGGCCAGAGCTTCTGATGCTAGGCAGAGTAGGTAGAGAAGAGGAGAAGTGAACGTTGGATATGTCAGTTTCATTACTTGCGGAGTAGCATAGCACCATATATAGTCATAATCTAGGTTTGGATTCGAACCAGCTACAGGAGCACGTCTCTATTTTTTCTAAAACTCAGCAATGTCTCTTTACTGGTACACTAGCTTGTTCTGTACGCCTTCTCAAGTCTTTGATTTTCTTTCTTTTTTTGCGAGGAAGGAAGGAGGACAAAATTGAGAGTTCCTGGGACTTGAACCCAAGGCCTCTCGGTTGAATACCAAGGGTGCTAGTCACTTATGTGGTGAACGTTCCTTGGGAGGAGGACGGCAGACGAACACATTTTCCTCGCAGTTTTAGTTGCGACACAAGATCGAACGGTCGCAGTTTCGGGAATGTTACCAGGCGAACGAGCCTAGTTTTTCTTTTCTTCCTATATAAAAAATAGTATGCTACTTGGTGTCGGCTTAATCAACAAACGATTGTGCCAACCTTGAACGTTCGATTGACATTCAACGTCTGTCGTGTTTCTTCAGTCTCTTCTTCCTCCAGCCAACAAATCCAAACCAGCGCCGGCAGGACGCCTGCTCCCGCCTCCCACGGCTGGTTGTGCTGCCGTGCACGCATCGTGGCCACATCGCACCCTAAAACTCTGCGCATCTTCCCCGGCTCCTGTTCGTTCCCGTCCGAGGCGTCACCATCGTCCTCCGCCTTGGTTCCCTCGCTGCGGCGCCACCCTCCGGTGTTGTCAACATGGTCAACAATTGAGACGAATAAGGATATGACTGTGCATGGTGAGGATGACAGTAGGGACCCAGCAGCGCGCGCAGTAATTTTGTTTTTTCGGGACGGAGAAGGGAACTGGGTTGTGCGGGAGTTGTGGCCCGTCTAGCCCGGGATTTTATTTCATATGTTTAGCACATGACCAGCCCAGTTTGTTTTTTTCCTTTCTGAAAATGGCTAGCCCATCTATTTTGTTTTTTGTAGAATAACCAACGTAGGCCTACTTGCTTTTCTACGCCCTGCTGGGCCGGAAATCTTTCAAGACGAGGAGGGATGCATTTTGCCCAGAAAATGGGCTATAAGGAATAATAAATGGGCTATAAGTAATAATAAATGGGCTGTAAAATGAAAAAAATACAGCAAACAGGCAATTAATTCCAAAATACTTTTTCTTTCGGATTTTGATATTTTAAATTTCATTGTTTTTGTGCGGATAAAATTTCATTGGATTTAAATTAAGGTATGTTTAGTTTTTAAATTAATTAGGATCTGGCTAGAAATTTCAGGCTGTATGCTGTTTGGGACAGATTTGGAGGCTGACTTGTGTGTCTACTAGGTTGACGTGTACGAAAGGCTTTGTCAACTTGGTCCACAAATTATTCTAGCAGCAGTGACCGTTGGATGTTAATCCAACGGCCGTGCTGCTTCTTCAATATCTGATCTTCTTGCTCCAGCCGCCCAAACCAGCGCCGGTGGGACTGCATGCTCCCACCTCCCGTGGCCGGCTGTGCTGCCGCACAGGCCGCACCGCCCCACCCTACTCCATTGCTGGCCAGGCCATTCCTCTACTCACCCACACCTCCTGTTATTTCCGGGCGACGGCAGCCGGACCGGTAAACCCTCGTACTCCCCACCGCGTGGGCAACCACTGCCGAGTCTTACCCGGCTCCTTGTCGTTCCCTTCCTAGGCCTCGCAGTCGTCCACCGCCCTGGTGCTCTCGGTGCAGCGTAGTCAACATGGTCAACGAACGACATGCATCGGACGTGGACTGTACGTGGAGAGGCTGACAGCTGGGTCCACGGCCGCACTTAAGGAAATGCCTCCTTATTACGCGTGAAATAATTATTCCTCCACCTGACAACTGGGACCCACCGGAAGGGCCTCTATATTTCGCGAAAAAATGTTCCCCCTGCTGACAGGTCGGACCCACCAGCTATATCTTCGCACGCAAGGAAGTGCCTCCTTATTACGCACAAAAAATGAATACCCCCTTGCTAGCTTGGACCACCATAGTGGGAGGCTGACTTGTGGGCCTACTAAGTTGACGGGGATGGAGGGCTTTGTCAACTTAGTTAATATGAACGATTCTAGCTCCAGTGACCTTACGATGTCCATCCAACGGTGGTAGTGCTTTTTCAACCTCTGGTCTTCTCGCTCCAGTCGCCCAAACCAGCGCCGGTCGTGCCGCGTGCTCCTGCTTCCTGTGGCCGGCTGTGATGCCGCGGAGGCCTCACCGCCCCCTACTGCTCCCACCGCTGGCCAGGCCCTGCGGCGACGGCATCCTCACACCACAGCCGAACCAGGGAACCCTCGTACTCCTATACGCGTGGGCATCCACTGCGGCGTCTTCCCCGGCTCCGCGTCGTCCCCTTCCTAAGCCTCGCCGTCGTCCACCGCCCTGGTGCTCTCGGCGCAGCGTGGTCAACATGGTCAAGGAACGACTTCCATCGGAAGAGTACTGTACGTGGAGAGGCTGACAGTTGGGTCCACGGGCGCAGCAAGGAAGTGCCTCCTTATTACGCGGCAAATAATGATTCCTCCACCTGACATCAGTGACCCACCAGATGGGTCACCGTATTTCGTGAAAAAATCATTTCCCCCTGACTGCTGGGCCCCACCAGCTACATCTTCGCACGCAAGGAAGTGCGTCCATATTACGGGCAAAAAATGATTCGCCCCCTGACTGCTGGGACATACCAGCTACATCTTCGCACGCAAGGAAGTGTGTCCATATTACGGGCAAAAAAAACGATTCGCCCCCCTGACTGCTGGGACCCACCAGCTACATCTTCGCACGCTAGGAAGTGCCTGACAGTCGGGACCCACCCGGTCGAACCGTACGTAGCGTTGTCATTCTGGTCGCGAACGTGTACGTACATACTGGTCGATGTAGAGGCGCGCATGTGTGGTAGTAGAGGTGCGCACGTAGCATGTACACACGTACGTACAGCGGCCAGGGTGCAAGAAAGAAAATACGGCCACGTACGTACATATGGGCGGGGTCTCGAACGCCTACTCGCGCATACGTATGGCCAGGGCTCGTGTACATGGCTGTGGCTGGGTCGGAACAGAGAAACTGCATCATCGTCGTGTTCATGGGGAGGCAACGAAATGCGTCGTGTTCATCGGGAGGCAGCGGAACGCGTGCTGTTCATCAGGAGCGAACCGGCTTGGACAGAACAGGCGATAGAATCGAGACCTGGCGTACCGCAGAACGGAGGAAACAGCCTTGTGTTTGACCGGCCACGGTGGAATCGAGATCCTGTTCATCGGGAGGGGTTTGGCATACTGCAAAACAGAGGAAACAGACCTCCTACGGTCGAAACGGGGTCCTGTTGATCGGGATGGGTGTGGCGTACCGCAAAACGGAGGAAACAGGCTTGTCTTGGAGCACTACGGTCGAAACGGGGGTCCTGTTCATCGGGAGGGGTGTGGCGTACCGCATAACGGGACTGCACGGGATACTGTTCATCTCCACCGTCGACCTCCTCCAGCCTCCACGGGCTCCTGTTCATCCACCGTCGACCTCCTCCAGCCTCCGCCTGCGACTGTTCATCCACGGGCTCCTGTTCATCCAGCCTCCACCGCGCGCTCCTCCACTGGCTACTGTTCAACGAGCCCTCTCCACGGGGGTTCTGTTCAACCACCCCTCCACGGGCTACTGTTCATCCAGCCCTCCACCGGCTACTGTTCAAGCAACCCTCCATCGGCTACTGTTCAACCAGCCCTCCGCGGGGTCCTGTTCATCCACCGGCTCCTGTTCATCCAACCCCCCACCGGGAACTGTTCATCCAAACTCCCTCAACAACGCTCACTGTTCATCAAGGGAAGGAGGCAGCAGTGTTCAATCGGCTTCTGTTAGCAGCAGTAGCAAAGGAATCACTCGTGTTCAGTTAACATCAAGGGATCGATCGATCGCTCGAGTTCAGTAACGCATAGCCTGCAGTGCAATCGCTTAGGTTCAGCTAGAGCCCAACGCCTCGCTCGGGTTCAGTTAGAGCCCAACGCCTCGCACACATGCGCGTACGTACGAGAGAAACGCGCATCGCTCGGCCCCCGACCACCCACCGTAACCGGGAACTCCCCGATATTTTCCTCGCCCTCACTTCTACCATGGTTTTTTCCATCATGGACGACCCAAAGAATGTCATGCAGCTGCATCTCCGGCCAGCCCAGGATGAAAAGCCCATTTTTTGTCATGATTTTTTGTCATAGAAGTAGGAGCCTACCACATCTATGATGATACCGGGTTTTGTCACAATTATCATCATAGAAGTGTCATAAGTATGACAGAATTTTTTTCCATTTGGCCCAAAATGTCACGAATGTGTCTTTTTTTGTAGTGCTAGCGCCAACACCTTCTCCCTGGTTTAGTATTAATACTCTTGGAGGAAACTCGCTCTTCCTTGGACAAAACTATCCAATGATGGTGAAAGGCGATCCAACTACTGTTGACACAACATTACTACCATTTATGAGAAGCAACTGTATCTGTACCTCAGACATTGCTATGGTTCCCTACCGTGGCTATCACAATATGCGTCCTGACATAGGCCGCTTCAGCCTGGATGATCAGTCTTGCGTTGGTCTCGAGATTGACAGTAGCTGCCCCTTCCCAGAGAATCACTTCTGGTTTAAAGCAAGAGCTTCCAACGCCGAGGATTGGTTGAGCTGAAGTTCATTTCATTGCATGTTATTTGTTGTGTGATGAAAACTTTAGTATTTACTAGAATGTATCATCGGTGTCGTTGTGGGTTCATGACCTGTTGTATGTAATAAAATGATATGCCTGTGATACACTCACTAAATTTATGAATGGCTTTCGAGTTCCTTCTCTAAGTGGGTGCTACGATGAGGCAAAAAAATATTTTCCGAATACATAATTGTACGTGCATTGTAACAGGTTATCGGATGAGTCCAATCAACAATAGTACTAGTACTATTTGTACTAACTTCACATGCTTCGCGCGTCGGGCGGGTGATTTTACTGTAGCTACGAATCCCATCATCCTCGGTCCTCGGATGAGTCCAGTAGAAATTGCATTCTGATGTTTTGGTTCAAACTTTCAAAACTGCTGCACTATCTCTACGTCTACGTATACGTAATACAACAAGTTTTAAACTTGAGACCAGCCACTCACCCTCACAAAGAACACTTTTTAACCTAGCACAGACTCCAGGAAATTTGGCCACGGTGTGAGGTGGGCCATATGTTAGTGTGTTCGCTGTACATAAACAGCACCTCGAATCCTCGATATATAGTAGGGTGGCATGGGCCATAACAATAATTCACGTCCAGGAGTACGGCACACGCCACCAGCACGACTTCCATCTGACACCATATTTCTTGGAGTCCGTTCTACAGCTATCTCTTCAACCTCGTCATTTCTCTAACTCAGCCGTCGCGTGCCAGGGGAGGTGGGGGTTTGCCGATAGTCGGTGTCGGCGTTCTGGGAATGGGGGTCCCCGGACTTGCCTGCCTGCGGCCCACGGCGTGGGTGTGCTAGCAGGCCTGTACGGCCCATCTTCATCAACAAGGCATTCAAGACCCTCACGAGGTGCCAAGCCTCACGAGGCGGACGACACAAGACCTCCTCAGGAGTGGCCTCACCAGGTTGGCTCGCGAGGAGCGGAGAGATCAAGGCAGGGCAAACCTCGCGAGGCTCTCGTGACGTGAGCCATGACGATCAAGATCAGGCGGGCGCCAGCGCGCGCAGCGTCCTTGTTTCCTCTTTGGTGCTAAGGGGGCAAGCGCAGGCGCAGAGTACCGAGGTGTCAAGCAAAGGTTTCCATATCAGTGCAACGAGACCAAGACCAGCAGGACGGCAAGATGGAGGTCACCATGGAGCCCAAGACGGCGTCACCACCAGAGCCGTTTGCAGGCGAAGACTACTTTTGTCAGGATAAGCTGTACTAGCTATCCCCTTTCAAATTGGCCGTTGTTGGCTCCCTTCCCGCTCAATATTTGGGGAGAGGACCAGGGCCTCTATAAATAGGACTAGCCACCACAGTAGGAGGCTAGAAAATGGGATCTGGAACCAACCCTTAGCCACACACCGAGCACAAGAACACCTCAACCTCAGGAGGCTATTCTTCCCCTTGTACTATTCATCATCAGCCCAAGAGGCAATCCACCACCACCACACTGGAGTAGGGTATTACACCACAACGGTGGCCCGAACCAGTATAAATCTTGTGCCCCTTGTGTTGCGAGTTCGTCGAGCTCGTTCTTGAGATCTTAGCCAATTAGGACGCGGATCAATAGGGAGGAAATCTTGGCGCGCACCCCAGTGTTTGAACCTTGATGGTTTTGCTGGAACCCGTGATCCGACATTTGGCGCGCCAGGTAGGGGTGCGCCGGAGCCTCTTCCCCACCAATCGATCCACCGACGCTCCGCGGTTCCGATGTCCGGCCACCCGAGGGCTGACGCCGACCGCTGGGCAGCCTGGCCTGCCCGGGCGGCGCCGCCTGCCTAGGAAGGCCTCAACCCCGCGCTCCAGGCGGCACGGGTGCCACCTAACGCTGTTGGGCGCGGGCGGCGCGGCTAGGCGCCATCCACCATCACTCCACGACAAGCGCAAGCCACTGTAAGGGCCGCAAGCCACACCGCAGCGACGGCGCCACACACCCGGCGGGAGCAGGCGAACATGCGGGCCGCACTCACGGTGGTGCGGGAGCCGCTGCGGTGCCGGCTGATGGAGAGCTGCCGGGATGCACTGCTGGAACGCGTCGCTGAGGTACTGGACGCGGCGGCCACGGGAGCGCCGCCCTTCTGCTATTAGCTCACGCCCCAGGCGGCGGCCGGGTCCCACGGCGGGCCTCGCCGCACCCAGGGGCCTCGTCGACATCAACATGACCCACGGTGGGGGGCGCCCTGCCACGCCCGCACCACCACAGATGGGTGCGGGCACAGGTGTTGCCGCGTACGGCCCCATCAGAGCGCCGCCCTACCATCCTCAGGCAGCATGACAGGCCGGGCAACATGGAGCGTGGGGCACTTCGGCGAGGTCTTCGGGGCAGCGGCCTCGAAGCCCTATGTGCCCCGCATGATGGACCAGGAGTACACGCCGGAGGACGACCCTGGCTTGTTCCTTGGGCTAGGTTTGGAGGAGGAGGCGTTAGGAGCCGAAGCCTTCCAGGAGCCGCCAGAGAGCCCCACCAACCGCGCCATCGACAACAGATACAGGGTACCACTAATTCCTCAGGAGCAAGCTTACGCTAACCATGGGTCGCTGGAGGATCAGGTCACCACAGCGGCTGGCAGCCCCAGCTCGGCGACCTCCATTCCGCCAGGGGGATCTGGCTACCGACCCCTCGCGGGTCCCTCACGAGCGGGGCAGGGCGCGGCACATGCACCACGCGCGCCGGTCGGCGCTAGATCCTCGCGAGGCCCTCTCGGGCGGATCAGCAGACCCTTCAGGAGCTCCGCGGCAACTCACGACCTTATGATCCAGTTCAGGGCCCGCCTCAGCTAAGGTAAGCCAGAACGGCAAAACTTGCCGCCAGACTCATAGATCCACGAAGGCGCACACTCGGCTTGGCATATAAGAGTAAAAATTGCGATTTGTTTACATGAGGGGCTCCCCCTCTCAAAATGCTCTCACAATCTTTTGGAGCCATGCCCAAGTTTTTGCATACAGGGTAAAACAGTAAGGGAACATGGGATCAGCCAGATATGTCGTTCGCCGCATCCTCCACCTCGTTTCGGACGCACCGCTAGCGTCGCTGTCATCGTCACTGGCGTCACCTCCACATTCACCAACGCCGGCATCGCCATCGTCAACCACGTCGCCTTCGTCTGCAGCGACCACCACCGCGTCGTCTTCAGAAGCGAAGGCTCTGACCAGCGCATCCACGTTGCCATCCACCCACCGCGCCAGGTCGCCAAAGATGGCCTACGGTACGGGGGCAATGGCAGCGTCGAAGTCGAAGTCGGGGAAGGTGTTCCGAAGATGGCTGAAGACACGGGAGAACGTGCGCCCGAGTAGGCCCCGGCTTCTCTCTTCCACAAGCTGGCGAGCTCTATCAGACCGGGCTTCCAGGCGCGTCACCACGTCGGCAAAGAAGCGTAGGTGACTGGCGTAGTCATTCGAGTGTGGGTGCGGAGCATTCTCGTCGCAGACAAGGCCCAACGCCACGTTGGCCCTGACCCTGAGGTCCTGGAGCATGGGGGCGTGCTCACGCTCCAGCGTCCGCCGCTGAAGCACTTCCTCCCTACTCTACCGCACAACGGACTTGGCATCATCAACCCGCTTCTGAAGAGAGAGCAGCTCGGCACGGGCGGAGGCCAATTCCGCCTGCGCTGAGACCAGGGCGGCTGCCGTAGCCTCCTCGCGCCTCTCCACTTCGGCCAGCTTGGGCCTGAGGGCGGCGGCCCTACCCGCATCCTCCGTCCCCGCAAGCTTCAACCTCAAGTCATACCTACCCTCAAGATCCGCGCGAGCCTCGGCCACCCGGCGGTCAACCTCCTCCTGAGCCCTGGCCTCACGCGCATCGACGGTGTCCTCTGCTTGGATGACCTGGCGCTCCCTCGTCTCCAACCGCTCTAGCTCGAGGCTGCGCTCCACGGCTTCCAACGCCATCGCCTCCTCAAGCTTCCGGATCTCTTCCTCCTCGGCGGGTGCCCCCCTCATCGACACAAGGGCGGCCTTGCGCGCCTCCACCTACTGCTCCAGGGACGCGCTCCAGGCCTGGAGCTCCCACGCGCGCTTCTTTGCGGCCTCACGACGGTGGTCAGCGTCGCGAGCCTCCTCCAAAGCTCGGGAGCAAGCTTCACGGGAAACCTTAAGGGACGCCTCGGCCTTCGCATTATCAAGATCACGCTGGTAGCGGCCAAGGTTGCTGGCCACCTTCAGCTTACGTCGCTCCTCCGCCTGCCAAAGACCCTCAGCCTTGAGGCGCGCGTCGACGTCCGCAAGCTCACCACCAAGTCGGTTCATCGCGTCCATCGCCTCCTGGAAGAGCTCATGGCGGATGACGCTCCGCCCGATCTCGAACTCAAGCGCACGGCCCGCCTCGTCCTCCGCCTCGGGGGCTACAGGCGGTACGTGACGCGGCGCACTCCCTCTCAGTAGGGGGCTGGGGGCTGGTGCTGCCCCAGGTGCCAGCCAGGCATCGCAAGGCCCCAGCGGGTTGGGGCCCGCTGTTTGAAGAGGAACCGAAGACCGAAGCCAACCAGCTACTGTCCATGACCAGAGGAGGGGACCTGGGCACGCCCGCCAAGCTCCACGCCAGGCCGTGGGGGATGAATGACGAGGCCGAAGGTTCAATGCGCCATGGAGGCAAGTGCGCCCCTCCAGCCAACCCTGCTCCAGGGACAACATGCAGACTCGGAGTGCTCAAGGCCAGCGGGGGAGTCGAGGAGAGCGGAGGTTGCTTCTCGGGGGACACAGTGGCCCTGACGGAAGGGGTCCTGAAGAGCCAACGTCAGGGAGGAAAACAGCAATCAAGAAATCATAAGGTGTAGTACTTACTCGTCAACGGCGATGTACTTTCGTCGCGTCAATGGCCCGAAGATACCGCTGCTGCTCGGGGATCCTTTCCTCTTGTGGAGCTCCTCGAAGTCCACGCAAAGCTGACCGAAGCATTGGACGTGGAGGCCGGCACGGGGTGCAGCCGGGGAAGTGCTCGAGGGGACAGCTTCAGGGGTGCCGAGCTGCGGACAGCAGTCGGGCACTGTCTCACCGCGACCTCCCGAGGCCTCTGGAGCTTCGGCCTCGGGAGCCGTGTGCTGCATCGTCTCAGCGACCGACACCATGGCGGGAGAATCATGAATTCCTGAGGATGACGCCCCAGGAGCCCCAGGCGGCATCTGCACCTCGGCACTCGAGCCGCCAGCCTCCGATGGGGCTCACCCCCTGCATCCACATTCCGGGCGAGCTCGGCGCCAGCAATGAAGAAAGGAACCATGTTGACGGGGTTCTCGCGAGGCCCCATTAGGCCGACCGGGCGCAGCCCCCACTCATCGAAGGAAGGCATGTGCTCCACAAATTCTGCCTTGTTCCGGCAGTGGTACAGCAGACAGCTCCTCCCGGGCATGTCATCCGGTGATGCGACACCCGTCAGGACATCAAGCACAGTTTGCCGCATCTCAAGAGGAAGCCCCGACTCCTGAAGTCTCATATGGTCCTGACTGTTGAGCAAGGCCCACATCAGGCAAGAGTGGCGCTGAAGCGGAGCGACTCGACGCCTGGCGAACTCCTTCACCACCATGGGCGCGGTCACGCCGCTGTCTTTCAGCCTCTTCAGCTTGAACCCGACAGGGACAATACAGGAGCTTGCAAGCCTCTCGTGACCCCAACCGGAGATGGGAACGGCAGGTGCTGACGAAGAATGGACCAGAGGGCTGAGAACCCTGGCGTCGACAAGTACCCACCATCTCCAAAACTTGCTCGTGGATAGGGGAAGCTCGAAGTCGATCCCCGCGCCTGCTATCGCAGCCACAGCCTGGAAGCTCACACACCCCGAGCTTTGCCGAGGATCCATCAGATGCAATGAGAAGAAATGATGAAGAAGGGCCACGGAAAGGGCAATGCCCACCACGGCCTCACACACAAAGGCGAAGACGGCGAGAAGAGTCACAGATTGGGGGTCGAGATGCAGCATGTGGATCTGGTAATGTTCAAGTAGCGCGTCGAAGAAGGCGGAGAAAGGGGGAACCAGGCCAGCCCAAAGAGCATCGATGAAGAGTGGGACCTCGGTGGCTGCCCGGTCAATACGAGCACGAGATGCAGGCCAAGCCGCCGTCTTCCCCCACTCACTGAAACTGGAGGCGAGCATGGGGCGCACCTTGCCCATGGCCTCGTCATTGAGAACCAGCGATCGGCCAACTGCGGGCTCGACGGCCGAAGGCGCGCCGGCAGAAGATAGGGGCTTATTCCCCTTGTCAGCTTGTTTCGGCGCCATGGCGATGGAGTGGGCGGAGCGCAGGCCGGATTGGGAGGAGGAGCAGAGTCTCAGGGAAGCAGAGGAATTGGGGAAGAATGGCGCGGGCAATGGAAGAATAACAGTGTAGGTTGCGTGGGCTGCATAGCCAGGCGGATTCCAAGGCAACATGGGGAAGCAGAGACGCCCACGACCAATCAACCGCCAGGCATCGACCAAGGCCGCAGGCTTTTGGGGCCCGAGATGCTCCGTACTTGACCTTTGGCTTCGCCTCGAAGCCAAGCCTGAGCGCGCCTTGGGCCAGGGGGCTACTGTCGGCGTTCTGGGAACGGGGGTCCCCAGACTTGCCTGCCTGCGGCCCATGGCGTGGCTGTGCTAGCAGGCCTGTACGGCCCATCTTCATCAACAAGGCATTCAAGACCCTCGCGAGGGGCCAAGCCTTGCGAGGCGGATGACACAAGACCTCCTCAGGAGCGGCCTCACCAGGTTGGCTCGCGAGGAGCGGAGAGATCAAGGCAGGGCAAACCTCACGAGGCTCTCGTGACGTGAGCCATGACGATCAAGATCAGGCGGGCGCCAGCGCGCGCAGCGTCCTTGTTTCCTCTTTGGTGCTAAGGGGGCAAGCGCAGGCGCAGAGTAGCGATGCGTCAAGCAAAGGTTTCCATATCGGTGCAACGAGACCAAGACCAACAGGACAGCAAGACGGAGGTCACCATGGAGCCCAAGACGGCGTCACCACCAGAGCCTTTTGCAGGCGAAGACTACTTTTGTCAGGATAAGCTGTACTAGCTGTCCCCTTTCAAATTGGCCGTTGTTGGCTCCCTTCCCGCTCAATATTTGGGGAGAGGACCAGGGCCTCTATAAATAGGACTAGCCACCACAGTAGGAGGCAAGCAAATGGGATCTGGAGCCAACCCTTAGCCACACACCGAAAACAAGAACACCTCAACCTCAGGAGGCTATTCTTCCCCTTGTACTGTTCATCATCATCCCAAGAGGCAATCCACCACCACCACACTGGAGTAGGGTATTACACCACAACAGTGGCCCGAACCAGTATAAATCTTGTGTCCCTTGTGTTGCGAGTTCGTCGAGCTCGTTCTTGAGATCTTAGCCAGTTAGTACGCGGATCGGTAGGGAGGAAATCTTCGCGCACACCCCAGTGTTCGAACCTTGAGGGTTTTGCCGGAATCTGTGATCCGACAGTCGGTTTCCTCAACTGCGGTCCCACTTATAAGGCCAACTCGAACGCACGACCCCAAACGGACCTCCGTTTTGCCTGGATTCTGTCCGTTTGGGTAGGGCAATGGGGTCGTGTCCGGGCCATTTCTCGGATGTGGTGGCCGTGCGCCCAACGCGCGCACGCATCCCGGCCGCGTACATTTTTATTTGAAAACACATATCTTTTTTCATATTGATTTTTGGTACATGGAAATACATCACCAAAATTTGACTAGAAAAGCAAGACCATAGAAAACAAGAACCACAAGAATACATTTTAGAAGATATCATACTTCCATAACTGCTCCTGTAGGTTGGATTAGTGCCTTCTTGATGCATTCATTGTTGATCTGCGGAGGCTCGATCTTGCGTGCTTCTTTCTTCTTCAAGTGTAAAGAAGTAGACGTTGCTTCCACGCATCTAGTCTCATGTGTAGCCTATATTCTATCAACAAGTGCACTAGTCTCATCTCTAGCCTCTATGCTAGCTAAAAGTGCTAGAACATCTACTAAATTGCGCTCTACCAATACATCGATGTACTCTCCTTCCCAATACCAAAACTTGCATCAATTCTAAACAATACAATTTTAAGTTAGCACAACTAGTCTAATCTGAGAGCACAACCGAAGCTAAAGTAGCACATACCCCATCGGTTGAGCACTTGATGAACACCCATCCGGGATGTTTCGGCGTTGTAGACACACGGCGCAAGACCTTCTTTGGGCAGTCGTCGCACGTAATGAGTGGCAACGGTTCGCCGACGACCTTTTGGGTCAGCACCCAGCCCGGCCGACCGCCATTCATGTATCTGCCGTGTAGATCCGAGCGGCTAGAGGAGGAGTCAGTACCTTCATGCGGCCTTGCGGCCTTGCCGGGGCCTTCTGGCCCGGTGCCCGGCTAGTCCATGGCGCGGCGCGGCCTCCCACAGCCGGGCGGGCTCAAGCCCGACTGGATCCGCTCCAAATCCGGCCGCTGGGCGTGCAAAACACGTAGCCGTGGTTGGGTAGCTCCGAGGCGTCGAGGGAAAGGGGGCTGAGCAAGCGCGCGTTCGAGCTGCACGCGCTGGAGTTGGCCTAGCGGCGTGGCAGACCAACCGTGTGGGGGTGCGAACTGGCTTCGCTCGTGTGGGGGATGGAAGCCATCCCATGCGGACGCTAGGTTTGACAGGACGGCCTTGTCGTCTGTGTGTGACCTCTGTGGCAACTGTGCGATCCCCACTAGCCTCTTCGTTGACATGTGGTCCCGTTCCCACATGTTAGTGAGACGACGGCGAGTCCTTTTGTACAATTTCCGAACAGACGTCTATGTAGGGCGGGGCGCCTCTTCGTGTACCGTGGCAACCGTCCACCGACTCTTCACCTTTCCCTCTCGATTTGGAACTGCTGTCACACGCTCTTCCTCCCTCCTCCATTTGCCTTCACCCTTCCTTCTGCCATTGTTTGATCATCTTCTCCATGGAGGGAACAGGCCGGAAACGACCCCGTTATTCTTGCCCCGATCTGAAAGATGACGTGGTGGAGGAACTCATTGATCGGTGCGACGTCATCACCTCGGCTAGCATGGCAGGTTCGTTCAAGACCATTCTCGACTCAACTAAACATCATTACAACGAACCCAAGGGTCCAGGAGCGGTTTGATCTCCCCTATCTTCCTCACCGTGACCCTGCTCACTGGCACACGGACGACGGAAGCCTCGCATTGTGCAAGTTGGTGCTGCTTGATAATGATACGTGTGATGTTAAGATGCCATCGCTTGAGGGTAAGGCTTGGGCAGGTGCAAATGGAGATTGGGTTGTTTATATTGGGTCCAACTGCGAGTGGGAACTTGTGAATGTGTACACTCGTCACCGGGTTCCACTTCCAAAAGTCTCAGACTGCCCAGAGGTTGAGCACACCGATTATGATCGTACTTTCAACTATGGTCATGGTGCATGTCGTCTACATAAGATAGCAATTTGTCAATTTCCCGACCGCTCTTGGGATTTAATCGAATATGTAGTTGTTGCTATCTTTGACAAGCTTGTTTCATTCCTTCATAGTTCGACTGGATGGATATTGCTCAAAAATCAGTTTCTATACAAGGATGAGTACTGTGATGCAATTCAATACGAGGGTCTTGTGTTTGTTGCCACCAGTCGTGGCACTGTTTTTGCATGGAATCCTTATGCTTTCGGTACGTTTGTCTTCCACCGTAATTACAATTGTTTCATCCACATGCATGCGGGTTAGCTAGTTTCCCTTTACTAATTAACCTTCTTGTGTTTGCAAGGTCCTGTGAACATTCCACCACCTATACTTGAAAAAAATTATAACCAAGGGGGAGATGACGATGATGATGATCATGAGCATGAGGACCCATATACTCAGTGGCGCCTGGCAACTTATTCCGATGGATCACCTCTTCTTGTCTGTATACAAGGCACCACTGATGTGACTAAGGAAGCAGGTGTTGTATCCCATGGTCGCACTCTCCGGACCTATTGCAACATCTGTTGCAGGGTATTCGGGATGGATACTACTGTGCTAGTGCCAACACTTCTCCCTGGTTTAGTATTGATACTCTTGGAGGAAACTCGCTCTTCCATGGACAAAACTATCCAATCATGGTGAAAGGCGATCCAGCTGCTGTTGACACAACGTTACTACCATTTATGAGAAGCAATTGTATCTATACCTTGGACATTGCTATGCTTCCCTATCGTGGCTATAACAATATGGGTCATGAAATAGGCCGCTTCAGCCTGGATGATCACTCCTGCATTGGTCTCGAGATTAACAGTAGCTGGCCCTTCCGAGACAAGCTCTTCTGGTTCAAAGCAAGCGTTTCCAATGCCGAGGAGTGGTTGAGCTGAAGTTCATTTCACTGCTTGTTATTTGTTGTGTGATGAAAACTTTAGTATTTACAAGAATGTTTTGTTGGAACTAATCTATAATCCAACATGTATCCTCATTGTCGTTGTCTGTTGATGACTTGTTGTATGTAATGAATGGTACATTTGCATATGCATGTCATAAACTCAATTTATAAATGGTTTTCGACTCACTTCTTGGAGTGTTAGTGCCATAGTAGTATAGCCAGCATCCGTAGTAGTATGAAGTTGCCACATCACATAGAGCCAACCAATAGTTAATTCTAGTTAGATCAACTAGAGCTAGGTGTCGCACGGAGGCCGAGAAATATGGTGATAGCGTGACTGCGTGAGGTGGGCTTGTACGTAGTATGATGCAGGCACAGGGCTTGCCGTGTTTCCTACTCCTCCGGTCTAAGGGCATCTCCAACAGTTTGTATGTTAGCTTGTTGGTAAAATATTCCATGTCATCAACCAACACCTTAACATACAACAACTCCAATGAGTTGTATCTAGTTTGCCCAATAGGATGCGAGATAATAAATAAGGTGCTCTATCATTCTACATTGGAGCTTGTGCAAGGGGTGTTGGTTCATGAACATACAACCTTCCCCTCTTTCCTCATTTATTGTATGACACATCATCAAAAAATCCTATGTGGCAAATTCTACCAACAACTATCTTACAACCATTGGAGATGCCCTAAACATGGAGAAGATTTGGTCGAGTTCTTCCTCCTTTTGCCGACACGTGGGACATCCAGCATCCGGTTCGTGTCATGCAAGAAAATGGAGTGGTAGTTGAAGCCACGTGATGTGCATCTTGGGTTAAACTGTAAATATAATCTTACTACTATCGAGTAACTCCAAAAGCGGCCACCGAAAATCTTTATTGGATTTGTTTTTTCATCACGAGCACGTCGAGGTGAAAGATGTGCAGGTTCAGTGGGTCCTCTTGCGTTTTCACTGACATGTGGGACCACATGTGAGCAAATAGACAATGGGCTCCACGCGTCTACTGGCTGGCTGAGAAGAGAGATAGAGGAGGGCTGAGCCTGGACTCCAGGAAATTTGTTCTACGTAACCAGCACCTCGATATAGGCTCGATATAGTGGGGTGGCATGGGCCATAACTAGCATTCACGTCTAGCAGTACGGCACACGCCACCCACACGAGTCCCATCTGACACCAATTTTCTTGGAGTATGTGCTACAACCATCTCTTCTCCCTCTTGTTTTCTTAGCCATCGCGCGGTGGGAGGGCTGGGGGTTTGCCGATAGTCGGTTTTCTCAACTATGGTCCTACTTGTAAGTGAAAATGCAACACAGCACGCATTCCCCCTAGAGCAGTGTGCCAGACCAACCGTGTGGGGGTGCCACGCGAACACGCAGGCTTTTCCTTTTGAACTTGTAACTTGTAAAATTTGGTTCTGCTCCATGGCACGACCGATAGATAGAAATAACGATTTTCCCTAGAGTAATGAGAAGTTTGGTTCTGGCGCGGTTCATGCATGGAGTACGTACGAAAATTATGAAGTTGATGCGAAATAGCTGCACAAAAAATGAAGTTGATGCGAAAGCTAAGATAATTAGTAGTAGTACCATATACTACTACATCACTACAAAAAAAATACACTTCTGTGATGATACGTGTTTGTCACAGTAGGTCATGTTTTTTGTCATGCATGTACATCCATGACGATTTTATGACAGAATCAAGATAGTCATACCTGTGCTGTCGTAGAAGTGTTCCATGACATTACCAAAATTATCATCACGGAAGTGTCCACTTCCATGACGATAAATCGCGCGTCACAAAAGTGCTTTCGTCAAGGGTGACCGACACGTGGCATCCACCATAACGGAACGCCGTTAAGCTATCGGGTCGGTTTTGTATCCGATAACCCGTTAACAGCCCCGACCAATGGGAAATTTCCATGTGTAAAATTCTTATTGGCCGGACGAAACACGTGTCAGCTCGTTAGTGGGTCAGATAGGCGCCTATGATATGTCGACACGTGCCACGGCCCACCACTGGCCCATTTAGCTTACAAAGCTGGCCCGTTTGACTTGGTCAAAAGTTAACGGGCTGCCCCATGAAAAGCCTGTTAACGGTCTCTTCGCAAATAGCCCATTTTACGGCCCGTTAACTCACGGCCTGTTAGGCCCTAAAGGAAATAGGCCCAACAACGTCATGTGGGCCGTCGAATATAACACCAGCCCATTTCACTTTCGGCCCATGTATGGCCCACGACGTCTTTCGGCCCATATGAGGCCTTCGTATCTTTCGGCCCTCTAGAGGCCCACGGTGACTCTAGCCCATAATGAACAGTAATTTTCTTTATACCCGTTAACGGCTCGTGATTTACATGGGCCGTTTCCAGCCCGTGTTAGCTTTCGGCCTATTGACGGCCCATACGTTCTTGGGCTCCTTTTCGGCCCTTGATTACTTCCGGCCCGTTACTGGCCTGTTCCCCTAATGGGCCAAATTCGGCCCATGGCAAGAGTCGGCCCGTTACTGGCCTGTTCCCCTAATGGGCCAAATTCGGCCCATGGCAAGAGTCGGCCCGTTACAGGCCCATTACCCTAATGGGCCAAATTCGGCCCATGGCAAGAGTCGGCCCATTTCTGGCCTGTTAACCTGTTGCGCCGTTTCCAGCCCGTCCTATATTCTGGCCCATTAACGACCCGTTATGCCTATGACAGAATTAAGCCTTTGCTATCCTACGGCCTGTTACCGTGCTGGGCCGATACCAATTACGCCCGATTACGGCCCATGTAGACCCATTTATCCGACGGCCCGAGGCCCACCGATTACAGGCCCATTTATCAACGGCCCGTAGGAGACCCATGGATCCTACGTCCCGTATATGGCCCATGGTAGTTGCGGCCACTAGCAAACCAGGGAAAAAGAAGACTAGGAAATAAATAAGGCCGAAACTAACGCTAGGCTATTAAGGCGATTGCACAGATTACATCCACTCGGCATCAAAGATCGCCACCAGTGCAAATATAGGGAACACCCTACACTATACACAAATGGCTTGCTGTTTTCTTCAGCCGGTGGCCGCACATTAAGAATAAATTTTGTATCGCACCAAAACAAATTACAACTATATAACAAAAGGAAGGTTGGCATAAAACTTAACAGTCTAGCAGATAAATGCACCACCAGAAGTTCAGAAGCTCAGTTCATTTGACCTGACTGTTACGTTTTCATGTTGTATTGTCCGATGGAGCACCATAACCCTCGCCTTCATTTCCCCTAGGCTCCTGAACAACATAGCAAATGTTTGATAGTCTGGTTTCAAAACCATGCATATCTTGACGACATTGAGCAATGTTTCTCCTTGTTTCACAAAGGGTCTCTGTTAGGGAATGGACTTGTGTCTGGAGTGCAGATACAACATTGCTTTGAGCTTGCATATCTTGATCATGAGGCAGTTTGGACGATATTGCCTTAACAACCAACCCAATGTTACGCAGGAACGTGCTTTTGGCACTGTTAGTGGACAGGTACTGACCCACTGCAGCAAGAGCTGACATTGCGGTTATAGCTGCCTTGCCACCTTCAGAAGGTGGCGGTTCCACCTTTTTTTCCATAGCTTGCTGAAAAGTTGAGGTTTTACATTAGTAGTACCAGAACAGAAGATATTAAGGAGGCAGCAAAACCAAACAAAATAGCTTTGGTCTATATACAGAACTTATTCTGGTGAACCCATGTATAATATTAGTTGTATTTTATTGCAAAGTACACAATAAAACCAGGTTCCAAACATATGACCATGTACCATCGCTAGTGTTTTGTCTATTTCTTCACATTGTATTGAGGGCTAAGGATAAAGAGATGAAGTTTATAATACGGTAAGCATATTATGACATCATTCATATCACAAAACAACTGAGAACAGACAAACAGGCAATTGTAACGTGGTGTGGGCAAGTCCAGCACGGAACTAGATTACGGGTCAAGATCAAAGGAACATCACTCCTCTCTTTTAAACCTTGTAAGGTGCAATGATACGCTAAGACAACTGTGTATAAAATTGAAAAGAGTAATAGACATTGGCTGCAAACCATGCAGTTCAAGGCACAAGTCAGAGTAAGTAGTAGTTAAAAGGCATGAGGATTAAGGACTTACAACAGCGGCTTTGACTGGTGTAGTCATGCCCTTCTTCTTGCTGGTGTGACAGTCCTTGAAGATTTCCACAACATTTGGTTCAGGTACTTTTTGGTCCTTGCGGGCTTTCCTCTGCATTTCGAACAAGTCAATATCGATCTGATAATATCGTACAGCGAAAAGAGTGAAACAACAGCTAATTACAAGAGCCTCGCAGTGTGCAATACAGCTACGAGATCCTATCATCTGTTGGAATTTCACTTTCGTACGGTTGGCCTTGTTCTTTGAACAGTTCACCTACAAGAAGATAGATTTGTGTGGCACATGCGTAAATAGCACTTCAACATGTGATCTGATCACATATATTTAATGTACCTGATACTTCGGATCAGACCAGTGTTTAACAAGGCCCCTCCAGTCTTCATCCGATATACTTTCCACTAGAGATGTTTGGGATAGTTCACTGTTAGCCTTGCCTTCAAAGTGAGTTTTCCTCAAGTTATACAGATACTGTCACAGAGCAGACTTGAAAACATGGGTGCAAGCTTGTCTGGTTGCATCATCTTGGCCATCCAACTTGAACCTCATATGTTGAAAATTATGGGAGTCTCATTATCAGCAACCTAGAAAGTATGGGACAGAGCAAGACGATATTACTAGTTTCCATACATAACCATACTTACAGATAAATGGTCGAGGAAGTTGTTGAACTGGGTTTCGTCTTTGTCATTCCTGTACTGAATCCATGTTGGGAGGATACGTACATGACACCTAACGGCAACCGCTGCCTCTGATACTAACTTGGCTGACTCTGTAGCATCACGTGGCCTTTTTAAACCTGCCTCAAAACGGGTCTCCATTCTTCCTCCTCTAGATTTAGTTAACCTATCGAGCATTATCCCTGATGTTTGTTTCCTCTTGCGCCTAGGTGCTAGTCCAACAACGGACATAGGAAGTGTTAGTGTACATCAAACTATGAGACTACATATAAAGAAGCATGCAACTGTAACTTGACTCCAGCAACTACCTTCTTGCTGTTGAAGCTCACAAGGTTCATCTGATATTGCCAACTCGTCTTGTGTCAAGAGTGCTTGGGAAGTAGTGTCAGGTGGCAAGGGAGCTTGGGAACGTGCTGCTAGCTCAGTTAACGCACGAGTAAGTCATGCAACTGGTAGTACTGTGGTAGGTGTTGCAAGAACTAGGGCTGTCTCTGCTTGTTTGGTGGTGGCTATTTGTTTCTCTTTGGCTTTTTTTGCAACTCGTATAGCATGGGATGCCGTGTTTGTAGAATTTTCCACTAGACTTTGACCTTCTATTGCACCATCAGTACCAGCAGAATCTGCAGGATTCGTCCGCTTCTCATTCCCTGCCATTCTGTGTTTCTTCCTCTTTCTCTGTGCCATGTTAAGTCAAGCCGACAAGAAAAACGAATAACAATTTAGTTCTTCAGAACAAATTGATGCGTGATGCAGACGAACTGAACTTTGATGTTAGACAACCACATGATAGGAGGATGTAATATGTATGAAAAACAGGACGGAAGAGATAACCAGAACTATGATGTGTAAACTAAGAAGAAGACATTTCACCAAATTAGAAGCAATGCAATGGAAGGTAGACACCATATGAAAGATGCTACAAATATCGCTCTGCCAAGTTAACAGTGTCTCATCATAAATGGCGTTTAAACAAATGTGAAGCAGTACAAGAAATAAATCATATGCAAGATGCAAACAACATCACACTACCATGTTAGAGGTCTCTCGTCATTAGTGCCATTGCATATTCACAGCTTATGATGTGTAAACTAAGGAGAAGGCATTTCAACAAATTAGAAGCAATGAAAGCTAGACACCATATGAAAGATGCAACGAATATCACTCTACCAAGTTAAAATTGTCTCGTCATAAGTGCCATTTCAACAAATTAGTAGTACAAGCTAGAAAAGAATGTGAGATGTAACCTATATCACACTCCGAAGTCAAACGTGTCTTATGATAAGTGATTGTTGCAGGTTACACAACAGTAGTAATTTCATGTAAGAGCATGGTATGATAGACAGATATTGTATGTTCTAGAAACAGGAACACGTGTCTTATTCAAGTATAATGTGTAAAGTAAGCAGATGGAATTCAACAAAATTAGAAGCAATACAAGCTAGACATCACACATAACATGCAACCACATATAACAGTGCCAAGTTAGAGGGAGCACCGGTGATGCTGCACTAGGGGAGCTGTGCTCATCATAAACACAACTTTGTTGAGTGTCTATGCATGTGTTGTCTTGGAAACCATCTTGGGGGTGTGGAGGAGTAGAAACTGTAGAGGCCCTCCGTTCGGAAGGAGCACCTTTATCCGCTGCCTTGCTAACTTCCTTCCGCTTTATTGATTTTGAATTGTGAAGTAAAACCGACAAGAAAAAGCAATAAAATTCTCTCTTCAGAACTCATTCATGCATGATACTGACAATCACTACTTTGATGTAAGGTAAACACATGATACCAGGATGGAATATGTACGAAAACAGGACGGCATGGCATGTTCACAACTGTTTGTGTAAACTAAGCAGAAACCATTCCAGCAAATAAGAAGCAGTGCAAGCTAGACACCACATGAAAGATGCAACCAATATGACTCTGCCAAGTTAAAAGCATCCCATCATAAATGGAATTTCAACATATTAGAAGCAGCGCATGCTATAAATCATATGAAAGATGCAACTAATATCGCGCTGCATATACAAAAGGTGCCTCGTCATGTTGATTGATGCGGGATACAAAAAAAACAATAGTTTTATGTAAGGACATGCTTAATAGACAGATGTACTATGTACTAAATACAGGAAGGCATGTCACATTAACAGGTATAATGTATAAGCTAAGCAGACTAGCACATGCATTTTAACCAGATTGGAAGAATTACAATCTAGACACCATATGCAACATGCAACCACATATCACGCTGCCAAGTTAGAGCAAGCACCTGCGATGCTAGTGTAGGGGAAATGCTGTAATCAACTACAGAGCTACGTTCACTATCTTCATCTAGCATTTCTGTTTCTTGAGAATCATGTCGGGAGGCTGACGCTGCATTCTTTAAATGAGGAGTAGTCCCCTTGCCTGCCTGCCTCATCCTAAGTGATTGATGAGGGATACACAAGAACATTAGTTTGATGTAAGAACATGATTAATACACAGATGTGCTAGTATGTACCAAAAATAGAAAGGCATGTCATATTCAAAGGTATAATGTGTAAGCTAAGCAGATGCAATTTAACCAAAGTGGAAGCAATACAAGCTAGATTTCCGGCTGGAGTGGTGAGCATGATCATCTAGGACCTGAGAGCCTGGTGGGAGGCGGGCTGCTTCACCACCATCACAGCTTTTTAGTTGGCTTCCAGGTGATGCCTATCTTTGCTGGGCTTGTCACTGGCTCGGCCAGTGCCCTAACTAGCTATTTGTCTTCTGGTGCTCACGGGATGGTGGTTCATGTAAAAAAATAGCTTTCCTTATCTTACCGACTTCGGCCTTTCGAATACAAGCTAGACACCATATGGAACATGCAACCACATATGACACCGCGAAGTTAAAGCAAGCACCTGGGATGGTGGTTCATTGCGAGCGAGGTCATCAACTCTGGAGCTACGTTTACCCTCTCCATCTGCTGACACTGCACCCTTTATAGCGCTGTAACGTGTCTTGCCTACCCGCACACCAAGCTGGAGCGACTTCTCTCTTTTCTTTTGGGCTTCTCTCATGGCAGCAGAGTCTGAAATACCCTTGCATAAAAACACAATAGTGAGAGTAAGGGTGAAGTGTGTGCAGAACTAGTGCACTGTAAAAGTAGCAGATAGCAGGTGGCTGAAAAATAAATGACTGGAGACATATGATAGCTCTACAACATTGCATGGCAAACAAAATTAGATTCTACTCCATATGATTTTGTAATATATGAGCACAGGAAATGCAGGTACTCCTCCAGCACACCACCACATGTGGTCATATCTAAGATAACAGTCGACTGAAAATAAATAGGTCAGTCAATTTTTTTCATGAACCGTCCGATCTATAAGGAACGGGAAGATGGCCTTCGTCTACCTCCCGCCAGTCACTGTTGACGATCTTTCTCGAACCGCCAGCGACCACCGGCCAAGACCCCTGCCTCCGCCGCCCCACCCTCCCATCGACCTCACACCACCGCCGTGCTTGGCAGCGCCCCCAGGCCATCCCTTTAATCCCGGCCGACCTCCAGATCGGGCGCTAGTAGCTCTAGGCCGCACACGCCCCTAAGATAAACACCAAGGCGCTGCTTCCCCGGCGTAATAGGCGTACTAGCACCTGTTACGCCGGGGAATGCTTCCGTTAATTGGGAATCAACTGGCCAGAAATTGAAATTCAAGGGGGCGACGGACCTCTAGCTAAGGTGAAATAGTATATGAGGAGAAACCTTGTGCATCGCGAGTTACTAGGAACATCTAGTATCAAGAAGAAGCGGTCAACTAGTGTCTTCTGTGGGATGAATACCGTGCAAGCAGAGACGTAAGATTTGCACGAACAAGGGAAGAGGAGTACCTTTTTCGGTTGCCAGTGTGGTCACCTCCACATGTCGCGCCGATCTTCTTCTTTTTACCGGGGAAACCGATGTTCTGGAGGGTGCAGGCTTGGACGAAACCATGGCCAAATTGTTGACAGTGTTGCCGTGGCCGTATGTCGGCGGAGGGGAAGCAGATCCGAGGCGGCGAAGGACGGCGTAGGAGGAACATCTCCGGTGCGGTGGAGGGTGGCGAAGTTGGAGCGGCAGCGGTGAGGCGCAGGATGGCATGGTTGAACTGGCTCGGGTATGGACGGCTCGGCCTCGACTTCAACTACTAGCCGTGGAGGGCGTTGCGGTTGAGGTTGCGGTGGACGACGACGTCGGGGTATCGGCTCCGGCGTGATGGAGGAGGGCGGCGGTTGATGGGTGGGATGGGGTGGCGGACGGAGGACGCCGGGGTTTCGCGGCTGGTAGAAAGGTAGTTTTGGCGCCCGCGGAGTACGAATTGGGAATCGGACGGGTGGGGGGAACCATGTTTCGGTCTGGGACGCGCTTGTTTTTGGCTTTTTTGAACAGAAGATGCGACGCGCTTGTTAAAATTTGGGGAAAGTACAAACTTTGCCCCCCTCTTAAATATCGGACCTACTGCGGCTCGGCGGTAGGATGGTAATCCCAGGTGTCCCAAATAGTGGGCGGGAGCGATTTTGGCCGCGCGCATGTGTGCTTAGGCGGCCATTGTGTATGAACGTTTTTCAGATGCGGTTGCGTGGCGTCTAGATGAAGCTACAAACCTACCCCGGTTTAGACCTTTGGACATCGGGCCAGTAGGTTTCACGGGTCGGAGTTATTAGAAAAGTAATTTCCTTGTACTACCAAACATTGGTCTCACGCGGTTTCGGGCGAGTAGAGGCTCTTTTGGCGCTTCATTCGAAATTTTGAAACACAAGCATTCACGTTTACAGTACTCTTGAACTATGAGGATTGACCTAAATAGACAACGTTATATTTGACCTTGTATATTTGAAAACCTCATTAAATTATCCGCTTCTTTTTGAAATTTTGACACTTGAAAATCCTATAACTATGATTATTTTTGAATGGAGGAGCTAAATTTGAATCTATTTTGTACACGACTACATATCCTATTATGTACAAAATCAGAGCAAAGATTGGTGCCCCATAATTTAGGTATGGTTTACAAATGCCATTATATCAAATTCAAATAATTGAATGGACTTCATGTTGAATTCGATTTTTTTAAACCACCTTAAGTTGAATTCAAATGTATGCTAGTTCATAGGTAGCTATTTATAATGTCCATTGTATAACTTTCGTATGTATAATGTGCTTTACACACACAACATGAACTATACTCACGTTTATATTCGATTGCTAAAGCGATGCATTGTCTAGAGTTCAAAATACTAACTATGTGGATCAATTGTGTTGAATAATAACATAGACATGCTCAAATTCGATAGAATCTAGATGTCTGATGGATCAATGACCGCTCCTTACGCGAATTGCAAATATCATGATCCCATCCTAATATTTGGATACAATTTATATCTTTAATCAATGTGTAGGGTAGTCTTTTACGTGTAGTTTCACTCTCCATCGGTGGTCTCTCAAACATGCTCACACACTCTCTCCCGAGGTGTCTTTCTCGCACACATGCTCTAGATATAACCCTCCCTCCCTCTCGTAACCATTTACAACTGTTTTCACTAACCTCTATCACAAGCACTCTTCCTCTCGCAAACATACACACGCACAATCCTCATTGACCCTTTCTATATACATGGACCTGCCTACGTGTCTCATCTACGCACATTATCTTTACGCCTGTCTCTCACGCATTGTCTCACACCTCTCTTCCTAATCGACGAGTATGATTCTAGCAGAGCATTCTGTAGGATGCCCCTTAAAGTTAGGTTGGATGAATAGTAATATCAGAGATAAAGGGGTTACCTTAGTCCGAGAACCTAGGGTTACAAATCCTAGCCGGCTTTGTCAGTGGACATAGAGTCCTTCACAATTCTGCTATCTTTGTCTTGTACGACTAGTCATCCATGGGTCTTCCTAAATGTGTCACGGGCCGACCAATGTGGCGCAGGTCGGAACCGAACGAAGGGCCTCACCTCGACCCACCAGACCTCACGCGGTGACACACCCTTTGCCCCCACGTCTCATTATCTTCTCACACCCACACATACCAACACAAACACCACACACACAGAAAATTTCTCCTGGTGCCTCTATTCCCTCCCCCCTTGCATATACACACTCAAGGGAATGGAATCTCTTGTCGTGACGTCATATTCGTCTCTCTCTCTCTCTCGACCACTCTCATTTCTCGTGCTATCTCTCCCACGCCCCCCCGTCGGCCCCTCTATCCATGCCTCTCTCGAATACGTAATACACACACATACCTCTCTAGGCCCTGCCAAATGCATCAACTACACATTCACACATGTTACATCACGTACCCCATTGATCTAAAAAGCCCTCTCTTCATGTTTATTTCGCATACAACATTCCTTTTGAATAAAGTGTGGCCAAAAAATTATTTTAGAGTTTCTACATATATACAAGATTACAAAGTTATATGGAGGAGTACAAACGCTAATTTGCATTGCATGGTGCCCACAATGATATTTATTTCGCACTGTGAATTTGTATATTTTATACTATATACAAAGTTAGTCATAATAAAGAGAAACGAAGAGCATCTCTCTCTCCATCGCATACCCCCCCTGTACGCCCCTTTCACGTATGCACACAAAACTATCTCCAGGTCCTCTAAAAGTAAGCCCCTAGAAAATTCACGCATGTTTCGTCTTTCTCTCGCGATATATGCAATGACGATCATTGTATTTGAAGCGAAAGCACGATACATACATTGGACTTCAGAATCCACTCATTACGGTCACCATTTATGTTTAGTGGTTATTATACAGTCACGGGCTCACCGTACAACTCTTTATTTGCTCATGACATGACTAGTTGACCAGTTAAACGCTCCACGTGGCACCTCTAGTGTTGCATCACATTATCTCACTACCATCGTGCCCACCTGTCGACTTGTATCTACTCTACATCTACACTCTTATAAAATACATAAAATACACTCTTATAAAAATAGAGTTGGTGATGATGGTTTGCCTGCCATCCTGCAATATAGGCCGTCCGATTTATATCTGACGGATAGGAAAGAAACTATGGCAATTTTGCAAAAAGGTACCCACAAACCTCTGCACATTTGCAAATAAGGCCTTCCCTCGTTCATCCTTTTCTCTCACAAGATAAACAAGTCATACAAATGCATCTTGATGTTACGTGCAACGCAAGGGCATCTTGCTAGTAAGAATGAAAACAAACGACAAAAAAATATTTGGACGGTGGTTCGAAGTCATGACCGCGGGCACAGCGGACAAGGTGGCCTTGTATTGGTATGTTGAGCCATCTGTTTTAACACACAGGAGCTGGTGTGGTGATTATACACACACGCACGCATGCACACGAACTGCATCCACGCAACACTCACACAAACACATGCACCCACGCACGCACGCAACACTCACACGTACACACGCAGCCACGCACGCACGCAACACTCACACGCACACACGCAACACTCACATGCACACACGCACGCATGCATGCACACACCAGTACACCACACGACCAACACACACTCTCACGCTCAAGTGCTCAACCTACACGTGCATGCGCACACATCAGGCCCTGAAAAACACATACACAACCAGGTGATTCCCGCGCACGGGTTGGAGCCTTGTCGCGCCTGCGTAAATTTGTGTTTATCCGACCTTTTGCCTATGCGAACTGACAGTTGGGACCCACAAGGAACGTGGTCAATTTAACTAGTCAACATGGCGCCACGCAGACTATTTGGCCGGTCAACAGAGTGTAATCCGATGCTGAACTATGAGCAAGTGACCGTATAATCACCACAAAACGTATATAGTGACCATAATCAGCTTATTCTGAAGTTCGGTGACCGTATTACGCTTTTCTCTCTGTAGGCCCTCCAAAACTACATCTCTACACGTTCTCGCATGTTACATCTAACAACTATGCAATACAGCACTACTACTACACTCTAACACAATAAATCATATGTGTTTTTAGTTTTACTAGGTTACATATTGTTACTTATAATTATTCAGTTTGCATACATTAAAATTGGCTTTGAAATGTATGGCCAGTATCATCTACCGCGCGGGAAAAATCCCGCGCTTTCCTGTTTACGCGGGTTTGTATCGATGGATCGTGCGAAACAGCAAAACTATAGTACTATACAGTACTACAAGTGACAGTTCACTTGGCCGTCGTGTCGTCTACTCCTCCGTCGTAAGAGTGGAGCGCTCGCTTTCATAAATCTTCTAGTCCCTTTCGCCGACATGTCGGACATCAAGCTACCGGGTCCACGTGCCATACTGGAATACAGTGCAGAGCAGCTGGGGTGAAGCACCCCAGTCATGGCGCCGGCGTAGTAATGAGCAATGAGGCGTCAAATCACAAGCTACACCTTTCCCGCAGTTAAGTTGGAGGGACGAAGCAACCATCATTTCACTCGTTGCTGAATCCGCTTCTCCCTCATCTTCTTCAACTTAACCACGTGTTGCCTGTGCCGTTGTTCTGCCTCATGTGGGACGCAGATCGGCTTGGTAAAGCACTGACACGTGGGACCGCATGTTAGCAAACCGCCAGGACAATGTCCTCCGAAAATAAGAAGCCTAATCCTACACTTACAAAGGGCTACGTAGCTGCTACGTATACTTTCCATCTAATCTATATATGCCCCCCTGATTTTCAGGTGGGGTGGGCCTAATCCTCTCCTTTAATCCAATCAAATAATCCCACATCACATCAGTTCGTAACTTTACGTAAACCATTACGTGGATGTAGCATTGCTCAAATAAGAAACCTCCCCCGCCATCCGCGTGGCAAAATCACCTCCTTTTTACTAATCTTGATTCTATAATTTTTTTGATCAATATAATTGAGATTTGTATAGATAGCACACAGGAGCAAAACCAAGTGGTACGGTTAAGGGCATCCACAATGTGTAGCCAAATGTGAAAATAGCTTTTGGCATCGTGGGAACCATTGTGGACGGTGTTGCCAAAGCCAAAAAGATGGAACCGAAGCTCCCTGATTGATTGATTGAAGGAATAGAAAAATGCAACGTCTCTCCTCTTTCTCCCATGCTTGGACGCATGTAGTACAGTATAGAGCACAGAGTCTACTCCCCTGTCCCTTCTATCACATATCACAAAGCAGTGAGGCGTCAAATCACAAAAGCACGGACGAAGCAACCATCATTTCACTCTTCGCTGACTCCGCTTCTCCATCGTCTTCTTCAAGAAACCATCTCACCGCACTAGTATTCCTAGTAGTACTAGTAAAGGACTTCCTGGATGCAAATAAGGCGGTTGTCTCGGCTTGCAGGCGGCACTTGCGAACGACTTACCGTGGTCTCCCTCAATGGTGTTCTCCGTCGAACGCACTTCACCAAACCACCCAAAAAAAAGATATCGTCGACGTCACCGCAATGGGGAAGGAAGTCAAATATAGTTACTACCTCCATTTTTTTGTACACAAGGCCAGTCTATCAAAATTACAATTTGCAAAGGGCCACTAACACTAATCGAGGCAAAATTGATGGGGTTAGCAACCAAGGACATTAATATCCCCTGCATGCATGCGGAACTGAGAAGATTGGTTTGCATGGCGCTGCATTAATCAAGCGATGAGAAGTGAGATGGTTAGCTCTTTGGTCTTTGGAGAAGAAATATGCATTAATTGACACGTGAAACGAGGATTTGTATCGATTAAATCCCGCGAAGGAAAACCCCGCCTTTCTTTTCTAACACTAGTACTCCTAGTACGTACGTACTTATCCTGTTTGGGTCTAGGCCTTGCATTGCCAAACTTCGCCACACATTTTTGCCAAGCTTGCCTAAAGTTTTCAAACTGAGAAGGAGGTACACTTGCGCACGGCTGTCGCGGTCGCACCGCACCCTCACACGGTCGCTCCTGCACGCCGCGGTCGCACCGCACCCTCACACACTCGCTCCTACACGCCGCAAACCCAACCAAGGGAACGCACCCTCACTGACATGTGCTGTCGCATGTGAACAAACCAAACTCAGCCATCCTATCGCTGAAACATAATTTTCGTTCATAGAGTATGTTTATCCAACCGCATGTTGGGGAGTATCCGTACGGCCTGTGCGGTGGTCTGTTGGGGAAGAAGAAGAGGTGAGGAAGAAGGAAAGAAGGGTTAGGAGACGTAGGATATTCATCCAACCGCCTGAAATGGTAGACTGACCCAAGTCAGGCGACTTGCATAACAAATATATGTTTTTACACAGCAAAAGATCAATAAAAACAACAACATAAAGAAAAACTATCACTGCTCGCGGAAAGAGACGACCTCTTCATTTTTGGCTGCCGGCGCGAACCAGCCATCGCTGCCGACGTGTGTCTCCGCACCGTGGTTGTCCTCGGCCTCCAGCTACTCGTTCAAGCGGAGCTTGCGGGCGCTCTGCACGGATGAGAGCACAGCCCGGTTCAAGTCGAGGACGTCCGGTTCCGCCTGTAGGAGGGCCTCGATGGCAGCGGCATCCGCGCGCTCCGCGTCGAGTCGAGCCTCCACCGCCCGGTTCAAGTCTAGGACGTACGGTTCCGCCTGCAGGAGGGCATCGATGAGAGCGGCATCCGCGCGCTCTGTGTCGAGTCGAGCCTCTACCGCCCGGTTCAAGTCCAGGACGTCCGATTCCGCCTGCAGGAGGGCCTCGATGGCAGCGGCATCGGCGCGCTCCGCCTCAAGTTGAGCCTCCGCCACCCGGTTCACATCCACGACATCCGGTTCCGCCTGCAGGAGAGCCTCGATGGCAGCGGCATGCGCGCGCTTCGCGTCGAGTTGAGCCTCTGCCTCCCGGTCCTCCTTTAGTATCGCCATGTTGAACCGCTGATCCGCTTGCACCATGGGGGACTCGGACGCCGGCACGAAGTCAACGTCCATCGGGGGCCTTCTGCCCCGTGACCTCCGCCATGAACATTGGATCGGCTTCCTCCTCCTCGTAGCTTGGCTCCAAAGAACTCGAGGATTGGCCCGCCGCAAAGCGAGCTTGGGAACGGAGGTCTGTGGCGCATACCGCCGCCGCGAGTTCTGCGCGGCGCTCCGGCGTCAGCATCTTGTAGTAAGTGATCTTGCGGCACACCATGGCTTTCCGGCGAACTAGGGGACGCTTGATGCGGGCTAGGGGATCGATAGGTGGGGGAATGGGCTGGAGATTTGGTGTGGTTTTAGGGCAGTGGCTGGCGTAGGTCGAGTAGCGAAGGTTCTGGTGTGAATAGTGGTTCCGGTGATGACCGTCAATCAGTTTTGACTGTACATCGCTCTTGTCGCGTTCGCGTTGCAGCCCGGCACGCTGGACCCTCCACGTCGCTCACCGAATGGAACGCGCTTCGTCTTGCGTTTTCGCTCGCTTGTGGGACCGCAGTTGAGAGCAAACCGACGTCCCTCCCCCTCCCCCGCCCGCGTCATTTATTATACCACCACCCCCTCCATTTTATGCGCAGTAAATAAAAATAGAGGGAGTATACTATGGATGAGGATCCCCTGACATGGCTGAACCCATTGGGTAACTGACATGCGGGGCCTAGCAAGCATGGGGTCCGCCAGTAAGTGACCGAAAGGGAGGGTAAGGCAGGGATACCTACGTCAGAGGATCCACTTCCACTATACTACTTTGACCAAATGTTAGAGTAATAATATATGACATGCAACTTACACAAATGTTAGCGTAATAATATATGACATGCAACTTACACAAAGCATACAGGGTCTAACGCGTTTTTTGAGGCTAACTTTGACCAAATGTTAGAGTAATAATATATGACATGTAACTTACACAAAGCATACGGTCAAATTCGTATGTGAAAGGAGTTTCCAAGGATATAATTTTCACATTATACATCTCATGTACTATTAATCTTGTCAATAGTCAAATTGGAAACCATCTCGAGTACAAATCTAGGAGTACGTACGAATCTAACAATATTGATTGGGCGTTGTTGAATGTTGATACCTTTTTTATCAAAGTAGAGATACTTTGACTACACATAAAACTTATATGTAAACTAGAAAGGATAGGGGGAGTATATTGTACGTTCAAAAACGAAACGAACATTGAATACCCTTTATATATGATTTGCAGATGCTATGATCACCGGTTCAAAATTTTGAATCCGCCTTAGGTATCACGTGCCCCCACTCGTTCCCTCTTGATTTCATCTCGGGGTCCGGAGATCTATTGAAAGAGGACTAGGATGGGTACATGCGAACGATACTCGGCGGAATGTTCAAATGAGGCATGCGGGAGGATGGACTCGACTGGAGGGCGACATGATCGATGGAGAAGAGGGTTGGAGAGGAATGAGAAATAAGCAAACGCCACATGACTATACTTGAACGGCTCAAATAAACAATAAGTTGTCTCGCTTGGCCTACATAATGAAAGGCCTAATGCGCAACGCGGAGCACTGACGCTCGAATATGGCCGGGAAAACAGGAAAACCGACATGTGGGGCACACCCGTCGGGGCGACGTAGCGCAGACTAGTTCAATGGAGGAGCTGGCCCACGACCTCCTCGCCACCGACAACCGTTCATGTGGGTTGTTGGGGCCAACAACGGGGCGCAGCTCCAGCACCGCCTCTGGACACGACGATCGCGGTGAGCGACACGCTCATATCATCGCTAGACACGGTCAGTTTCAGCGTGCCGAGGGTGGCGTTAGTGCTGTGGCACGACCAACGGTATGTTTGGTTCGTGCCCAAGGTTGTCCCATCAAAGCATTGGGTAGCCAAAATTTTGGTTGAGGTATTGGTTGCCCATGATTTGGCCGACATTGGCAAGAAAAATGAACTAGAGTTGGCTAGAGTTCATTGGCATGCCAAAGAAATGGCAACCATCAAACAAAGACCAATCTTTGGGTCATGACCAAAATTTTGGTTGAGGTATTGGTTGCCCATGATTTGGCCGACATTGGGAAGAAAAATGAACTAGAGTTGGCTAGAGTTCATTGGCATGCCAATAAAATGGCAACCATCCAAACAAAGACCAATCTTTGGGTCATGACCAAAAATTTTGGTAAGGTGCACTTTGGCCACAATCCAAACACACCCCAACACCCGGCTCGTCGAGGATGCACGGGGCGCCGCGACGCGTCCGCGGAGTGGTGTAGCATGGCCAACTGCATCCTCTGGACCTGAGACCATGCCGGGTCGTCTTGCTTTTTCAATGACATGCGGGGATCGCATGTGAGCAAAGGGCATCTCCAACGTTGCCATGACCGCAGCTGACTACCCTGGCACACCAAAACCCTCGTCCCTCGCGCCGTCGCGCGGTGCGTTCCCAGCCGGCGCCAGCTGCCCGCATTCATGCCGTCCGTTCGTATGTTGTCGTTAAGAGGCTCGGTGCCCGAGGAACCAACTCCGGCGACTTAATGACGCACCCGGACACTTGGCCTCACCGGAATGCGCTACTTAAAGCGACAACGCCCAGCTAACCTCCACACCATAGCGCATCGTCCTCCTACCTGGCACCACATCCGCCATGACCGCAAGTGCGAACGCTCTGCGGGAGAGATTGTCTTCGAGGATGAAGCTCGAGGTCGCCGCCCTCGCTCAAGTCGCCTCTCGCGACGCAATAGCGGCGTACCCGGACACGGACGCGACCGCACAAGCGGTGGCCACGCTGGCGGCCGACGATGGGAGCACCGTCAGCCACGCGTCCTACTTGCCCCGTCCAACGTCCGGCACCGCCGAGGTCGAGGACTCCTCCGAGGATGAGTAGGGCATGGGAGGCGGCAAGGCATGGGGTGCCAACTGGCCGGTCCGTATCCCGTGTTCTACTCTTCCTCGCCGGAGACCGCACCTTCACTTCACGGGTCTTGAACCCCGCCCCCGTACATAGAGATCGCAGATGGAGGACGTCGGTCGCCGCCGTAGAATAGGTTTAGGGTGTAACGCCCATGATGCGGCTATATCTCCCACGTGTCGAGGCACGACTTAGAGGCATAACCGCATTGTGGTATTGTTGCAAGAAGGGTTATCTTCACACAATCCCATGTAATGAACAAGAATGGGATAACGAGAGTTGGCTTACAATCGCCACTTCATACAATACATAAATTAATTCATACATTATCCAAAAACCACACATAGACCGACTACGGCCAAATCCAAATGAAAATAAGATAACCCCAAATGCTAGATCCCCGATCGTCCCAACTGGGCTCCACTACTGATCATCCGGAAAATAAACATAGTAACGACCACGTTCCTCGTCGAACTCCCACTTGAGATCGGTTGCATCATCTGCACTGGTATCGTCGGCACCTGCAACTGTTTTGGTAGAATCTGTTAGTCACGAGGACTCAGCAATCTCACACCCGCGAGATCAAGACTATTTAAGCTTATAGGAAAGGATGGGGTAATGAGGTAGAGCTGCAGCAAGCACTAAGCATATATGGTGGCTAACATACGCAAATGAGAGCGAGAAGAGAAGCAACGCAAGGGTCGCGAAGATAGCAATGATCAAGAAGTGATCCTGAAACTACTTACGTTCATGCATAACCCAGACCGTGTTCACTTCCCAGACTCCGCCGAAAAGAGACCATCATGCTACACACACAGTTGATGTATTTTAATTAAGTCAAGTGTCAAGTTCTCTACAACCGGACATTAACAAATTCCCATCTGCCACATAACCGCGGGCACAACTTTCGAAAGATAATACCCTGCAGGGTGTCCCAACTTAGCCCATTATAAGCTCTCACGGTCAACGAAGGATAAACCTTCTCCCGGGGAGACCCGATCAGTCTGGGAATCCCGGTTTACAAGACATTTCGACAATGGTAAAACAAGACTAGCAAGACCACCCGCTGTGCCGACAAATCCCGATAGGAGCGGCACATATCTCGTTCTCAGGGCACACCGGATAAGCTAAGCGTACAGGTACCAACGTAACCCAAGTTGCCAAGGGACGGTCCCGCACGGTGCTCTAGTTTGGACCAACACTCGGAGGAGCACTGGCGCGAGGGTTAAAATGAAGATGACCCTCGGGCTCGCGAAAACCCAAGGGAACAAGGCTTAGGTAGGCAAATGTAAAACCAAGGTTGGGCCTTGCTGGAGGAGTTTTATTCAAGGCGAACTGTCAAGGGGGTCCCATAAATCACCCAACCGCGTAAGGAATGCAAACTCGAGGAACATAATACCGGTATGACGGAAACTAGGGCGGCAAGAGTGGAACAAAACACCAGGCATAAGGCCGAGCCTTCCACCCTTTACCAAATATATAGATGCATTAATTAAATAAGAGATATTGTGATATGCCAAAATATCCATGTTCCAACATGGAACCCACTTCAACTTCACCTGCAACTAGCAACCCTATAAGGGCTGAGCAAAAGCGGTAACTTAGCCAAAAAATGGTTTGCTAGGAAAAGATGGAGAGGCTGGACATGGCAATATGGGAGGCATGATATATCAAGTGGTAGGTAGCGCAACATAGCAAAAAAGCGAACAACTAGCAAAGCAAAGATAGAAATGATTTCGAGGGTATGGTCATCTTGCCTGCAAGGTTCTTAGAGTTGTCGAAAGCTTGATCCTCGTAATCGTACTCAACAGGTTCCTCATTCACGAACTCCTCTCCCGGCTCTACCCACAGCAAGAACACAAGCAATGGAACCACAATCAATCACAGGAAATGCACAAGCAACATGATGCAATATATGCATGATATGCGAGAAATGATATGCGATGCGTATGCGTGCTCCGGAAGAAAAAGGATGAACAAGGCATCAACTTGTCAAACCAAGTATGCCACTGGAAAGATGAGATGATTTCGGTCGAAATCGATATAAAGATCACCAGAAACGGATGCACGGTTTGCAAATGGCGAGCAAAACAAGAATGACACGATTCTGCGATAACAGCATGATAGCACATAGAATACATCAACTAACTATGCTACAGCACCCCAACATAGCTACAAATCATATGTCAGTAATCTACAGGAGATGCTTGACAAAAGACGAACACTGAGATATGGCTAGGTCACAAAATAACAGGCTCAAACACGCATGGCAAAAGTGCAAAAGATATCAGCTTCACAGACTTGGAGAAAATACTGAACATGGCTGAAACAGCATCGGGTAGCAATGTTCAGAGCAAGCCAAACACATGCTATAGGAACTTATCATAGCAAAAAAAGGCATGGCATGAATCTACTAAATGCATAGAACAAAATTCCATTACTGACCATGATCCAAAAAGGATCAGAAGATATGATGGTACCCATGTAAACATAGCAAGTTTCGTTAACAGGTTTCAGACTTAGCAGAAAACAGAGCATGGCATTAACAGCATTATGGAGGCATCTTTGTGAGCTCGATTCACTCATCACAAAGAAATGCATGACAAAACAAGCATACCTACAGCAAGATGACATGTTCATGAAGCTAACCATGGCAAGAGCAAGTTCATAGCATGTATGGATCAACTACAACAACCTTGGCAAAATTAAATATCATGTTAACATTCTGCCAGGAACATTTTATAGCAAACGTAGAGCAAGATTGAGACATACTATGGCACTCCATAATTGCAAACAGGGGAACTGATGGATAGAGCACAACTATGTCTACAAAACATCCTTACTGAACATACTCAAAATAAGCATGGATCTCACTGTAGCCACATGGATACATGGCAACAAAATAACAGCAGGTACAAGACTTCGCAAAAACCTAAGTCCCTGAAAACAGAAACATCACGAAGCCTAGTTTGCATGCTTGTGCTAGTCACCACATAGATCACAAAAATACATGGCATACACCTCTGTAAATATGGCATGGCATAGATCAAAACACTTGTAGAGCTCATGCCCATACGATGCACACATCAAATGCAACAAAAATAACAAAACATCATGTTCTGATAAGTAACAGCAGTAAACATCATATAGCACTCTTGCACCAGAGATTTGGGCATCAAGACGGACTCAAACAAGCATAGCACAATGGAACAAAATGAAGAGCATCTCGTGATGGACATTTCGATGTATCATGCGCATGAAACAGAGCAGTATGCACGGAGTTATGGCATGATGAAGAATGCAACCTAATGCAAGAATCTCGAGACTTAGCAGAAAACGAGGGCGGGCAAGTCAACCTCGCGGATCTCACGCGAACCGAGGTTCGCCGGGGTTCCTCGCCGGAGAAGAGGCGGTGGTATCCGGAGAGGGTCGGAGGGGGCGTCGGGCGGACGGGGACGGGCCGGATCTGGCCGGATCCGGCGCCGTCGGAGGTGGAGGCGAGGTCAGACAGCACGGGGCAGCGTCTCGGCAACGAGGCGGCAGCGTCCGGCGACGACCGGAGCGAGGCGGCGCTAGAGACGGGCGGCGGGACGAGGCGCGGAGCGGGAGGCGCGCGGGGGCGGAGACGCGGGCCGCGGGGGCCGGCCTCTGGCCCGGCATGCTTCGGCGGGAGAGGCGGCGACGCTCCACGTGGCGGCTCGCGATAGGCGCGGGGCGGCGGCGCTGTCTGTCCGGCCGGAGCGGACGTGTCCCGCGGCGGGGAGGGAGCGGGGCTAGGGTTTCGGGACCCGTGATTTCGGAGGGGATCACATATTTATAGGTAGAGGGAGCTAGGAGACTCCAAATGGAGTGCGGTTTTCGCCCACACGATCGTGATCGAACGGCCGAGAGCGTGGAGGGGGATTAGATGGGTTATTGGGCTGTTTGGAGGGGTGTTTGGCTGCAACACTCCAAAAGGCCTTTGTGGTTACCCGGTTAACCGTTGGAGCATCAAACGACCTCCAAATGGAACGAAACTTGACAGGTGGTCTACCGGTGGTGTACCAAGGCCACTTGGCAAACCTCGGTCCATTCCGAGAACGTTTAACACCCGCTCACGAAAAGAGACAAGAGGGGGTGCACCGGTGCATGTGGGAGTGTCGGATTGCGAAATGGACAACCGGGAAAATACTCGGATGCATGAGACGAACACGTATGCAAATGAGATGCACATGATGACATGATATGAGATGCATGACATGAACAAAATGCAAAACGAGAGAAAAAAACCCGACCACAAAGGGAATATCATAACACATAGCCGAAAATGGCAAGAGTTGGAGTTACAAATATGGAAAGTTACATCCGGGGTGTTACAACACTCCACCACTACGAGAGGATCTCGTCCCGAGATCTAGGACTGAAAGAACTCCGGATATTCGAAACGGAGGTGGTCCTCACGTTCCCAGGTTGCTTCTCGGTCGGAATGGTGCGACCACTTCACTTTCAGGAATTTGATTGACTTGTTGCGAGTCTTGCGCTCAGTCTCTTCAAGAATAGCAACGGGTTGCTCATGATAAGACAGATCTTCTTGGAGGTCAATCTCTTCGAAGTTGATGGTGCGCTCAGGAGTCTTGAAGCACTTGTGAAGCTGTGACACGTGGAACACATCGTGCACGTTCGCGAAGTTGGAGGGAACCTCAAGTTGATAGGCGAGGTCGCCTCTTTTGCCAATGATCTTGAAAGGACCCACATATCTAGGGGCAAGCTTCACTTTGATACCGAAGCGACGAGTGCCTTTCATTAGAGACGCGGAGGTAGACATGGTCACCGATCTCGAAAGCCACATCACGGTGCTTGCTATCATAGTAACTCTTCTGGCGCGATTGCGCGGCTTTGAGATTTTCATGGATGACTTTCCACATTTCTTCAGCCTCTGTGATTAAGTCATTGCCAAGAAGTTGGCGTTCACCAGTCTCTGACCAATTGAGAGGAGTACGACACTTTCTGCCATAGAGAATCTCGAATGGGGCCTTGCCCGAACTCGCTTGGAAGCTGTTGTTGTAGGAGAATTCGGCATATGGAAGACAATCTTCCCACTTCATGCCAAAGTAAATGACACAAGCCCTGAGCATATCTTCAAGGATTTGATTGACTCGCTCGACTTGTCCACTAGTCTGAGGATGGAAAGCTGTGCTGAAGCGAATGTTGGTACCCATGGCCTTCTGGAAGGAGTCCCAGAACTTAGAAGTGAAGATGCTTCCACGATCTGAAGATATCAATTGTGGAATGCCGTGCAAGGAGACAATCCTGGAGGTGTATAGCTCTGCCAACTGAGCTGCTGTGATAGATTCTTTGATTGGAAGGAAATGAGCCACTTTTGTAAGCTTGTCGATGACAACGAAGATAGCATCATTTCCGCGCTTGGACTTAGGAAATCAAGTCACGAAGTCCATTTCGATATGATCAAACTTCCATTCTGGAATAGCAAGAGGTTGGAGGAGACCAGCTGGTCATTGGTGTTCTGCTTTCACCCTTCGACAGACATCACATTCATTCATGAATTGAGCGATTTCCCGCTTCATTCGAGTCCACCAATACGACTGCTTGAGGTCATGGTACATCTTCGTACTTCCAGGATGAATGGAAAGAAGAGAATTGTGCGCCTCGTTCATAATGACTTTCCTTAGATCACCTTTAGGAACCATAATCCGGTCCTCAAAGAATAAAGTGTCTCTGTCATCAATGCGATAGCACTTGTATTTGGAAAGACCCTTGTCAATACCACGTTTCACCTTCTTCACCATGATATCCAGGAGTTGTGCCTCACGAATTTGATCTTCCAAAGTAGGAGAGACTAGGAGGTTGGCAAGAAAGCCTTGAGGAACAACTTGGAGATTCAGTTTGCGGAAAGCTTCACAAAGATCCGGTTGGAAAGGCTTGAGAATTAAGCTGTTGCAATAAGCCTTCCTGCTCAAAGCATCTGCAATGACATTGGCTTTGCCTGGAGTATATTCAATACTCGGATTGTACTCTTGAATCATCTCGACCATCGAGTTTGCCTGAGGTTGAGGTTTCGCTGAGTGAAGATGTACTTGAGACTCTTGTGATCGGTGAATATGTCCACTTTTCTTCCCAAGAAGAGATGTCTCCATGTTATTAATGCATGGACAACTGCCGCCAACTCAAGATCGTGAGTGGGGTAGTTCTTTTCGTTGGGCTTCAACTGACGAGAGGTATAGGCCACAACTTTCTTCTCTTGCATTAACACAGCACCGAGACCTTGAAGAGAAGCATCACAGAAAGCTTTGAATGGCTTGGATTCGTCAGGAGGAGTTAAGACAGGAGCTGTGACGAGTTTCTCTTTGAGAGTGTTGAAAGCAACGTCACACTCAGGAGTCCAGACATACTTCACATGTTTCTGGAGGAGGTTGGAAAGAGGCTTTGCAATCTTAAAGAAATTCTCAACGAATCTTCAACAATAGCTTGCAAGACCAAGGAAACTGCGGAGCTGCTTGACATTCTCAGGAGGTTCCCAATTCACAATTGCAGACACCTTCTCGGGATTAACAGCGATGCCCTTGGCAGAGATGATATGACCAAGGTAAATAACTTCATCAAGCCAAAACTCACATTTGGAAAACTTCGCATAGAATTGATACTCTCTGAGCTTGTCGAGCACCAATCGCAAATGTTTGGCATGGTCCTTCTTATTCTTGGAAAAGACCAAGATATCATCGAGATACACCAGGACGAATTCATTGGTATAGGGGTTGAAGATGAAATTCATCATTCGAGAGAATGTTGGAGGAGCATTGACAAGGCCGAAAGACATGACAGTATATTCATAAGAACCAAAACTTGTTCTGAATGCTGTCTTGGGAATATCTTCTGCACGAATGCGAATCTGATGATAACCCATTCGAAGGTCAAGCTTGGAGAAGACTTTAGCACCTTTAAGTTGCTCGAATAGCTCATTGATGGTGGGAAGTGGATACTTGATCTTGATTGTCTTCTTGTTCAATGGACGGTAGTCGACACGGAGTCGGTCCATGCCATCCTTCTTTTGGACAAAAAGAACACCACAACCCCATGGAGATGAACTCGGTCTAATCAAACCCAGACGCTCTTGTTCATCGAGCTGCTTCTTCAATTCTTTCAGCTCCTTGGGTCCAAGCTTGTATGGACGCTTGCAAACGGGTTCAGTGCCAGGCTCAAGATCGATAACGAACTCAACTGGCCGGTGAGGAGGCATACCCGGAAGCTCTTCTGGAAAGACATCTTGGTACTCACAAACGACTGGAATTTGAGAGATTGCGTCTAGCTCGCCCTTCTCATTGAGAGAGAATAACTAAATGGTCTCGTCACGAGCGGCATAAATGATAACATCCTCAGAAGAGTGTGTCAATTGAATTTCCCTAGCAGCACAATCAAGTTGAGCCTTGTGCTTAGAAAGCCAGTCCACCCCGAGAATTAGATCAATATCAGAGTCGCCAAGAACAAAAGGTTTAGACAGAAATTTATAGTTGCCCAACTTGATAGAAACATCTGGAATCATTGTGGTAGCCCTCATAGAAGAGCCCGGAGAAACAACTCCCATGGGTTTTTCCAACATTTTCGAAATGAAATCATGCTTTGCAACAAATAATCTTGACATGAAACAATGCGATGCACCAGTGTCAGAAAGAACTTTTGCAGGAAAGTCGTTAACAGGAAGAATACCCAATATCACATCAGTAGATTCCTCCGCTTGAGCTGCATTCATCATGTTCACCTTTGCAGACTTGGGATTATGCTTGACCACTGCATTGCTGGAAGATCTTATAGGAGGAGGAGGCGGAAGGCGCCTTTGATTGAAGCACTTGTTAGCATAGTGACCTTTCTGCTAACACTTGTTGCAAGTCACCTCTGAGAGTGGACGATGATAAGGAGCATTCGACTTTGGAGCTTGATTCTGAGACTTGTTCTGACAGCCAGAGTTGGGTGGGTGGGAAGATCCATGGCCACCTTTGTTCTTCTGCTGGCAAGGCTGACAAAACGGAGGAGGAGGGGGCAACCAGAACTTCTGTTGCTTAGCAGCCACTAGTGAGGAAGAAGAAGACTGAACTGCGTCCCTGACTCTCTTCTTAGAAGCCTCACACTTGAGCTGAGCAGCCTCTTGCTTCAGTGCCATATTGTAGAAATCATCATACTAGGTCGGCTCAAAAAGCACGAGAGGTAATTGCAGATCTTCTCTGAGGCCACCTCTGAATTGATAGATCATGCTCTTTTCATCAGGAACGTCTTGCTTAGCGAAGCGAGCGAGTTTCTGAAACTGGGTATTGTATTCATACACGGACATGCTGCCTTGCTTGAGATTGCGGAACTCCTCACGCTTGCTCTCAACAACACTTCGTGGAATGTGGTGAGCTTTGAAGTCTCGGCGGAAATCATCCCAGGTAATCACACGACCTCCTCTAGAATCTTTGTATTGTTGATACCACTCGGCAGCTTGATCCTTGAGTTGAAAAGAAGCGAACTTGACAAAGTCCTCAGGCCTGACATTGCTACATTCAAAATGCTTGTTGATGTCCACGAGCCAATCATCGGCGTCTGTGGCCTCGGCACAGTAGCTGAAAGACTTCGGCTGATTTGTGAGGAACTGGTTGAGGGTAGCGAAGTGAGGCTGATTGCTGCCTTGGCCTTGATTGCCTTGCCCTTGGGTGCGCTCTTGCAAGTGTTGCAAAATCATCCAAGCATTGGCGTTGGTGGCTGCCATGATAGCTTTCCATGCCTCCGGAGGCGGAGGTGGTGGCGGAGGGTTCGCCTGACTCCCCTCATTGCGTTCCGGATTCTGACGCGTTGGCGGAGCCATCCTGAAGAGGGTGACATCCGTTAGCATCTTGATAGACAAATAGACAAGTTGAATCAACGGATAGGAATTGCAACATATAGTCTTCACCATAAACATTCGAACAAGGATGAACGAATGAATTCCATAGTAAATCATCACACTTCCATAAGGCGAGAAGCCACTTGATAAAGGGTTGATGAATAAAATAACAAGGTACGAGTGGAACAAATAAGTGGTAAGGATTACCCAATCACAAACCAAATATCTGCGGGAAGAAATGCTAAGTGCTACTTGAATCCCACCTATAAACTCCCAAAACTTTCTGGTTATGCAATCTGGTGTTGGGGATACAGGGGATACAAAATATATCACCCAAACTAGCAATCCCTAGATCCAGCTGTATCCATCCGTCAACACATAACCAAGAAACCTTCGGAAATCGTGTACCTCAACCTTCGAAAAGCATCCGTTATACGAGTTATGGCAATACTCCCGAACTCCCGCCCTAGTACTGGGTGGCGTCGAGGTGATCTCACCAACAACTGCATAAAAGAGATTTTCGATGTCGGCGAAACTCAGGAATTCCAGAACTGCAACGATAAAATTGTGACGACAACACCTCGAAGCTCAACTCCCCGAGACACTGCCACAACCCCTAAATGTCAGGAGGCACCAAGAACAATGTTCTCGTCACAAAACCATCGGAACGATTCCAAGATACCCGCGTGATCCTAATTTTTTTTTGTGAAATTTGAGGAGAGGAGAGTCAAAACTTCTGCGTCAGGAGGCCTCACCAGAGCGACGAAGGGACTGAGGAGTAAAAAGAATCCTACTCTCCGATATATATAATCCTAATACTCAAAACATTTTTGTTCTAGACTCAACAACGGCAGCGATTCGATCAAGCAGGGGGCTCCTAAGTTGGGGATGGCTCTGATTACCAACTTGTAACACCCACGATGCGGCTATATCTCCCACGTGTCGAGGCACGACTTAGAGGCATAACCGCATTGTGGTATTGTCGCAAGAAGGGTTATCTTCACACAATCCCATGTAATGAACAAGAATGGGATAACGAGAGTTGGCTTACAATCGCCACTTCACACAATACATAAATTAATTCATACATCATCCAAAAACCACACATAGACCGACTACGGCCAAATCCAAATGAAAATAAGATAACCCCAAATGCTAGATCCCCGATCGTCCCAACTGGGCTCCACTACTTATCATCCGGAAAAGAAACATAGTAACGACCACGTTCCTCGTCGAACTCCCACTTGAACTCGGTTGCGTCATCTGCACTGGTATCGTCGGCACCTGCAACTGTTTTGGTAGAATCTGTGAGTCACAAGGACTCAGCAATCTCACACCCGCGAGATCAAGACTATTTAAGCTTATAGGAAAGGATGGGGTAATGAGGTAGAGCTGCAGCAAGCACTAAGCATATATGGTGGCTAACATACGCAAATGAGAGCGAGAAGAGAAGCAACGCAACGGTCGCGAAGCTAGAAATGATCAAGAAGTGATCCTGAAACTACTTACGTTCATGCATAACCCAGACCGTGTTCACTTCCCGGACTCCGCCGAAAAGAGACCATCACGCTACACACACGGTTGATGTATTTTAATTAAGTCAAGTGTCAAGTTCTCTACAACCGGACATTAACAAATTCCCATCTGCCACATAACCGCGGGCATGGCTTTCGAAAGATAATACCCTGCAGGGGTGTCCCAACTTAGCCCATTATAAGCTCTCACAGTCAACGAAGGATAAACCTTCTCCCGGGAAGACCCGATCAGTCTGGGAATCCCGGTTTACAAGACATTTCGACAATGGTAAAACAAGACCAGCAAGACCACCCGCTGTGCCGACAAATCCCGATAGGAGTTGCACATATCTCGTTCTCAGGGCACACCAGATAAGCTAAGCGTACAGGTACCAACGTAACCCAAGTTGCCAAGGGACGGTCCCGCACGGTGCTCTAGTTTGGACCAACACTCGGAGGAGCACTAGCCTGGGGGTTAAAATAAAGATGACCCTCGGGCTCGCGAAACCCAAGGGAAAAAGGCTTAGGTAGGCAAATGTAAAACCAAGGTTGGGCCTTGCTGGAGGAGTTTTATTCAAGGCGAACTGTCAAGGGGGTCCCATAAATCACCCAACCGCGTAAGGAACGCAAACTCAAGGAACATAATACCGGTATGACGGAAACTAGGGCGGCAAGAGTGGAACAAAACACCAGGCATAAGGCCGAGCCTTCCACCCTTTACCAAATATATAGTTGCATTAATTAAATAAGAGATATTGTGATATGCCAAAATATCCATGTTCCAACATGCAACCCACTTCACCTGCAACTAGCAACGCTATAAGAAGGGCTGAGCAAAAGCGGTAACTTAGCCAAACAACGGTTTGCTAGAAAAAGATGGTTAGAGGCTGGACATGGCAATATGGGAGGCATGATATAGCAAGTGGTAGGTAGCGCAACATAGCAAAAGAGCAAACAACTAGCAAAGCAAAGATAGAAGTGATTTCGAGGGTATGGTCATCTTGCCTGCAAGGTTCTCAGAGTTGTCGAAAGCTTGATCCTCGTAAGCGTACTCAACAGGTTCCTCGTTCATGAACTCGTCTCCCGGCTCTACTCACAGCATGAACACAAGCAATGGAACCACAATCAATCACGGGAAATGCACAAGCAACATGATGCAATACATGCATGATATGCGAGATATGATATGCGATGCGTATGCGTGCTCCAGAAGAAAAAGGATGAACAAGGCATCAACTTGGCAAACCAAGTATGCCACTGGAAATATGAGATGATTTCGGTCGAAATCGATATAAAGATCACCTGAAACGGATGCACGGTTTGCAAATGGCGAGCAAAACAAGAATGACACGATTCTGCGATTAACAGCATGATAGCACTTAGAATACATCAAGTAACTATGGTACAGAACCCCAACATAGCAACAAAGTATATGGCAGTAATATACAGTAGATGCTTCACAAAAGATGAACACTGAGCTACGGCTAGATCACAAAATAACAGGTTCAAACACGCGTGGCAAAAGTGCAAAAGATATCAGCTTCACAGACTTGGAGAAAATACTGAACATGGCTGAAACAGCATTAGGTAGCAATGTTCAGAGCAAGCCAAACACATGCTACGAGAACTTACCATAGCAAAACAAGGCATTGCATGAATCTACTAAATGCATAGAACAAAAGTCCCTTACTGACCATGAGCCAAAAAGGATCAGAAGATATGATGGCACCCATGTAAACATAGCAATTTTCGTTAACAGGTTTCAGACTTGGCAGAAAACAGAGCATGGCATTAACAGCATTATGAAGGCATCTCTGTGAGCTCGATTCACTCATCACAAAGAAATGCATGACAAAACAAGCATACCTACAGCAATATGGCATGTTCATGAAGCTAACCATTACAAGAGCAAGTTCATAGCATGTATGGATCAACTACAACAACCTTGGCAAAATTGAATATCATGTTAACATTCTGCCAGGAACATTTTATAGCAAACGTAGAGCAAGATTGAGACATGCTAGGGCACTCCATAATTGCAAATAGGGGCATGGATAGATAGAGCACAACTATATCTAGAAAACATATATACTGAACATACTCAAAATAAGCATGGATCTCACTGTAGCCACATGGATACATGGCAACAAAATAACAGCAGGTACAAGACTTCGCAAAAACCTAAGTCCCTGAAAACAGAAACATCACGAAGCCTAGTTTGCATGCTTGTGCTAGTCACCACATAGATCACAAAAATACATGGCATACACCTCTGTAAATATGCCATGGCATAGATCAAAACACTTGTAGAGCTCATGCCCATACGATGCACACATCAAATGCAACAAAAATAACAAAACATCAATTTCTGATAAGTAACAGCAGTAAACATCATATAGCACACTTGCACTAGAGGCTTGGGCAGCAAGATGGACTCAAATGAGCATGGCACAATGGAACAAAATGAAGAGCATCTCGTGGTTAACATTTGATGTATCATGCGCATGAAACGGAGCAGTATGCACGGAGTTATGGCTTGATGAAGAATGCAACCTAATGCAAGAATTTTCTAGACTTAGCAGAAAATGAGGGGGGGAACAAGTCAACCTCGCGGATCTCATGCGAACCGAGGTTCGCCGGGGTTCCTCGCCGGAGAAGAGGCAGTGGTAGCCAGAGAGGGTCGGAGGGGGCGTCGGGCGGACGGGGACGGGCCGGATCTGGCCGGATCCGGCGCCATCGGAGGCGGAGGCGGGGTCGGACGGCGCGGGGCGGCGTCCCGGCGACGAGGCGGCGGCGTCCGGCGACAACCGGAGTGAGGCGGCGATGGGCGGCGGGGCGGCGCTGGAGACGGGCGGCGGGACGAGGCGTGGAGCGGGAGGCGCGCAGGGGCCCGCCTCGGGCCCGGCGGGAGAGGCGGTGGCGCTCCATGTGGCGGCTCGCAATAGGCGCGGGGCGGCGGCGCTGTCTGTCCGGCCGGACCGGAGGTGTCCGACGGCGGAGAGGGAGCGCGGCTAGGGTTTCGGGACCCGAGATTTCGGAGGGGGTCACATATTTATAGGTAGAGGGAGCTAGGAGACTCCAAATGGAGTGCGGTTTTCGCCCACACGATCGTGGTCGAACGACCGAGAGCGTGGAGGGGGCTTAGATGGGTTATTGGGCTGTTTGTAGGGGTGTTTGGATGCAACACTCCGAAAGGCCTTTGCGGTTACCCGGTTAACCGTTGGAGCATCAAACGACCTCCAAATGGAACGAAACTTGACAGGTGGTCTACCGGTGGTGTACCAAGGCCACTTGGCAAACCTCGGTCCATTTAACACCCGCTCCCGAAAAGAGACAAGAGGGGGTGCGCCGGTGCATGTGGGAGTGTCAGATTGCGAAACGGACAACGGGGAAAATACTCGGATGCATGAGACGAACACGTATGCAAATGAGATGCACATGATGACATGATATGAGATGAAAGGAATATCATAACACATAGCCGAAAATGGCAAGAGTTGGAGTTACAAATATGGAAAGTTACATCCGGGGTGTTACATAGGGTCGGGTTTCTTTTATTTTTCTGTCCTATAAAAGTTCGAAATGTAATGAAAATCTGCCGTGTTTGCATTAATCTCGGCCGGTGTATATGAACTTTCACAATAATATACATATTGTAGGAGTACTAGGAAGATGCCCGTGCGTTGCACGGAAGATCAAGATCTTGTGGGAGAAAAGGATGAACGAGGGAAAACCTTATCTGCAAATGTAGAGAGGAGTGCGGGTAAATTGTCATAGTTTCCTTCCTATCCGTTAGATATAGATCGGACGGCCTATATTGAAGGATGATAGGCACACCATCATCACCAACTCTGCTTTTTATTGAACCGAGAGAAATCTAACATGCGAAGTAAAATAAACACATAGTGTCGTGGAATTGTCACGGCAGATGTCCTTGAGCTAGGACTTAGTCGTGGAGCCATCGCAACTAGGAAGCTTGAAGGGGTTATGCGGGACACGGAACACGAGGGTTTATACTGGTTCGGCCCCTTACGGTGAAGGTAAAAGCCTACGTCCAGTCTGGGGTGATATTGATTAGGCTTACGATCGCCGGGAGCTAAACAACTATCCCCGGCTCTCGATAAGATTGTTCTCGCCCTCAATCCGCTGCCGGGTCGTCCCTTTATATAAGGAGGCTGACGCCCAGCAGCCCTTAGATTCCCGGCCGGCTTATAAGAGTATCCGGCTCGGACTCTAAACTATACTTGCCTTATGCTACAAGTTCCACGATAATAATAATTATAACTACGGGCCTTAAGCCATATCCGGGTCTCAGCCCATCTCCGGCCCATCGCCTTGAAACTTGGCTCCGGGCTTCTGGCAACTGCCGTACGAGTAACCCGGCCCCTCCTGGCGGGTGACTCTAAGGTCCATATCCTCAACATTAGGCCCCAGATTGATTTGAGCCGGCTCATGTCAATCTTCAACTTTTCTAACAGAAAAAATCTCCGGCTTACCATTCATATGAAGGCCATAACCCGGAGTGATGTCATCCTCTGGACTCCGGATAATCCGCCATGACTTCATCCGCCATTAAGTCCATTTTTTACTCCGCCAGATCCGCAACGGATCTTTACTTTACTGTCATTCCGAAAATCGAGGCGTCATGGGGGGAGATAATCACGGCACGGTCTCCTTGAATCTCGCGCCCACTTATGACCTCGCCTTATAAATAGGCCGGCCCAACGGGTCCTTCTCACGCCCTCTTCTTCCTCCTCGCGCCGTCGCTCCTCTGCCAGAGCTCTGCCACTGCCGCCGCCGTCGCGCCCCTGGTCTTCATCAACCCGGCCGCTGCATCACCCTGACTCGGACCAGATAACGGCGGCGACTTCCGCTCTTCTCCAACTCCGGTGAGTCTCCTTTGCCCTGTCAGATAGATCTACCGTAGAGTTCGTCGGTGTTCTTCGCGTTCATCGCCATTGCCACAAACCTCAGTAGTTCTCATAGCCACTGTACTTAATCGATCTTTAACCTTGCATAGAGTTAGTGCGGTAGCTGTTTAAGCCTCATTTCAAGTACCAGTAGATCTCCTTCCACTGTATAGATGCCTCATTCGAGCTCAAGAACTTCCCTGCGTCCGCATTTTAGGTCGAGAAACTTTTCTTTGCTCCGACCATTTTGATCCGAAAAAGTTACGGTAGTATGCGAAAACCTGTTTTACCACACTTAGTAAAAACTGCAACCATTGAAACTTGGCGGCTTACATCTCCGGGTTAAAGAAAACATGTGCCATAGAACTTTCCGGTTTAAAGAGAACTATGCTCTGTAGAATCCTCCGGCTTAACTGTAGTGAAACCGTAGATAACCAACTTACTCTGAACCCCCCTGCGGCTTAAATAACCCACTGTATCTGAGTATATATCATTAGTCCCCTTCATAAGCCGCCATCTTAGTTTGAACAATAGATCTCCGGCTTATAATTAACCCGGACACTTTTCTCTTTATCATAGACCACCAACTTTCACCATGCCTCCCAAGGCTCCCATCACTTGCAACTGGATGAGGTCCAACGTCACCGACGAGACCCTGGCCAATTTCGTTAAGTCCGGATATTTACCTAAGAAGGAAATCATGTCCTACCGTGCCCCTGACCCGTCGGAAGAGAGACCACAGCCAAGGGACGGGGAGGTAGTGATCTTCACAGACCATATGAGCCGGGGCTTCGCACCGCCCGGCTCAAAGTTCTTCAGGGACGTGCTCAACTTCTTTGACCTACGGCCTCAGGATATAGGACCCAACTCCGTATCCAACATCTGCAACTTCCAAGTCTTTTGCAAAGTGTACCTTGGAGAAGAACCCAGTTTGCTGCTTTTCAGAGAACTGTTCTACTTAAACCGCCAAAATGAATGTGCCAACGGGCCAAGTCTGGAGTTAGGCGGCATCTCCATCCAGCGGCGTAGGGACTGTCTTTTCCCTTACGCAGAGCCGCCGAGCCACCCCAAGGACTGGAATATGACTTGGTTCTACTGCCAAGATACGTCCCCGGCTGACGAGAACCCGCTGCCCGGCTTTCGCCCAACACGTCTAGAGCCGACTCATCCGCTGTCGGACAAACTGACCGCAGCGGAACGCCAGCCTCTGCTTCCAACTATCAATAAGATCAAGGCCCTGCTAGGCAACGGTCTGAACGGAATTGACCTGGTCCGGGTCTGGATCTCATGGCGGGTGATCCCATTGAGCCGCCGCCCCGGCTTAATGTGTGAGTACACCGGGCGAAAGGATGACCCGCAGAGGCACAGTCGCAATGATCTTCCAGAAGACGTTGCAGAGGAAGAGACCAAGGCTCTTCTAAATGAGAGCTTGGCAGACTGCGGAAGAACCGGGCTAGCCCCCTTCTGCAAGACCAATCCAGCCCCCGCGGTAAGCCGCTGACTTTAACTTTTATCTTCGTCTGCATATAACCTTCAACTGAATCGTTTTAAGAATCAATCATTGTATCTCTCAGGCTGATGATAAATTCTGGCAGGTCAAATATGACCATGAGGCGGCCAAGAAGGCCAGGAAGGCGAAGAAAGCCGCCAAGAAAGCCGCCCCTCGCAAAAAGGGAAGCAGACCCACTGCTTCGGAGCTACTGCAATTAAGCGACAGCTCCGAGTCAGAGGTAATCCTTAAACCTTTAAATTCTTGCCATATTTGTTGTTTGTTGTTGTCTGCCTTATCAACATTTGCTCATTGACAGGATGACACCGGCGCCAGTAACCCGGTGGTTGAAGAGGTAATGTCACTTTCCTCCGACTCGGAGCCTTTGCCACAGCTGAAAGTCCGAAGAGTAACCCGGAAAGTAAGCTTTTCACATCCTTTAGCTCATCAAGACCCTCAATTTCTTTTGAAGCAGCAGGTTCACGAAAGCCGGCGTCACACCCGGGCCCGCAAGGACACCGACCTCTCCGCCGGGTTACCCGACGCAACAAGGAAGCGTCGCACTGAGGTTTTTTCTCACCTGTACCCTTTTCATCCGTTGGCGGGTGTTATCCGTCAGCCACTCAACTCTTCTGACTCCAATTATCAGGAGACCTCCCCCTCTTCAGGTGACTCCATGCAGTCAAATCTGCCGGCCTTCAAGACTGCGCCCGGGTAACAACAGTCTTCTTACATTATCTTTGTCTGTACTTACTCTTTGTGCGCCTAACACTTCTGTCTTTTCAGTGCCCAGGCAAAGCTTACCAAAAGAGCAAAGAAGACCAGGTCAGCCGGAGTGCCGGACTTGCCTGACCCGGAGGCGACGGCTCAAGAGCCGCCAACTGCCTCCGCCCCCGAAGCCACCACTCCAATGGACACGGCGCCTGAGGCCCCTGCCCCGACTACCAAGACAACGACCGAAGCGTCGGTTAAACCCGGAGGCCTCCGGCTCAGCCCCACCAGCAGACGACCCGGACGTGGTAATCACCTGGACGGAATTCGTTGAGCCGGGGAGACCGACCGCGTTGGCCAAATGCTCCGCAAAGGGGGAGTTACTGCAGCCCCACCGGGTGAACCTGGACCTCTCCGGCTACACCGACTTGAGCATTGGAGAGATCGTTTCTGGCTACATCAGCCAAGTCCACAAGAGCCGGGATGCCGAGGTTGCCATGGTCAACCAGATCCAACAAAAATCCGAGGTACCCTTCTGCTGTCTTCTTACTTTACTGCATAGTTACCTTTGCCATGCTAGCCCCCAAGTCGATGACTTATACTTGAATATGTTGTAGACTTAGGTTCCGGCCTACTCAACTGAGCCGGCAGTACGTAGATAGATACGTTCATTATGCATTAGCCCCCAAGTGCCAAGTGCCTTTGCTTGGAAAGCGCTTGGGACTTATATAACAACTGTTTAATTAACCCGGAAATACATGCAGGCTGTTGGCAAGAAACTAGAGGCGGACCTTACGGATCTCAAGAGCCGGCTAAAGATGCAGGAGATGGAGACTCGGAAGGCAAACGCCAAGTTTGTATCCAACATCGCCACTCAAGAAAAGTTGAAGAACGAGTTTGATGCTGAGAGGAAAGCCTGGGTCGAAGAGAAGGCCGCACTGGTAACCCGGGCGGAACAGGCGGAGAAAGCCCTCACTGAGAAGACCGCTGAGCTCTCCGGCCTAAAGCGCCAGGTTTCCCAAATGGTGGCTGCTATCTTCGGTAAGTCGCCTCACCGGCTTTCATCAAGTCTGTATATGTCATGATTCATCCTTGTCACCGGCTTATCTGATCTTGTTAAACAGGTCCCAGGAGTGCCAACCTCAACCAGAGCGTGGTCACCAAGTTAAAGGCCGTGTACACCCTGGTGGAACAGCTCTACACCGGGTCACAGCGTGCCTTAGCTGTGGTGGCCCTATCCAACGAGGTGCCAGCTCATCTGGCCGAAGTCCTGCGCCGGCTCGCTGTTCTGCCGCAGCGGATCCAGGAGTTACGACGGGCCTCCGCGAGAGCCGGAGCAATCGCCGCGCTGAGCCGGGCCAAAGCATTCCTGCCGGAGCTAGACCCGGCAGACATCGCCCTGGGTTACCCAAGCCTGAAGGAAGACGGCTCAGCCTTCGACTAGAAGGACTTCGCGGCATGTGTGAAGGCTGTACGCCCGGTGGCCACCCTCATCGGGAACGACACCGACTTGACCAAGTACCAGCCGGGTTATGATGCGGAGAATCAGAGGATTCCAACCCCTCGCTATGAAGCCCTCAACCTGATCCCGCCGGCTCGTCAACACACCTTCGCCCCGGAGATTGACCGGCTGGGTTAATTGACGAAGAAGCCCAGTTCGAAGCTCTCAGCGGCATCGACTGGAAATCATCAACCTTCGAGGTCTTGGGATCAACCGGAGGAGAAGACAGGAATGAGCCGGGGACTTCAACTCAGCGGGCAGCATAAGTTACCTGGCGGCTTATCAAACATTGTTCCATCTTTTAGACTTGAAAAATTATTGTAATGGAGTAAGTGCAACAATTTATCTCTGCCGTGTCATCGTGCACGTTTTGAATGCAAAAGCCCTTTGAATTTGTCTCTTTGATGTTTCTCCGGGTCATAATCATCCCTTTGTTTTTCTCAACCTCAAAAGATGCCTTTAAGTATCTGCATAGAAAAGGCAAATCACAAGTCTCGAGGCGGCTTACCGCCCTGAGAATCAGGTGTTTGAGATAAATAACCCGGAATATGAATAAAAAAAGGCTGGTCCTTAATTACACTCTGAACATAGCCAAAATAACACACTTAACAGCCTGTAAACATCTTCCGGTTTAAATAACCCGGGCAGTAAGGTTGACACCTTAACTCTGATTTACTTGCTTTAAGGACACCCATGACGAGCAACTAACACTGTAAACCAAAGTTAAGCCGGCAAGTGAGACCCGGCCATGCATACCTCAGAATAAACTTGTGAAAAAGCAGAAGAACTTAGGGGCTTCCGGTTTGAATACGACCAAAGACCCGGCCCCAAGGGGTTAAGCTCAGATTCGGATACGATCATATAGCCCCCAGTGGGTGTGGCGATGCCAATCAAAAGGGTACCGACAGCTATGTTCTCTTTGGTTCGAATACGACCCATGTTTGAACAGGAAGCCCCCAAATGATTCTTAAAATTGTGTAACGACGCTGATTCGAATACGATCCACGTCGGTTCTCAGAGGGGTTACACTGTGATTCAAATATGACCAAAGGTAACTTCCCAATGAGCTCGGCACTTTGCCAATCAAGTGGGTATCGACAGCTATGTTCTCTTTGGTTTGAATACGACCCATGTTTGAACAGGAAGCCCCCAAGTGACCTTACTGATTACGGCTAGACTCAAATACGATCATAAGCCGGATCCTCCTTTAAATCAGCATGTAAAAAACAACACACGCATATTTGGAGGAGAAAAAAGGACAGAGGTCCTACTTTATTGCTTATCATAATATATACATGTCTGAGACAAATATGTACACCACGAGAGCCGGTAGCTCAAGTGTAGTAAGGCCGAAGCTGAGCTATGTTCCACGGCCGACGGGTCTCCTCCTCAGATTTACGCGAATCTTTATTCTCCCGAATACCAATGAGGTAATATGACCCGTTGTGCAAGTTCTTGCTGACCACAAAGGGCCCTTCCCAAGGTGGGGATAACTTGTGTGTATCTGTTTGATCCTGGATGAGCCGGAGCACAAGGTCGCCTTCCTGGAAGACCCGGGATTTGACCCGGCGGCTATGATAACGGCGCAGGTCTTGTTGGTAAATCGCTGAACGGGCTGCTGCCACATCACGCTGTTCGTCCAACAAGTCCAGAGCATTTTGGCGCGCCTGTTCATTATCCGTCTCAACATAAGCCGCCACGCGAGGTGAATCATGACGGATGTCACTGGGGGGGACTGCTTCTGCTCCATAAACCATGAAGAAAGGCGTGAAGCCTGTAGACCTGTTAGGAGTAGTGTTGATGCTCGATAAGACGGAAGGCAACTCCTCCACCCAACAACCCGGCGTTCGTTGTAAAGGGACCAAAAGCCGGGGCTTGATACCCTTCAGAATTTCCTGGTTAGCTCTCTCAGCCTGACCATTGGATTGAGGATGAGCCACTGAAGAAACATCAAGTCGGATATGCTCTCGTTGACAAAATTCTTCCATGGCACCTTTGGAGAGATTGGTGCCATTGTCAGTTATAATGTTGTGCGGAAAACCAAAGCGGAAAATCACCTTTTTCATAAATTGAACCGCCGTGGCTGCATCGCACTTGTTAACTGGCTCAGCTTCCACCCACTTTGTGAATTTGTCAACTGCCACCAAGAGGTGGGTCTTCTTATCCTTGGACCGTTTAAAAGGCCCAACCATATCAAGCCCCCAGACCGCAAAGGGCCAAGTGATTGGGATCATCCTCAACTCCTGAGCCGGCACGTGAGCCCGTCGTGAGAACCTTTGGCAACCATCACATTTACTGACCAAGTCCTCTGCATCAGCGTGAGCCGTCAGCCAATAAAAACCATGACGGAAAGCCTTGGCTACAAGAGATTTTGAGCCGGCATGATGACCACAATCCCCTTCATGGATCTCCCGTAAGATCTCTTGGCCTTCCTCAGGGGAGATACAACGTTGAAATGCCCCTGAAACACTGCGATGATGTAACTCGCCATCGATGACGATCATTGACTTAGCCCGCCGGGTTATTTGCCTGGCCAGCGTTTCATCCTCAGGCAACTCTCCCCGGGTTATATAAGCCAGATATGGCATTGTCCAGTCTGGTATGACATGAAGAGCCGCCACCAGTCGTGCCTCCGGGTCAGGGATAGCCAAGTCCTCCTCTGTAGGCAATTTAACCGAGGGGTTATGCAGGACATCGAGGAAAGTGTTAGGCGGCACCGGCTTTCGCTGAGAGCCTAGCCGGCTTAAAGCATCAGCCGCCTCGTTCTTCCTGCGATCAATGTGCTCCACTTGGTATCCCTGAAAATGCCTAGCAATGGCATCAACCTCGCGGCGATAAGCCGCCATGAGAGGATCCTTAGAATCCCAGGTGCCTGATACTTGTTGAGCCACCAAGTCTGAGTCACCAAAGCACCTTACCCGGCTTAAGCTCATCTCCTTAGCCACCCGAAGACCGTGGAGCAAAGCCTCATATTCAGCCGCATTATTAGTGCAAGGAAACATCAACTGCAGCACATAATGGAACTTGTCACCCTTAGGGGAAGCCAATACAACACCAGCCCCCGAGCCCTCCAGCTGTCTGGACCCGTCAAAGTGAATAGTCCAATAAGTGTTATCCGGCTTTTGCTCAAGCACTTGTGACTCCGTCCAATCATCGATGAAATCCACCAAAGCTTGAGATTTAACAGCAGTGCGTGGCACATATTTGAGGCCATGAGGTCCAAGTTCTATAGCCCACTTGGCAATTCTCCCTGTAGCCTCTCTGTTCTGGATAATATCACCAAGAGGGGCAGAACTGACCACAGTGATGGGATGACCCTGAAAATAATGCTTGAGCTTCCGGCTCGCCATGAACACACCATACACGAGCTTCTGGCAATGCGGGTACCGCTGCTTGGACTCAATGAGCACCTCACTGACATAATAAACCGGCCGTTGAACCGGATGCTCCTTACCCGCCTCCTTGCGCTCCACCACAATAGCCACGCTGACGGCTCGTGCGTTTGCCGCCACATACAGTAGCAAGGGCTCCTTATCAACCGGAGCAGCAAGGACGGGGGGCTCTGCCAGTTGCTTTTTCAAATCCTCAAAAGCGGTATTAGCAGCATCATTCCAGACAAAGTTATCAGTTTTCTTCATCAACTGATATAAGGGCATAGCCTTCTCACCCAAACGGCTTATAAACCGGCTTAAAGCAGCGATGCGACCCGCCAAACGCTGAACGTCATTTATACACGCCGGCTTAGCTAGGGAAGTGATGGCCTTGATCTTCTCCGGGTTAGCCTCAATGCCTCTGTCAGAAACCAAGAAGCCCAATAGTTTGCCTGCAGGAACACCAAAAACACATTTGGCCGGGTTAAGCATCATCTTGTAGACCCGGAGATTATCGAAGGTTTCCCTTAAGTCATCTATCAGGGTTTCCTCCTTGATAGATTTAACCACAATATCGTCCACGTAAGCATGAACATTGCGCCCGATCTGTTTATGAAGACAGTTCTCTACACAACGCTGGTAAGTCGCCTGTGCACACTTGAGTCCAAAGGGCATAGACACATAGCAGAAGGCTCCAAAGGGAGTGATGAACGCCGTCTTCTCCTGGTCCTTAACTGCCATCTTAATCTGATGATACCCGGAATAAGCATCCAAGAAACTTAAGCGTGCACAACCTGCCGTAGCATCAATGATTTGATCAATACGGGGGAGAGCAAAAGGATCAGCCGGACACGCCTTGTTCAAATCCGTGTAGTCCACACACATCCGCCAGGTGCCGTTCTTCTTGAGCACGAGCACCGGGTTAGCCAACCATTCTGGGTGAAAAACTTCAACAATAAACCCGGCCGCCAAGAGCCGGGCCACTTCCTCACCAATGGCTTTCCGCCTCTCCTCATTAAACCGTCGAAGGAACTGTCTGACTGGCTTAAATTTCGGATCAACATTGAGAGTATGCTTAGCGAGTTCTCTAGGTACACCTGGCATGTCAGAAGGCTTCCACGCAAAGATGTCCCTATTCTCACGGATGAACTCGATGAGCGCGCTTTCCTATTTTGGATCCAGATTGGCACTGATGCTAAACTGCTGAGATGAATCTCCTGGAACAAAATCAACAAGCTTAGTTTCATCAGCCGACTTAAATTTCATCGCCGGCTCAGCCTCCGTAGTCGGCTTCTTTAGAGAAGTCATGTCTGTTGTGTCAACATTGTGTTTGTAAAACTTCAACTCCTCTGTTGCACAAACAGACTCTGCATAAGCTGCATCACCTTCCTCACACTCGAGAGCCACTTTCCGGCTGCCGTGAACCGTGATGGTCCCATTGTGACCCGGCATCTTGAGCTGTAAGTACACATAACACGGCCGTGCCATGAACTTGGCGTAAGCCGGCCGTCCAAATATAGCATGGTATGGACTTCTTATCTTGACCACCTCAAAGGTCAACTTCTCCACCCTGTAGTTGTTCTCATCACCAAAAGCCACTTCTAACTCGATCTTGCCGACTGGATAAGCTGACTTACCAGGTACCACACCATGGAAGATAGTGTTTGACTGGCTGAGGTTCTTATCAACCAGCCCCATACGGCGAAAAGTCTCATAATATAGGATGTTGATGCTGCTGCCTCCATCCATGAGTACCTTTGTGAACTTATAACCTCCCACCTGAGGAGCCACCACTAAGGCCAAGTGGCCCGGATTATCCACCCGGGGAGGGTGATCCTCCCTACTCCACACTATAGGCTGCTCAGACCACTGCAAGTAGCGTGGAACCGCCGGCTCAACAGCGTTCACAGCCCTCTTGTGAAGCTTTTGATCTCGTTTGCACAAACTAGTGGTGAACACATGATACTGTCCACCGCTAAGCTGCTTTGGGTTAGTCTGATAACCCCCCTGCTGCTGTTGATGACCCTGACCCGCCTGTTGATTAAAGCCCCCTTGACCGTTCTGAGGAACGGAATTTGAGCCGCCGCCCGGGCCATGAAAACCGCCGGCGCCTGAGCCGCCGCCCGGGCCATTGTAGCTCTTAAACGCCTTCATGATCGCGCAATCCTTCCACAGATGAGTCGCTGGCTTCTCCCTAGAGCCATGCCTTGGACAAGGCTCATTCAACAGCTACTCCAGCGTTGGACCTGACCCGCCGCCTCGGGGAGGGGGCCTCCCTTTGCGTCGCGGGTTACTACCTTGGGAGTTGGCGTTGGCTACAAACTCTAGGCTGCCATCGGCCTTACGCTTGCCTCCTCCTTGGTTCCCCGGGTTAAACTGAGGACCCTTGCCATTGCCGTTCTTCTTTCCCTTCCCTGTCCTTTCATCGTCTGAAGGGGGATCCTTGGTACCATCAGAATCGGCGTACTTGACAAGAGCCGCCATTAGGGTACCCATATCGGTGCAGTCGCGTTTAAGCCGCCCGAGTTTCATCTTAAGGGGCACAAAGCGACAGTTCTGTTCCAACATTAAGACCGCAGAGCCGGCATCCATCTTATCTGATGAATGTATGATCTCCTTGACCCGGCGAACCCAATGGGTCGTGGATTCACCCTCCTGCTGCTTACAGTTAGTCAGATCCACAATTGACATAGACTGCCTGCAGGTATCTTTGAAGTTTTGAATGAACCGGGCTTTCAGCTCAGCCCAAGACCCAATGGAGTTCGGCGGTAGCCCTTTCAACCACGTGCGGGCAGTTCCATCTAACATCATGGTGAAATATTTGGCCATGGCCGCCTCACTGACCTCCAGCAATTCCATAGCCATCTCATAACTCTCAATCCAGGCTGCAGGCTGTAAGTCCGCTGTATAGTTAGGCACCTTCCTAGGGCCCTTGAAGTCCTTAGGTAGACGTTCATTACGGATGGCTGGTACCAAACAAGGGACACCCCTAGTCCTGGTAGAAATACCCACATCAACGGACGTCGTCGGATAAGCCGGGGGGTCTGGTAAGCCGTCAATTGAGGCACCTGCTCCGCCTCTTGCCGCGCTTGGTCTGCTGCGTAGAAGGCTCCATTATGAGCCAGGCCATGGCCAGGGGGCGGGTCATGGCGTCAGACATTACTTTAGCCGGTTGCTGAGACCATGTGCCGGCTGTAACTCGGGCTCTGTCTTGGACGAGGGGTCGAGTGGATCCTGTCGCGGCTGTAGGAGTACGCCTCTTGCTGTGCTAGTGCCGTCTGCAGGAGTTCCCTGACCCGGCGGGTTTCGATGGCCGCCGGAGAGTCGCCATCAATGGGGAGAGCCGCCAGTCGTGCTGCCGCAGCCACCATGTTCTCCAGCAGGTTATCATAATGACCCGGCGGTATTGGCACATACTGAGGCGGGGCAGGGGGCACCTGGGGAGGCCCCATCACTCGTGGCTGAATAAGGGGTCCAGACCCGGGCGCAATGACCCCTGGCGGGTTACTAGACCCTGCACCCGGCGTGTTGAAGAGATTGCGCGGGTCGTAAACCGGTGGGAGTCGAGACTGGGTCTTCTGGTGCCTCCTTCTCATGACCTCGTTGGCCGCGTTCTGATCCATCGTTAGCTGGAAGGACTGTGCCTGAATCAGCTGAGTCCGGGCGTCGAGGGCCACCCGCTCCGCAGCCAGCTTGATCCCTTCCGCTGCAAGATCCTCTTTAGCTTTTATCAAATCCAATTTTAACTGTGCCACCTCCGCATCATGCTGAGCTTGGTTCGCTGGGTCAACCGTGGCGGTTAACAGGGCCGTCATCTTGTCCGTGAGATCCATCAGCACCTGAGCCGGAGAAGGCACCGGGTTTCCCGATCCAGCAGCGGGGTTCTGAACAGGCTGCGCACCAGCCATAAAAACTCCAACTTGACTTGGCGGCTCAAAAAGGTCCGGAATACTGTCGCCATCAGAACAACCCATGAGCCTGCCATCTTGAAGTTGGTACAATGAGTTTGATTCATCGGTGGCTGACTCGCCGTCAGAGCTGGCGGCCGCCTCATCACCAGACCCAGATGGATCAGAGGGCCCTCCCTGGATGCATCCCACAAAAGCGCGCCTTAAGGCAGGCCGGGCTCGGGCGGGTTGCGCGCGCTGAGCCGTTTCGATGAGATCGGCGCAGAGATCCGGCTCGGGGCCCGGCTCACCAATCTTGCCAATGAAGACATGAATTCCGCCAAAGGGGACCCGGTATCCGTACTCAACTGAGCCGGCATCGGGGCCCCAGTCCGCATCGTCGATATAGAGCTTGCCGCGACGACTCTTGGTCATCCGGCCCACAGTGTATCCCTTGATCCCTTCGAAGCTGCCCTTCAAGAACTCAAATCCACCGTGCGCAGGCCCCACGGTGGGCGCCAACTGTCGTGGAATTGTCACGGCAGATGTCCTTGAGCTAGGACTTAGTCGTGGAGCCATCGCAACTAGGAAGCTTGAAGGGGTTATGCGGGACAAGGAACACGAGGGTTTATACTGGTTCAGCCCCTTACGGTGAAGGTAAAAGCCTACGTCCAGTCTGGGGTGATATTGATTAGGGTTACGATCGCCGGAGTTAAACAACTATCCCCGGCTCTCGATGAGATTGTTCTCGCCCTCAATCCGCTGCCGGGTCGTCCCTTTATATAAGGAGGCTGACGCCCAGCAGCCCTTAGATTCCCGGCCGGCTTATAAGAGTATCCGGCTCGGACTCTAAACTATACTTGCCTTACGCTACAAGTTCCACGATAATAATAATTATAACTACGGGCCTTAAGCCATATCCGGGTCTCAGCCCATCTCCGGCCCATCGCCTTGAAACTTGGCTCCGGGCTTCTGGCAACTGCCGTACGAGTAACCCGGCCCCTCCTGGCGGGTGACTCTAAGGTCCATATCCTCAACACATAGGGTCTATACATACACAAATTATCTTAGGCACTCCAATAGTACGTCCACTACACATTCACGCATTTCACATCTTTCTACATCTACGGGAACCTACGAAAGGGTTAACGTAAATTGTCTCTCTCTCTCCTCCCCTGATTTTCATGGTGGTGGGCCCCTCCCTCCCCCCAATCTACAATCAACAGCTCACATGTTTCACATTACGTTAATTACGTAACTGGTATTACGTAGGTGTAGCATTACTCGTCCTAAAAAAACCAACTAAGCCAACCTCCCAGCATATCGCGCGGGAAAAGACCCGGCCGCGCCGTTTTAGTCGGGATTACCAGATTACTAGTAGTAGTATCGATGGATCGCGCGAAGCAACAAAATTTTTTTTGAGGGGGTGAAGCACCTAGTTTAAAAGGAAAAAGGCGGTACACTCACAACACTCCTGTCGCGGTCGCATTGCACCCCACACACGTTCGGTCCTGCACACGGCTCACGCAAACGGAACGCGCTTCGGCTTGCCTCTTCACTGACACGTGGGACTGCACTTGGAGAAACCGACCATGCGCCAAACTCCCCCCGCCCACCGCGCGAATATCCTCCCCCCCCCGCCCCACACCCAAAAATTCCCCCCAAATCTGATTCAACTGCCCTTCAGCCAACTAGCCAATAATATTCCCCATAGTACGCTCTCGTAGACTGCCGTCCTCTAGCCGCGCCGCTACCTCTGGCTACGTTCTTCTGGAGGCGCACGGCGGTCAGCGCCGCCACCGCTGGCGACGTTCGTGTGGAGACGCACGGCGGTCAGCTTCTCCCACGGTACGCGCATTCTAGACTGAGGCCCCGTTCATGTCGGTGTAGCGCTGAATGTTAGCTGATAGACGCTGTTAATCTCACTGTTTGCCGAAGTAGTTTATTGTCAATATGCTCTGCTTAAGAAGCTTCTTTGCCCTGTTCTGCACTCAATCTGCTTAGCTGAGATGGCATGCCAAGGCCGATTAGTTGCTAAAATATCCTGCCATATATTTATTGTGACGTAGATTGCAATGGTCTAGTAGCCAATCTGTTAGGTGAAATAGCTCTACACCGTTTTATACTCGATCTTTGTTTCTGCGATGGCCTTCGATAGTTCGATGGCTGTGTGCTCGGCCTCATTGACTGCTGAAACAGCCTGCCATAATTTGGCACTCAAATCTGTTTGCTGAATTAGCTTTACATATATTTCGTTACTTAGATCTGCTCGTCCAAATATCTTGCCATAGCTTTAGACATCGACCTAGGTATTTTTTTTCTGGACTTCATAAAAAAGCATATATGTTTTTCCTGTAATATCTAGTAGAAGAACAAATTTGTATGTCTAACAGATGGACATGACTTGGATAACTTCTGCTCGAAGATTCTCCGCTGCATATGTCGAGGGGGTTGAAAACTTCATGAACTTTATCAGAGCTGAGTACGGTGGTCCGAAATCAGATGTGCTCTGCCCGTGTAGCAGTTGTATGAATTCAGTTACAGGACCCCAGTCAACTGTGCAAAATCATCTACACTTGTATGGGATGTCGGTCACATATACTAGGTGGGTTCATCATGGTGAAACTGTGAACGTCAATGTTATTGACTACGTGGAAGCAGCAGATCACCATCTTGATCTGCCTGATGCTCAGGTGGAAGAGGAGGAGGAGGTGGTGGTGGCGGAGCCAGTGAGTTTGACCAACATTGAAACAATGCTACGAAATGCTCGTGCATTCCATGAACTTTCACCTGCAGAAGAAAAACGGTGGGCCCGCATGTTGGAACAATGCAACGTTGCTGTCACCCCAGGAAATAAGCTGTCAGTATTCTCAGCTATGGTCACCTTTCTTCAGGTGAAGACATCTGAGCGGATGACCAACAAATCATTCGATGCGATGTTGGCTGCTTTCCGCGAATCTTTCCCAGATGTGTCTGAGCTGCCACACACCTACAGTAAAATGAAGAATTTCCTTCGTGCAGTTGGAATTGGATATGATATGATCCATGTTTGTAAGAATAATTGTGTTTTGTTCTAGAAGGATTATGCCAACTTAAGTGAATGCCCGAAATGCAAATCATCAAGATGGAAAGATGGCGATGCTGTGAAGAGGATTCCTCATAATGTTCTGAGACATTTTCCAATTATACCAAGATTGCAGAGGTTGTTTCATGATGCTGAAGCAAGAGAGGATGTACTGTGGCATTCTAGGAACCAGGAGTACAGAGATCAGAATGTAATGAGCCATCCATCTCATGGTAGTGAGTGGAAAAGCTTTAATGATAAACACAAAGAGTTTGCTGCTGACCCGAGACACATTAGACTTGGCTTAGCTTCAGATGGATTTAACCCATTTGGCCACCAGAGCGCCACATATAGCATGTGGCCAGTGCTTGTTATCCCTTACAACATGCCACCAAATGTCTGCACCAAAGAATCAAACTACATGATGGCCTTGCTCATCCCAGGTCCAAAAAGTCCTGGAAAGGATTTTGATTTGTTCATGGAGCCTCTTGTGGAGGAACTTCAACACCTATGGAAGGGTGTTCTCACTCGAGACTTATATAGCAGCCCACGAGCTGATTTCTTTCTGCGTGCTGTTATAATTTGGTGCATCCATGATTATCCGGCTTTGGGCACTAAGTCAGGGCGAACGACACATGGTTACAATGCATGTGTTCGCTGTGACAGGAATCCGCTGTCATACGCAATACTTAGCAAGATCTGTTACATTGGAACCACCGTTTCCTTGCCAAGGACAAGCCGCATCCTAGAAAATACCGAAGACATGTGTTCAATGCAAAGCATGAAAACCGTGATGCGCCAAAGAGGCTCACCGCCAATGAGTTGCAAGTGGAATTAGAGAAGGTCAGTCATATTACACCAGGAAACCATCCTGGTAATGGTAGCGGGAAAAGGAAGCGTGGTAGGGTAGAAGAGAGATTATTGTTTACCCGCAGGTCCACTTTGTGGGACTTGGAGTATTGGAAAGATTTGGATCTGCGGCATAATCTTGATGTGATGCACATCGAGAAAAATATATGTGACAACATTATCGGCACACTTCTTAATATTGAAGGCAAGACGAAAGATACCTTAAAATCTAGGATTGATTTGACACACCTGGGTATCAGAAAGGATTTGCAGGTGCAAGATGAAGGTAAACCGCGGGATATGGCACCAGCTGTGTATGTCTTGGACAATGTAAAAAGAAAAGAATTCTGCGAGGTCCTGTCACGTGTGAGATTCCCACATGGATTTGCTTCCAACCCTGAAAGGAGAGTCAGTGCAGATGGAAACAAGGTACAAGGGTTGAAAACTCATGACTGCCACGTCCTACTTCCAAGGGTTTTACCTGTTATCCTTGGAGGATTGGGCCGCCCTGACTTATACAGAGCAGTTGCAGAGTTGGGACAATTCTTCAGGGAACTCTGCAGTAGGAATATCAGGATAGATGCTTTGGAGCGTCTTAGAGACCAACTATCCTATGCGACCTTAAGAAGATATATCCTCCAGCCTTCTTTGATGTGATGGTGCATTTGGCTGTTCATCTACCTGATGAGGCACTACTTAGAGGTCCAGTACAGTATGGCTGGATGTACCCTATTGAAAGGCGGCTAGGCACTTTCAAGGGCTATGTTAGGAACAGAGCTAGACCCGAGGGTTCCATTGCAGGGGCCTACATTGCTACAGAAGCGTTGACATATCTGCTCAAAATACATTGAAACAGCTGATCAGCTTAGCAAAGAGGTGGGTGAAGACAATCCCGGGCTCAATGTTTTCGATTATTCTATTCGAGTTACAGGGAAGAGTCGACAAGAGGACAAACCTAAATATTTGGACAAAATGGTTTGGCATGTGTTGAATAACTGTCCTGAGATACTACCTTACATAAAGTAAGTGTAGTACTGCAGCTTATACATCGTAATCTACTAAACTTGCAGCACATTCTTATATATTTAGATGTTTGACGCGATCACTATGTTGTGCAGCATCTACAAAGAGGAGTTACTGCCGCAAAATCCAAGAAACATTGACAAACTGGTTATGGCAGGATTTGCGAAATGGTTCAAGAACCATGTAAGCTTTTGAAGTGCACTGTCAGTTTTTTTAATATATTGAGTACATAAGATGATTAGCTTGTCTATTTTCTAACCATAGGTTAAGAAGATGCGGGAGGATGGGCAGGTAGTTGATGATGCCCTTTACTGACTAGCAACGGGTCCTAATTCTCGGGTAAGACATTATGAATCTTGCGTTGTTGGAGATGTGCGCTACAACACCCTTGCACGAGACGAAGGCAGGAAGACACAAAACAGTGCCATCATGAGCACGGATACGTATGACAAAGAGACAACTGAAATGTATGCTAACATAACAGACATTGTTCAGTTGCAGTATATCTCCAGTTTCGAGGATCATCAGTGTGTGGTTCTGTTGTGCTGTCGTTGGTATAACCTGTTTTCCAGGATCGCAAAACCCAGAGCTGATGATTATTTCAAATCCATCAATGTCAAGGCGGCGTACCAGACCAACGAGCCTTTTATTTTGGCAAATCAAGCAACACATATATTTTTTTTTGGAAGACACATTTGCACGTAGCGATGACTGGAGAGTATTGCAAAGGTTTCAGCAGAGGAATTCGTTTAATGAAGTTGCACAACAAGATGATGCTTACACTGCTCCTGATGTACAAGATAACACAGATGTTCCTAATATCTTTGAGAACCATCACGTCAATGACGCCGGCGAAAAGATTGCATGTCGTGCTGTGGACATACAAGAGTTGATCAAGAAGAAGCCAACGTTTGAGGATGTTGAGGACGAAGAAGAAGATGACACCATCGGAAATTATGATTCAGACTGATACACATGGCGAAGATGTTGATGCTGCTGCGGATGATGATTACATTTCTTTTGTCGTATTTGCCTGTCAGAAGACTTTTTTTATCTACTATGTGAAATGTGTTTGCTATGACAACTGAAACCTGATGAACATGTTGTTTAGTATTTTGCTGTGAGAACATCACTTGTTATGTATGCTAATTTGTGTTTGGTGATTGTATGACAACTAAAACATGATGACATTGTTGTTTAGTTGTACTCATATTTGGCTGTGAAACTTGAATTTGATGACATAGTTTGCTGTTGGACTGCAATTTTCTCGACGTCTTCGAATGAGAACAAAGCTGACCCGACAGGGCCTCTGCTATTTATTTACTTATATGAGCAAAAGGGGATACCCCCTGATTTCCGTTAATAGAAATCATTAGATGTTCACAACACTACGCCCAGCCTGCTACACAGGTTTCATTCATTACTAGTTTCAGCAAAGTGCTCATGTCGTAGCCACTGAATACATCACGAGTGCTACATACACTTCAAATAAAGAGACAATCATCCTAGAGAGCACATCGATTTTGCCCATTATCTTCACAAGCTATTTCATCTCCTCATTGCTGTCAAGGCCGTTCAGCAGCTGTTGCATGGCCATGATCAGAGGAACTGCATCTTTAACCTTCTGCTCTGCATCTTCCTCTTCTGCCGTTCCTTCAGTTACTTGTCCAACACCCCAACCTGCTGGTATTGGGATTCCTCGGCTAACCAAATAATCAGCGTAGTTGCATTCCCCCACATTAGCAACTTCCCAGAAATACAAATCACACAAATCTTCCCTTTTCTGCACGAATCAAATTGGAAGATCATCAACCAAACTATTAAAAAATCAGCAAATGAAAGCAGCAGAACAACACTTAAACATATTATTACCCCATGATTCGGGCATTTGTAAAAGACTCGGCCAGGGTTGCGGATTGTGGTTGAGACGCGACGGATGACTCTGCGTGATTTGCAGAAGTGGCACCACACCAACGGCAGCGGGTTGCGATGAGCAATCGGCTGCGGTGCGCGTGCCGGCGGGGGTGTGATGAGACCCACAGGCGATGGTATGGGTGGCTACTTGGCGCATATCTGGTTGTTGCCTGCTGAAGAGCAGGTGGACGAGCAGCCAGCGGACATGGTTGCTGCTGCTAGAGCATCTGATGCTAGGCAGAGTAAGTAGAGAAGAGGAGAAGCGAACGTTGGATATGTCAGTTTCCTTACTTGCAGAGTAGCATAGCACCATATATAGTCATAGTCTAGGTTTGGATTCGAACCAGCTACAGGAGGGACCTCCTTGTTTTGCGAAAAAATTAATTCTCCACCTGACAGCTGGGACCCACCGGCTGTATCTTCGCATGGAAGGAAGTGCCTCCTTGTTTTGCGAAAAAATTATTCATCCCGTTGACAGCTGGGACCCGTTAGATTTGGTGACTGACTTGTGGGCCTACTAAGCGGACGTGTACACACGGCTTTGTCAACTAAATCAACAAATGATTCTAGCAGCTGGACCGTTGGATGTTAATCCAACAGCCGTGCTCCTTCTTCAACCTCTGTTCTTGCTCCTGTCTCCCGTGGGCGGCACCGCGGCTGTGCTGCCGTGCACCCGAACCAGTGAAGTTTCCCACTCCTCTCCATCTGCGACTCCACTGCCCCGTCTTCCCCATCTCCGGGTCGTTCCAGTCTGGGTGCGCTCGGCACGGTGTGGTCAACGTGTTTAACAACCGAGAGTCATCGTAAGATGACTGTACATGAGAGGCTGACATGGACGCACCACGCCCATGGACGCATGCATGCAACGGAACGCGGCGAGGTCAACGTGGTCAAGGAACGAATTCCATCGGAAGTATACTGTACGTGGAGAGTCTTAGCTGGGTCCACGGCCGCAGCAAATAAGTGCCTCCATATTACGCGGAAAATAATGATTCCTCCAACTGACAGCAGGGACCCACTGGATGGGCCACCGTATTTTGCGAAAAAAACGTTTGCCCCCTGACTGCTAGGACCCACCTGACGGGCCACCGTATTTCGCGAAAAAAACGTTCCCCCCGCTGTCAGCTCGGACCCACCGGAAGTGCCTCCTTATTACGCACAAAAAAATGAATACTCCCCCGGCTAGCTGGGACCCACCTTGGTGGGAGGCTGACTTGTTGGCCTACTAAGTTGATGGGGACGAAGGGCTTTGTCAACTTAGTCAATATGAACGATTCTAGCTCCAGTGACTGTACGATGTCCATCCAACGGCCGTAGTGCTTCTTCAACCTCTGGTCTTCTTGCTCCAGCCGCCCAAAGCAGCGCCGGTCGTGCCGCATGCTCCTGCCTCCCGTGGCCGGCTGTGCTGCCGCGGAGGCCTCACCGCCCCCTACTATTCCCACCGCTGGCCAGGCCCTGCGGCGACGGCAGCCTCACACCGCAGCCGAACCAGTGAACCCTCGTACTCCTCTCCGCGCGGGCTTCCACTGCCGCGTCTTCCCCGGCTCCGCGTCGTCCCCTTCCTAGGCCTCGCCGTCGTCCACCGCCGTGGTGCTCTCCGCGCGGCGTGGTCAACGTGGTCAAGGAACGACTTCCATCGGAAGAGTACTGTACGTGGAGAGGCTGACAGCTAGGTCCACGGTCACAGCCCAGTTTTTTTTGTGATTTGCCAAGTAAGTCGCTTTGTCAGGCCTGTTGGGCTGCAAATCTTTCAAGACGAGGAGAGCTTTCATTCGGCTGGCTGAGAAAATGGCCCATCAGTAATGAGAAATGGGCTGTACATTTTTAGAACACATCAAACCGGCAATTAGTTTCAAATATCTTTTTTCTCATTTCGAGATTTTAAATTACATTAATTTTTATGCGTGGAGCATTTGTTGGATTTTATATTGAAGTAAATTTATTTTTAAAATCAGTTTGAATGTGAGTCGAAATTTTGGGATTAAAAACAGTTCGGACCGCACCGAAATATGCAAAAAAAATTATAATTTTTTAACCGTGGCCACAATATGGGCTGTAATGTTAACAAAAAGAATATGGGCTCCAAAAAAACCTTAATAATTAGCAAACGGGCTGTAAATTATTAGAAATAATGGCAGATGGATTGTATGCTGTTTTCCACAGATTTGAGGCTTTCCTAAAAAAAGGTTGATGCACAAGCAGTGACTGTTGGATGGCCATCCAACGGCCGTCGTGCTTCTTCAATCTCTGCTCTTCCTGCTCCAGCCGCTCAAACAAGTGCCGGCGGGACTGCCTGCTCCCTCCTCCCCGCAGCCGACTCTGCTGTCGCGCAGGCCTCACTGCCCCACCGTACTCCCATCGCTGGCCTAGCCATCCCTCTACTCACCCACACCTGCTGTTATTCTCCGGTGATGGCACACGAACCAGTAAACCCTCGTACAGTAGTACTCCCCTCCGCGTGGGAAACAACTGCCGAGTCTTCCCTGCCTCTGTGTCTTTCCCTTCCTAGGCCTCGCCGTCGTCCACCGCCCTGGTGCTCTCAGCGCGGCCTGGTCAACGACCGACATGCATCTGAAGTGGACTGTACGTGGAGAGGCCGACAGCTGGGTCCACGGCCGCACGCAAGGAAATGCCTCCTTATTACGCGCAAAATAATGATTCCTCCACCTGACATCAGGGACCCATCGAAAGGGCCTCTGTATTTCGCGAAAAAACGTTACCACCGCTGACAGCTCGGACCCACCAGCTATATCTTCGCACGCAAGGAAGTGCCTCCTTATTACGCACAAAAAAATGAATACTCCCCCTGTTAGCTGGGACCCAGTATAGTGGCAGGCTGACTTGTGGGCCTACTAAGTTGACGGGGACGGAGGGCTTTGTCAACTTAGCCAATATGCATGATTCTAGCTCTAGTGACCGTACGATGTCCATCCAACGGCCGTAGTGCTTCTTCAACCTCTGGTCTTCTTGCTCCAGCTGCCCAAACCAGCGCCGGTCGTGCCTCATGCTCCTGCCTCCCGTGGCCGGCTGTGATGCGGCGGAGGACTCACTGCCCCCTACTACTACCACCGCTGGCCAGGCCATCCCTCTACTCACCCACACCCCCTGTTATTCTGCAGTGACGATAGCCTCACACCGTAGCGAACCAGTGAAACCTCGTACTCCTCTACGCGTGGGCATCCACTGCTGTGTCTTCCGCGGCTCCGCGTCGTCCCCTTCCTAGGCCTCGCCGTCGTCCACCGCCCTGGTGCTCTCGGCGCGGCGTGGTCAACGTGGTCAAGGAACGGCTTCCATCGGACGTGGACTGTACGTGGAGAGGCTGACAGCTGGGTCCACGGCCGCAGCAAGGAAGTGCCTCCTTATTACGTGCGAAATAATTATTCCTCCACCTGACAGCGGGGACCCACCGGATGGGCCACCGTATTTCGCGAAAAAAACGTTTGCCCTTGACTGCTGGGACCCACCAGCTACATCTTCGCACGCAAGGAAGTTCGCCTGGGCAAAAAAAAAACGATTGGCCCCCCTAACTGCTGGGACCCACCAGCTACATCTTCGCAGGCAAGGAAGTGCCTAACAGTCAGGACCCACCTGGTCGAAGTGTACGTAGCGTTGTCATTCTGGTCGCGAACGTGTACATACATATATACTGGTGGATGTAGAGGCGCCCACATGTCGTAGTAGAGGCGTGTACGTGTCGTAGTAGAGGCGCGCACGTAGCATGTACACGTACATACAGCGGCCAAGGTGCAAGAAAGAAAACACGGCCACGTATGTGTACATACGGGCGGGGTCTCGAACGCCTACTCGCGCATACGTACGGCCAGGGCTCGTGTACATGGCTGGGTCGGAACGGAGAAATAGCGTCGTCGTCGTGTTCATGGGGAGGCAACAGAATGCGTCGTATTCATGGGGAGGCAACGGAATGCATTGTGTTCATGGGGAGGGGTGTGGCATACCGCAAAACGGAGGAAACGGACCTCCTACGGTCGAAACGGGGGTCCTGTTGATCGGGAGCAGTGTGGAGTACCGCAAAACGAAGGAAACGGACCTCCTACGGTCGAAACGGGGGTCCTGTTGATCGGGAGGGGTGTGGCATACCGCAAAACAGAGGAATCAGACCTCCTACGGTCTAAACGGGGGTCCTGTTGATCGGTAGGGGTGTGGCGTACCGCAAAACGGACGAAGCGGACCTCCTACGGTCGAAACGGGGGTCCTGTTGATCGGGAGGGGTGTGGCGTACCGCAAAACGGATGAAACGGACCTCCTACGGTCGAAACGGGGGTCCTGTTCATAGGGAGGGGTGTGGCGTACCGCAAAACGGGACTCCATGGGATACTGTTCATCTCCACCGTCGACCTCCTCCAGCCTCCACGGGCTCTTGTTCATCCAGCCTCCACCGCGCGCTACTCCACCGGCTACTGTTCAACCACCCCTCCACCGTCTACTGTTCATCCAGCCCTCCACCACACCACGGGGTCCTGTTCATCCAGAGGCAACGCCACCGCTCACTGTTATTCCAAACCCCCCCCCCCCGCAACGCTCACTGTTCATCCCAGAGGCAGCATCGATCGGCTTTAGTTAGCAGCAGTAGCGAAGGAATCGCTCGATCGGGTTCAGTTAACAGCCATCGATCGATCGCTCGGGTTCACTTAGAGCCCAACGCCTCGCTCGAGTTCAGTTAGAGCCAACGCCTCGCACACACGCGCGTACGTGTACGAGAGAAACGCGCATCGCTCGGCCCCCGACCTCCCACCGTAACCGGGAACTCCCCGAAATTTTCCTCGCCCTCGCTTCTACCACGGTTTTTCTGTCATGGATGGCCGAAAGAATGTCATGCAGCTGCGTCTCCAGCCCGCCCAGGATGAAAAGCCCATTTTCTGTCATGATTTTTTGTCATAGAAGTAGGAGCCCACCACATCTATGATGATACCGGGTTTTGTCACAATTATCGTCATAGAAGTGTCATATGTATGACAGAAAAAAAATTCGTTCGGCCCAAAATGTCACGGACGTGTCTCTTTTTTGTAGTGCATGCATTTGACGGAAAGATAAAGATACATACGGATCCATCAACGACATCCTCACGCCCTAGTGCGCCGGGTCACCAACCGACGTGTGAGGAGCAACGGCGTTGGCGGCGAGCTCAATGTGCTTCTGATCAATGCCATCCAAGGTTGCCCTACGGGTCAACAAGGCCAGCGACCTATCGTCCTCCTCTGGCACGTAGTAGTCCTTGTGGAGGATTTGCACGTAGACGTGGGTGATTATGTCAACGGTGTCTTGCTGCGCCAGGCGCTGAGCGGCGAGCGCGACCTCGAGGTGGACATTCTCCGGCGCGACGGCAGGCAGTCGCAGGGCCACCAATGCGTCCAAGAGGTTGTCACCATAGAGGCCGTTGAGGGTGGCGGGCATCACAGAGCCTGGGCACGTGGGCTGGAGGCGTACGTCAAGGTCGTCCGCGAGCTTCTTAACGACGGTGAACTTGTCGAGGAAGCCGACGAGGACCTTGTCGAACAAGGAGACGAAGATGCCGTCCAAGCGGCCTCTCGTCATGGTGGCCTCAAGCACGACCTGGAGACGTTCGTCGGTGCCGGGCCGCAGGACGGCTTCGTGGACCATCTTTCACAGCCGGCTGATGCTCGCGCTCTTCGCTTCCATGGGTCTAGCTTCTAGTCAACTGATCTTGCGACTGGAGTGATCACTCTTGCCCTTGGTTAGATTGCGTAGGATTTCGTAGATTGGACTGGAGGGGAGCCTTTATATGAGAAGTGCAGACTGCGTTGCATTCACGTGTGTGTTGGCCATCTACTGCTCGGCCCTCTACTGCACCTGCCTTTGGCTGTATGACAGGTGGGCCAGCCACCTGTTGGGCCCACGTGTCATTCACCCAAACGCAGGTGCAGTAAGTCAATGAAGTTGCGTCCCCCTCTGTCCCAAAACACTTAGGCACGGTACATTAACTCCCTCCTTGTTTCTTATTTCATGACATATCAACCAATGAGAGATGTGGGCCGTGCATGCTTTCAATGACTTGAGACTACCAAACATGACATGCAGTGGTTAGTTCATTGCATGTAATCCTATTAATTAGCAAAAAGAGCATGGTTAATAGTATAGCCAGCTGCTGGCTATATGATGTTGCCATGTCATATAGAGCCATCACTTAGAGCCACTCATACAATAAGGTTAGCTATAAGGCTGGCTATAAGAGTACTACTTTTTCTCATCTTCTGTCTCTTCCTTCATATTTATTGTATATCGGCCTATGAATCCGCATATAGTGGCTCTTGCATGAGAGCCCACTCCTCTTTTTCACTTGCTCTAAGATGACTTAGACTAGCCATAGTGGGAGTAACTTCAGCAGTAACATCGAGTCCAACTCAACAAATTTGCTTATGTGGCAATGAGTTAATGAGGAGAGATGTAGTTTGAGTAACTTAGCTAGTTACTGTAACATCACATGTCCCAAAGCAATATGAGTCTATAACCTAATAAAGGAGGCTTTGCATGTTACCATACTTATGTTACTACTACCCACTATGAAAGGTAGTAACATAGTTTAGGGATAAGTGTATGTTACTAGTGTATGTTACTCTTCATTGTGGCTAGTCATACACCTAGACGTAGGGAGTAGTCTCAAGTCATTGGATGCATACGCACCCCACGTCTCGTATTGGGTCATTTCTTTTTTCGTGGCAAAAAACAGGGAACGAGGTGGGTAGTTAATGCATCGCGCCTAAAAGTTTTGGGATTACTATTTGGTTTTCGTAACGTGACTAATGCACCAGTACGGAGGGAGTACAATAGTAGTCATTGATTGTAATTTTTTGTTGGTAGCTTACAAAGCTGAGCGCTCGGTGAGTACAATAGTAGTCTGATTGATGAGACTTCATATTTGAGCCATCTACCAAAAGGAATAAAACAATACGCCATGTATTTATTTACAGAGGGAGTAGTACATTTTTGTGTGACATGCATTACTAGATATTGCTAGTCAAATACTGAATCCAGATGGACGTGGTAGTACTACTAAATCCAGACGGTGGTGCTAGTACTAGTAGTAGTACTACCAATGTAGTAGTACTGTACTACCCGTTTGTCAAATTATTACGTGCTGCTCGTCGCAGTGAAGTGACAAGACCCTGCGCCAGAGATGACACCTGAGTATAGGCGCCGTGTTCGGCATAACATAGTCAGCCCCACCGTGTGCAGTCACTATCATCATGGCCGTAGAGCTAGCCTGCTTACAACTAGCCGTGTTCGACATAATTTCCCATGCGTAGATGCCTATGCATTGCACGGAACACCAAGATTGGGGGTGGACGGCGCCGACAGCGGCCATCGCGCCAGATTTTTCCATGGCCTTCTAAATGTGGTGGCGTGGAGATAAGGCTGATTGTGAGAGACAAGGAGTTGTTTGTAAATAGGGAACAAGTGCGGGCATCTTTTTGCAAAACTGGAGAAGTTTGGTTTGTATGCATCAGATCTAGATCCGACGGCTATTGGTGAAAGATGGCAGGCACAACATCATCACCAACTCAGGTCCTCTTTGATTCGCAGGCTTTTCAAAACACAGGAATAGGACACGGCAATATTACAAGTTTCAAACTGATATTACAAATGTTAGGAGTAATGCTGCACCTACGAAGAGGGAATCTAGGAAGTTTACATAAGAACTTTCCTTACTTTAGGTGGATGCAGCATTATCGTACAAACTAAAATCCACCGCCCTGACAAATCACTAATGGGCAAATAAATTTTCTTTGGCCACTTGATGTTTCAAAAACAAATTCAGCTTCTGTGGAGGCTTTGTCATTGTTGCGCCAGAGAACGCCAAACCTCATTACCTTGAGCACACTTGCCTCCAGAACAAAGAACCTGGCCAATTTAATCTCAGATGTGCTGCCTCGGTAGTCGATCAAATCAATTTATGTAAGATGGAGATCAAGGCATTCGATGAGATTGTTATAGTGCAGCACATTTTTCACTTTCGGGTCTTTTTTTATCTGCAAAAGAAGAGAACATATTAGAGCAGCTGGCTGTATAAGATTGCCGTGTCATCAAGAGGTACCAATATCATTCGCTCATACGATAGGGTTGGCTAGATAGTGATATTTTTTTACTCTCTCTCTTTCTCTTTCCTCTCATTTACCTAGGAACAAATGAAGAGCTTGGGCATTTGTTGCCTTCCACTATGTGGTCGATGCCATATTTCTCAAAAGTATGCCACATAATACGCGTCGATGTCAAATCAAAAGATTTTGGCACCGCTCTCGCGATGTGAGAGAGTTGGCACCGCTGTGCACACAGACCCACATGTAGAAAAAAATCAATCAAACCAACTACACCAGCCTCTCACTCTCCAAACAAGTGTTTTTTATTGCCTTAGTCCTCTCTCTCTCTCCCACGCAAGTGTTTTTTCATTGCGTGAGTTAATTTGGCACCGGAGCAAAGTAGGTGTTCCAGATTGGGGTACCAGGTGAGCAATAGAGGGGCATCGATGCCAAATGCATCACAAGTGATTTGGCACGTGTTTTGGCCGACATAGTGGAGGGCTGTTATAGCCCACTTTTGTACTACCTCGTATTTAGTGTAAAATTTTGACCATAGATTTACCTAAGAAAATGCCAATGCATGTCACCAAAAATTATACCATTTGAAATTATGTTCAAATACGAATCCAACGATATAATCTTTACTGAAATGCATTAACATTTTGTCAGTTAAATCTATGGTCAAATTTTGATACTACAAAATACGAAGAGTAAACCAGGACGGAGGTAGTACTTGCTCTTAGGGTAACCATAGAGTTACTAGTCTAAGTTATTCCACTATGACTAGCCTAGGCTACTATAGTAGTATAACAAAAAACGATGCAGGTGATCACGTGAGAAAATACTAAAAATATTTCTTTCGGTGCAGTGCGTAGATGCAGTTTTGAACACTACACTTGTGATCGTAATAAAATTACGAAAAAACGAAAGAAGTTTCACCTTGATGAGTAGCTTCTCCGTGCACGGAAAGCATGTAAGGAATCCAACAACTTGATCCAGATTGGGGCCTATAGATTTTATTGCCAAGATCTTCATTGTGCGCATAGACTGGGTCAAGCTTGTGGGAATCATTTTCTGGAAGACAGTCGTAAATACATCAAGAAGAAATTTAAAACTGTGAATTTCAAGAAGACGGAGAAGAAGAGGAGAGTTGTACCTGAATGATTACGGATCCAATAAAGAGTTCGGAGAATTTGGCAGACGAGTACACCACGCTGTCAATTTCGGCGCCTCAATGACCCTGATTTTTGTTGGACCTTCTAGATCAGATACAAGCAATCTCTCGAGGAAGGCGCATTCTCAATGACCATAACGTGGAATAGCTGGAGTGATCTCTTCCCAATTAATGTCTTGTTGCGGGGCCAGCAAGACACATAAATCCATCGGAGATTCGTCGAGGTGATGTGGAGGCTAATGAACCTGTGGATCTGCTCAAGACGAAGGTACTCGAGCGTAGTACAGCTGTGGAGCAGGTGCTCCATAGCCTGCTTCGAGATGCCAACATCGAAGAGGTTGATCTGCTTGAGTTGAGGGAGAAGAAGGGCCGGCGCGGCATTAATCTGGGGAAGATAGCAGGAGCTGAAGCTGGCGCGGCGAGGCGTTGGCGTGAGGCGGAGCGCGGACGGCGGAAAAGAGCGGCATCGTCCAGCTTCAAAGTTGAGCTCCTCGAGCTGATCTAGGGCGGGGATAAGAACCACTCGTCGAACTTGGCTTGGACCTTGCATTTGGTACTGAACATGCGGATGTCAAGGTGTCTGGCTAGCCCAGGGTGCGATGAAAGGATCTTGGAGACTGCGGCCATGCGTTTGAAATCCCCGTCGCAGAGGCAGCTGTCGACGTTGAGGTTGAGGGGGACGCAGCGCCAGAGGTGGCGCCACCGCTGGGAGAGTAGGGCAGTCCGCACGGCAGATTTGGTGGGGAGGAGGCTGATGATGACGAGCAACATGTCATCGGGGAGGCTGCTGATGAAGTCCAGGATCACCGGATGCGGTTTTGGCTCGAGCCGCCTCCGCTTGTTGGCTGCCTCGCCGTCCATCTCAACCGGCTGCGACGCCGGTGTACACGTGTGCTGGTGTGTGTTGTGTGCTGGCCTGCTGGGTGTGCGCGAGTGCGTCCTTCTGTGCATGCCGCCGCGCAGTGGTGAATTGTGCGTGAGTGCATCCTTCACATGAAAGAAGTGTGTCCTCAATGCGCTCTCAATTTACTAGCGTGCGGGGTGCTACCCCGAGTGGTTTCAACTTTGTTTACTTCACCGCATGTCAGATGGGCCTCTAGTTACTTATTTTTACCCACTGCCACATGGGCCAGCACACGAAGATATAGAGAACACGAGCTGACAAGGCAGCATGTGGACTGGTTGACCGGTCAACTAAACAATATACAGAGCTATACGCTGACACAGTGAGCGTATAATCCGTCAGTATAGAGAGTTCGAGTGAGAGGGGAGGCCCGTGAGAGATAGCAGAGAGAGAGAAAGAGCTACTCCCTCCGTTCGATAATGTAGTGCCAACATTTTTTTTAAAGTCAAACTTTTGAAACTTTGACCAAGTTTATAAAGAAATTACTTATATCTACAATACCAAAGATAAATGACAGTATGAAGTAAGTACATGTTGTGATGAATCTAATGATCGTTCCAGATGTAAATGTTTTTCTCGACATATACCTGGTCAAACTTTTCTGAGGTTTGACTTTTCAAAACATCCATATGCTTATCGATGTGAGAGAGTCCCTAACTAGAGAGAGAGAGAGAGAGTGAAATAGAAAGAGTGAGTGAAAAAAGTGTGTGTGCATGTGTGAAAGAGACATGCAAACATATCACACATGCATCTTCGACAACGGAAGCAAGGTGAGAAGATAGTGTGTGGTTGTTTGCAAACGAGAGAGAAAGACCCCTAGCACGTCGCCAAGAGGGGTCTAACAAACAAGGGAGAGAGGTCGAGAGAGACGTATGGAGAAAATGCAGACATGGGGACGAGAGAGTGTATGTTTGTCATAGAGAGATCCCCTGGAGATCGTGATGGGACTACATGGGTGGGAGATCGTGTGACAAGGTGTGTGCGCGATAGAAGATACCCCGAGAGATATCGAGATAGACGTATGGATGGAAGGAGACAATATGTGTGTTCCTGATGGCTAGTGAGAGATAATCATACTTAGGGGGGGAGTGCGTGCGCCTATGATGGAGTGAGGGATTACGGTACTTAGGGGGGTGCGTGTCACATAGAGAGAGAACAAGGGTGGAGAGTGTTGGATGGGTCTATATGTAGCGCGAGCGAGACATGTGTATGTGTGAACCAGGGAGATATAGGGGCTGTTTGGTTCTAGGCCTAGCATTGCCACACTTTGCCATACATTTTTACCAACCTTGCCTAAGCTTAGTTCATCAAAGTGAGAGCCACAAGTTGGCAAGCCTAAAGGAATCTTGCCACACTTTTTGTGTGTATGCCATGTGGGGACCAAGTGTGGCTTGCCTAAGGTGTGGCTTGAACCAAACACTCACCTAAGTTAGTCAAACTTGCCTAACCTTAGGTGTGGCAATCTTTGGCAAAGTTAGTCACAAACCAAACAACCCCATAAAGTTTGAGAGAGATAGAGGAGCCCTGTAAGGCTGAGTGGTGCGTCAGATAGCTGAGAGGAGGAAAGAGATATTCCATCCGCTCGATAATGCAGTGCATGTAAATTTTTTAGAAGTCGAATTTTTTAAACTTTGATCAGGTTTACGCAAATGTTATTTATATCTACAATACCAAAGATACATCATACGAAACTACATCTCAGGATGAATCTAATGGTATATGTTTGCCGTTCTAGATGTAAATGTTTTTCTCCACGTACATGGTCGAACATTGTGATGTTTGACTTTTCAATAAACCTATATGCTATGGACCGAAGAGAGTGCCTAAGTCGAGAGAGATCAAGTGCGTGTGAAGGAGAACGAGTGAGTGTGCAAAAAGAGTATGTGTGTGAAAGAGAAAGGGACAACAAACGGTAAATTAGAGAGAGTGTGTGTTTTTTCGTTTCTTATGCAAACATATCACGCATGCATCACCGAGATAGAAAAGCGAGGTGAGGAGATACACGAAGATAGCTAGTGCGTGATTGTTTGCAACGGAGAGAGACACCCCTATAGCACATGTCCAATTGAGGTCTGGCCAACAAGGAACAAAGGTCGAGAGGGACACATGGAGAACATGGACGCATGGGGAGGGAGAGAGGGTGTGTTTGTGATAGAGAGATCCCCTCGAGATCGTGAGGGGACTATATGGGTGGGAGATCGAGTGAGGTGCGTGCGTGATAGAAAGATGCCCCGAGAGAAATCGAGATAGACCATGCACATGTTTGTGATGGAGACTAAGATTAGCTAGTCATACACATATAGGGTGGGACTGCGTGTGCCTACATTTGAGTGAGAGACCATCATACTTGGCTAGACATGAGATTGTGTGTGTGTGTGTGCGTGTGAGATGGAGAGAGAACGAGGGAGAGAGATAGATTTTTAAATGGGTCTATCGAGTGCGAGTGAGATATGCATGTGTATGTGTGACCCAGGTAGATGGAGAGTTTGAGAGAGAGAGGGAAGAGCTCCAAGACGACAGAGTGGTGCGTGAGAGAGTTACGGGCAACGAGCCAAGGAATTTGTGTGCGTACGATGAGTGCACCCAAGATATTTAGCTTGGACTAGAGAATCATACATAGTGTGCGAGAAAGACCTATAGATGGAGTATATATGCATGCGAACTAGAAAGACCCCCCCACACACACAAAGAGAGAGAGATGGCGAGAGAGGGAGAGGGACCAATAAGGTTTGTGTGTTGGATGCGTGCGACAAAATTGAAGATTGTCGGCGAGAGAGAGAGAGAGAGAGAGAGAGAGAGAGAGAGAGAGAGAGAGAGAGAGAGAGAGAGAGAGAGAGAGAGAGAGAGAGAGAGAGAGAGAGAGAGAGAGAGAGAAAGAGGAGTCTAGGAGAAGGGGAGGTCGCGTTTTATGCATCAAAGACTGATATAAACCATGTTTCGATATAAACTTGCATTCAAATATTTAAATTGGAGAAGATGTTGTCTGCAATCCACACATGAACGGAGATATGCGTATATCAACCAAGTTCATTAATTTGACTTTCAACATGTTCATGGAGTACTATAATACTGTACAACATGCTACTCGATTGAGGTGTTCAATTTTGGATTTAGTTCAGTATTTTGACCTGGTGAACGAGCTATTTCATTGAATCGAGATATTTCATTTTGGGTTTGATTCCCGTTTTTGAGTGGGTCAACTATTTGTCATGTAGTAAATCGCTAGCAACGAGCATGTAAAAACACATTACTCCCGAGCATCATCTCTCCATCTAAAAACAAAGTGGCAAGCTAATATTTCAAAATTTGATTCGAATCGACTTGGTAAGGTAGACGTGGATGCTCGTTCTCCCAAAATTTGAACGAACCGTTAAACACCCTCTGCTTGGTGGAATTCGCCCGAGCAAATAAATGGGAGACGCGAAATTACCGGCCTATGTGGGACACGCATCAATTGGCCCATTGTACATCGAGGGTAGGTTCGTAACTTCATCCAAGCGCGCCTTCTCCTCGGCCGAAATGACATGTGCCGAATAATTCATAAACCATGGTCGGCAAAACACCCTCTCCTCCCCCGAAATAGCTCGCGCCCACTATTTCAAAACACGCTCTCCTCGCCCGAAATCGCTCGCGCCCACTATATTTCAAAACATGCCCTTCTCGCTCGAAATCACTCGCGCCCACTATATTTCAAAACACGCCCTCCTCGCACGAAATAGCTCGTGCCCACTATTTGGGAGAAGCAAAGTTACTCTACTATCCCCGACCCTCAGTACACAGACCCAAGCCGAGAAGTCTAAAGGCAGGGGTAGAACTGTAACTACCCCCACATTTCAGACAAATGCGTCCATAATACATGGTTCCCCCTCCCAATTCCCCATTCATACCTCGTGGGCGCCAAATCACCTTCTCACCGGAAGCTCCCTTCTCCCGAGTCGCGAAACCTCAGCCCCTCCTCCATGGCGCCCCACCGCACCAAATTCATAGCCTCCCTCCTCTCTAATCCCGGAGAGGCTGCCCATTTGCCATCGTGCACTGGGTCGTGTGCCTCTTACTCCGTGCTGCCGGAGCTGCCTCGACGACGGCCGCGTGAACCATACCGAAGCCGATTCACCCCCGCTGTTGTTCATGGCACCGGAGCGGCTCCAACTTTGGACCCGTCCAGAGCCCCGGCGCTGCTTCCCTGTAGCCATCGACCATCGCGACATCTCTGCTTCCCTGCCGCCGGTAGCCACCGCAACCGCTTCGGCCTCACCGACTAGGCAGGTGCAGTAGCCTACTTCACCGGGCCGCCAGATAGGTCGCACCTTCATCTCAAATCACTTTATTTAGGCGTTAGTTGTCTGAATTTTTATTTTGGTCCAATCGATTCCCAATGGGAAGCAGCACCCCTCGAGCCGGTGGAGATCCTAGGCTGCCGGTTGGCTGGTGTCTTACGTAAGGGTGCGGGGGCGCAAGTTCGCCATGGAAGCAGCGCTTAGATGGCTATCTTAGAGTTGCGTGGGTTGAATGTACTGCCGCCGCCGGATCTGGATGACGGCAAGTCTTTGTGGATTGGCCCGGGGGCGGCGCAACCACGGCATTGCGGTGGGGCGGGGAGCGGGGTTTTGGTCGGGGCCACGGACGGCGGAGGCAGGCTGCTCTACCGGTGGTCGTTGGCTCTTCGGGGAAGATTCCGAACAGTGTCAGCCGGGAGGCACAAGACGGCCATCAAGCCATCCGGCGTAGATCGCACAGTACCAAAATAAAATAAAATCGTGTGGCCCCAATTTAGTCTTCAGTCAACAGACGTGTGACCACTCTCGTAGATCTCTTAGTGTATTTCTTCAGATCAGAGAGATGTGTCGTTCTTAACATTATGCATTTTCTGCATCTTCAGCCATACCGTCTTCCGACTCACCGCAGCTGCTCCAACAAGGGAAGCATACACCAGAAGGGAGCTATAGTCCCCACTCAATAGTTCCCTGCATCGTATGCGCGTGCCCGACATGGACAGCCACAACAACTGCAGGGCCATCGACAAGTCAGCACATGATGCTCACTCCTATGGATGGCAGCCAGATAGGTTTTACCCTCATCTTACTTGTGTGCAACATTTATGGCTTTGTTATCCATCTAAGCATGGAAAATAGATTATCACATTTCACTGTATATTCATGCTAATCTCTTACGGGTCTTGTTCAGGAGTTAACGTTGTTCCATAGTTCAGCTAAGAGACTTGTTCTTTAGGTAACGATGTTCCATAGTAATCATCCACTAGCCAATGCTATCCCATAGGCTGGTGATTATAGTATTATACCACTTCTAGTATAACCTACGTTGTTCCTTAATACTTATGTGTGCCATCTAGTTAATCTCGAGTACAAACGATACATATTCTGTAGCTTTCATCTGTGTTCTCCCTTTAGATTTTGAGACCTGTTGCTGCTAGTTAACCCCAGTCCTACTATTTATGTCGTCTCCTACAGGCACTCATTACATAAATCTAACTACTAGTTGTCTTCCATGCATGTCAGATATAATTGCACACACTGATTTATGCACAAGAACCTCACGGAGCAATGTAACGGCCAACAAACTTGACGTCAATGATACCCAATATGATGGAACATGTAAAGGTAGTTCTACACAAGACTTGCAGAAAGATGATGAATCCTATTCACCCCATAAGGTCCTTGATCTAACTTGGCCCTTGATATGTGTACAACATGCATATAATGTCCTGGTGTGCATCTTCTCTGTTGCAATGCCTTGTGCTTCGCCTGCTGATTGATACGTCTCCAACGTATCTACTTTTCCAAACACTTTTGCCCTTGTTTTGGACTCTAACTTGCATGATTTGAATGGAACTAACCCGGACTGACGCTGTTTTCAGCAGAATTGCCATGGTGTTATTTTTGTGCAGAAATAAAAGTTCTCGGAATGACCTGAAACTTCACAGAGAATATTTTTGGAATTACTAAAAAATACTGGCGAAAGAATCAACACCAGGGGCCCACACCATGTCCACGAGGGTGGAGGGCGCGCCCACCCCCCTGGGGCGCGCCCCCTATCTCGTGGGCCCCCTGAGACTCCACCGACCTCAACTCCAACTCCATATATTCACGTGCGGGGAGAAAAAAAATTAGAGAGAAGGATTCATCACGTTTTACGATACGGAGCCGCAGCCAGGCCATAATCTCTCTCGGGAGGGCTGATCTGGAGTCCGTTCGGGGCTCCCAAGAGGGGAATCTGTCGCCGTCGTCATCATCAACCTTCCTCCATCACTAATTCCATGATGCTCGCCGCCGTGCGTGAGTAATTCCATCGTAGGCTTGCTGGACGGTGATGGGTTGGATGAGATTTATCATGTAATCAAGTTAGTTTTGTTAGGGTTTGATCCATAGTGTCCATTATGTTGTGAGATTGATGTTGCTATGACTTTGTTATGCTTAATGCTTGTCACTAGGGCCCGAGTGCCATGATTTCAGATCTGAATCTATTATGTTTTCATGAATATATGTGAGTTCTTGATCCTATCTTGCAAGTCAATAGTCACCTACTATGTGTTATGATCCGGCAACCCCGAAGTGACAATAATCGGGACCACTCCCAGTGATGACCGTAGTTTGAGGAGTTCATGTATTCACTAAGTGTTAGTGCTTTGGTCCGGTACTCTATTAAAAGGAGGCCTTAATATCCCTTAGTTTCCAAAAGGACCCCACTGCCACGGGACGGTAGGACAAAAGATGTCATGCAAGTTCTTTTCCATAAGCACGTATGACTATATTCGGAATACATGCCTACATTACATTGATGAACTGAAACTAGTTCTGTGTTTCTGAGAGAATGATTTCTTTGTCGATCCTGAGTTGATTACTTTGGTTGAATCTGATCGTTTTTATGGCTATGAATCTGAAACAGTTGTGGTACATCTTACTAAATGGAATGATATAGCCACCCTATTCACTCATGAGGAAAAAATCGTTACTACTAAATCCTTAAGTTATTTCCGTTCTCATTAAAGGGTGATGCTAAAACATGGTTTAATTGTCTTGATCCTCGTTGTGTGCGTAGTCCCCGGGATATGATTTATTACTTCTCTGCTAAATATTTTCCCGCTCATAAGAAACAAGCTGCCTTAAGGGAAATATATAATTTTGTGCAAATTGAAGAAGAGAGTCTCCCACAAGCTTGGGGAGGCTTCTCCGATTACTTAATGCTTTGCCTGATCATCCTCTCAAGAAAAATGAAATACTTGATATCTTTTATAATGGACTAACCGATGCTTCCAGAGACCACCTGGATAGTTGTGCTGGTTGTGTTTTCAGGGAAAGAACTGTTGAGCAAGCTGAATTGCTATTGAATAATATATTGAGTAATGATAATGATTGGACACTTCCTGAACCAACTCCTAATCCAACTCCGAAGTAAAGGGGTATTCTATTTCTCAGTCCTGAGGATATGCAAGAGGCAAAGAAATCTATGAAAGAAAAGGGTATTAAAGCTAAAGAAGTTAGGAATTTACCACCTATTGAAGAAATACATGGTCTTGATAACCCGACACAGGTAGTAAAGGTAAATTCTCTCTATAGATTTGATGAAGGTGATATTCCTCTTTATAAGTCTGCTAGCCAATGCTTATATGAGTTTGATAATTTTATTGTTAAACAAGAAAACTTCAATGCTTATGTTGGTAGACAATTGAAACGTAATGCTTATAGGATTGAACACTTGAGTGATTATATGTCCAGAGTTAAAGGTTAACTTAAACTTATTAGTAAACATGCTTCTATGGTTACCACTCAAGTAGAACAAGTGTTTAAAGCTCAGAATGATTTGCTCAATGAATTAAATAATAAGAAAAATGATAATGCTGTTAGAGTTATGACTAGAGGTGGTAAAATGGCTCAGGAACCTTTGTATCCTGAGGGCCACCCTAAGAGAGTTGAGCAAGATTCTCAGAGAACTAATGTTGATGCACCTAGTTCTTCTAAGAAGAAGAAAAAGAAAAATGATAGGACTTTGCATGCTTCTAGTGAACCTGTTGTTGACACACCTGGAGAATCCCAATGATATTTCTATTTCTGATGCTGAAACACAATCTGGTAATGAACATGAACCTAGTGATAATGTTAATGATGATGTTCATGTTGATGCTCAACCTAGAAATAACAATGATGTAGAGATTGAGCCTGCTGTTGATCTTGATAACCCACAATCAAAGAATCAACGTTATGATAAGAGAGACTTCGTTGCTATGAAGCACGGTAAAGAAAGAGAACCATGGGTTCAGAAACCCATGCCTTTTCCTCCTAAACCATCCAAGAAAAATGATGATGAGGATTTTGAGCGCTTTGCTGAAATGATTAGACCTATCTTTTTGCATATGCGTTTGACTGATATGCTTAAAATGAATCCATATGCTAAGTACATGAAAGATATTGTTAGAAATAAAAGAAAGATACCGGAAGCTGAAATTTCCACCATGCTTGCTAATTATACTTTTTAAGGGTGGAATACCAATGAAACTTGGAGATCCAGGAGTACCAACTATACCATGCTCCATTAAAAGGAACTATGTTAAAACTGCTTTATGTGATCTTGGAGCCGGTGTTAGTGTTATGCCTCTCAAATTATATCGTAGACTTGATTTGAGTAAGTTGACACCTACTGAAATATCTTTACAAATGGCCGATAAATCAAATGCTATACCTGTCGGTATTTGTGAGAATGTGCCTGTTGTGGTTGCAAACGTTACTATTGTAACGGACTTTGTTATTCTTGATATTCCCGAGGACGATAGTATGTCTATTATTCTTGGTAGACCCTTTTTGAATACTGCAGGGGCTGTTATTGATTGCAACAAAGGCAATGTCACTTTTCATGTTAATGGTGATGATCATACGGTACACTTTCCGAGGAAACAACCTCAAGTCCACAGTATAAATTCTATTGGAAAATTTTCAACAATTACTATTGGAGGTTTTGAATTTCCTCTTCCTACTGTCAAGAAGAAATATGATATTCTTATTATTGGGGACATGCATATCACCGTTGAGGTAACTTAGTGTTATTCGAAAATTCTCCGATTTCATGCAATTCGGAAAGAGTTTGTTAACAAGACTTGATCAACCTTGCTAGTGGATTCCTTTTGATAAGCATGAGATTGATGAAGTTAGAAAGCACAACTCTCTGTACCCTCCTTTTACTTTCTGTTATTTAGATTAAATAAAGCAAAAATAGTATTTTATGTCTGTTTTCTGAATTATCCTTGCAATAAAAAACACGCCAAAAATAAAAGTTCTCCAAATGTCCCAAAATTGAAATATGATTTTTTTGTAGAATATTTAAGAATATCTGGCACTCAGAACACACTAGAGGGGGCCACCACCTAGTCACGAGGGTCCAGGGCGCGCCCACCCCCTACGGCGCGCCCCCTGCCTCGTGGGTCCCATGTGGACCCCCTCCACTTATTCCTGCATCCACTCACTTCGTCTTCCTCCAGAAAAAAATCCTCCCATAGCTCAAACCCGTGTTCTAGCTCATCTTGCTACCATTTTCGATCTCCTTGCTCAAAGCTTCATTCACAAAACTGTTTTGGGGGATTGTTCTTTGGTATGTGACTCCTCCAATGGTCCAATTAGTTTTTGTTCTAGTGCTTTGTTTATTGCAAATTTTTGCTGCTTAGGTGAACCTGTTCTTGAGCTTGCATGTCAAATTTATATGGTCCTAAGTAGTTCTAATGGATGATATAGTCTCTAGGCACTTGTGGGAGTAGTTGCTATCAATCTTGTTGAGTTTGGTTCACTTTTATTTTTGAGTCACTAAAAATTTTAGAAATTTTTTAGAGGAAGAAATATATTTAGGAAAATGTACCAAGGTGGTTCCTCCAGGAAGCAAGGCCCAAGGCTCGCGATACGTGAGCCGGACAATGAACTAGCAAGGGAAGCTCAAGTGCGGAATTGTGAATAGCCGTCAGAGGAGTTTATGGTCGGAGCGTAATGTTGATCTTGAGGGCTCCGTGTCAGATAGGTGCCCGCAATATCGTTACCTAACTGATTCCTTTGTGAGAAGGTTTAAATTTAGATCCTCATGCAATTGTCACATTGTTTTATTTGATCTTTATGATAAATCATATACCATGGATTTAGAAGATTTTAATATTGCTTGTAAACTCCCACTATGGGGCAATGTTAGTGAACCTCGCAAATCTGAATATAAAGACTTTCTTGCTAGTATCACTGTGGAGGAATCTAGAGAAATCACACAAGCTACCATAGGGAGCATTCATTTTCCTTCCATACATTATTTTGCTCTCTTTATAGGTAGATGCATTAACGGTAAAGATGAAGCTTGTCACATGTCCGTTCCGGATCTTTGTGTCCTCAAGAGTGCGGTATTAGGAGATAAACAATATAATTTGGGGGCCATTGTTGCATGAAGGTTGCATCTTAACAGTTTAAGTGGAGACTTGTTTGGTGGAATTTATGCAACTCGTGTACTTAATTATCTTGATGTACCCATACATGTAAATGACATGGAATTGCCTCCTTCTTATCTAGATGTGACGCCCGGATAATCAAGCTACAGTAAAATTCTGATAATGATGCCACGTCACCTCCGTTACTGTTTCTAATCCTTCGTTAGTACAAAACCGATTCAAAAATCAATTCAAAAAATGGCAAACAACAAAAGTTTTCAAACATTGAAACAAAAATGTTCGGAGTGAACCAAATATTGCACAGATAATTATGGTGGAGAAACCACACCTTTATAAAATGTTTAAATACTATGAGATGAATAAAACAGTAGCAAAAACAATTATATAAGTGTTATTAAATATAAACAAATATTAAACTAGTTTATTTAGTCACTAAAAACTTTTTACAACTCCAATTTAGGTGTGGGCTTTAACTTATTATAAAACTATAACTATTAAAGAAATAAAATAAAATAGTAAAGGAAAATAAATAAAAGAAAACAAAAAAACAGAAGACAATCAAACAAAAAAAAGAAAAGAACCACCCGCCCCCCCGCGCTGGGCCATGTGGCCCAGCTGGCCCCAGCCGCCCGAACGGGCCGGCCCACCCCCACCACTTAACCCTCCCACACCCCGTAACCCTAACCACCCCAGTCCCCACTTCCCACGATCCCCACCCACGTCTCCCTCCTTCCCCCTCCCGATTTTGGATCGGGGCACTCGGGGGCCCGACCCCGCCGGCGCCGCCGTGCCAGCCCCCGACGCCGCCGCCTCGTCCCGCCACCACCTAGCGGACGCCACCTCCCCGCCGGACCGCCTCGTCACCTCCCTTACCCCGCGTCTGGCTCCAGCCACCGTCACCGGAGACGAAGCGCCCGAGCGCCCTGACGCCGATGTCATTCGACATCGCCGGAGCCGCCCCGACAGCGTTGCTCGTCGGCCTCCGCCTCCCCTCTGCCCATTTCTCTCCCCCTCGCGCTCACCACGACCGCTGCCCCCTTGTACCCTGCGCCGCCGGGACGCACGCTCGCGCCCCCTGGCCCGCACGCGCAGAGCGCCGTGTCGCGCTCGCCATGGTCGTGCGGGGAGTCGCGCCTGCACGCACTTGCCCCCAATCCCCTACTGCACCGGGCCTCGCCCCGACTTCCTGGCCGCGCGCCCACGCGCTGGCCTCGCCGGCTTGGGGCCTCATCCGCCCCTGCATTGCACCTCCTGACCGAGGTCGTCGCCGCCAGCGTCGCGCTGGGAGCGCCCGTGTGCGTTCCCAGCCACCAAACCGTGGCCTTAGCCACTGCATATGGGGCCGGCCCATTAAAAAAAGAATAAAAAAATGATAATAAGTAAATAAAAATATTAATTAATTTAATTAACTAATTAATTAATATTAAGTTAATTAATTTAATTAACTAATTAATTAATAAGGTTCAATTAAACTAATTAAAATCTGTTACCCTAATAACCTAGTTAGACTAAATTAACTAGTTAGTTAATGTAACAGCCAATGACAGGGGGCCCCACCCCTTGTTGACCAGTCAAACGTTAACTGGTCAACAGGGACCCCCTGGCCCACCTGTCAGCCTCTGGTACACTTCTGTCTACGCAGAGCTGGGTGCACCTAGCATTTAGCTATTTAATTTCGAATTAAATTAAAACCAGTAAATCTAGAAAATGATTAAATCTTTATAAATTAATATAAAATAATCTGTAACTCGGATGAAAATACTTTGTACATGAATGTTGCTCAGAACGACGAGACGAATCCGAATACGCAGTCCGTTCGTCCGCCACGCGTCCCTAGCATAGTGAACCTGCAACATTTCACCTCCGGTTCATCTGTCCGAAAACGTGAAACACCGGGGATACTTTCCCGGATGTTTCCCCCCCTTCACCGGTATCACCTCATACCGCGTTAGAACACGTCTAGCTCTGCCTGTTGTCCTGTTATGCACTTGCTTGCTATGTATTTACTGTTTCTCCCCCCTCTTGTCTTCGGTAGACCCCGTGACGATGCGGATGCCCCTGTGGTCGACTACGTCACCGAAGACCCCTCCTTCTTGTCTGAGCAACCAGGCAAGCCCCCCCCTTGATCACCAGATATCGCATATTCTTCTCTATACTGCTTGCATTAGAGTAGTGTAGCATGTTACTGCTTTCGGTTAACCCTATTCTGTTGCATAGCCTCTCATTGTTGCTACAGTTGTTACCCTTACCTGCTATCCTACTGCTTAGTATAGGATGCCAGTGTTCCATCAGAGGCCCTACACTCTTGTCCGTCTGCCATGCTATACTACTGGGCCGTGATCACTTCGGGAGGTGATCACGGGTATATACTTATATACTCTATACATGACACATGTGGTGACTAAAGTCGGGTCGGCTCGTTGAGTACCCGCAAGTGATTCTGATGAGGGGGCTGAAAGGACAGGTGGCTCCATCCCGGTAGAGGTGGGCCTGGGTTCCCGACGGCCCCCGACTGTTACTTTGTGGCGGAGCGACAGGGCAGGTTGAGACCACCTAGGAGAGAGGTGGGCCTGGCCCTGGTCGGCGTTCGCGGATACTTAACACGCTTAACGAGATCTTGGTATTTGATCTAAGTCTGCCCATTTGGTCTATAAGCACTAACCAGCTACGCGGGAACAGTTATGGGCACTCGACATCGTGGTATTAGCCGAAGCTCTTCTTGACGTCAGCGACGGAGCGGCGCGCGCCGGATTGGACTGGAATGCCTGCTAGGCTAGGTCTGCTTCCGGCCGCGTACGCAACATGCAGGTGTGCAATGGGCGATGGGCCCAGACCCCTGCGCGCATAGGATTTAGACCGGTGTGTTGACCTCTCTGTTGAGCCTAGGTGGGGCTGCGACGTGTTGATCTTCCGCGGCCGGGCATGACCCAGAAAAGTGTGTCCGGCCAAATGGGATCGAGCGTGTTGGGTTATGTGGTGCACCCCTGGAGGGAAGTTTATCTATTGGAATAGCCGTGTCCCTCGGTAAAAGGACGACCCGGAGTTGTACCTTGACCTTATGACAACTAGAACTGGATACTTAATAAAACACACCCTTCCAAGTGCCAGATATAACCCGGTGATCGCTCTCTAACAGGGCGACGAGGAGGGGATCTCCGGGTAGGATTATGCTATACGATGCTACTTGGAGGACTTCAATCTACTCTCTTCTACATGCTGCAAGATGGAGCCTGCCAGAAGCGTAGTCTTCGACAGGATTAGCTATCCCCCTCTTATTCTGGCATTCTGCAGTTCAGTCCACCGATATGGCCCTTTACACATATACCCATGCATATGTAGTGTAGCTCCGTGCTTGCGAGTACTTTGGATGAGTACTCACGGTTGCTTTCCTTCCTCATTTCCCCTTTTCCTTTCTACCTGGTTGTCGCAACCAGATGCTGGAGCACAGGAGCTAGAGATCCCGAGGATGATTCTACATGGAGTTCGGCTTCGAGGAGTAGTTATGAGGTCCCAGGCAGGAGGCCTTGCCTTTTCGATCGTTGCTTCTTTTGTGCTATCCTTCTTAAGGCAAACTTGTTTAACTTATGTCTTTACTCAGATATTGTTGCTTCCGCTGACTCGTCTATGATCGAGCACTTGTATTCGAGCCCTTGAGGCCCCTGGCTTGTATTATGATGCTTGTATGACTTATTTATGTTGTAGAGTTGTGTTGTGATATCTTCCCGTGAGTCCCTGATCTTGATCGTACACATTTGCGTGCATGATTAGGGTACGGTCAAATCGGGGGCATCACAAGTTGGTATCAGAGCCAACTGCCTGTAGGAATCCCCCTTTCCACACTCCTTGGCCGAAGTCGAGTCTAGACATTACAAAACTTTTACTAACATGGCTGTGTGTCTTACGGGCCCACGTCGCCATTGGGTGGTATTAGGATCTTTTACTCCTTGTCTACACTCTGGGACTCTGATCTCTCTCCTATTCGGGTTAAATGATTTTGCTAAAAAGACTAACTGTAGGTTCTCGTAAATACTTTCTCCTGGAGAGCCCTTTATCACAGATGGTCGCTGACTACACCAGAAGATGTTGAAGATACTCTTCGATCATTCCCGAGACCCTTGTGCCCTCTGCCTTTTCAATTCCCTACTACTGATATATCCATATGGATAACAACATACACTTGTTGTTCATAAAATTACTCTGAGTTTCTCTTGTTATTACCAGATACATCGAATTGCTCTCAGGCTTTTTAAGAATCCCTTGTACCACTGCCTTGTAGTTCCTTGCCGCAGAAATACCCATACGGATAATTACTCGCACCTACCGAGTATCGGCTCATCCCCAGTTGATTCATGTATTTCATAATAGTCTTCAAAATACTATTCGATCTTCCGAAAATCCTCAAGAGCCTATTGCTCTTGAACTTCTTGCTTACTAGCATTACGATTAATCCCATAAGTCTCGAAATCTTATTGGCACCCTTTGTCATTATCTTTTTGAGTCCATTGATTCAATATGTTGCAAATGCTTGCAATCCTCAATCAGATCCTAGAATTCATCCTTCCGGCTCAGACATCTTTTTTAACATGAGCTGGATCTCGACCAATCAAATCGTCGTCGTTTGTACCCCTAAGGCTATTCAGCTTATCCATCCCTAATCAGAGCATTGCTTCTGATCCCTTGTCTTGGAATTCATAATTTTTTGCAAATGAGCTCTGAAGTAGTCAGTTGTTTCTATCATCTGATCTCCTTACATGCTTTTTCTTCTGGTTGAGTGCCGATACTCACCTCAGATCCTTTATGGACCATCAGAACCTTGTTGGATTTTGTCCGACAATGTCCTTCATATTCAATCACCTTGTGACATCTTCCCCTGATACATAATGCCTTTGGTACTTTGTATCCTCTGCTTGGCCAACCATGCTCTGCTTTCGATCTTGTGTATTTACTTTTGAAACTTGTGGTATATGTTACTAAGATGCCCGATGGGTTGAACCTATACCTTCCCTAAAAAACCGTATGAACTCGAAAGTTTTCATGAGTCATACTCTTCTAGTATTTTGCCAGATAAAATTTTCTACACTGCAACTTCATCAAACGCGAGAAGTGAATAAAAGGTTATGCATTGAAGAAGTGGGAGTCGACCTTGAACCTTTGTGTTCATGCCCATGGACACGATGTGGAACTTATCGTGAAAGCTTATTGCAAGAATATTTAAACATTCGAATGATTCTTCCGGTGTAGTAAATTGGATCCCTTGCAGTTATGGTTTCAACCATTCTAACCATATTCAATACATCTGGAAGGAAACCATTCCATTGCCTCATCTATCATGACAAGATTAAAGTATCTGCTATTGCAAGTCTGCACTCCAGTTCAGTTTCTATGCTGATCTTCCCTTGAGTAGTACCCTCAAGTATCTCGAGAATACCACGGAACTACATAACTTCTTGTGAGTTCTTCATCAACTAATATTCTCACTGATTCCAATTTTTCACGGGCTCTCAGTTATTAAACACTCAAAGACACCGATAACTGAACCGAGTCCGCACTACGGTTCAACGACACTTGATAATCTTCTTTAAGTACGAGTTTGTACCCGATCACGCCATTCCTAGCCTGTATGGCTATATCATTGTCGTGGTGATTTTAACTGTGCTACATGGTCCTTATTCTTGGAGCACCACTTCGATGATGAGCTAAGCTTATGTCGATCTCCCTTGTCTTATCGTTTCACCTCGAACGGCAAGCTTGATTCCTAGTTGGTGCTGTATCCGTAGTTCCAATAATCTTTTCCTGAAACAGTCCTTCTGCTTGAGCAGGCGCTATTCGATTATATCTTCATGAAACCTCTCGGCAAATGCGTCGTGATCATCATCAACCTTATGAGCTCTTCCAGGATATCAATTGAGTTCATGATGAGAAATACCATCCTTGCCCTCGATGATCTGTGTTATCATCGACCACTTTATTGCCTTCCCACCAACACAGGCTTGTTCGTGTTTGGTGTTATACCTTGAGTTCCTTGCTATCCAGCAATTGTTCTTCTTTACCTTGGAACATTAACATCTCTTACGTCATCTATGTTGTGGGAATTTCACCACCTCTTAAGAATTCTTGGTATGGTGATACTTCTCACCATCACCATTCTTTCTGGGGTCCTCGTGTTGATTCCAACCGGGGTACCAACAAGTGAGCGGTGCTGTTTGGATTCTGCCCTTCTACCAACCCTATTCCTTTGAAGTTAATGGTCGGACGTTCATTCTTAGACTATTGATTATTGAATCACCATTCCGACGTTGGTCGTGCAACCCAGCCCATATTTCGGGTGCACCTTTCAACCAATGTTTAATTGTGTATGTTTTCCTCGAGCATACATCATTATATCATTTGCACTGACAAATGTTATCTCCTTGTTCACATAATTGTGGAAACCCATCTTTTGGAAGTCTCGATGAATTGTCGCTGAGTTCATCAGCTACCACCTTTTTCCCTTCATTGGTTTAATGATGAGCTTTTGTTTCGGAACCCGCTTTCGTAGTAATTTTCCCGAGAATCTTACAATGTCGTCTCGTCAATTTGTTTTGCACCTTTTCTTCTCAGGCATCCTGAGTCTGAGGTATCCTGACACCAATCAGATCTGAATCTCGGTCAGATATGATGGTTGGAGAATTTTTCCAAGAGTCATAGCATTGGTCTTTATATAACCCAGTAGGGTGATATCATGCCTAGAGGCCCTATTGTTATAGTTTCCTTTTTAACAGGGTTAATCATTTTTCCATGAGGAAATTGAATGCCTTGTTTAATAAGTTCCGGATGGATCCTTTGTGTATCCAAAGTCCGATTTTTGCTTGAAGACCATGACAATGCTATCCCGAAGCATGTCTGTGGTACTCCGATCTTCAATAAGAACATTTGAAGCCTAATGCTAAATGTTTTCTTGCTCAATTATCCAAACACCGTTGTATGGGTTATGTCATGAAATTCCTCTCCCCTTACCTAAATGATTTTCTACTTTCTATCCTGTCATGGATATCATGCTCTGCTTGTCCTTGGGAAGGATATACCCCTGAAATATGTGTTTAAACACATTTTCCTTTCCATTGTTCTATTTAATCTGATAATCATATTTTCCTTTCCATTGGTTGGTTTAACGTTTCTGGTGATCATTATGATCTAAGCAGTATTAATTCCCTGCTGGTGCAAACACCTCGGTGTACAACTCTGTCAGTAAGACCCTGTTACTATTGTTGGTGACATTCCGGTAACCACCGATGGATGAGAACTTTGCCTATTGGTCCACCTCGTTCAACGAGCAGGAAAATGGTTCTCTTTGTCCCTCGCCCTTGGTACCAACGTTGTTGCCAACATAACTGACAGGCTACCCTCTGACATGTCTTGCTATCATGACCGTGTAAGATGCCAACGGCCTTTCTACTTTTAACCCACATGGTGGGCCCATAACCCACAGTTCCACAGGATCGAAACCTGACTCTCCTGTACACCCCTATTGCCAAAGCTATTCATTTTGCTTGACTTCGTAAGTAATTCACGGGTCACCTTCCTAGTGCTCTATTCTGGTATCAGACGCAATACTTAGTCTCGCTGCTCTGAACCCCTTTTTCACTCTGGTTCAGACTTCGAGTAACTATCTATCCGCTTGGAACCTCTTATTGTACCTTCGTACCTTACTCTCGATGTATTTTATATGTTCAACTCGAGAGATAATCTTATGCTCATTCATGGGTTAACCCCAGATTGTTTCCCTCATAAGCATTCTGTCGTAGCCGAGCTGTCCCTTACCTATTCGTAAGTACGTTGGAGTTTCCGAAGAAAAGGACGACTTCACCATGATGACCTAAAGCAGAGAAAGGAAGACGTCAATGTAAGGGATTGACCTCTTCGAGAAGAGCAACCAAGGCCGAGAAGATTCGTTAGAAATCGTAACCAGACTTTTCCCCCGTTTTCCACCTCTTAAATATCGGGACGAGATTTCTTGTAGTGGAGGAGAATTGTGACGCCTGGATAATCAAGCTACAGTAAAACTCTGCTAATGATGCCACGTCACCTCCGTTACTGTTTCTAATCCTTCGTTAGTACAAAACCGATTCAAAAATCAATTCAAAATATGGCAAACAACAAAAGTGTTCAAACATTGAAACAAAAATGTTCGGAGTGAACCAAATATTGCACAGATAATTATGGTGGAGAAACCACACCTTTATAAAATGTTTAAATACTATGAGATGAATAAAACAGTAGCAAAAACAATTATATAAGTGTTATTAAATATAAACAAATATTAAACTAGTTTATTTAGTCACTAAAAACTTTTTTTAACTCCAATTTAGGTGTGGGCTTTAACTTATTATAAAACTATAACTATTAAAGAAATAAAATAAAACAGTAAAGGAAATAAATAAAAGAAAAGAAAACAAAAAAAACAGAAGACAATCAAACAAAAAAAGGAAAAGACCCCCCCCCCCCCCCCCCGCGCTGGGCCAAGTGGCCCAGCTGGCCCCAGCCGCCCGAACGGGCCGGCCCACCCCCACCACTTAACCCTCCCACACCCCGTAACCCTAACCACCCCAGTCCCCACTTCCCATGATCCCCACCCCACGTCTCCCTCCTTCCCCCTCCCGATTCTGGATCGGGGCACTCGGGGGCCCGACCCCGCCGGCGCCGCCGTGCCAGCCCCCGACGCCGCCTCGTCCCACCACCACCTCGTGGACGCCACCTCCCCGCCGGACCGCCTCATCACCTCCCTTACCCCGCGTCTGGCTCCAGCCACCGTCACCGGAGACGCAGCGCCCGAGCGCCCTGACGCCGATGTCGTTCGACATCGCCGGAGCCGCCCCGACGCCGTTGCTCGTCGGCCTCCGCCTCCCCTCTGCCCCTTTCTCTCCCCCTCGCAGTCACCACGACCGCCGCCCCCCTGTACCCTGCGCCGCCCGGACGCACGCTCGCGCCCCTGGCCCGCACGCGCGGAGCGCCGTGTCGCGCTCGCCATGGTCATGCGAGGAGTCGCGCCTGCACGCACTTGCCCCCAATCCCCTACTACTCCGGGCCTCGCCCCGACTTCCTGGCCGCGCGCCCACGCGCTGGCCTCGCCGGCCTGGGGCCTCATCTGCCCTTGCGTTGCGCCTCCTGACCGAGGTAGTCGCCGCCAGCGTCGCGCTGGGAGCGCCCGTGTGCGTTCCCAGCCACCAAACCATGGCCTTAGCCACTGCATATGGGGCCGGCCCATTTAAAAAAAAGAATAAAAAATGATAATAAGTAAATAAAAATAGTAATTAATTTAATTAACTAATTAATTAATATTAAGTTAATTAATATTAAGTTAATTAATATTAAGTTAATTAATTTAATTAACTAATTAAGATATTAATTAGGTTCAATTAAACTAATTAAAATCTGTTACCCTAATAACCTAGTTAGACTAAACTAACTAGTTAGTTAATGTAACAGCCAATGACAGGGGGCCCCACCCCCTGTTGACCAGTCAAACGTTGACTGGTCAACAGGGACCCCCTGGGCCACCTGTCAGCCTCTGGTACACTTCTGTGTACGCAGAGCTGGGTGCACCTAGCATTTTGCTATTTAATTTTGAATTAAATTAAAACCAGTAAATCTAGCAAATGATTAAATCTTTATAAATTAATATAAAATAATCCGTAACTCGGATGAAAATACTTTGTACATGAAAGTTGCTCAGAACGACGAGACAAATCCGAATACGCAGTCCGTTCGTCCGCCACGCGTCCCTAGCATAGTGAACCTGCAACATTTCACCTCCGGTTCATCTGTCCGAAAACGTGAAACACCGGGGATACTTTCCCGGATGTTTCCCCCCTTCACCGGTATCACCTCATACCGCGTTAGAACACGTCTAGCTCTGCCTGTTGTCCTGTTATGCACTTGCTTGCTATGTATTTACTGTTCCCCCCCTCTTCTCTTCGGTAGACCCCGTGACGATGCTGATGCCCCTGTGGTCGACTACATCACCGACGACCCCTCCTTCTTGTCTGAGCAACCAGGCAAGCCCCCCCCCCTTGATCACCAGATATCGCCTATTCTTCTCTATACTGCTTGCATTAGAGTAGTGTAGCATGTTACTGCTTTCGGTTAACCCTATTCTGTTGCATAGCCTCTCATTGTTGCTACAGTTGTTACCCTTACCTGCTATCCTACTGCTTAGTATAGGATGCTAGTGTTCCATCAGAGGCCCTACACTCTTGTCCGTCTGCCATGCTATACTACTGGGCCGTGATCACTTCGGGAGGTGAGCACGGGTATATACTTATATACTCTATACATGACACATGTGGTGACTAAAGTCGGGTCGGCTCGTTGAGTACCGCAAGTGATTCTGATGAGGGGGCTGAAAGGACAGGTGGCTCCATCCCGGTAGAGGTGGGCCTGGGTTCCCGACGGCCCCCGACTGTTACTTTGTGGCGGAGCGACAGGGCAGGTTGAGACCACCTAGGAGAGAGGTGGGCCTGGCCCTGGTCGGCGTTTGCGGATACTTAACACGCTTAACGAGATCTTGGTATTTGATCTGAGTCTGGCCATTTGGTCTATACACACTAACCAGCTACGCGGGAACAGTTATGGGCACTCGACGTCGTGGTATTAGCCAAAGCTCTTCTTGACGTCAGCGACGGAGCGGCGCGTGCCAGATTGGACTGGAATGCCTGCTAGGCTAGGTCTGCTTCCGGCCGCGTACGCAACGTGCAGGTGTGCAATGGGCAATGGGCCCAGACCCCTGCGCGCATAGGATTTAGACCAGCGTGTTGACCTCTCTGTTGAGCCTAGGTGGGGCTGCGACCTGTTAATCTTCCGCGGCCGGGCATGACCCAGAAAAGTGTGTCCGGCCAAATGGGATCGAGCGTGTTGGGTTATGTGGTGCACCCCTGCAGGGAAGTTTATCTATTCGAATAGCCGTGTACCTCGGTAAAAGGACGACCCGGAGTTGTACCTTGACCTTATGACAACTAGAACTGGATACTTAATAAAACACACCCTTCCAAGTGCCAGATATAACCCGGTGATCGCTCTCTAACAGGGCGACGAGGAGGGGATCTCCGGGTAGGATTATGCTATACGATGCTTGTTGGAGGACTTCAATCTACTCTCTTCTACATGCTGCAAGATGGAGGCCGCCAGAAGCGTAGTCTTCGACATGATTAGCTATCCCCCTCTTATTCTGGCATTCTGCAGTTCAGTCCACCAATATGGCCCTTTACAAATATACCCATGCATATGTAGTGTAGCTCCTTGCTTGCGAGTACTTTGGATGAGTACTCACGGTTGCTTTCCTTCCTCTTTTCCCCTTTTCCTTTCTACCTGGTTGTCGCAACCAGATGCTGGAGTCCAGGAGCTAGAGATCCCGAGGATGATTCTACATGGAGTTCGGCTTCGAGGAGTAGTTAGGAGGTCCCAGGCAGGAGGCCTTGCCTTTTCGATCGTTGCTTCTTTTGTGCTAGCCTTCTTAAGGCAAACTTGTTTAACTTATGTCTTTACTCAGATATTGTTGCTTCCGCTGACTCGTCTATGATCGACCACTTGTATTCGAGCCCTCGAGGCCCCTGGCTTGTATTATGATGCTTGTATGACTTATTTATGTTGTAGAGTTGTGTTGTGATATCTTCCCGTGAGTCCCTGATCTTGATCGTACACATTTGCGTGCATGATTAGTGTACGGTCAAATCGGGGGCGTCACACTAGATTACAATGCTATGGTTCGCCATCAGTTTGTTGAGAGGAATGAACAGTTCCTCCAGTACCGACTAATCTTCGACAGACGTCGCACTGTCCATGTTGCTCTCCCTGCCCCTACTTTCTTTGACTTTCAGGCAAAAAGAAGATATGTTATAACCAGGGAGGAGGCGAACGAGTATGAGAGGAGGACGGAGGTAGCTCGCCTCCAAGCTGCAGCTCGTCAGGCAGTAGCCCCTGCATCTCTGTACGGCCCCAGCTACAAGTTTGGATATCCGCCAGGCCATCCGTGGGCATAGACCTACTTAGGCCAAAAGCCTAAGCTTGGGGGAGTACGTATTTCTGACCGATATTACATTCATGTTCACACACTCATGCCAGTTGTCAGTGCTCATACTTTTTCATTGTACTATCCATGCTAGTTTACTTTCTGTTTTAGGCCTTCTTCTTGTGTGTTTGAAAAACCAAAAAAAATTAGTTGTAGTTTTTAGCTAGTTTACTTTCCATGCCTGTAGTAGTAATAATTAAAAGAAAACCCAAAAAGATTTCTCGTTCTTCGGTTGCTTGTTGGGAGCTTTCCCGTGTAAATAGTTTTATTTCTTTTCTTTGGGGGTCGAGAGGAGAAGACCATGATGAAAATGTTGAAGTGGCTTTTATATGCATTATTGTTGATTTAACAAAGAGCCCATATTACCTTGTCTTCTCCTGTGTATTAAATGCTTGCAGATTCCAGCTTAGTCCAATGCACGTGCACTATTATTATTATCCACACCGTTCGGTCGTGCAAGTGAAAGGCAATAATGACGATATATGATGAACTGATTGAGATGAGAGAAGCTGGTATGAACTCGACCAATCTTGTTTTTGTAAATGTGATTAGTTCATCGTTCCTGATTCAGCCTATTATGAATGAAACATGTTTGCAATGACAATTAGAGATTATAGTTGCTCATGCCATGCTTAATTTGCTAGGAGTTTATAATGGTTTACCTTGCGTGCCAACATGCTATTAAAATGGTTGTGATGTGGTATGATAGGGTGGTATCCTCCTTTGAACGATTCCAGTGGCTTGACTTGGCACATGTTCATGCCTGTAGTTGAAACAAAATCAACATAGCCTCCATGATATTTATGTTCATGGTGAATTATATCCTACTCATGCTTGAACTCAATGTTTATTAATTTTAATGCATGTTCATGACTGTTGTCGCTCTCTAGTTGGTCGCTTCCCAGTCTTTTTCTAGCCTTCACTTGTACTAAGCGGGAATACTGCTTGTGCATCCACTTCCATAAACCCCAAAGTTATCCCATATGAGTCCACCATACCTTCCTATATGCTGTATCTACCTGCCGTTCCAAGTAAATTTTTATGTGCCAAACTCTAAACCTTCAAATGAAATTTTGTTTTGTATGCTCGAATAGCTCATGTATCAACTAGGGCTGTCTGTATCTTCCATGCTAGGTGGGCTATTCTCACGAGGAGTGGACTCCGCTCCTCACTCACGAGAAAATGACCGGTAACCGGGATGCGCAGTCCCATGCTCAAATCAAAATAATTGCAAACAAAACTCCCCTGGGACTGTTGTTAGTTGGAGGCACCCGTTGTTTCGAGCAAGCCATGGATTGATGCTTGTTGGTGGTGGGGGAGTATAAACTTTACCATTCTGTTTGGGAACCGCCTATGTGTGTAGCATGGAAGATATCGATATCTCTCGGTTGTTATGTTGACAATGAATGTATGCCACTCAAAATACTATTTATCTCTATTTGAAAAATCGAGCTTTGGCACCTCTACAAATCCCTGCTTCCCTCTGCGAAGGGCCTATCGATTTACTTTTATGTTGAGTCATCATCCTCTTATGAAAAAGCACCAGTTGGAGAGCACCGCTGTCATTTGCATGCATTACTATTAGTTTACATTGAGTATGACTGTGATTGGATCTCTTTTACCATGAATTACAATGTCTAGTCAGTCCTTGATCTTCAGAGGTGCTCTGCATTTATGTTTTGCAGTATCAGAAAGGGCTAGCGAGATACCATCTTGTTATATCATATTATGATTGTTTTGAGAAAGTGTTGTCATCTGAGATTTATTATTATTGCTCGCTAGTTGATTATGCCATTGATATGAGTAAACATGAGACCTAAGTGTTATTGTGAATATGGTTAGTTCATAGTATTTGCTGAAAACTTGAATGCTGGCTTTACATATTTACAACAACAAGAGCAAACAGAGTTTGTAAAAGTTTTTCTTTATCACTTTCATTTTGTCAACTGAATTACTTGAGGACAAGCAAAGGTTTAAGCTTGGGGGAGTTGATACGTCTCCAACGTATCTACTTTTCCAAACACTTTTGCCCTTGGTTTGGACTCTAACTTGCATGATTTGAATGGAACTAACCCGGACTGACGTTGTTTTCAGCAGAATTGCCATGGTGTTATTTTTTTGCAGAAATAAAAGTTCTCGGAATGACCTGAAACTTCACGGAGAATATTTTTGGAATTAACAAAAAATACTGGCGAAAGAATCAACACCAGGGGGCCCACACCCTGTCCACGAGGGTGGAGGGCGCGCCCCTCCCTCGTGGGCCCCCTGAGACTCCACCGACCTCAACTCCAACTCCATATATTCACGTTCGGGAAGAAAAAATCAGAGAGAATGATTCATCGTGTTTTACGATACGGAGCCGCCTCCAAGCCCTAATCTCTCTCGGGAGGGCTGATCTGGAGTCCGTTCGGGGCTCTGGAGAGGGGAATCCGTCGTCGCCGTCATCATCAACCTTCCTCCATCACCAATTTCATGATGCTCACCGCTGTGCGTGAGTAATTCCATTGTAGGCTTGCTGGACGGTGATGGGTTGGATGAGATTTATCATGTAATCAAGTTAGTTTTGTTAGGGTTTGATCCCTAGTATCCATTATGTTCTGAGATTGATGGTGCTATGATTTTGTTATGCTTAATGCTTGTCACTAGGGCCCGAGTGCCATGATTTCAGATCTGAACCTATTATGTTTTCATGAATATATGTGAGTTCTTGATCCTATCTTGCAAGTCAATAGTCACCTACTATGTGTTATGATCCGGCAACCCCGAAGTGACAATAATCGGGACCACTCCCGGTGATGACCGTAGTTTGAGGAGTTCATGTATTCACTAAGTGTTAATGCTTTGGTCCGGTACTCTATTAAAAGGAGGCCTTAATATCCCTTAGTTTACAATAGGACCCCGCTGCCACGGGAGGGTAGGATAAAAGATGTCATGCAAGTTCTTTTCCATAAGCATGTATGACTATATTCGGAATACATGCCTACATTACATTGATGAACTGGAGCTAGTTCTGTGTCACCCTAGGTTACAACTGTTGCATGAGGAATCACATCCGACATAATTATCCATCACTGATCCAATGCCTACAAGCTTTTCACATATTGATCTTTGCTTAGTTGCTTTTCCGTTGCCATTGTTACAATTACTACAAAGTTGCTACTCTTACCTTTGCCACCGTTACCGTTACTTCCATACTACTTTGCTACTAAAACACTTTGCTGCAGATATTAATTTTTCCAGGTGTGGTTGAATTGACAACTCAACTGCTAATACTTGAGAATATTCTTTGGCTCCCCTTGTGTCGAATCAATAAATTTGGGTTGAATACTCTACCCTCAAAAATTGTTGCGATCCCCTATACTTGTGGGTTATCACTGATCATGCATGTAAATATGGCATGCTTTCCTGTTTATCAGTACCTATACCATTAATGATAACATGTTTTCAAATTCAAGTACTATCATTCTACTCTATCACAATGCCATCTGCTTAGTTTGGACATCATGCTTCTCAATATCTTATGCATTGTTATTCATCAGTATGTACTTCATCTGTCTACCATACCATGTTCTTTTTTTACATTGAAGTGGTGTTCTAGTGGTCTCTTGCAATGCCATCTTAGTTCCCAATCATACACGCATATGTTGCCTTAGTGTTTTTCTGTAATGTATTCCGCTAGCATACAGTTTTACATTCAAGTAGTGTTTTTTACACTGTTGTCCTGTCGTATCCCTAGCTCTTACATCACACTCCCTCCGTCCAGATTACATGTCGCAGAAATGGATAAAACTGGATGTATCTAGAACTGAAATACGCCTAGGCCCATCCATTTATTTCCGGATGGAGGGAATACATGTCAATATGTCATGCCTTTCTATTCTTCAGTACCTATTCCATCTCTGCTATAGCATGTTTTATAATTGAAGTACCATTTATATAAGCCATGCAAGGGGAAGACGGCTATGTTAGAATCTGAAGGGTTACAAACCAGGTCTTTGTAAAAGATCCAAATGCCAGGAGATAATAAACCAACTCCAGTTTTCATAGATACTGCTCCAGCTCAGAGAAACCCAACTCCCACTGATAATAAGCAGATTCCAGTGGACAAAGAACTAGTCCGCTCCAGTCCAGCAAAAATATATCAACTGCATTCTAAGAAGCGTGTGCCTATCCTCGCATCATGAAATTTTATAGCATTCTGATCATATTTTCTACATGTTTCTTACCATCTCTCTTTTAGAAAATAAGCTTAAAGGATAGAAGACTTTCTGTACTGGGATCGTATTGAAGGAAAGTATCTTGCGGGAATTCTCTGTGCTCCAATGCTGATGTAAGTACCTGCTGTATGTCACATACTTTTACATCAGCATGTATTTTGTTAATCGATGTGAATCCAACCTTTATCTGATCTAAATTTAGTTGTATCAAAATGTTAAAGGCGACAATGTTGATTTTTGTAAGGAAAATTGCCTGGTAGTTTTGCATACTGAGCTGCATGAGTGCACTATCTCATATCATGCACATTACTGAATTGTAGTCCTGCTCTGGTTGCCCATTCATTCATTGTGTCAATGTTGCTTTCGTATTACCTTACGTGGCTGATGATAGATGTGCCATATTGTGTTAATTTGGTGTAGGCTGGTGTGGTCTGGTTGCCCAAATGTTCGTTGTGTCAATGTTTTGCTTTCCTATTATCTGACCTGGCCAATGATAGCAATGCTAGTGTGTTAATTTGGTGCAGGCTGCTGAAGATAAGAAGACAAACTCTGAAAACAACAAGGCAACCCCATTGTTTCTTTCCAATAAATCTAGGCCAGGTAATATGGCAATAACTCATGATTAATCTATTCGGTTCCCCTCCTAATTTATGTTATGATGTAGTGGTTGAGACACTAACTACTAGGGAAAACCCTAGCAGTAGCCCGGGAATAATGCCTATCAGTAGCGCTGGGTACGGTGCTACTAGTAAGGCGCTACAGCTAAAGGTTAGCAGTAGCGTCTGTTAACCCACGCTACTGCTATATCGACTTGGTAGTAGCGCTTTCACTAAAGAGCGCTACTGGTAATTACAAGAAGCGCTTCTCTCAGCCCGCGCTACTACTATTATTCTGTATTTCACTTTATTTCATGTTGTATTCATACACCTTTATACAAGTTTTCATACAGCAGCAATTTAGATATTGTTTTTACATCATAATCAGTTATTACATCACAGGGTGAAAGAACCGTGGACTAGTTTCAAGTGGATGGACATACACTTGAAACTAATATGCGGTTCTTTCACCCAATAATATAATTAAAATCATCATCATCATATCATTAACAACTTATCATCATAATACATCATTGTCATATAAAACCTCCTCAAGATCATCGTTTTCATCAATGAGACATCACATAGCAAGTTGGTCACTAGTCATAATCACAACTACTCCTCATCATCAACTCTAACACATTGTACCACATAATAAACATATTGTACCTCATAGGACCTACTACATTCTCTTAGGACCTACTATATTCTCTAAGGTAAAATAGCAAAAAACAAGATAGCCCCTGACTCTCCATTATGGAGAATGGAGATTATCCTATCTCCAATTCTTGCCTTTCGCTTAATGTTGCTTCCAAGAACCTCCTTACGACTGTCCAAACATTTTTTCCATTCTTTGATTAGCATGTGTTCACCGATTTTAGAAATCCGATAGGCATAGGTGAGATCCGTAGGATGACCTGGCTGTATGTTCAGAACATCAAGGCGACCATTCTGATACATCAGATGAGGCACACAATCCATCGGGATTTTCTGTTGAAAAACATAGTAATAACTTCGTAGTTAGCAATGATGTACTAGTTTTAGAAGTATGCAAAAGCTGCATTGATGTCGTAATAGTAAAAAATCTTACCAGGGTATCTCCATAGAAGTTACCGTGGTTCAACACGTGCACTAGTGGCACGTATTCACCATAATTTGGAGGAGTTCGATAATAGGTATTTTAATTCTCAAGATCAGTACAAAATGCGATCAGATGATTTTTCTCCTTATAAGTTAATTCGGAGCCATCGGTGTAGTGGGTTTTGTCTACCATCTTCCGCACATTCTTTGAAGAATGAAAATAAGCTGTCAATGGAAATAAACTTTCAACAATTTTTAAATAAACAATATAAATTAGTTAATAACTATGTTTGAGAAACTCACATAGCGGTAGAATCGGAAGCGTCTCAACAAGGACCCAAATGTCCATATTGTCTTGCTCGATGTTAGGATCATCAAGATCCATGGTGACAATCATATCCTCATAACAACCATACATTTTGCAAAGTTCTTCCCAATTTTGGCAACCAAAATGGGTTACGCTCTGAGAATTGTACAGACTTACTTCAAAATCCATATCATGATGGGTCCTTAGGTGTGTTTTCTTTGTTTCAAACTTTTCATGGTCTTCAAAACCCATCCTCTCCAAGACATAGCATCTTGCATGGCATGGGATAAGCTAGTCGAATTGTAAAAGATGAAAATTAGACATTGAAATAGTTGAAGTCATGCTTAATTACGAAAAAACACTTGTCGTCGTTGCGTACCATTTCAACATCGAAGGTCTCCTCGAGCTTAATGCTGAAGCGCCAATCTTCGTCCAGGTGAGTCCTCTCGCACAGACCTCGATCGTCGTGGCACCAGCTGCACTCCCTCGGGGGACTTTCGTCGTCCGAGTATGACATTTCCTATGTTCATAATTCAAAAATTAAACTTGTACAATTAAATATATGTACTAAAAAACCTAAATTAGATCATTATTATTCATCACGGGTTGACTATCGGTCTGTCGAAATGTCGTTTAATTATTTTTCGAGAAAATCCAGGCCACTCGATATTTCCTACATATTCTAGCACAAGTCATGCCAGAATTCACGGAAAAATCCGGCATGACCTTTCCTAAAAAAAGACATATCGAGCGCCTGAAATTTGCCGGAACGGAAATTAATCAACACTTGGGCAAAACATAGGCCACTCGGAGGTGTAACCTGAACATGACCAGCCACTTGGGCAACCACATATCCTATTTGAGCAACACAAGATATACATGTTTTTATCTACATCATATCTTATAGGACTCATACTGACATGGAGATTTGGCTGGTCTCGCCTCGAGGTCGGAGGGGGTAGGTGACGGGGACGACGGCGGGGATGATGGAGGGGCTCCTTGATTTCTGCAAAAACAAAAAACCTACAAGTTATCACTAATACATCCCGAATAATTGCTTAAACTAAAAAAACAACAAATATGACATGTTCATCTAGTTCTATTAATTCAACTAGTTCTTACTAAATATAAACTTACTATAAATAGAAAAAAAACTAGTTCTTTCTAAAAATAAAGTAGTTCAACTAGTTATATTAATTTTCTTACTAAAAATACATTAGTTCTATTAATTCAACTAGTTCAACTAGTTTATTAATTTACTTACTAAACTAGTTCAACTAAAACTAAACTAGTTCAACTAGTTTATTAATTTACTTACTAATTATTTTAAACACTTACTAAAAATAGTAAAAAAAACTACATTATACAATAATAAAAAAACAACTACTATTAACCATACTGCCCTAGTTAACTAGTACCATCACTACTACTAATTAACATCTACTACTACTAAAAATCATTATCTATGAACCCTAAATTAACATCTACTACTACTGAAAAATATCTACTAACTAAGCAGAGAGAGAGGGGGGTGGGGGAGGGATGGGGGGCTTACAGGGAGGGGAGAGACGGTGGCGGGGAGGTTCTCGGCAACTGAGGTAGGGGCGGCGAGGGCGGGCTTGGGATCGGGAGGCGGCGGTCCTAGGCGGGCTCGGGCGGCGGCGGTGAGGTCGAGGGCGGCGGCAGTGAGGTCGAGGGAGGCGACGGTGAGGTCGAGAGCGGCGGCGGGCGGTGGCGGTGAGGGCAGGCTCGGGCTCGGGCGGCGGCGACAGAGGAGTAGGGGAACAGGGGGAAAGGAGGACTTAGCAAAATTTTGAGCCCGCGGGTGGTTAAGTCGAACTAGCAGTAGCGCTCTTAAGGAAATGCGCTATAGCTAATTTAGCTATAGCGCGTTTTAGAAAAAAAATGCTACTGCTAAAGGAAGCAGTTATTTCTTTTGTTTATCCCAAAATCAGTAGCGCTTTGTCCTGGAAAAACGCTATAAGTCTAAGCATGTAAAAACATCAAATATACATTGGTCATCATTGATCTTTTTGTGTAGAATCTAAATAGTCAACATGAATCTTCACCGTACCTGTATAGGCACGGGCGAAGATTCATATTGCAGCCACAAATCCTACACATATTGTTCAATGAAGACCAAGTGCTCGAGATAGTTTGAGAAGTAACATATTTAAGGTGGTAAACACCTTGTTTGCTTAGCAGTATGGGACTAGACTTAATTAGTTGCGGTGATGCTTAGCAGCAACAAGTTTTGAAGAAAAACGCTGCTACTGAGTACTTTAGCAGTAGCGCGTCCAGGAGAAGGGCGCTACTACTATATCTAGCCTGGAGGCAACGCCGTGGCAATTATAGTAGTAGCGCTTGTTTCACCTAGAGCACTACTGCTATCGAGATGTTAGTAGCGCGGTTTCCTGGAGCTCGCTACTGCTAATTAGCAGTAGCATTTGTTTTTAAACCATGCTGCTGCTAAGATTCTGTGTGTAAGGTTTTCCCTAGTAGTGACTCCACTATCAATAATACAAGCCTGCCAAAATCGCCATCTGAATCTGTTCAGTTTCCTATGTCTCGAATGCAATGGAAAAAATGTATGTTTGTGAACCAATTAATGGCTGAAGCAATGATGGAAATGGTGGAGGAATCAGAGGTGCACATTCGTGCACAACAACAACTGATCAATGTTTTCAGAGACAGTGGAGCAAAGGAGCAAGAACTTGCCCACATGCTTATGGGCATCATCCACGCCGAGGTTCCAGATTGTGACGTTGTAGATCGTTAGGTTCTGTTCATTTATTTGCACTGGCATCAATCTTTGATTCCCCATTGGATGTAATTTCCTGTAATATATGCTGGATGTGCAACGTTTTTCCCTGTATGTCGTACCTTTGCTTGATCGGTTTTGGTCCTATGCATAATTGCTCGCCGTAATGGGCTCAAATTATCTAATTGGGCCTAAAGACATGTACGAACTGTAGTGGGCCCATTAAGTTAAGGGGTCATTACCAGGCCGAAAGTTACTGGTCGGCCCTCTTACCTCCCGGGTCGTTAACAGGCCGACATCGAAGCGGGCAACAGGTGGGCCCATTTGATTTCATGGGCCGTTAACAGGCCGTTACTAAGGTCGGGCTACATATGGCCCACCTATACTGTGGGCCTTTAGTAGGCCGAAAGAGACAACGGGCTCGTACTTGACGATGAAGAGCATGGGCCGCTAAGAGGCGAAAGTCAGGTCATACTGTAAATGGCCGAACTGTGTTGTGGGCCTTTAGCAGGCCAAAAGAGAAACCGGGATGGTATTGGACCATGAAGAGCATGGGCTGTTAAAAGGACAAAACTCAGGTCCGACTACAAATGGCCCAACTCATTTATGGGCCATCAACAGGCAGAAAGACACACCGGGCCGGGAATTGGCCCAACACTTAAATGGGTCGCTAAAAGGCCAAAACTATGGTCTGACTACAAATGGCCCAACAAATTTATGGGCCGTCTGAAAGGATTGAGATGGACCTAGAGGGGGGTGAATAGGTACAATTACAAATTTTAATTATTACTTAGCAATTTTAGGCAATAATGCAGAATATGAAAGTGAGCCTAACAATTGCAAGAGTGATGCTAGGATCTAAGCAAGATAAACAAGTGGCACAAGTATATGAGTAAGAAAGCACAATATGATATATGTAAGAGCTAAGAGACAAGTAACCACAAGTAGGGAGTTAGGGTTAGGAATAACCGCAACTCCGAGAGACGAGGATGTATGCCGATGTTCACTTCCTTGGAGGGAAGCTACGTCACCGTTTAGAGAGGTGGATGTTACCACGAAGGTACACCAACTCCACGAAGGCTCACCCTATTCTCTCTTTGAGACAACACCACGAAGGCGTTTCTCAACCACTAGTTGTAGACCTTGGGGTGGTCTCCAAACCCTCACAAACTTTTCCGGGGGTAATCACAATGGTCGATTCCTCTCCGAAAGACTCCTACCGCCTAGGAGTCTCCAACCTCCAAGAGTAACAAGAACGATGGGGAAAACCTCAAGACTTGCTCAAATCACAAATTCCTTTGGTGCAAAGAAGGGGAAGGAGTGGATCTATCACTTGGTTGGAGAACTTCTCTCAAATGTTCCCAAATCCCTTGGGGATCTAGGATTTGGTGTAGGGAAACAAGAGAGGGAGAGAGATGTGTTCTTAGAAAGCTCAAAGTGAATGGTCAACATTATCCCGTGGGGGGGAGAAGGCTATATATAGTGGACATGGAAAAGTAACCATTTGAGCCACTTAAGTGCACTGTAGAGGTCGGACATCCGGACAGGACCGGACGTCCGGTAGCACAGATAGGTCCGGGCGTCCGACCGCCATCGGTCGTCCGGTCGCTGGAGATCCGCAGGCCACGAAACAGCACACAGCCATCGGACGTCCGGAACGTGCTAGTCGTTCGGGACTAGAAGTCCGGAGATGACCGGAAATCCGTAAATAATGTTCTGTTGAGGAAGTGCCGGACCTCCGGAGGAAAACGGACGTCCGGCAACCGGACGTCCGGAGAAGCTCGGATATCCGTAAATATCGTTCTGTGAAGAAACACCGGACGACCGTGAAGAGCCGGGAGTCCAGTCAGCTGCGAGGTATCGGACGTCCGTAGAGTACCGGACGTCCGATGAAAAATGGAGTTGGTGGGTTTTGAGCAAATCTTTCACTAGATCCAACGATCCCCTCTTAATAGTGCGGGATCCCTATACTCAAGAAACAAAGTCGTAAAGAAAGAAAAGCCAAAGCTATTTTCTTGTAACTCCGATCTTGAATGATATGCATTTGTCCCTAGGTATGATCCACACACGCCCTTGAGACTTAATCCTGAGATATACTTGATAAACATGATTAGTCCCTTGTATGCATGTTGTCATCAACATCAAAATAAGATTAAGGGCATGATTGCACTTTCAGTCTCCCCCTTTTTGGTAGTTGATGACAACATACATGCACTTCTCAATAATAATAATAAAAACTTTGAATATCGAAAAGATTTGTTGTGGAGCTCCCCCTAACTATGTGCACAATTATAAATAAGCATGAGAGGAGCTCCCCCTTAGTGTGATACCAAAACACCGAAATCTCAAGTAACACAAGATACCATAATACCATAAATAAGTTCATCATGTTGGGGAACGTAGTAATTTCAAAAAACTTCTACGCACACGCAAGATCATGGTGATGCATAGCAACGAGAGGGGAGAGTGTTGTCCACGTACCCTCGTAGACCGAAAGCGGAAGCGTTAACACAACGCGGTTGATGTAGTCGTACGTCTTCACGATCCGACCGATCAAGTACCGAACGTACGACACCTCCGAGTTTAGGACACGTTCAGCTTGATGACTTCCCTCGAACTCCGATCCAGCCAAGTGTTGAGGGAGAGTTTTGTCAGCACGACGGCGTGGTGACAATGATGATGTTCTACCGACGCAGGGCTTCGCCTAAGCACCGCTATGATATTATTGAGGTGTAATATGGTGGAGGGGGGCACCGCACACGGCTAAGAGATCAATGATCAATTGTCTGTCTAGAGGTACCCCCTGCCCCCCTTTTCCATGTTGGACTAGGAGAGAGAGGGGGAAGAGGTGGAGGGGAGGAAGGAAAGGGGGGCGCCGCCCCCCTCTCCTTGTCCTATTCGGACTGGGGGGAGGGGCGTGCGGCCCTGCCCTGGCCTCCTCTCCTCTCTTCCACCTAGGCCCACTAAGGCCCATCAAGTTACTGGGGGTTCGGGTAACCTCCCGGTACTCCGGAAAAATCCCGATTTCACCCGGAACACTTCCGATGTCCAAACATAGGCTTCCAATATATCAATCTTTATGTCTCGACCATTTCGAGACTCCTCGTCATGTCCGTGATCACATCCGGGACTCCGAACAACCTTCGGTACATCAAAACATATAAACTCATAATATAACTGTCATCGTAACTTTAAGCGTGCGGACCCTACGGGTTCGAGAACTATGTAGACATGACCGAGACACCTCTCCGGTCAATAACCAATAGCGGAACCTGGATGCTCATATTGGTTCCCACATATTCTACGAAGATCTTTATCGGTCAGACCGCATAACAACATACGTTGTTCCCTTTGTCATCGGTATGTTACTTGCCCGAGATTCGATCGTCGGTATCTCGATACCTAGTTCAATCTCGTTACCGGCAAATCTCTTTACTCGTTCCGTAATACATCATCCCGCAACTAACTCATTAGTCACAATGCTTGCAAGGCTTATAGTGATGTGTATTACTGAGTGGGCCCAGAGATACCTCTCCGACAATCGGAGTGACAAATCCTAATCTCGAAATACGCCAACCCAACAAGTACCTTTGGAGACACCTGTAGAGCACCTTTATAATCACCCAGTTACGTTGTGACATTTGGTAGCACACAAAGTGTTCCTCCGGTAAACGGGAGTTGCATAATCTCATAGTCATAGGAACATGTATAAGTCATGAAGAAAGCAATAGCAACATACTAAACGATCGAGTGCTAAGCTAACGGAATGGGTCAAGTCAATCACATCATTCTCCTAATGATGTGATCCCGTTAATCAAATGACAACTCATGTCTATGGCTAGGAAACATAACCATCTTTGATCAACGAGCTAGTCAAGTAGAGGCATACTAGTGACACTCTGTTTGTCTATGTATTCACACATGTATTATGTTTCCGGTTAATACAATTCTAGCATGAATAATAAACTTTTATCATGATATAAGGAAATAAATAATAACTTTATTATTGCCTCTAGGGCATATTTCCTTCAGTCTCCCACTTCCACTAGAGTCAATAATCTAGATTACACACTAATGATTCTTACACCCATGGAGTCTTGGTGCTGATCATGTTTTGCTCGTGGAAGAGGCTTAGTCAACGAGTCTGCAACATTCAGATCCGTATGTATCTTGCAAATTTCTATTTCTCCCACCTGGACTAAATCCCGGATGGAATTGAAGCGTCTTTTGATGTGCTTGGTTCTCTTGTGAAATCTGGATTCCTTTGCTAAGGCAATTGCACCAGTATTGTCACAAAAGATTTTCATTGGTCCTGATGCACTAGGTATGACACCTAGATCGGATATGAACTCCTTCATCCAGACTCCTTCATTTGCTTCTTCCGAAGCAGCTATGTACTCCGCTTCATACGTAGGTCCCGCCACGACACTTTGCTTAGAACTGCACCAACTGACAGCTCCACCGTTTAATGTAAACACGTATCCGGTTTGCGATTTAGAATTGTCCGGATCAGTGTCAAAGCTTGCATCAACGTAACCATTTACGATGAGCTCTTTGTCACCTCCATAAACGAGAAACATATCCTTAGTCCTTTTCAGGTATTTCAGGATGTTCTTGACCGCTGTCCAGTGATCCACTCCTGGATTACTTTGGTACCTCCCTGCTAAACTTATAGCAAGGCACACATCAGGTTTGGTACACAGCATTGCATACATGATAGAGCCTATGGCTGAAGCATAGGGAACATCTTTCATCTTTTCTCTATCTTCTGAAGTGGTCGGGCATTAAGTCTTACTCAATCTCACACCTTGTAGTACAGGCAAGAACCCTTTCTTTGCTTGATCCATTTTGAACTTCTTCAAAACTTTGTCAAGGTATGTGCTTTGTGAAAGTCCAATTAAGCATCTTGATCTATCTCTATAGATCTTGATGCCTAATATATATGCAGCTTCACCGAGGTCTTTCATTGAAAAAATCTTATTCAAGTATCCCTTTATGCTATCCAGAAATTCTATATCATTTCCAATTAGTAATATGTCATCCACATATAATATCAGAAATGCTACTGAGCTCCCACTCACTTTCTTGTAAATACAGGCTTCTCCAAAAGTCTGTATAAAACCAAATTCTTTGATCACACTATCAAAGCGTTTATTCCAACTCCGAGAGGCTTGCACCAGTCCATAAATGGATCGCTGGAGCTTGCACACTTTGTTAGCTCCCTTTGGATCAACAAAACCTTCCAGTTGCATCATATACAACTCTTCTTCTAGAAATCCATTCAGGAATGTAGTTTTGACATCCATTTGCCAAATTTCATAATCATAAAATGCAGCAATTGCTAACATGATTCGGACAGACTTAAGCAGCGCTACAGGTGAGAAGGTCTCATCGTAGTCAATCCCTTGAACTTGTCGAAAACCTTTCGCAACAAGTCGAGCTTTATAGACAGTAACATTACCGTCAGCGTCAGTCTTCTTCTTGAAGATCCATTTATTTTCAATGGCTTGCCGATCATCGGGCAAGTCAACCAAAGTCCATACTTTGTTCTCATACATGGATCCCATCTCAGATTTCATGGCCTCAAGCCATTTTGCGGAATCTGGGCTCACCATCGCTTCTTTCATAGTTTGTAGGTTCGTCATGGTCTAGTAACATAACCTCCAGAACAGGATTACCATACCACTCTGGTGCGGATCTTAATCTGGTTGACCTATGAGGTTCAGTAATAACTTGATCTGAAGTTTCATGATCATTATCATTAACTTCCTCACTAATTGGTGTAGGTGTCGCAGAAACTGGTTTCTGTGATGATCTACTTTCCAATAAGGGAGCAGGTACAGTTACCTCATCAAGTTCTACTTTCCTCCCACTCACTTCTTTCGAGAGAAACTCCTTCTCTAGAAAGGATCCATTCTTAGCAACGAATGTCTTGCCTTCGGATTTGTGATAGAAGGTGTACCCAACAGTCTCCTTTGGGTATCCTATGAAGACACATTTTTCTGATTTAGGTTCGAGCTTATCAGGTTGAAGTTTCTTCACATAAGCATCGCAACCCCAAACTTTAAGAAACGACAACTTTGGTTTCTTGCCAAACCATAGTTCATAAGGCGTCATCTCAACGGATATCGATGGTGCCCTATTTAGAGTGAATGCAGCCGTCCCTAAAGCATAACCCCAAAATGATAGCGGTAAATCAGTAAGAGACATCATAGATCGCACCATATCTAGTAAAGTACGATTACGACGTTCGGACACACCATTACGCTGTGGTGTTCCGGGTGGCGTGAGTTGCGAAACTATTCCGCATTGTTTCAAATGTAGGCCAAACTCGTAACTCAAATATTCTCCTCCACGATCTGATCGTAGAAACTTTATTTTCTTGTTACGATGATTTTCAACTTCGCTCTGAAATTCTTTGAACTTTTCAAATGTTTCAGACTTATGTTTCATTAAGTAGATATACCCATATCTGCTCAAATCATCTATGAAGGTGAGAAAATAACGATATCCGCCACGAGCCTCAATATTCATCGGACCACATACATCTGAATGTATGATTTCCAACAAATCAGTTGCTCTCTCCATAGTTCCGGAGAACGGTGTTTTAGTCATCTTGCCCATGAGATACGGTTCGCTAGTACCAAGTGATTCATAATCAAGTGATTCCAAAAGTCCATCATTATGGAGTTTCTTCATGCGCTTTACAACGATATGACCTAAATGAAAGTGCCACAAATAAGTTGCACTATCATTATCAACTCTGCATCTTTTGGCTTCGACATTATGGATATGTGTGTCACTACTACCAAGATTCATTAAAAATAGACCATTCTTTAAGGGTGCATGACCATAAAAGATATTACTCATATAAATAGAACAACCATTATTCTCTGATCTAAATGAATAACCGTCTCGCATCAAACAAGATCCAGATATAATGTTCATGCTCAACGCTGGCACCAAATAACAATTATTTAGGTCTAATACAAATCCCGAAGGTAGATGTAGAGGTAGCGTGCCGACGGCGATCACATCGACCTGGGAACCGTTTCCCACGCACATCGTCACCTCGTCCTTGGCCAGTGTTCGCTTAATCCGTAGTCCCTGTTTCGAGTTGCAAATATTAGCAACAGAACCAGTATCAAATACCCAGGTGCTACTGCGAGCTCTGGTAAGGTACACATCAATAACATGTATATCACATATACCTTTGTTCACCTTGCCATCCTTCTTATCCGCCAAATACTTGGGGCAGTTCCCCTTCCAGTGACCAGTCTGCTTGCAATAGAAGCACTCAATCTCAGGCTTAGGTCCAGATTTGGGTTTCTTCTCCTGAACAACAACTTGCTTGCTATTCTTCTTGAAGTTCCCCTTCTTCTTCCCTTTGCCCTTTTTCTTGAAACTAGTGGTCTTATTGACCATCAACACTTGATGCTCCTTTTTGATTTCTACCTCCGCTGCCTTTAGCATTGCGAAGAGCTCGGGAATTGTCTTATTCATCCCTTGCATGTTATAGTTCATCACGAAGCTCTTGTAGCTTGGTGGCAGTGATTGAAGAATTCTGTCAATGACGCTATCATCCGGAAGATTAACTCCCAGTTGAATCAAGTGATTATTATACCCAGACATTTTGAGTATATGCTCACTGACAGAACTATTCTCTTCCATCTTGCAGCTGTAGAACTTATTGGAGACTTCATATCTCTCAATCCGGGCATTTGCTTGAAATATTAACTTCAACTCCTGGAACATCTCATATGCTCCATGACGTTCAAAACGTCGTTGAAGACCCGGTTCTAAGCAGTAAAGCATGGCACACTGAACTATCGAGTAGTCATCAGCTTTGCTCTGCCAGACGTTCATAACTTCTGGTGTTGCTCTTGCAACAGGCCTGGCACCCAGCGGTGTTTCCAGGACGTAATTCTTCTATGCAGCAATGAGGATAATCCTCAAGTTACGGACCCTGTCCGTGTAATTGCTACCATCATCTTTCAACTTTGCTTGCTCAAGGAACGCATTAAAATTCAACGGAACAACAACACGGGCCATCTATCTACAATTAACATAGACAAGCAAGATACTATCAGGTACTAAGTTCATGATAAATTTAAGTTCAATTAATCATATTACTTAAGAACTCCCACTTAGATAGACATCCCTCTAATCATCTAAGTGATTACGTGATCCAAATCAACTAAACCATAACCGATCATCATGTGAAATGGAGTAGTTTTCAATGGTGAACATCACCATGTTGATCATATCTACTATATGATTCACGCTCGACCTTTCGGTCTCAGTGTTCCGAGGCCATATCTGCATATGCTAGGCTCGTCAAGTTTAACCTGAGTATTTTGCGTGTGCAAAACTGGCTTACACCCGTTGTAGATGGACGTAGAGCTTATCACACCCGATCATCACGTGGTGTCTGGGCACGACGAACTTTGGCAACGGTGCATACTCAGGGAGAACACTTTTATCTTGAAATTTTAGTGAGAGATCATCTTATAATGCTACCGTCAATCAAAGCAAGATAAGATGCATAAAAGATAAACATCACATGCAATCAATATAAGTGATATGATATGGCCATCATCATCTTGTGCTTGTGATCTCCATCTTCGAAGCACCGTCATGATCACCATCGTCACCGGCGCGACACCTTGATCTCCATCGTAGCATCGTTGTCGTCTCGCCAACTATTGCTTTTACAACTATCGCTACCGCTTAGTGATAAAGTAAAACAATTACATGGCGATTGCATTGCATACAATAAAGCGACAACCATATGGCTCCTGCCAGTTGCTGATAACTCGGTCACAAAACATGATCATCTCATACAATAAAATATAGCATCATGTTTTGACCATATCACATCACAACATGCCCTGCAAAAACAAGTTAGACGTCCTCTACTTTGTTGTTGCAAGTTTTACGTGGCTGCTACGGGCTTAGCAAGAACCGTTCTTACCTACGCATCAAAACCACAATGATAGTTTGTCAAGTTGGTGCTGTTTTAACCTTCGCAAGGACCAGGCGTAGCCACACTCGGTTCAACTAATGTGAGAGAGACAGACACCCGCCAGTCACCTTTAAGCAACGAGTGCTCACAACGGTGAAACCAGTCTCGCGTAAGCGTACGCGTAATGTCAGTCCGGGCCGCTTCATCTCACAATACCGCTGAACCAAAATATGACATGCTGGTAAGCAGTATGACTTATATCGCCCACAACTCACTTGTGTTCTACTCGTGCATATAACATCAACGCATAAAACCAGGCTCGGATGCCATTGTTGGGGAACGTAGTAATTTCAAAAAAATTCTACGCACACGCAAGATCATGGTGATGCATAGCAACGAGAGGGGAGAGTGTTGTCCACGTACCCTCGTAGACCGAAAGCGGAAGCGTTAACACAACGCGGTTGATGTAGTCGTACGTCTTCACGATCCGACCGATCAAGTACCGAACGTACGGCAACTCCGAGTTCAGCACACGTTCAGCTCGATGACTTCCCTCGAACTCCGATCCAGCCGAGTGTTGAGGGAGAGTTTCGTCAGCACGACGGCGTGGTGACAATGATGATGTTCTACCGACGCAGGGCTTCCCCTAAGCACCGCTATGATATTATCGAGGTGTAATATGGTGGAGGGGGGCACCGCACACGGCTAAGAGATCAATGATCAATTGTCTGTCTAGAGGTACCCCCTGCCCCCGTATATAAAGGAGCAAGGGGGGGTTCGGCCGGCCAAGGGGAGAGGCGCGCCAGGAGGAGTCCTACTCCTACCGGGAGTAGGACTCCCCCCTTTTCCATGTTGGACTAGGAGAGAGAGGGGGAAGAGGTGGAGGGGAGGAAGGAAAGGGGGGGCGCCGCCCCCCTCTCCTTGTCCTATTCGGACTGGGGGGAGGGGCGTGCGGCCCTGCCCTGGCCTCCTCTCCTCTCTTCCACCTAGGCCCACTAAGGCCCATCAAGTTACCGGGGGGTTCCGGTAACCTCCCGGTACTCTGGAAAAATCCCGATTTCACCCGGAACACTTCTGATGTCCAAACATAGGCTTCCAATATATCAATCTTTATGTCTCGACCATTTTGAGACTCCTCGTCAGTCCGTGATCACATCCGGGACTCCGAACAACTTTCGGTACATCAAAACATATAAACTCGTAATATAACTGTCATCGTAACGTTAAGCGTGCGGAGCCTACGGGTTAGAGAACTATGTAGACATGACCGAGACACCTCCCGGTCAATAACCAATAGCGGAACCTGGATGCTCATATTGGTTCCCACATATTCTACGAAGATCTTTATCGGTCAGACCGCATAACAACATACGTTGTTCCCTTTGTCATCGGTATGTTACTTGCCCGAGATTCGATCGTCGGTATCTCGATACCTAGTTCAATCTCGTTACCGGCAAGTCTCTTTACTCGTTTCGTAATACATCATCCCGCAACTAACTCATTAGTCACAATGCTTGCAAGGCTTATAGTGATGTGTATTACTGAGTGGGCCCAGAGATACCTCTTCGACAATCGGAGTGACAAATCCTAATCTCGAAATACGCCAACCCAACAAGTACCTTTGGAGACACCTGTAGAGCACCTTTATAATCACCCAGTTACGTTGTGACGTTTGGTAGCACACAAAGTGTTCCTCCGGTAAACGGGAGTTGCATAATCTCATAGTCATAGGAACATGTATAAGTCATGAAGAAAGCAATAGCAACATACTAAACGATCGAGTGCTAAGCTAACGGAATGGGTGGTGTCAATCACATCATTCTCCTAATGATGTGATCCCGTTAATCAAATGACAACTCATGTCTATAGCTAGGAAACATAACCATCTTTGATCAACGAGCTAGTCAAGTAGAGGCATACTAGTGACACTCTGTTTGTCTATGTATTCACACATGTATTATGTTTCCGGTTAATACAATTCTAGCATGAATAATAAATTTTTATCATGATATAAGGAAATAAATAATAACCCTATTATTGCCTCTAGGGCATATTTCCTTCACATCACTCACATCATAAAACATAAAGCAACAGTAGTCATAACAAGGTTCATGGTACGATACATAACATAGTTCGATACAAGCGAATATCACATATTATAGTACTAAGAGGATAAGTGCTTACTCCTCCTTGGCATCAAATACCCAAAAGGGGCCAAGAGGAGCAACCAGAACAGCATCATCATCATCAGAACCCAGCACCATCATGGTCATCATGAGCACCACTGCCACCGGCCTCTTCAAAGAAATCAGACCACTCAGGACTCAAAGGAAATCCAAAGTCAAAAGAGGGAGCATCAGGAAGACAGTCATCATCACTCACATCAAAAACTTCGGAGTCTCTCAGACGAGCCTTTGGAGCATTCTTGGAGGTGATCAGGCGAGTGACAACATCGTGATTTTGGGAGCAGTTAAAGGTAACTGCCTTCATCAAGGCAGAGTGAGCCTCCCAAGAAAGCAAGCAATGCGACCAAATGGTGCAGATCCGGAGGGAGCAGTAGGAGCAGACCGAGGAATGCTAGCAGCAGTACGGCGCAGATGAGCAGAAGAGGAAGAGTCCTTGGGAACATAATCATCTGCCATGTGTGCGGGAATGACCCATCGCTCATTCAGATGAGTGCAGACAATAGGAAACGGAGCCACACTCTTGATGAATGCCTGAAGAAAGGGAGCATGAGGAAAGGCCCGCTTGTGCTGGAGAGAAGCGAGGCGAATTTCATGCCATAGAAAATGAGGGACATTGATCTTCCCTTTGGGAGCCGCATAGAGGCGATGCATGAGATCGATGCAGTAGCTACTACAAGAGCCCTTGTCACCCATCTTAGGATAAATGGTGCGAATGACACATTGATAGATAATGAAGAAAGGAGAGCGCCAAATAGAGACCTGGTTAAGGCCCTTCTGTTTCTCCTCATCAGTTAGTTCAGCTATGGGTTTGAGAAGATCAGCACATGCATCAATGCCCTTGGGCCTATGTTAGGGGTCATCTTTATGAATTTTGAACCCGGTGTCAGGAGAACCAAGGGCAGCAACAAATTGAGAATAAGAAGCCATGAGCTTTGTGTCGGAGGTCATCCAAGTAATAGTGTTATTTGGACTGAAGAAACATGTGGCATAGAATTGATGAATGGCGGCTTGGTTAAAGTCATGCTGAAATGCAAACGGAGCAGCAAGATTGGACGACTCAATGAGCTCAATAGCCCCGAAGTATTTCTCCGGATGAGTACGGATATGCTCTAAATCAATGCACACATGCAGAGAGAGACCTTTAGGAATGATGACAGTGGTAAAAATGTCAGCTTGGACATTAGTGCGAAAATGATTGTCCCGAGAGTCACGAGCAATCGTAAATTGATCAACATCATGACACAACTTAAGATATGCAGCAATGGCAACCTCGTTGAACCGCTTAACGTTGCGGCTGAGTGGTAAAGGAGGTTCAAGAGAGATATGACGAGCATCACTGTGAGGTTGCACCGGAGGAGGGGGAGGCTTGAAGGTGGGCCTACGAGTTCCCGACTTGGGTGCGGAGGTGCGAACAACAACAAATTCAGGCTGCTCCAAATCGTCCAGTTCATCCTCATAGTCGGATTCCTCCAAAGAGGAGTTGCTAGTAGAGCTGTGAGAGCGGGCGGCACGCTTCCGAGGATGAGCCCGCTCCTGTGAATCGTCGGAGCCACCACGACGAGACATACGAGAAGGCCCACCGGTGACCTCACTACTGGAATCAGCTACTTTGCCATCTGCCAGCTCTTTGCCGTCTGCTAGCTGACGGCAAAGAAGCTCTTTGCCATCAGCTTCCCAAAAGCTGACGGCAAAGAACTGGCTGATGGCAAAGAAAGTCTTTGCCATCAGCCAGTTCTTTGCCGTCCGCTAGCTGACGGCAAAGAGGGAGGGGGCCCCACAGACGAGTTGCTTAAAAAAAACTTAACGGCCCCCCTCTTTGCCATCTGCTAGCACACGGCAAAGAGCAAAAAAGCGGACGACAAAGGGGGCGGACGGCAAAGATTTAACATATCTAACGGCCGTGCCCCACCCCGCCCTGTTTCTCTCCCTGCTCTTCACACACGCGCCGCCGCCCCCACCACTCGCCGCCGCCCGGTCGCCCGACCACCCCGCCGCCCCACCGCCCCCCTGCCCCGTCGCCACTGCCGCCCGGCGCCGTCGCCCCACCACCCGGCGCCCCACCGGCCCCCCGCCCCGTCGCCCCCCGCCGCCCTACCGTCTCGGCGCCGCCGCGCCCCGGCCTCCCCGCGCCCCACCGCCCCGGGCCCGGCGCCGCCGCCCCAGGCCGCCCCGCCCCCCTCCTCCACCGGCCACCTCCCCCACCGGCCCCCCGCCCCGTCGCCCCCGCCGCCCTACCGTCTCGGCGCAGCCGCGCCCCCCCGCCCCCCACCGCCCCGGGCCCGGCGCCGCCGCCCCAGGCCGCCCCGCCCCCCTCCTCCACCGGCACTGCCCCAGGTGAGCTCTACCTCCTATTTTTTTTCCTTTTTCTGTTTTTTTAGTTTTAGGTTTATGTTTAGTTTAGATTTAGTTTTAGTTTTAGTTTTAGTTTAGTTTTAGGTTTACATTTAGTTTTTTCTTATTTTCTGTTTTTTAGTTTTAGGTTTATGTTTAGTTTAGATTTAGTTTTAGTTTTAGTTTTAGTTTTAGATTTAGGTTTAGTTTTAGGTTTAGTTTAGTTTGAGGAAAGAAGAAGAAGAAGAAAAAAAAGAGGAGAGGAGGAGAAGAAGAAGAGGAAAAAGGAAAGGAAGAAGAAGAAGAGGAGGAGGAGAAGAAAAAAGAAGAAGAGGAAGAAGAAGAAGAAAAAAGAGGAGAGGAGGAGAAGAAGAAGAGGAAAAAGGAAAGGAGGAAGAAGAAGAAGAAGAAGAAGAAGAAGAAGAAGAAGGAAAAAAAGGAAGAAAAGGAAGAAAAGGAAGAAGAGGAAGAAGAAGAAAAGGAAAAAAGAGGAAAAAACCCCGACCCGACACGGCACCCCGACCCCGACCCGGCACCCCGACACGACACCCCGACCCCTAGAGCCCGACCCCAACACCCCGACCCCGACCCCGAGCCTGACCCGACACCCCGACACCGACACGGCACCCCGACCCCAACCCGGCACCCCGACCCGACACCCCGACCCCGAGACCCCGACCCCGACCCCGACACGGCACCCCGACACCGACACGACACCCCGACCCCCGACACCTCCCGAAAAGGTGTTCTTTGGCCTTCCAGAGGCCGACGGGGTTATATATTTGTGACTTATTAGTTAGGTCATATATTTTTCGATTTTGTTATGAAAAACATCATATATAATTGTGTTGATCGGGTAGTTTTAAATGTGCAGTTGTTTCATCGCTGCGAGGTTTGGTGTTCGACGACCTCGCCGTGCATTTGACGAGCTCTGCCCCTTCGTTCGTGGGTGAGCACAAATGACATGTCCTCCTCCCCCATTAATTATTTGATCTATTGCGATGAAACTTGATAGCTAGCTATATATGTGTCTTGAATCATCAGTATGCGTAACCAATATGTGTCTCCCATTCGAAAGTGTCATAGTTATAAATATGCATGCATTTGCATATTTATAAGCTTGATTCTTTCAAATTGTCCAACGCTATCCATGGACAGCCCGAGTATGTTTACATTGGGTTCGTTTTCCCATATGCTTTGCTCCGGATCCGACGCATAAATTTCGTCAGTGCCTCCCCTGTTGTTCTCCGGGTACACATCCTCTCTGTTTATTGCAGAGACGTGTATCAGGAGAACAGCGGGGAGGTGCTGCCGAAATTTTGCGTAGGATCCGGAGCATAGCATGGGAAAATGAACCCAATCTAAACATACTCGGGTGGGATTAGGACCTATCATTACCTATTAGAGTGCAGGTTGCATGGACGTAATAAAATTGACAAAGTAGATCAACTGATGAATATATACATGGTGAATTATATATATATATATATATATTTGTTGTGTGTCTAGTAGCTCTGAAAGTCAAGATGAGTGATCGTGCGTGGATGTACACCGGTCACACTGGTCAGAACAAATGGAGCACTGAATGGTTCACAAAAACCAAGGGGTTTGTGCGAGCCGCATTTGCAAATGGCCAGAGGAAAACCTGGTGCCCCTGTTTACGGTGCGGCAATTGGGAAAAGAGGACAGAGGCTGAAATGTGCAAACACCTGCAGAAGAGTGGTTTTACGCCCGATTATACGGTGTGGACATTTCATGGTGAGTCTGCCCAACGTGACCGAGCTGAGGTGGATCGTCGTTGCACCGACGAGCATGGTACCGGGATGGAAAACATGGTGCAAGACTTCGATGATGCTCGGGATTCGGACGAGGAGATGGAGGAATCTGCAAAGGCCTTCAATGAAATGTTGGAGTCTTCAAAACGTCCGCTCCATGAGCACACTGAGCTTTGTCAGTTGGATGCCATCTCACAAGTAATGGCTCTGAAGGCTCAGTTCAACTTGGGCAGAGAATGCTACGATGGAATGATGACAGTATTTGGACGCTTTCTATCCAAAGGCCATGTAATGCCTACAAACCTGTACCAGTCGGACAAAATCCTCCGTGCACTGAAGATGCCCTATGATAAGATAGAACGGAGAAACTTCTGGCGGAGGCGGCGGAGAGGCAGCGGGAGTTGGAGGAGAGGACGACAAAGATGATGGAGGAGGAGAGGGCACGGAATGACATGCAGGCAAGGGCCATGTACGAGCTCCTTGTGGTAAGTTTCTTCTGCAGATTAGCCAAAACATTCATGTAGTGCTTGTCTCATTACTAACTAGTATGACCGAGTCGTCAAAACCAAATGTGCAGTCTGTGTGCGAGAAGACCGGTCAGACCGCTCCGCCGATGCCAGTGATTGCTCCTGGGACCACGGTGAGTTTAATTTGAATGGACATTACTTGCTAGTCTTAACATTTGAGTGTCATAATGCTAACGAGACATTGGAAATGATCTTTGGTGCAGCTTAACTCCAGAAACGCATCGCACGATCCTTCTCCAGCTACCGGCACTAGCCAGCCCGCTCCTACACCTCCCTGATCACGATAAGTTTCTCTAGTGTTTTGCTTAACAAATGCATAAAGACCTAGACTTAGCTTCATTTCCTCCAATATGCTTACCATAATGACCTAGAGTTAGCTTTTTTTCCTCCAAAATGACTTAATAAGCTTACTGACCTCATAAACCATCCATTTTACCTAAGTTAGCTCTAAAACGATATGTACTTAGCTTACTTATGTCAAAAATTGCATAATTAGCTCATAAACGACCCATTTCACCTAGGTTAACTCATAAACGACCCATTTCACCTAGGTTAGCACATAAACGACCCATTTCACCTAGGTTAGCTCATAAACGACCTATTTCACCAAGGTTAGCTCATAAACGACCCATTTCACCTAGGTTAGCTCATAAACGATCCATTTCACCTAGGTTAGCTCATAAACGATCCATTTCACCTAACTTAGCTCCAAAAGATCCATTTCACCTAGGTTAGCTCATAAACGACCCATTTCACCTAGGTTAGCTCATAAACGACCCATTTCACCTAGGTTAGCTCATAAACGACCCATTTCACCTAGGTTAGCTCATAAACGACCCATTTCACCTAGGTTAGCTCATAAACGACCCATTTCACCTAGGTTAGCTCATAAACAACCTATTTCACCTAGGTTAGCTCATAAACGACCCATTTCACCTAGGTTAGCTCATAAACGATCCATTTCACCTAGGTTAGCTCATAAACGATCCATTTCACCTAACTTAGCTCATAAACGATCCATTTCACCTAAGATAGCCCATAAACGATCCATTTCACCTAGGTTAGCTAATAAACGTCCATTTCACCTAAGTTAGCTCATAAACGATCCATTTCAACTAATTTAGCTCATAAATGATCCAGTTCACCTAAGTTAGCTAATAAATGGCATATACTTCTTCTTCTAGTCTTCTTCTTCTTCTATTCTTTTTCTTCTAGTCTAATTCTTCTTCTAGTCTTCTTTTTCTAACTTTCTTATTTGTCATTTTGCAGGTTTCATTCACTTCACGGAAGCCAGCTTCCTATGATGGATTGCTTGTTTTTTCCTTCGATGCACTTCTTGTATTCTGCTCGCTTGCTATGATGGAATTAACTTTCTATGATGAAACTAGATTGCTATGATGAAACTTTGCATATTGTAATATGTATGGATCGATGGAACTATGTGCAACCTACAATGTATGTATGGATGGATATATATGTGCTGGATATTTATTGTGAAAGAGTCCTGTGATATATTTGCTGTGATAATTGTTGGATATAAGAACAACAGAATAAAAAAGAGGCAGTGCAGGCTCTTTGCCATCCGCGGCAGACGGCAAAGACACCTTTGCCATCGGTGGCAGACGGCAAAGGGGGCACGTGGCGCCCACCTGTGCTTCCTGAGAGATGGGCCATTTGGCAAATTTGCCTACCGTGGCAGATGGCAAAGCTAAGCTGATGGCAAAGACTTTGCCTTTGCCGTCCGCCGTGGCAGACGGCAAAAAACAGCGGGCGCTGACGCATTGTTGACGTCAACTGGCGGACGGCAAAGAGGCGCTCAAATTTGCCGTCCGCTGGCGGACGGCAAAGGCTGCCGTTAGCCGCCTAACGGACTAACGCTGGCGGACGTCCAGTATTTTGCCGTCCCTCCTCTTTGCCGTCCGCCGCTGTAGGCAAAGGACTCTTTGCCGTCCGCCATAAAAAGCAGACGGCAAAGGACCTGTTTGCCGACCCTGTCTTTGCCGTCCCTATTTGCCGTCTGCCGCTGACGGCAAAGCTCTTTGTCGTCTGCCGTCCGTGCCTTTGCCGTCCGCCGTGGCAGACGGTAAAATACTGGATTCCTGTAGTGCCTGCTTGCGCGCAGAGTGCTTGGTCTTGGGCATCTCGACCTATAGGAGGAGAGGGCACGGAATGACATGCAGGCAAGGGCCATGTACGAGCTCCTTGTGGTAAGTTTCTTCTGCAGATTAGCCAAAACATTCATGTAGTGCTTGTCTCATTACTAACTAGTATGACCGAGTCGTCAAAACCAAATGTGCAGTCTGTGTGCGAGAAGACCGGTCAGACCGCTCCGCCGATGCCAGTGATTGCTCCTGGGACCACGGTGAGTTTAATTTGAATGGACATTACTTGCTAGTCTTAACATTTGAGTGTCATAATGCTAACGAGACATTGGAAATGATCTTTGGTGCAGCTTAACTCCACAAACGCATCGCACGATCCTTCTCCAGCTACCGGCACTAGCCAGCCCGCTCCTACACCTCCCTGATCATGATAAGTTTCTCTAGTGTTTTGCTTAACAAATGCATAAAGACCTAGACTTAGCTTTATTTCCTCCAATATGCTTACCATAATGACCTAGAGTTAGCTTCTTTTCCTCCAAAATGACTTAATAAGCTTACTGACCTCATAAACCATCCATTTTACCTAAGTTAGCTCTAAAACGATATGTACTTAGCTTACTTATGTCAAAAATTGCATAATTAACTCATAAACGACCCATTTCACCTAGGTTAACTCATAAACGACCCATTTCACCTAGGTTAGCACATAAACGACCCATTTCACCTAGGTTAGCTCATAAACGACCCATTTCACCAAGGTTAGCTCATAAACGACCCATTTCACCTAGGTTAGCTCATAAACGATCCATTTCACCTAGGTTAGCTCATAAACGATCCATTTCACCTAACTTAGCTCCAAAAGATCCATTTCACCTAGGTTAGCTCATAAATGACCCATTTCACCTAGGTTAGCTCATAAACGACCCATTTCACCTAGGTTAGCTCATAAACGACCCATTTCACCTAGGTTAGCTCATAAACGACCCATTTCACCTAGGTTAGCTCATAAACGACCCATTTCACCTAGGTTAGCTCATAAACGACCTATTTCACCTAGGTTAGCTCATAAACGACCCATTTCACCTAGGTTAGCTCATAAACGATCCATTTCACCTAGGTTAGCTCATAAACGATCCATTTCACCTAACTTAGCTCATAAACGATCCATTTCACCTAAGATAGCCCATAAACGATCCATTTCACCTAGGTTAGCTAATAAACGTCCATTTCACCTAAGTTAGCTCATAAACGATCCATTTCAACTAATTTAGCTCATAAATGATCCAGTTCACCTAAGTTAGCTAATAAATGGCATATACTTCTTCTTCTAGTCTTCTTCTTCTTCTATTCTTTTTCTTCTAGTCTAATTCTTCTTCTAGTCTTCTTTTTCTAACTTTCTTATTTGTCATTTTGCAGGTTTCATTCACTTCACGGAAGCCAGCTTCCTATGATGGATTGCTTGTTTTTTCCTTTGATGCACTTCTTGTATTCTGCTCGCTTGCTATGATGGAATTAACTTGCTATGATGAAACTAGATTGCTATGATAAAACTTTGCATATTGTAATATGTATGGATCGATGGAACTATGTGCAACCTACTATGTATGTATGGATGGATATATATGTGCTGGATATTTATTGTGAAAGAGTCCTGTGATATATTTGCTGTGATAATTGTTGGATATAAGAAAAACAGAATAAAAAAGAGGCAGTGCAGGCTCTTTGCCATCCGCGGCAGACGGCAAAGACACCTTTGCCATCGGTGGCAGACGGCAAAGGGGGCACGTGGCGCCCACCTGTGCTTCCTGAGAGATGGGCCATTTGGCAAATTTGCCTACCGTGGCAGACGGCAAAGCTAAGCTGATGGCAAAGGCTTTGCCTTTGCCGTCCGCCGTGGCAGATGGCAAAAAACAGCGGGCGCTGACGCATTGTTGACGTCAACTGGCGGAAGGCAAAGAGGCGCTCAAATTTGCCGTCCGCTGGCGGACGGCAAAGGCCGCCGTTAGCCGCCTAACGGACTAACGCTGGCGGACGTCCAGTATTTTGCCGTCCCTCCTCTTTGCCGTCCGCCGCTGTAGGAAAAGGACTCTTTGCCGTCCGCCATAAAAAGCAGACGGCAAAGGACCTGTTTGCCGACCCTGTCTTTGCCGTCCCTATTTGCCGTCTGCCGCTGACGGCAAAGCTCTTTGTCGTCTGCCGTCCGTGCCTTTGCCGTCCGCCGTGGCAGACGGTAAAATACTGGATTCCTGTAGTGCCTGCTTGCGCGCAGAGTGCTTGGTCTTGGGCATCTCGACCTAGAGGAGGAGAGGGCACGGAATGACATGCAGGCAAGGGCCATGTACGAGCTCCTTGTGGTAAGTTTCTTCTGCAGATTAGCCAAAACATTCATGTAGTGCTTGTCTCATTACTAACTAGTATGACCGAGTCGTCAAAACCAAATGTGCAGTCTGTGTGCGAGAAGACCGGTCAGACCGCTCCGCCGATGACAGTGATTGCTCCTGGGACCACGGTGAGTTTAATTTGAATGGACATTACTTGCTAGTCTTAACATTTGAGTGTCATAATGCTAACGAGACATTGGAAATGATCTTTGGTGCAGCTTAACTCCAGAAACGCATCACACGATCCTTCTCCAGCTACCGGCACTAGCCAGCCCGCTCCTACACCTCCCTGATCCCGATAAGTTTCTCTAGTGTTTTGCTTAACAAATGCATAAAGACCTAGACTTAGCTTTATTTCCTCCAATATGCTTACCATAATGACCTAGAGTTAGCTTCTTTTCCTCCAAAATGACTTAATAAGCTTACTGACATCATAAACCATCCATTTTACCTAAGTTAGCTCTAAAACGATATGTACTTAGCTTACTTATGTCAAAAATTGCATAATTAGCTCATAAACAACCCATTTCACCTAGGTTAACTCATAAACGACCCATTTCACCTAGGTTAGCTCATAAACGACCCATTTCACCTAGGTTAGCTCATAAACGACCTATTTTACCTAGGTTAGCTCATAAACGACCCATTTCACCTAGGTTAGCTCATAAACAATCCATTTCACCTAGGTTAGCTCATAAATGATCCATTTCACCTAACTTAGCTCCAAAAGATCCATTTCACCTAGGTTAGCTCATAAACGACCCATTTCACCTAGATTAGCTCATAAATGACCCATTTCACCTAGGTTAGCTCATAAACGACCCATTTCACCTAGGTTAGCTCATAAACGACCCATTTCACCTAGGTTAGCTCATAAACGACCCATTTCACCTAGGTTAGCTCATAAACGACCTATTTCACCTAGGTTAGCTCATAAACGACCCATTTCACCTAGGTTAGCTAATAAACGATCCATTTCACCTAGGTTAGCTCATAAACGATCCATTTCACCTAACTTGGCTCATAAACGATCCATTTCACCTAAGATAGCTCATAAACGATCCATTTCACCTAGGTTAGCTAATAAACGATCCATTTCACCTAAGTTAGCTCATAAACGATCCATTTCAACTAATTTAGCTCATAAATGATCCAGTTCACCTAAGTTAGCTAATAAATGGCATATACTTCTTCTTCTAGTCTTCTTCTTCTTCTTCTATTCTTTTTCTTCTAGTCTAATTCTTCTTCTAGTCTTCTTCTTCTTCTTCTATTCTTTTTCTTCTAGTCTAATTCTTCTTCTAGTCTTCTTTTTCTAACTTTCTTATTTGTCATTTTGCAGGTTTCATTCACTTCACGGAAGCCAGCTTCCTATGATGGATTGCTTGTTTTTTCCTTTGATGCACTTCTTGTATTCTGCTCGCTTGCTATGATGGAATTAACTTGCTATGATGAAACTAGATTGCTATGATGAAACTTTGCATATTGTAATATGTATGGATCGATGGAACTATGTGCAACCTACTATGTATGTATGGATGGATATATATGTGCTGGATATTTATTGTGAAAGAGTCCTGTGATATATTTGCTGTGATAATTTTTGGATATAAGAAAAACAGAATAAAAAAGAGGCAGTGCAGGCTCTTTGCCGTCCGCGGCAGACGGCAAAGACACCTTTGCCATCGGTGGCAGACGGCAAAGGGGGCACGTGGCGCCCACTTGTGCTTCCTGAGAGATGGGCCATTTGGCAAATTTGCCTACCGTGGCGGACGGCAAAGCTAAGCTGATGGCAAAGACTTTGCCTTTGCCGTCCGCTGTGGTAGACGGCAAAAAACAGCGGGCGCTGATACATTGTTGACGTCAACTGGCGGACGGCAAAGAGGCGCTCAAATTTGCCGTCCGCTGGCGGACGGCAAAGGCCGCCGTTAGCCGCCTAACGGACTAACGCTGGCGGACGTCCAGTATTTTGCCGTCCCTCCTCTTTGCCGTCCGGCGCTGTAGGCAAAGGACTCTTTGCCGTCCGCCATAAAAAGCAGACGACAAAGGACCTGTTTGCCAACCTTGTCTTTGCCGTCCCTATTTGCCGTCCGCCGCTGACGGCAAAGCTCTTTGTCGTCCGCCGTCCGTGCCTTTGCCGTCCGCCATGGCAGACGGCAAAATACTGGATTCCTGTAGTGCCTTCTTGCGCGAAGAGTGCTTGGTCTTGGGCATCTCGACCTAGAGGAGGAGGAAGACCCAAATCAACGACCCCCACCATAGATCAAAGAATCGATGGATGAGGGGAGAAGAGATAGGTTATAACTCGGAGTGAAGAACGCGGAGGGAGACGTTGACCGGAGCGAAACAGGCAGTGGGCCGCGCCGGGGACTGGGGCCACCCGAGCGGTGTGGCGTTGGCGAGGGGCACGGGCGGTGGGGAGCCGCGCGACAGGGGTGGCGGTAGTGGGGAATAGAGGAGGGGAGCGAACGAGGATTAGGGTAAACTGACCCAAACCGCACCCCACGCTATATATAGGTGCCCGAGAAAAGATCGGACGACCGGAGTTCTACGGACTTCCGATGCCTTAGCCAGGGAAAATATTAACGGAAGACCGGATAGACCGGACGACCGAAAGAGAGCGCCCGAAGGCTTTTTACGGACGACCGGAGTCCTACGGACGTCCGGTGCCTGGGCCAGGGAAAATATTAATGGAAGACCGAATAGACCAGACGACCAGAAGAGGGCAACGGAAGGCTTTTTACGGAAGTCCGGACAGTACCGGACGACCGACACACAGAACTTTGTCTGTAAAAGACAATGGAGATGATGACAAACGTAGGAGATGATGACAATGATGATCTAACCCATGTGTAAGGGTACCAACGATGATTTCAGTATGGAGTAAGAAGAATTAGTATAATGTCAAGCAGTGAGTATCCTATGCCAATAAAACAACGACAACAAACATAGATCACACTGATCTAACCCATGTTTGAGTATACGTGACATGGCACCGCAAGAATTTGAACTTTGGGTGCATAATCACTACTCCATCATTGTAAAGCACCATAGTTAGAATAACATGGTAGCTTTGAGAGTGTTTGTTCTATTTATGCATTGCATAGGGTGAGAGTACTCATGAGTTGAGCGTCTCCCCCTAAATATATGCCTACATCAAGACAAGACATTAAGTTCATGCATGAATGGGTACTAGATTTCACATAATATTGTCAAGCTCCAAGATACCAAGCTCACACCTAAGTCGACAAAACCTTGCTTCATCCAATGGCTTGGTGAAAATATCTGCAAATTGCATATCTGTTCCAACATGAGAAATGTCAATATCACCCTTCTCCACATGATCTCTCATGAAGTGATACCTAATATCAATGTGCTTGGTGCGTGTATGATCTTTGGGGTTCTCAGCAATATTGATTGCACTTTCATTATCACATAGAAGAGGCACATGTCTATAGGTGATACGGTAATCCTTCAAAGTTTGCCTCATCCATAGTAATTGAGTTGCACAACTGGCGGTTGCAATGTATTCAACTTCTGTGGTAGAGAGGGCAATACAATTTTGTTTCTTCGAGGACCAACTTACAAAGGAGCGTCCAAGAAACTGACATGCGCCAGAGATGGACTTGCAATCCACTTTGTCTCTAGCCCAATCCGCATCCGTGTACCCAATGAGATCAAACTTAGCATCCTTGTGGTACCATAGACACAACTTTGGGGTGTGAACAAGGTATCTAAGAATATGCTTAACCGCCTGATGATGACTTTCCCTAGGGGAAGCTTGAAATCTAGCACACATTCATACACTAAACATGATGTCTGGTCTAGATGCACAAAGATAAACAAATGAACCAATCATAGAGCGGTAAATAGATGGGTCGAAAGGAATACCATTTGTGTCTTCAGTGAGTGCAATTTTGGTTGGCATGGGTGTCTTACATGGACTAGCATCAGATATGCCAAACTTCTCTAGGATACCCTTGAGGTATTTCGCTTGACACAAGAAAATTCCTTCTTGAAATTGTTGAATTTGAAATTGGAGGAAGAACTTCAAATCCGCATTGAGTGACATTACAAAATTCTTGGTCATGGAAGCCGCAAACTTCTTGGACAAATTAATGTTGGGAGAACAAAAAATGATATCATCTACATAGATTTGGCATAAGATCAAATCACCCTTGTCCCTCTTAGTAAAAAGAGTGGGATCGATCACCCCTCTCACAAAACCATCATCGAGTAAAAACTTCTTAAGATGATCATACCAAGCACGAGGTGCTTGTTTGAGGCCATACAAAACCTTATGAAGTTTATACACATAGTCTTTGTGATCGGGATCAACGAACCCAGGTGGTTGTGATACATATACTTCTTCTTGTAGAGGACCGTTAAGGAAAGCACTCTTCACATCCATTTGATGTAATGTAAAACCATTGAAAGCAGCATAAGCAAGTAAGATGTGAATGGATTCAAGACGAGCAACGGGGGCAAAGGTCTCACCAAAGTCCAAACCTTCAACTTGTGAGTAACCTTGCCTTGTTACGGATGATTACACCATTCTCATCTTGCTTGTTCTTGAAAATCCATTTTGTTCCAATGACGTCGTGCTCGGTAGTTGGCCTCTTCACAAATGACCACACTTGGTTGCATTCAAAACTATTCAACTCTTCTTGCATAGCAACGAGCCAATCGTTGTCCATCAATGCCTCTTGTACCTTGAGAGACTCAACACTAGACACAAACGAGAAGTGAGCACAAAACTTTGTCAAATGTTTATGAGTGACTCTACCTTCCAATATGCCGGTGAGAATTTTGTCAACATCAACATGACCGGCCACTCGAGGCATGATGGAGGTAAGAGTTTCACGAGGTTCAACTTCATGTCCATCATCCACGTCCTCAACATATGGATCATTAATGTGTGGTGGAAGATCTTCTTCATCTTGCATTTGTTGAGGTTCATCGTCAATGATTGCACTTTCTTGTTCTTGCCCTTGAGGATGATCTTGTTCTTGATGATTATCATGAAGAGGAACTTGATCATCATCTTGTACTTGGTCTACTGGCATTGGTTGAGCAATAGGAGCTTGTGGTGGTAGGGGTGTTGAAGTAGTTGGATGATGCGTGAAGCTTTCATCTTCTTCATCATCATCATGAGGTTCTTGTTCCATTGGAAGAAGTGCACCAACACCCATGGTCAACATATCTTTAGAGGAATCTTCTTCACCTACACCACTTAGATCAACTTGCTCTCCATGGGAGCCATTAAATTCATCAAACACCACGTCACAAGTTTCTACAACACATCCATTGGATTTGTTGTAGACTCTATAGGCGTGAGAGTTTGATCCATAGCCAACAAATATGCCCTCAATGGTTTTAGATTGAAATTTTCCTAACCGTTCTCTTTTGTTGAGGATGAAACATTTGCACCCAAATACACGAAAGTACATGACATTTGGCTTGTTCCCTGTTAGGAATGATAACCCACAAGTATAGGGGATTGCAACAGTTTTCGAGGGTAGAGTATTCAACCCAAATTTATTGATTCAACACAAGGGGAGCCAAAGAATATTCTCAAGTATTAGCAGTTGAGTTGTCAATTCAACCACACCTGGATAACTTAGTATCTGCAGCAAAGTATTTAGTAGCAAAGTAGTATGGAAGTAACGGTAATGGTAGCAAAAGTAATATTTTTGGGTTTTGTAGTGATTGTAACAGTAGCAACGGAAAAGTAAATAAGCGAAGAACAATATGTGAAAAGCTCGTAGGCATTGCATCGGTGATGGAGAATTATGCCGGATGCGGTTCATCATGTAACAATCATAACATAGGGTGACACAGAACTAGCTCCAATTCATCAATGTAATGTAGGCATGTATTCAGAATATAGTCATACGTGCTTATGGAAAAGAACTTGCATGACATCTTTTGTCCTACCCTCCCGTGGCAGCGGGGTCCTAGCGGAAACTAACGGATATTAAGGCCTCCTTTTAATAGAGTACCGGACCAAAGCATTAACTCATCGCCGGGAGTGGTCCCGATTATTGTCACTTCAGGGTTGCCGGATCATAACACATAGTAGGTGAAAACATAATAGGTTCAGATCTGAAATCATGGCACTCAGGCCCTAGTGACAAGCATTAAGCATAGCAAAGTCATAGCAACATCAATCTCAGAACATAGTAGATACTAGGGATCAAACCCTAACAAAACTAACTCGATTACATGATAAATCTCATCCAACCCATCACCCTCCAGCAAGCCTACGATGGAATTACTCACGCACGGCGGTGAGCATCATGAAATTGGTGATGGAGGATGGTTGATGATGACGATGGCGACGGATTCCGCTCTCCGGAGCCCCGAACGGACTCCAGATCAGCCCTCCCGAGAGAGTTTAGGGCTTGGCGGCGGCTCCGTATCGTAAAACGCGATGAATCTTTCTCTCTGATTTTTTTCTCCCCGAACACGAATATATGGAGTTGGAGTTGAGGTCGGTGGAGCTCCAGGGGCCCACGAGGCAAGGGGCGCGCCCAGGGGGGCAGGCGCGCCCCCACCCTCGTGGAAAGGGTGTGGGCCCCTGGCCTTGATTCTTTCGCCAGTATTTTCTATATTTTCCAAAAATATTCTCCGTGAAGTTTCAGGTCATTCCGAGGACTTTTGTTTCTGCACAAAAATAACGCCATGGGAATTCTGCTGAAAACAGCGTCAGTCCGGGTTAGTTCCATTCGAATCATGCAAGTTAGAGTCCAAAACAAGGGCAAAAGTGTTTGGAAAAGTAGATACGACGGAGACGTATCAACTCCCCCGAGCTTAAACCTTTGCTTGTCCTCAAGCAATTCAGTTGGTAAACTGAAAGTGATAAAGAAAAACTTTTACAAACTCAGTTTGCTCTTGTTGTTGTAAATATGTAAATCCAGCATTCAAAACAATCATAATATGATATAACAAGATGGTTTCTTGCTAGCCTTTCTGAGACCGCAAAACATAAGTGCAGAGCACCTCTGAAGATCAAGGACTGACTAGACATTGTAATTCATGGTAAAAGAGATACAATCGTAGTCATACACAATATAAACTAATAGTAATGGATGCAAATGACAACAGTGCTCTCCAGCTGGTGCTTTTTAATAAGAGGGTGATGACTCAACATAAAAGTAAATAGATAGGCCCTTCGCAGAGGGAAGCAGGGATTTGTAGAGGTGCCAGAGCTCGGTTTTAAAGCAGAGATAAATAATATTTTTAGCGGCATACTTTCATTGTCAACATAACAACCAAGAGATGGCGATATCTTCCATGCTACACACATTATAGGCGGTTCCCAAACAGAATGGTAAATTTTATACTCCCCCTCCACCAACAAGCATCAATCCATGGCTTGCTCGAAACAACAAGTGCCTCCATCTAACAAAAGTCCCGGGGGAGTTTAGTTTGCAATTATTTTGATTTGATTTGCATAAAGCATGGGACTGGGCATCCCGGTGACCAGCCATTTTCTCGTGAGTGAGGAGCGGAGTCCACTCCTCTTGAGAATGACCCGCCTAGCATGGAAGATACAGACAGCCCTAGTTGATACATGAGCTATTCGAGCATACAAAACATAATTTCATTTGAAGGTTTAGAGTTTGGCACATACAAATTTACTTGGAATGTCAGGTAGATACCGCATATAGGAAGGTATAGTGGACTCATATGGAATAACTTTGGGGTTTAAGGGATTGGATGCACAAGCAGTATTCCCGCTTAGTACAAGTGAAGGCTAGCAAAAGACTGGGAAGCGACCAACTAGAGAGCGACAACAGTCATGAACATGCATTAAAATTAATAAACATTGAGTGCAAGCATGAGCAAGATATACTCCACCATGAACATAAATATCATGAAGGCTATGTTGATTTTGTTTCAACTACATGCGTGAACATGTACCAAGTCAAGTCACTTAAATCATTCAAAGGAGGATACCATTTTAATAGCATGTTGGCACGCAAGGTAAACCATTATAAGCTCCTAGCTAATTAAGCATGGCATAAGCAACTATAATCTCTAATTGTCATTGCAAACATGTTTATTCATAATAGGCCGAATCAGGAACGGTGAACTAATCGTATTTATAAAAACAAGAGAGGTCGAGTTCATACCAGCTTCTCTCATCTCAATTAGTCCATCATATATCGTCATTATTGCCTTTCACTTGCACGACCGAACGATGTGAGTAATAATGATAGTGCACGTGCATTGGAGTAAGCTGGAATCTGCGAGCATTCAATAAACAGGAGAAGACAAGGCAATATGGGCTCTTGGTTAAATCAACAATAATGCATATAAGAGCCACTTCAACATTTTCATTATGGTCTTCTCCTATCGACCCCCAACGAAAAGAAAAGAACTAAAACTATTTACACGGGAAAGCTCCCAACAAGCAAAAGAAGAACATGAAATCTTTTGGGTTTTCTTTTTAATTATTACTACTACAGCAAGAAAATAAGCTAGCTAAAAGCTACTACAATTTTTTTTGGTTTTTCTTAAGGTTTATCAAACACACAAGAAGAAAGCATAAATAAAAAATAACTAGCATGGATATTACACTGAAAAAGTATGAGCACCGACATCTAGCAATGATTGTGTGAACATAAATGTAATGTCGGTGAGAAATACGTACTCCCCCAAGCTTAGGATTTTGGCCTAAGTTGGTCTATTGACACGGCTAGCCTGGCGAATATCCAAAGTTATAGTTGGGGTCGTACTGTGAAGAAGCCTCGGATTGCCACTAGTCGGTAATCACCTCCGGATCCCACTGGTAATCAGACTGTCGTGGAGGATCAAATTTTGGTTCCGGCTCTGGCTCTGTAGCTGATGTAGGCTTCCGGTAGGCGTGGACGGCCGCCAGCGGAACGAGATACTGGCCTGCAGATAAATCAAACAAGGAAGGAGAAGGCAAGGTAATAATCTCGGGGTGATTTTTATCAAATAACAATATGTATTTAAGCGCCCTTTCCCTATTCTTAACAATAAAATCATGTGCTACCACACTCTTATAGTCTAGAAAAACAGTAGGAAGCAATTTTTCTTCTTTCTCATAGTGCCTAATAGGTATGTTATAGTATGCAGCGAGGCGCGAGGCGAAGATGCCTCCCAAGATGGGCCCCTTAGTACGGTTAAGATTTAACCGCTTTGCAACAATAGCGCCCATACTAAATGTGTCATCACGAAATAAGGCATGGCACAAAATAATAATATCAGGGACACTCAGGTTTTCACAGCTTCCGCGACCAATTAAGCACCTACTAGCAAATATAGCAAAGTAACGTAGAACAGGAAAGTGTATGCTAGTGATTCGTGCGTCGGAAACCTTCCTCGTTTCCCCTACAGCAATTGTATCAATAAACCCCTCCACATCGTTACGATGTGGTTCCTCTATGAAACCCGGAAAAGGTAACTTGCAAACCTCACAGAATTCGCAAAGGTTCATCTCCTTATACTCATCATATAAATAAAAATCCACCGTAGGTGGTGACCTCCTAGAATGGAAATGAAAATTTTGCACAAAGGTATTAGTGAGTAAGAGATACTGTTCGCGTTGGTCGCGGAGGAAGTCGGTGAGGCCTCCGTGGTGCGAGGCAGATTATATTTGGGCCTCTCTTCTTCTTCACTTTGCTTATCCTTTGAGCTTCGGCTCGAAGAGCCCCTCAAAAATCTCTTCATCTTTTTCTGAAAATTTCTGAAATTTTTAGTAACTTCAAATAAAAGTGAACCAACCTCAACAAAATTGATAGCAACTACTCCTACAAGTGCCTAGAGACTATATCACGCATTAGAACTACTTGGAACCATATAAATTCGACATGCAAGCTCAAGAACATGGTCACCTAGGCAGCACAAATTTGCAATGAATAAAACACTAGAACAAAAACTAATTGGACCATTGGAGGAGTCACATACCAAGGAACAGTCCCCCAAAGCAGTTTTGTGAGAGGTGCTTTGAGCAAGGAGATCAAAAATCGCAGCAAAATGAGCTAGAACTCGTGCTTGAGCTGGTTGGTGATTTTTTTGGGAGGAAGAAGGAGTGTGTGGGTGCAGGAATAAGTGGAGGGGAGCCACCATGGGCCCACGAGGCAGGGGGCGCGCCCAGGGGGTGGGCGCGCCCTGGACCCTCGTGGCCAGGTGCTTGCTCCCCTTGATGTGTTCTCAGTGCCAGATATTCCCAAATATTCCAGAAAAAATTATATTTCAATTTTGGGGAATTTGGAGAACTTTTATTTTCGGGGTATTTTTTTATTGCACGGATAATTCAGAAAACAGACAGAAAATACTATTATTGCTTTATTTATTCTAAATAACAGAAAGTAAAAGGAGGGTACATAAGGTTGTGCTTTCTAACTTCATCCATCTCATGCTCATCAAAAGGAATCCACTAACAAGGTTGATCAAGTCTTGTTAACAAACTCATTCCGAACAACATGGAACCAGAGAAATTTTGAATAACACTATGTTACCTCAACGGGGATATGCACATTCCCAATAATAAGAATATCATATTTCTTCTTGGCAGTAGGAAGAGGAAATTCAAAACCTCCAAAAATAATCGATGGAATTTTTCCAATAGAATTGATACTGTGGATTGAGGTTGTTTCCTCGGAAAGTGTACCGTATGCTCATTACCATTAACATTGCCTTTTTTGCAATCAATAACAGCCCCTGGAGTATTCAAAAAGGGTCTACCAAGAATAATAGACATACTATCGTCCTCGGGAATATCAAGAATAACAAAGTCCGTTAAAATAGTAACGTTTGCAACCACAACAGGCACATCCTCACAAATACCGACAGGTATAGCAATTAATTTATCAGCCATTTGCAAAGATATTTCAGTAGGTGTCAACTTATTCAAATCAAGTCTACGAGATAAAGAGAGAGGCATAACACTAACACCGGCTCCAAGATCACATAAAGCAGTTCTAACATAGTTTCTTTTAATGGAGCATGGTATAGTAGGTACTCCTGGATCTTCAAGTTTCTTTGGTATTCCACCCTTAAAAGTATAATTAGCAAGCACGGTGGAAGTTTCAGCTTCCGGTATCTTTCTTTTATTAGTAACAATTTCTTTCATATATTTAGCATAAGGATTCATTTTAAGCATATCAGTTAATCGCATACGCAAAAAGATAGGTCTAATCATTTCAGCAAAGCGCTCAAAATCCTCATCATCCTTTTTCTTGGATGGTTTGGGAGGAAAAGGCATGGGTTTCTGAACCCATGGTTCTCTTTCTTTACCATGTTTCCTAGCAACAAAGTCTCTCTTATCATAACGTTGATTCTTTGATTGTGGGTTATCAAGATCAACAGCAGGTTCAATTTCCACATCATTATCATTACTAGGTTGAGCATCAACATGAACATCTTCATTAACATTATCACTAGGTTCATGTTCATTACCAGATTGTGTTTCAGCATCAGAAATAGAAATATCATTTGGATTCTCAGGTATTTCAGCAACAGGTTCACTAGAAGCATGCAAAGTCCTATCATTTTTCTTTTTCTTCTTTTTAGAAGGACTAGGTGCCTCTAAATTATTTCTCTGAGAATCTTTCTCAATTCTCTTAGGGTGGCCTTCAGGATACAAAGGTTCCTGAGTCATTTTACCAGTTCTAGTAGCCAGTCTAACAGCATAATCATTATTCTTACTATTCAATTCATTGAGCAAATCATTCTGAGCTTTAAGTACTTGTTCTACTTGAGTGGTAACCATAGAAGCATGTTTACTAATGAGTTTAAGTTCACCTTTAACTCTAGACATATAAACACCTAAGTGTTCAATCATATAATCACCCAAGTGTTCTATTTTGCAATGGGACCTCTCAAGTTAGTCACAAGGGTCTTAGGGACCCAAATAGCATAGAAACGGAATGCATTTCGAGGACCAACAAACTTTGCACAAACTTCTCCATCCTTAGTCTTACGAAGTACATAGGATGGAGGCATAAACTCTTTTGGCTTGTTAAGAGTGGGCATGCCCCTTGTGGCCTTCCCTCCAACAACCTTACCTTTCTCCTTGTGCCCTTCTCGTACAAAAGAGTCTTTTAGAGGGGTGGTGCACTTTTGAGAGGACGTCTTCTTCTTGCTTGTGCTTGGGTCAAACCCGAGTCCCTCTTTGGCAAACACCTCATTGTGTTGGCTCAATACCTCATTAAGGTTCTTTTGCCCTCGAGCATATGTCATGAGAACTTCTCGATTTAAGCCTTGAGAAAGTGATTCTCCTCAAGAATAGATGCTACTCCCTCCGTTCCAAATTACTCGTCGCAGAAATGGATGTATCCAGAACTAAAATACATCTAGATACATCCATATCTGCGACAAGTAATTCGGAACGGAGGGAGTAGATCACTACTAGAGTTAGTAGTACAAGCATCAACATTGATAATAGGAGAAGAGTAATCCTTGGCTAGAGTTTCAAGATAAGTAAGCTTGAGTGTCTCAAAACTCTTTGTAAGAAGGGTGAGCACTTCTTCCTTAGTCTTGAGGGACACGGATAGGAGCTCACAATCCTTAGAGCGATAAGCATTAGACTTCACAAGCTTACTTTTATCATTCATCAACTCTTCGCAAGAGTCAATAGCCTTTTTCAAGGAGGCAAGATCTTTAGTATGAACATCATTGTTTGCACCAATTTTCAATCATAGTTCATCATTTCGTGCTTCCTCATACTGGACTTTTCGCTCAAGGATTTCATATTTTTCCTTTTCCTCGATGACGAGGGTTTCGAGTTCCTTAATGGTGATGGTGTGCTTACTCACCATCTCCATAAGCATACGAAACATAGTGAGCTTCTTTCCTTTGAGGGAGCACATGAACTTATTTAGTTTATAAAGCATAGGATCATCTATATCATCATCCTCATAACTATCCTCTGCATCAAGATACTCATCACTAGGAGTAGGAGGAGTGAAAAGATGAGGGTTTGATCATGGGGTTACCTTGACCTTGTCAGGAGAGATTTGGTTCTCTCCATCTTTTACCACGGCCTTTGCCATTAGGCACTTGTGAGCATTGCCCTTGTAGTCCTTCATATAGTTGTAGGTGACAACATCACCACTCTTGTTGACTAGCCTCAACGTGTTTTGAGAATCTTGAGCAACTCCGGCAACACCACTAACATCATCTGGATCGGATTCTTCATGAGCAATCATTGCTTTCCCATGTTTCTTCTTGAGCTTGGAGTTCAAAGGATTTGGCAACTTCTTCTTAGGAAAGGTCTTGGGAAACCTTGGTTTATCTTCTCTCTTCTCATAAGGGCACTCGTTGGAGAAGTGGTTGGTTTCTTCACAGTTGTAGCATTTCCTCACTTTCTTCTTCTCGAATCTTCCCTTGAATTTTCCTGCGCTAAACTTCTTGACAAAAAGAGCAATGTCTTCATATGACGGGATCTCATATGAATCAATCTCATCACCATCCTCATCATCATCATCTTCTTCTTCACTTTGCTCTTCTCCACATACATGCTTGGCCTTCAATGCAAGATTGATCTTTGATGTTGAGGTACCATGCATGGCAATATGCTTTATGGCATTTGCCTTTGACTCTTCAAATAGTTTGAAAGTGGATATGATGTCATCTGGAGTCATTTCCTTGAATCCATGGTGTTGTCTTATGTCCCACACCATTTGGTGATGATATGGAGCAAGAGCATGAAGCTACTTATCCACGAGAAATCGCTTAGTCAAGTTGCATCCATCTTGAGTCTTGTCACATTCACATGACTCAATGTCGGCGGTGAGAGTCATGAGACGCTCAAGTAGTTGCTTGGGAGATTCACCTTTCTCCATACAAAAGTTTTGCAATTGACCCTTGGCAATTTCATATTGAGCAAGCCGGAGAGTGGAGGTACCGGCCTTGGTTCTCACAATGGTATCCCATAATTCCTTGTCACTTGTGATATGTATGCATGGTCTCCTTTGCTTGTCGGTCATACCTCTTCTTATGCACATGGTTGTTGTGTCATTGATATTCTTGTCATATACCTCTCTTGGAGTAAGATTCTTCGGGTCAACAACTTGGTAGCCATACTCCAAGATCTCCAACATCTCATCATTTCCATATCAAAGGTAATCCTGCATAGCAACTCTCCACAAAGAAAAATCGGTAGTTTCATCTAGTAAAGGAGGTTTGCCTTGAGGTTTATACTTAGGTTTCTCTATTTGAGGTCTTGCATAAAGCCAAGGAACACTGGAGTGTTCATTGCTAGGAGGTTGTTGGCCAAGTGAAGGAGTAGGCACAGCTGGCCTCGAGGCCGCACCACTAGAAAGTGGTGCAAGCATCATGGTTAGTGTGGCTAACCTCATTTGGACCAAGGCCTCAAGAGAGGCATCATGCTCCTCCTTTTTCTTAGCAAGAGATCGTTCCAGATCCTCTGAAGTGAAGGACTTGGCTTCCGTGGAAGCCGCACCCATATTCTTCGGATCTGCAACGATGGGAGTCCCATCGGGGTTCATCTCGCTCTAGGGCGGTTAAGCCACAAGAATAGAGCACGAGGCTCTGATACCAATTGAAAGGATCAAGATGGACCTAGAGGGGGGGTGAATAGGTACAATTACAAATTTTAATTATTACTTAGCAATTTTAGGCAATAATGCGGAATATGAAAGTGAGCCTAACAATTGCAAGAGTGATGCTAGGAACTAAGCAAGATAAACAAGTGGCACAAGTATATGAGTAAGCAAGCACAATATGATATATGTAAGAGCTAAGAGACAAGTAACCACAAGTAGGGAGTTAGGGTTAGGAATAACCGCAACTCCGAGAGACGAGGATGTATGCCGATGTTCACTTCGTTGGAGGGAAGCTACGTCACCGTTTAGAGAGGTGGATGTTACCACGAAGGCACACCAACGCCACGAAGGCTCGCCCTATTCTCTCTTTGAGACAACACCACGAAGGCGTTTCTCAACCTCTAATGGTAGACCTTGGGGTGGTCTCCAGACCCACACAAACTTTTCCGGGGGTGATCACAATGGTCGATTCCTCTCCGAAAGACTCCTACCTCCTAGGAGTCTCCAACCTCCAAGAGTAACAAGAGCGATGGGGAAAAGCTCAAGACTTGCTCGAATCACAAATTCCTTTGGTGTAAAGAAGGGGAAGGAGTGGATCTATCACTTGATTAGAGAACTTCTCTCAAATGTTCCCAAATCCCTTGGGGATCTAGAATTTGGTGTAGGGAAACAAGAGAGGAAGTGAGATGTGTTCCTAGAAAGCTAAAAGTGAATGATCATTATCCCGTGGGGAGAAGAAGGCTATATATAGTGGACGTGGAAAAGTAATCGTTTGAGCCACTTAAGTGCACTGTAGAGGTCGGACGTCCGGTGGCACAGATAGGTCCGGATGTCCGACAGCCATCGGTCGTCCGGTCGCTGGAGATCCACAAGCCACGAAACAGCACATAGCCAACAGACGTCCAGAGATGACCGGAAATCCGTAAATAATGTTCTGTTGAGGAAGTGTCGGACCTCCGGAGGAAAACGGACATCCGGCGACCGGACGTCCGGAGAAGCTCGAATATCCGTAAATATTGTTCTGTGAAGAAACACCGGACGACCGTGAAGAGCCGGAAGTCTAGTCAGCTGCGAGGGATCAGACGTCCGTAGAGTACCGGACGTCCGGTGAAAAATGGAGTTGGTGGGTTTTGAGCAAATCTTTCACTAGATCCAACGATCCCCTCTTAATAGTGCGGGATCCCTATACTCAAGAAACAAAGCCGTAAAGAAAGAAAAGCCAAAGCTATTTTCTTGTAACTCCGATCTTGAATGTTATGCATTTGTCCCTAGTTATGATCCACACACGCCCTTGAGACTTAATCCTGAGATATACTTGATAAACATGATTAGTCCCTTGTATGCATGTTGTCATGAACATCAGAATAAGATTAAGGGCATGATTGCACTTTCACCGTCAACATGCTGAAAGACACACCGGGCCGGAAATTGGCCCAACACTTAAATGGATTGCTAAAAGGCTGAAAGATGTATATCCTGAAAATTGGCCCATCCCTTGAATGGGCCGTTAACAGGGCGAAATCACATCGGGCCGATAATGAGCCCAAATATATAGCGGGGTATTAACGGGCTCGAACTAACGATGGGCTGCAATGGTGTCAAATCTTTAACGGGCCATTGACGGGCCGAATTGGCACATCTCGTATGGGATGTGTGCTTAAATGGACCTGACACAAGTAGGCCTTATATGGGCCGGCCTGCTAATTTTTACTGGGCCGGCCTTTTTCACCGGAATGGGCCACTGTTGGGCCGTGCCACGTGTCGACGTATCATAAGCGCCTCATGTCCAATGAGTGGATGACATCTGTCCCAACGGTGAGCCAACACGTGTTTCCTCCGGCCAATGATAATTTTACAAGTGGAAAATCCTCATTGGTCCGGGCTGTTAACGGGTTATCGGATCCAAAACCGGACCCGATAGCTCAACGGCGACCCGTTACGGTGGATGCCACGTGTCGGTCACCCTTGACGAAAGCACTTTCATGACGCGCCATTTATCGTCATGGAAGTGGACACTTCCATGATGATAATTTTGGTAATGTCATGGAACACTTCTACATGACCTACTGTGACAAACACGTATCAACACGGAAGTGTCTTTTTTTGTAGTGTACATCAACCACGTTGCAAACACTTCCGCTTTCGGTCTACTATGGTACGTGGACACACTCTCCCCCTCTCGTTTCTATGCATCTCCTAGATAGATTTTGCGTGAGCATAGGAATTTTTTTGAAATTGCATGCTACGTAATCCAACAGTGGCATCCGAGCGAGGTCTATGCGTAGATGATATGCACGAGTAGAACACAAAAAGTTGTGGGCGGTGATCGTCATACTTCTTACCACCAATGTCTTATTTTGATTCGGAGGTATTGTTGGATGAAGTGGCCCGTACCAACCTTACATGATCACGTTCATGAGACCGGTTCCACCGACAAACATGCAACTAGTTTTACATAAAGGTGGCTGGCGGGTGTCTGTTTCTCCAACTTTAGTTGAATCGAATTTGACTGCGGCCGGTCCTTGTTGAAGGTTAAAACAGCAAACATGATAAATCACCATTGTGGTTTTGATGCATAGGTAAGAACGGTTCTTACTAGAAGCCCGTAACAGCCACGTAAAACTTGCAACAACAAAGTAGAGGACGTCTAACTTGTCTTTGTAGGGCATGTTGTGATGTGATATGGTCAAGACATGATGTGATATACGTTATTGTATGAGATGATCATGTTTTGTAAAAGTTATCGGCAACTGGCAGGAGCCTTATGGTTGTCGCTTTATTGTATGAAATGCAAACACCATGTAATTGCTCTACTTTATAACTATGCGTTAGCGATAGTTGTAGAAGAAATAGTTGGCGAGACGACCACGACGCTACAATGGAGATCAAGGTGTCAAGCCGGTGACGATGGAGATCATGACGGTAATTTGGAGATGGAGATCAAAGGCACACGATGATGATGGCCATATCATGTCACATATTTTGATTGCATGTGATTTTTATCTTTTATGCATCTTATTTTGCTTAGTACGACGGTAGCATTATAAGATGATCTCTCACTAAAAAAATTCAAGATATAAGTGTTCTCCCTGAGTATGCACCGTTGCGGCAGTTCGTCGTGCCGAGATACCACGTGATGATCGGGTGTGACAAGCTCTACGTTCACATACAATGGGTGCAAGATAGTTTTGCACATGCGGAATACTCAGGTTAAACTTGACGAGCCTAGCATGTACAGACATGGTCTCGGAACACTGGAGACCGAAAGGTCGAACGTGAATCATATAGTAGATATGATCAACATAGAGATGTTCACCATTGAAAACTACTCCATCTCACGTGATGATCGGACATGGTTTAGTTGATATGGATCACGTGATCATTTAGATGACTTGAGAGATGTCTATCTAAGTGGGAGTTCTTAAGTAATATGATTAATTGAACTTAATTTATCATGAACTTAGCCCTGATAGTTTTTACATATTTATGTTATAGATCAATAGCTCGCGTATAGCTCCCCTGTTTTATTTTTGATATGTTCCTAGAGAAAACTAAGTTGAAAGATGATAGTAGCAATGATGCAGACTGGGTCCGTGATATGAGGATTATCCTCATTGCTGCACAGAAGAATTATGTCCTTGATGCACCACTAGGTGACGAACCTGTTGCAGGAGCAGATCAGACGTTATGAATGTTTTGCAAGCTTGGTATGATGACTACTTGATAATTTAGTGCACCATGCTTTACAGCTTAGAACCAGCACTTCAAAAATGTTTTGAACGCCATGGAGCATATGAGATGTTCCAAGAAGCTGAAAATGATATTTCAGACTCATGCCTGTGTTAAGAGGTATGAGACCTCTCACAAGTACTTTGCCTACAAGATGGAGCAGAATAAATCAACTAGTGAGCATGTGCTCAGAATGTCTGGGTACTACAATCGCTTGAATCAAGTGGGAGTTAATGTTCCAGATAAGATAGTGATTGACAAAGTTCTCTAGTCACTATCACCAAGTTACTAGAACTTCGTGATGAACTACAATATGCAAGGGATGACAAAAACGATTCCCAAGCTCTTCGCGATGCTGAAATCAGTGAAGGTAGAAATCAAGAAATAGCATCAAGTGTTGATGGTTAACAAGACCACTAGTTTCAATAAAAAGGGCAAGGGAAAGAAAAGGAAACTTCAAAAAGAATGGCAAGAAAGTTGCCACTCCCATGAAGAATCCCAAAGCTAGACCCAAGCCTGAAACTGAGTGCTTCTACGGCAAAGGAAATGGTCACTGGAAGTGGAACTACACTAGATACTTGGCGGATAAGAATGGTGGCAAAGTGAACAAAGGTATATTTGATATACATGTTATTGTGTGTACTTTACTAGTGTTTATAGCAACCCCTCTGTATTTGATATTGGTTCAGTTGCTAAGAGTAGTAACTCGAAACAGGAGTTGCAAAATAAACATAGACTAGTTAAGGATGACATGACAATGTGTGTTGGAAATAATTCCAAGGTTGATATGATCACCATCGCACACTCCCTCTACCTTCGGGATTAGAATTGAACCTAAATAAATGTTATTTGGTGTTTGCGTTGAGCATTAATATGATTAGATCATGTTTATTGCAATACGGTTATTCATTTAAGTCAGAGAATAATTGTTGTTCTGTTTATATGAATAAAACCTTCTATGGTCATACACCCAATGTGAATGGTTTGTTGAATCTCGATCGTGGTGATACACATATTCATAATATTGATGCAAAAAGATGCAAAGTTGATAATTATAGTGCAACATATTTGTGGCACTACCCTTTAGGTCATATTGGTGTAAACCGCATGAAGAAACTCCATGCGGATGGACTTTTGGAATCACTTGATTATGAATCATTTGATGCTTGCGAACCATGCCTCATGGGCAAGATGACTAAAACTTCGTTCTCAGAAACAATGGAGCGAGCCACTAACTTATTGGAAATAATACATACCGATGTATGCGGTCCGATGAGTGTTGAGGCTCGCGGTGGGTATCGTTATTTTCTGACCTTCACAGATGATTTGAGCAGATATGGGTATATCTACTTAATGAAACACAAGTCTGAAACATTTGAAAAGCTCAAATAATTTCAGAGTGAAGTGGAGAATAATCATAACAAGAAAATAAAGTTTCTATGATCTAATCGTGGAGGCGAATATTTGAGTTATGAGTTTGGCCTTCATTTAAAACAATGTGGAATAGTTTCACAACTCACGCCAGCTAGAACACCACAGCGTAATGGTGTGTCCGAACATCGTAACTGTAGTTTATTAGATATGGCGCGATCTATGATGTCTCATACCAATTTACCACTATCATTTTGGGGTTATGCATTAGAGACATCTGCATTCACGTTAAATAGGGCACCATCTAAATTCGTTGAGACGACACCGTATGAACTATGGTTTGGCAAGAAACCTAAGCTGTCATTTCTTAAAGTTTGGGGTTGCGATGCTTATGTGGAAAAGCTTCAGGCTGATAAGCTCGAACCCAAATCGGAGAAGTGCGTCTTCATAGGATACCCAAGAGAAACTGTTGGGTACACCTTCTATCATAGATCCGAAGGAAAGATCTTTGTTGCTAACAATGGATCCTTTCTATAGAAGGAGTTTCTCTCGAAAGAAGTGAGTGGGAGGAAAGTAGAACTTGATGAGGTAATTGTACCTTCTCTCGAATTGGAAAGTATCTCATCACTGAAAACCGTTCCCGTGATGCCTACACCAACTAGACCGGAAGCTAATGATAATGATCATGAAACTCCAGATCAAGTTACTACCAAACCTCGTAGGTCAACCAGAGCACGTTCCGCACCAGAGTAGTACGGTAATCCTGTCCTAGAAGTCATGTTACTAGACCATGACGAACGTAAAAACTATGAGGAAGCGATGATGAGCCCAGATTCCGATAAATGGCTTGGGGCCATGAAATCTGAGATAGGATCCATATATAAGAACAAAGTGTGGACTTTGGTGGACTTTCCTGATGAGCAGTAAGCCATTGAGAATAAATGGATCTTCAAGAGGAAGACGAACACTAATAGTAGTGTTACTATCTACAAAGCTCGACTTGTCGAAAAAGGTTTTCGACAAGTTCAAGGAGTTGACTACAATGAGACTTTCTCACCGTAGCGATGCTTAAGTCTGTCCGAATCATGTTAGCAACTGCTGCATTTTATGATTATGAAATCTGGCAAATGGAGGTCAAAACTACATTACTTAATGGATTTCTTAAAGAAGAGTTGTATATGATGCAACCAGAAGGTTTTGTCGATCCTAAAGGTGCTAACAAAGTGTGCAAGCTCCAGCGATCCATTTATGGACTGGTGCAAGCATCTCAGAGGTGGGATATACGCTTTGATGAGTTGATCAAAGCATATAGTTTTATACAGACTTGCGGTGAAGCCTGTATTTACAAGAAAGTGAGTGGGAGCACTATAGCCTTTTTGATAAGTATATGTGAATGACATATTGCTGATTGGAAATGATGTAGAATTTTCTAGAAAGCATAAAGGAGTGTTTGAAAGGAGATTTTCAAAGAAAGACCTTGGTGAAGCTGCTTACATACTGGGCATCAAGATCTATAGAGGTAGATCAAGACGCATGATAAGACTTTCGATGAGTACATACCTTGATAAGATTTTGAAGGAGTTCAAAATGGATCAGTCAAAGAAGGAGTTCTTGCCTGAGTTGTAAGGTATGAAGTTGAGTAAGACTCAAAACCCGACCATGGCAGAAGATAGAGAGAGAATGAAAGTCATTCCCTATGCCTCAGCCATAGGTTCTATAAAGTATGCCATGCTATATACCAGAACTATTGTGTACCTGCCATAAGTTTGGCAAAGGGGTACAATAGTGATCCAGGAGTAGATCACTGGACAGCGGTCAAAATTATCCTTAGGTACCTAAAGAGGACTAAGGAAATGTTTCTCGGTTATGGAGGTGACAAAGTGTTCGTCGTAAAGGGTTACGTCGATGCAAGCTTTGACACTGATCCAGATGACTCTGAATCTCAACCTGGATACATATTGAAAGTGGGAGCATTTAGCTAAAGTAGCTCCGTACGGAGCATTGTAGACATAGAAATTGGCAAAATACATACGGATTTGAATGTGGCAGACCCGTTGACTAAACTTCTCTCACAAGCAAAACATGATCACACCTTAGTACTCTTTGGGTGTTAATCACGTAGCGATGTGAACTAGATTATTGACTCTAGTAAAACCTTTGGATGTTGGTCACATTGCGATGTGAACTATGGGTGTTAATCACATGACGATGTGATCTATTGGTGTTAAATCACATGGCGATGTGAAATTGATTATTTACTCTAGTGCAAGTGGGAGACTGAAGGAAATATGCCCTAGAGGCAATAATAAAGTTGTTATTTATATTTCCTTATATCATGATAAATGTTTATTAATCATGCTAGAATTGTATTAATCGGAAACTTGATACATGTGTGGATACATAGACAAAACACAGTGTCCCTAGTGAGCCTCTACTAGACTAGCTCGTTGATCAAAGATGGTTAAGTTTCCTAACCATAGACATGAGTTGTCATTTGATGAATGGGGTCACATCATTAGGAGAATGATGTGATGGAAAAGACCCATCCGTTAGCTTAGCATAGTGATCGTTAAGTTTTATTGCTATTGTTTTCTTCATGTCATATACATATTCCTTTGACTATGAGATTATGCAACTCCCGGATACCGGAGGAATACCTTGTGTGCTATCAAACGTCACAACGTAACTGGATGATTATAAAGATGCTCTACAGGTATCTCCGAAGGTGTTTGTTGGGTCGGCATAGATCGAGATTAGGATTTGTCACTCCGAGTATCGGAGAGGTATCTCTAGGCCCTCTCGGTAATACACATCATGATAAGCCTTGCAAGCAATGTGACTACTGAGTTAGTTGCGGGATGATGTCTTACGAAACGAGTAAAGAGACTTGCCGGTAACGAGATTGAACTAGGTATGAAGATAATGACGATCAAATCTTGGGCAAGTAACATACCGATGACAAAGGGGAATAACGTATGTTGTCTTTACGGTACAACCGATAAAGATCTTCGTAGAATATGTGGGAACCAATATGAGCATCCAGATTCCGCTGTTGGTTATTGACCGGAGGGGTTTCTCAGTCATGTCTACATAGTTCTCGAACCCGTAGGGTCCGCACGCTTAACTTTCGATGACGATTTTGTATTATATGAGTTATGTGATTTGGTGACCGAATGTTGTTCGGAGTCCCGGATGAGATCACGGACATGACGAGGAGTCTCGAAATGGCCGAGAGGTAAAGTTTCATATATCGGACGATGATATTCGGAGACCGGAAGTGTTCTGGGGGTACCGGGTACATATCGGGTCATCAGAAGGGGTTCCGGGCATCCCCCCGGCAACTACATGGGCCTAACGGGCCAATAAGGGGACAGACTAGCCCCTAAGGGAATGGTGTGCCCCATGTAGGCCAAAATAGGGGGGAAGGAAAGAGTAGAAGAGAGAAAGGAAGGGGAGGGATTTGGCCTCCCCCTTCCTTCTCTCCTCCCTCCTCCTTCCTTCCCCCTCCGGATGAATATGGAAGGGGGAGGCCGAATTGGGAGGCGCCCAAGTAGGATTCCTCCTACTTTGGGCGCCCCTTGGCTGCTGCCTCTCCTCCCCTCCAACCTATATATATGAGGGCGGGGGGCACCGCTAGAAACAACAACATTGATTCCTAGCCGTGTGCGGTGGCCCCCTCCACAGTTTACGCCTCTGATCATATTCACGTAGCCCTTAGGCGAAGCCCTGTGCAGATCACTTCACCATCACCGTCACCACACCGTCATGCTAACGGAACTCTCACTCAACACTTTGCTGGATCAAGAGTTCGAGGGACGTCATCGAGCTGAACGTGTGCAGAACTCGGTGGTGCCGTACATTCGGTGATTGATCGGTCAGAATGAGAGGAAGTTCGACTACATCAACCACGTTGCCAAACGCTTCCAAATACATCAACCGCGTTGTCAAATGCTTCTGCTTTCGGTCTATGAGGGTACGTGGACACACTCTCCCCCTCTCGTTGCTATGCATCTCCTATATAGATCTTGCGTGAGCGTAGGATTTTTTTTGAAATTGCACGCTACGTAACCCAACAGCTTCGACCTTAGTGCGTTGCTCGAACCCATGGATCCTAAGCGCCACGATGCTGCCACCGAGGCCGTGAAGGAGCAGGTGGAGGCCTTGCTGCGGAAGTTCCTTTGCGTCGACCTGACGGCGCGACTGACAAGGACAGCGGCAACGTTATCGATGACGGGCCTCCCTAGGTGGGCGACGGTGGTGTCCAAGGCTGAGGAAGAGGCTCGAAGAGGGTGCTCCTCCCTATTTTAACCCGCAACATTTATCGTGCCTCGTGGAGGTGTAAGAACTCATGCTTTTGAGCTTTTTAAGACACAGTATGCTTTGTAATAATTTTCTAGGGTTTCGCGATTTCCTTTCCGTTTGTTTTAGTGTTCTGCATCGGCAGGGAGAGGCCCCCCCATACCTCAGCCGCCGTTGGGACATCCAGATCAGCAGGATCGGACCTAGGGGTGAGGGGTTACATGACCAGTGAGGCTCCTGAGTCGCGATGCTCAGGAGTCCCCCTTGATGTACGAACATCCCTCAGGAAGGAGATGCGGGTGTAGGTCTTAACATTCTGTGTCGGCAGGGCCGGGCCCCATGCATACCTTAGCCGCCGTTGGGGCATCCAGATCACTAGACGAGACCAAGGGGTGAGGGGCTATGTGACCAGTGCGGCTCCTAATTCGCGATGCTCAGGAGTCCCCCTTGACGTGCGAATAGACCTTCATACCTTTCCTTGCTGAGCTCTCGCTCGGGAGGGGCACGCGAGGACTAGGTCCGAGAGACCTGGCGAGGTGGCGTATGCCAGGCGTGACCTAAGCGTAGCCCCCGTGCCCAGCCCCCTCGCGCGACTCTCCCGAGGGGAAAGCGGAATGGTGATGTTGAGCACTGATCCTGGTGGCTCTCCTGAGGTTACTGTAGCCATTAGGTTGCGCTTAGTTGTTTATCCACCAGCGCGGAGCATGGTGCTTCCTCTCTTGCACGGGCATAGCTGCTCCTCGATAGTGTCGTCCGCCAGCGCGGAGCATGGGGCTTTCCACTGGTATGTGGGTGGGAGTTCCCTCTGAGGGGAGACTCCGGGGCGTGTACAACCCTGCCTTGACACGTGGCTTGCACGGCAGGGCTGGAGGAGGTGTGTATGGGCACTTGTGAGCCGGCGCGGGACTCACGAGGCCCTACCTCAAGGCGGATTGCGCCTGCATTTGATTCGGAACACTGTGATAGTCCTGCGAGATGGTTAGGCAGTCCGCACCGAGTGAATCTCCTGAGGTTATCGCATGAGAAGGCCAAACACCAACGACCCCAGGAGGTGATGTGAACGGGGCTGGCCCGCCAGACAGAGTTCAGCAGTTGGGTTTGTCGATGTTGCAAGGACGGACCCGAGCACAGACGCCGTGCCCAGTCTTCTCATGCGAAAGTCTTGAAGAAAGACAACCGGCGCGCGGCTCCCGCGGCGGCGAAGCATCGGGTCGCGTGCCCTAACATATCCGCCCCCGGTTAGCTCATGCGAGAGCAAGGCACCAAGGACCATGGGAGGTGACGTGCACGGGAGCTGGCCCACGAGCCAGAGCTCAGCCACTTGGGTTTAGCGACGCTGCAGGGACGGACCCGAGCACAGACGTCGTGCCAGTCCTTAATCATGAGGCGGTCGTGGGTGGGTTTGCAAGGGCGTACGACGTTCATGGCGACGAAGCACCGGACAGACAGGTGATAATCATAAAGCAACTCATGGAAGAGGGTAAGGCCACTTCTGATAGATGCAAAGAATGATACATGCCGCAGGGACGGACCCACGCGGCCTTGGGATGATGCAGCCTGAAGGGCGCCCCCAACTGAACAAACCAAAAATATCACCTGGCACCATTGCTGAAGAAGTGTTGGAGAGGCTGAAGACGCGTGCTGCAGAAGTCGCTCCTCACGAGTCGCCCAAGTCCTGAACCTCGCGAGGCTCTGGAGGCCCGTTGGGCTCGCGAGAATCCATCGCCTCCTCCGACAGGATCGCCTGGTGCCTGGCCTCATGAGCTGCTAGGACACCCCGCATGTGGCGCTGGTGCGTGACAGCCCTGTTCAGCAAACCGAAAGGCATGCGAACGTAGCTGTGAGGTGGGCCCTCGCACCGGCCAACGTGGGACGGCCAGAAGAGCTCCTGAGACGTGGCCCTGTTGAGCCCAGGGATGTTGACGCAGGCGCGCAGCTCGCTGCCCTCCCCGAGGGAGGGAGCTGCGCTGGGTGGTGCGGGGCGACGGTCACCTCGCATATAGCTCTTGCATCCTGAAGCTCCTCGATCGCCTTGGTGATGAACTTCTGAGCGCCTGGCGCCTTGCACCCTGCACTTTCCTCGCAGAGGCGCATGTTGAAACACGCCTCCACATGGTGCCCGAGCACCTACCTCCTGACGCTGGCTAGGTCAGAGGCCCTCCAGAGGAGAGCCCCCGAGCCCAGCTTGAGAGGGGCGTCGTGCGCGCCTTCCTATGCGAGAGGGGAAGGTGCCCCGTCAGTGGGCGCAGATCCTGAGGCAGGGCCACCGGCCGCCCCATCCTCCTGAGGTCCTCGGTGGAGCAGCTACTTCTTCTTCTTGGGAACGACCTAAGGAGGATAGATAGCGCCTTCATCTTCTGGGTTTCTCGACCGCCGCAGCCTGGTAGGCGCGCTTGAGAGAACACACCGCGTCCTTCTCATCACAGGCGACCGTGATGATGCCGCAGCTCCCTGGCATCTTGATGACATTGTAGCCATGATGAGTTGCAGCCATGAACTTGGCCAGGGCCGGATACCCAAGGATGGCGTTGTACGGGAGGCGAATGTGGGCAATGTCGAAGTCGATGAGCTTGGTGCGGTAGTTGTCACGCTTGCCGAAGGTGACAAGGAGGCGGATCTGCTCTATCGGGGTGGTGGAGCCGTCGGTCACTCCTGAGAAGGGCTTGGTAGGCTGAAGCTGGTCGTACAGCACCTGGAGCCTGTCGAACGTCTTGACGGAGAGAACATTGAGCCCCACACCGCCGTCGATGAGTGTCTTGGTGACGAGGACGTTGCTGATGGTAGGCGAGCAGAGCATCGGGAGGGCGCTTGCTGTGGCCGCACACTTGAGGTGGTCAGAAGAGTCGAAGGTGATTGCGTACTTGGACCACCTAAGCAGACGCATTGCCTCAAGCTTGGGGAGGGCCGCGTTCACCTCGCGGGCGAACTGCTTGAAGATGCGCTGGGAGGCAGGGGTCTGAGCGCCGCCTAGGATTCAAGCAATGGCATGAGGCTCTTGGAAGCCCCCAGCCCCATCATCTTGGTGGTGTTCATCATTCCTCCTTAGCGGTGGCAGAAGAGGACGAAGACCGGCGTTGCCCATATGACGGTTTCTACCTCTTGAGCTTGCGTTGGTTTTTCCCTTGAAGAGGAAAGGGTGATGCAGCAAAGTAGAGTAAGTATTTCCCTCAGCTTTTGAGAACCAAGGTATCAATCCAGTAGGAGACAACATGCAAGCCCCTGAATACCTGCACAAACAAACACTAGCTTGCACCCAACGCGATAAAGGGGTCGTTAATCCCTTCACAGTTATTTGCAAAGTGAGATCTTATAGAGATGGATAAATGGTAAAGTAATATTTTGGGTATTTTTGGTTTATGGAACGGAAAGTAAAAGATTGCAAAGAAAGTAAATAGGAAACTAAAATTGTAGATTGAAAACTTATATGATGGAAAGTAGACTCGGGGGCCATAGGTTTCTTTAGAGGCTTCTCTCAAGATAGAAATTATTATGGTGGGTGAACAAATTACTGCCGAGGAATTGATAGAAAAGCGCAAAGTTATGACGATATCTAAGGCAATGATCATGAATATAGGCATCACGTCCGTATCAAGTAGACCGACTCCTGCCTGCATCTACTACTATTACTCCACACATCGACCGACTCATGCCTGCATCTAGAGTATTAAGTTCATAAGAACAGACACTACAAAAAAAGACACATCCGTGACATTTTGGGCCGAACGAATTTCTTTCTGTCATGCTTATGACACTTCTATGACGATAATTGTGATAAAACCCATTATCATCATAGATGTGGTGGGGGGTTGGATGAATAGGAACCCGTGGTGTTGCCGCTGGATGAACAGGACCCCGATCGAACGAGCCGGTGGATGAACAGGACCCGAGGGGTGGATGAACAGGACCCCGTGGAGGGCTGGTTGAACAGTAGCCGATGGAGGGCTGGATGAACAATAGCCCGTGGAGGGGTGGTTGAACAGGACCCCGTGGAGAGGGCTGGTTGAATAGTAGCCGGTGGAGGAGGCGGTGGAGGCTGGATGAACAGGAGCCCGTGGATGAATAGCCGCAGGTGGAGGCTAGAGGAGGTCGACGGTGGATGGACAGTAGCCCGTGGAGGCTGGAGGAGGTCGACGGTGGAGATGAACAGTATCCCATGGAGTCCTGTTTTACGGTACGCCACACCCCTCCCGATGAACAGGACCCTCGTTTTGACCGTAGCGCTCCAACACAAGTCCGTTTCCTCCGTTTTGCGGTACGCCACACCCCTCCCGATCAACAGCCCCGTTTCGAACATAGGATGTCCAAGAGAAGTCCGTTTCCTCCATTTTGCGGTACGCCAGACCCCTCCTGATGAACAGGATCCCGTTTCGAACGTGGCCGCTCGAACACAAGGCCGCTTCCTCCGTTCTGCGGTACACCATGCCTCGTTTCCATCGGCTGTTCCGTCCAAGCCGGTTGGCTCCCGATGAACAGCACGCGTTCCATTGCCTCCTGATGAACACGACGCATTCCGTTGCCTCCCCATGAACAATGCCGACACAGTTTCTTCGTTCTGACCCAGCCATGTACACGAGCCCTGGCCGTATGTATGCGCGAGTAGGGGTTCGAGACCCCGCCCGTATGTACGTACGTGGCCGTATTTTCTTTCTAGCACCCTGGCCACTGTACGTCCGTGTACATGCTACGTGCGCGCCTCTACTACGACACGTGCACGCCTCTACATCGACCAGGATGTACGTACACGTTCGCAACCAGAATGACAATGCTACGTACGCTTCGACCAGGTGGGTCCTGACTGTCAGGGACTTCCTTGCGTGCGAAGATGTAGCTAGTGGGTCCCAGCAGTCAGGGGGAAACGTTTTTTTCGTGAAATACGGTGGCCCGTCTGGTGGGTCCCTGCTGTCAGGTGGAGGAATCATTATTTCCGTGTAATAAGGAGGCACTTCCTTGCTGCGGTCGTGGACCTAGGTGTCAGCCTCTCCACGTACAGTACTCTTCCGGTGGAAGTCGTTCCTTGACCACGTTGACCACGTCACGCCGAGAGCACCAGGGCGGTGGAAGATGGTGAGGCCTAGGAAGGGAACGACACGGAGCCGGGGAAGATTCGGCAGTGGTTGCCCACACGGTGGGGAGTACGAGGATTTATTGGTCTGGCTGGCGTCGCCGGAAAATAACAGGAGGTGTGGGTGAGTAGAGGAATGGCCTTTCCAACAATAGAGTAGGGTGGGGCGGTGCGGCCTGTCTAGCAGCACAGCCGGCCACGGGAGGCGGGAGCTGGCAGTCCCACCGGTGCTGGTTTGGGCAGCTGCAGCAAGAAGACCAGAGGTTGAAGAAACACTACGGTCGTTATATGGACATCGTATGTTCTCTGCAGTTAGAATCATTTATATTGACTAAGTTGACAAAGCCCTTGGTACACGTCAACTTAGTAGGCCCACAGGTCAGCCTCCGAAACGGTGCACCCCACATGTCAGGGGGAGGAATCTTTTTTTGGTCGGCTAAAGCTAGAATATCCGAGATTGAAGAAGAAGCACGACATCCATTGGATGGACATCCAACGGCCAGTGCTGCTAGAACCATGTGTTGACTATAAGTTGACAAAGCCTTGCATACGGATCAACTTACTATTTTTTTGAGGGGACGCGTCAACTTAGTAGGCCCACAAGTGTGTGGCAGAGAACTTATAGCCCATTTGTGATTTGTAAGAATGTACAACCCATTTTTAAATTCTAATGGAATTTACTACAGCCCATTTACAGTTTGTTAAAAGTACAACCCATTTCCTAGCTAGGACAATGATTAATAATTTCAACTAACCATTCAAAACAGAATTCAATAAAATTTCCCACATTTTGATGGGATCTGAAATATGTTTATCCCGAAATTTCTAGTCAGATTAAATACAATTTCAATATAAATTTGTATTACATAAAAATCCAACGAAACATTACGCGCGCAACAATTAATGAAATTAAAATTTTCAAAATCCAAAAAATAATATTTTATAAAGTAATTACGTGTTTGGTGCATTTTTTTATAGTTACTACCCAGTTTTTTATAATTACATCCCATTTATCATTTCTTAAAGCCCATTTTCTTGTTAAGCCTAATGCATCCCTCCTTGGAAAGATTTGCAGCCCAGCGGGGCGGAGAATAAAAAGTTGACCTTGCCTGGGTATTCCTCAAAAAAAGTATAGCTGGGCTAGCCATTTTCAGCTTGAAAAAATTAATATGTGGGCTAGATATCTGGCTAGGCTAGACGGGCCACAGCCCACCCAGTTATTACCCTGCTCTCCTATGAACAATAACGAAAACATTGCTCAAGAAAAACTCTGCAGTGCTCACCTCAAAAACATAAATACTGCTCGAGCTGCTTGGTCCCAGCTGTCGGCCGCTCCTTGTGCAATTCTCTCGTTTATTGACTACATAGGTTGACAATGGTGTGGGACCGTGATGTCAGGAAACCAGGAGGAAGCAAAAAAATTTATAGTTGTATATAATAAGGAGGCACTTGCGTACGTGCAGCTATGGGTCCCCACTGTCATCCTCTCCAAGTAAAGTCATCTCCTCATTCCTCAGGTCCGTTGACCATGTTGACAACACGAGACGGCGGCGCCACGGCGAGCGCAACAACTCGAGGGACGATGGTGAGGGCCTTGCGGGCCCTACAGATGGTTTGATACAGCGCTCGCTGCTCATTCGGGAAGCCAGGATCATAGGGCCACATCTCCGCGACGGCATTGTCGTTCGCTTGTTCACCGGTGCTCATTGAGGAGACGGAGGTTGCAGCATAGGTCCTCCTGCGCTGGTAGCTCTTGCACCATTAGGGCGTCGAAGTGCAGCCGCACCTGCTCTATGGTGAACACGGCATGAACTGGCTTGGAGAGTGGCGCCGGCTCCTGGTCGGAAGCTACGTCCATCGTCTGATTGTCGACGCTCAGCTCGGCGAGCTCGCTGGCGAGCCAGCATGTCCGGCTGCTGGACCGACCCGCTGCCAAGCATGTGTCTGACTGCCCTAGCCCACCCAAACCGACTCCCTCGCCCACGCGTGCTTTCCGCCCGATACGGTTAGCGCCGCCCGCCCCGCTTCTCGGTGCAGGCGATTGTTCCGCCTTCAAACGACACAAGTGCCGTTCGTCCGTCCGTCTGCCGCCCACATTAATGATACGCGGTTGCCGAGGCGGCTACTCCGGCCCAGACGTCCGTCCCTCCGCCGCCCACCATTGCTATATAAACTGCTGCGCCAGCCATAGCCGCAGTCATCCGCCTCCGTTCCCTTTCTCTTGTCCACACCACTACTGCCCACCATGGCTTCCTCGCGCTCCAGCGCTCTTCGGGACGGGCGGAAGACAGACCACAAGGAGATGGCAGCCATTGCTGCCGACTGGCTAGCCGGCAGGCAGCCGGAGGACGACGACGTCCCAATGGATAACATGGTAGTCGATGATCCAGCGCCAACCCCCTCCTCCGCGCCATCCTCGCCGGTGCATTGCACCATGACCATCGACGAGGCCCGTGCCCAATAGATGGACACGGTGAGGCAGAAGCATCAGGAGCAGTTCCGGGAGGCGCAGGCCGACGCCACCTACAACCACCATCTCCTCCAGGAGCACCTACAGGCGGGCGGTGTAGGAGGTGATGCTCGACTCGTACCGCTCCGCCCGCGAGGGCCGCCTCGAGCGCTGGCGGTACCGCATGCTGGTGGCGGAGTCGGCGGCCACCTACAAAGAGGGCGATGAAGCGGGCGAGGCGCTGTTTGGCGAGACCGAGGACGCGACAGAGGACAATGCCGGCTCCGACGAGTCTCCGCTCCGATGGCGTCGACGAGGCCCTGCTCCGCCGAGGCCCCGCGGCATCAACAATGAGGTAGAGGACACCACCGGCTCCGCCGAGGCCCCGCCCCGTCGGCGTCGACGAGGCCCTACTCCGCCGAGGCCCCGCCCCGCCAACAACGAGGCAGAGGACATCACCGGCTCAACCGAGGCCCCACCCTGCCGGCAATGAGGGGTAGGATTTCCCTCACTCCGCCGGGGCGCCGCCTCGCCGGCATCGAGACAGAGGACATTGTCGGCCCCGTCGAGGCCCCGCCCCGCTGCCAACGAGGCCGCGCCACACAGAAAACAAGGAAGAGTAGAACACGGTAGGTCACCGCCGGTCGGGTCCAAGTAAGGCCACCGCTGCTACCCTCCGGTTGAAGCCAAGCTAGGTGGGTTGACCATTGACGGTTGATTAGCTTCTTGGCAGCGACGTGGAGTCGGAGAGCTATGTTGGAGAAGGACACTGCTTGAGTTACTTAACTACTGGTGCAGTTGGGTCACTGACACGTGTGCCCAATAGGCATCTGGGCCAGTTGTCAGTTACGCAACTGCACCTGCAGTTAAGTCACTGAAGCTCAGTCCGCTTCTGTTCGGCTCAGCCGGACACAAGTGGGTAGATTCGGTTAATTAATGATACCTCCAGCGCACCCCTTTTTAGTTGAAGAATGTATGAAATGTAATGAAATCAGGCATGTTTATATGAAATCCGACCGTGTATGAATGAATTTAGTTCAATTAGTTTGAATTCTTGTATCACTGGCATTGGATGAACAGGCAAAACAATACGTGTAATAGGATTATTCCTAGGGTGATCACCTCATTTACAGCAGTTTCACATGTACTCCATCCGGTCCTTTTTAGTCTGCATACAAGTTATGTCTGCAGTCAAAGTATCTCTACTTTGACCAATCTTTTAGAAAAAAGTATGAACATTCACTATGTAAAATCAACTGACTTGAAAGAAATCTAATATGCGAAGTAAAAAGGAACAGAGGGAGTACAAAGAGTTTGAGCTACTTTTTAGCGTTCCTGTACATTGCAATGAAACACACATGCCTGGCAATTCATAGAGAACATTCAAAACAATCGATGATTATGCATCTCAGCGATTCACATGTCAGAGCCAATATTTACTTCACAACTAAACAATAAAAAAAAATCAATCAATGCTGCTGACAGCAAAGGGCGTCCCATTCGAAAATATCAAACACATGTCTTCTTGCTAACATCAATGAGCAAAATTTCACAAGGTTCTCCCATTCCAAAATTTCAAATGTGTGTTGTTTTGCGTACATCAATGAGCAAACTTTGACAAGGTTTTCCCATTCCAAAATATCAAATGCCTACGATTGTGGAATGGGCAGGGTTTGCCATTAGTTCGGACATTGACATGGCCCCTCGTGCTAAATAAACCAACTGTTCTTTTTATGCAGTTCCACCAAAATCAACCAAATTCACGCATAGCTTGTATGATTTCGCCTTATATGTTGCAACGCCTTGAGCATATTGGCACCTCCTTTCTTGTGGTGGAAATGAATGATTCGATGTATTCATGAACACTTTGTGCAGTTCCCATTGAAATCTAGCTGAGCACCCCTGTTTGCACAAATACAAATAAAGTTATTAGTATAAAGCAAACTGTACTATGAATTGACAGTTTAAACAGGCACCTACATAGTCCATGTTGAGCACACTTTAAAAAAATGGAAATGTCGAAGTAAATGGCCACGGGTAGCCTAACCGATTCCCCCTGGTGCTTCAAAAATTATCGGGCCGATCAAGCCTTCAAGCACCCAAAGCACAGGGCCGCCTTCCCCTGGCCGGCTATCTCAAAGACCGACTACGGGAAGACGGCCCGACCCTAATAACCCTCCCGAAGAGAGCCACAAGGTGGCCGGCTCCAAGAAGCCGGCCATAAGAGGACCGACTCCAAGAAGCCGGCCACAAGAGGACCGACCCTAGAAGCCGGCCACAAGAAGACTGGCTCCCGGCGGCCAAGATTGCGCCCTTGAGGACTGCACCCACATAACGGTGACGAGACGGGGCGTGGCTACAGTACAGCCTGCAACCCCCGAATCCCGGGGCACGCGAGGCCATAGTGCGCCGTACGGGTCAGCCATCCCCCGTCCGGCGCGGCACTGTTGCCATGTTGACCATGACGCCACCCACGACTGGCTGTCAGTACGGCCCGCAGGCGGCGGGCCCCTTCGGCCAAAGAGAAGCTCGAAGGCGGCCAAGCCTCCCCCAGTCGGCCTGGGGCGTAGCCGGCTCCCAATAGCCGGCTACCTCCCTCCCTCGAAGTATGTGCATCATTAGGGAGACAAGACGAGGTATGGCTACAGTGAGAGCCCGCCAGGCGGCGGCACTGTAGCCATGCTTACCTCGACAAAGCCCTCGTCATCAGGGGCGAGGCTACAGTAACCAGCCACCGACAAGACCCCCAAGCGGTGGGGCCGGCCTGTCGGCCGAGAGGCCGGCAGCCGGCAGGACCCACCAGTCGGCGGGCCCCACCGGCCGGCGGAGAAGCCGGCGAATACAGACACTGACGGCTAGGACCCGCGTCCAGCCGGATTACCATTGTAACCCTGGGGGGTAGGCCTATATAAACCCCCCAGGGCACCCATGCAAAGGGTTGATCTCTTAGAGTTTTAGACACCACGTAGAGAGAAAAGGAGAGCTAGCCATGCCCTTCTTCTTCCTCTAGCCAAACAGATCAAGGAGCCACTTGTAGCCACTTGTGTTGATCTAGTGACCATGCGGAGACCCCGTACAGCAGGACTAGGGGTGTTATATCCACGGAGAGCCCCGAACCTGGGTAAGATTCGCCGGCGTGCATGTCTTCGCCTCATCCCGTTTCCAGGCACCGGCGACGTCTTACTGGCTCCACAATGATAAGCCACCCGTTGGCATATGTCGCACCTACCACCCGACATTTGGCGCCCACCGTGGGGCTAGGTGCACCGTCGTCCGAAGACCTGTTCTGGACGGGAACCCTTTTCATCCCCAGCGAGCGTAGCCGGCCTGGCACGCCCGATGGCGGTTGCCCCGACGCGATGCAAGGCGTCGACGACGCCTGCGCGGCGAGCTGCCTCGCCGATCTTCTTGGCAAGGCTCGCATCTCCGATGAGCCTGCGTCCGACACGGGCACAGACTGCCCCGAGAGCCGCTTCATCAGCCTCCTCGACCAGCTTCACATCTCCTGCGAGCTTGCTGTGGACTTGGAGTCAGTCGGCTCCACCGACCCGATGCTTGTCGACTCCGACACGGCATCGCTTGACGCCTTCCCCACCAACGTGGTGATCATCGACGACCCTCTTCCTCGAGCTGACAGTGGAAGCAGCGCTGTCACTGAGATACTGGTCATCAGCCACGGCGCCGTCTCAGGCGAGAATGCCCACGACGCCCTACAAGCGGCGCTGCACGACTTGTCCGTCCCCATCCCGGCCGACGCCGACGCCGAGACACTGGAGGCACGCCGCCTCGCCCTCGTCGCGGAGGGCCAGAAGATAGCATCCATGAGATGCCTCACTGAGGCTCACCAACGCGAAGTCGACCGCGCCGCCTTCGGTACACCGCCTCCTCGCAGGCCGAGCCGAGCCGGCTTCGTCAAGAAGCACGGCGCAGCCATCGCCAGCATGCTGGGAGCAGACCGCCTAGTCTATGCCACGCCACTCGAGAACCTGCGTACCGCTCAGGCGGCCGTAGACAAGCTGAACGAGCTAGGGGCCGACGAGCTCCCCTACATGACTAGACGCATCCAGCAGCTAATCGACGCGGCCGCAGAGCGGCATGAAGCCAGCGCTCGCGCTGAAAGTCCTCTCCCACGCCGAGAGCACGGCGCGACATCCTGGACGCCGACTGCAGACGGCGCCCGCGCGAGAAAAGACAAGGAGCCGGCTGCTAGCCGCAGTCGGACTCGGCTCACGATCGAGCGCGACGCAGAAGGCCGCCCCCGAGCTATGGAACGACGAGGCGATCTGCCCCCTCCCCCGCCTCGTGGGGAGAGACATCCCACCCTGCCGCCTGTTACACATCCGACTCTCGGCGGCCGACTGGGCCACCGCGAAGGAGTCGGCGAGAATGACGCCCGCCACCGGATCGACCGCCTAGCACGATCCCTGGCGCTAGAAGAAGATGATGTCGGCCCGCCTTGCTTTGGCCCCCGCATCCGCGACGAGCCCTTCCCCAAAGGGTTCTCACTCCCAAGAGACACGCCAAAATACAACGGCTCCGTGAAGCCGGAAGACTGGTTGATCGACTACTCCACCGCTGTCCGCATAGCGAACGGCAACAGGCGCGTTGCCGTGAAGTACGTCCCGCTCATGCTTCAAGGAACGACACGCACTTGGCTGAACAGCCTCAAGCCCTACAGCATCAACAGCTGGCTAGACTTCACGGAAGTCTTCATCCGCAACTTCACCACCACGTACAAGCGGCCTCCCAAGCCCCGCTAGCTCTCCTTGTGCATCCAAGGGCCCAGCGAATCAACTCGCGACTACCTCACCCGTTGGGCCGAGCTCCGCAACTCCTGCGAGGGGGTGCATGAGGTCAAGCCATAGAGTACTTCACCGCCGGGTGCCGAGAGGACACCCTCCTCAAGCACCGACTCCTCTGCGACGATCCCTACCCTCGACGAGCTGCTGATCATAGCAGACAAGTATGCCACGGCCGATTCTTCAATGAAGACCGAGCTTCGAGTGGATGCCTCTGGAAAGGTACTCGCTCCGGCTCCCAAGACGCCGGCTGGGGACTCCAGTCGACGCCCTTACCAGAATGACAACAAGCGCAAGGCCCCAATGCCGCCTTCCACCAGCCGGCAAGTAGCCACAGTCGAAGACGAACGACCTAAAGAGCGGCCCGCTCCCAAGAAGCAGAAGGGCAGCAGGCCGGCTTGGCAGCCGGCTTTCTCCTACGAGCAAACCCTTGATGCCCCCTGCAAGTTCCATAGCGGCGCGAAGCCGTCCAACCACACGAACCGGAAGTGCCATTGGCTCACGCGGATCTCCAAAGGCGAGGGGCTGGTACCGCCTCCACCTGCTGGCCCGCTGCCTCTAGCCCCTCAGCAGCCGGCTGTTCGACCAGCAGTCGGAGCCATTCAAGACGAGTTCCCAGACGAGCACGCTGCCTGCATCGTCTTCACAAGCCAAACTGAAGACAGGCGCAGTCGGCGCCGACAACACCAAGAAGTCAATGCGGTCGCCTCCAACAACCCAGAGTTTATGCATTGGTCCGAGAGGCTTATCAGCTGGAGCCGGGCCGATCACCCAGAGGTGATGCCGTCTCCCGGCTCTTATGCATTGGTGTTGGACGTCACCCTCGCGACAGAAAGGCGAGCTGCCCGTTTTTCCCGTGTACTGATTGACGGTGGAAACAGCATCAACATACTGTACTGTGACACCATGGAGAAGCTGAACATCAAGATGAAGCAACTCATGCCAAGCCGGACTGTGTTCTCTTCGGAGACAAGGATCACTTCCGCTGAGAGGTGATCTGGTTTGAAGTGGTGGATCTAGAGAGCCCCTACCACACGTTGCTTGGCTGACCTGCCCTGGCCAAGTTCATGGTTGCGCCCCACTACGCCTACCTCAAGATGAAGATGCCAAGTTCGAAGGGGATCATAACCATAACCGGAGACTACAAGAAATCTTCCGAGTGCACTGCAGCCAGCGGCCGGCTGGCCGAGTCCCTCATGATTGCTGAAGAGAAAAAGATGCTGGACCGAGTCGTGGCCATGGCCGGCAAGCAGCCGGCCCTGTCCCCTGGCCCCAAGGAATATGATGCTCAAGGCTCCTTCCAGCCGGCCAAGGAAACAAAGAAGATACCTCCGGACCCGGAGAACCCGGAGAGGTTTGCTGTCATTGGAGCAAACCTGGACAGCAAATAGGAAGGCGAGCTCGTCAATTTCCTTCGTGAGAATCAGGGCATCTTTGCATGGTCCCCAAAGGACATGTCGGGTGTTCCGAAGGATTTCGCCGAGGACAAGCTACACGTCCGAGCGGACGCAAAACCAGTCAAGCAACCTCTCCGCCGACTGTCGGAGGAGAAGAGAAGGATTGTAGGAGAAGAGATAGCCCGGCTCCTGGCAGCCGGCTTCATTATGGAGGTGTTTTTTCTAGAATGGCTTGCCAACCCGGTCCTGGTGTTGAAGAAAAACAATAAATGGCCTGCCCCAAAGATCCGTTTGCCTTACCACGAATCGATCAAGTGATAGACTCCACAGCCGGATGCGAGCTGTTGAGTTTCTTGGATGCTTACTCAGGCTACCATCAGATCAAGTTGGATCCAGCCGACCGCCTGAAGACCGCCTTCATCACACCATTCGGGGCTTTCTGCTACCTGACTATGACATTCGGCTTGAGAAATGCCGGTGCCACTTTTCAGCGTTGCATGCAGAAATGCCTCCTCAAGCAACTCGGCAGAAATGCCCACATCTATGTAGACGATATTGTGGTGAAGACGGAGAAGCACAGCACCCTGCTGGAAGACCTCAGAGAAACATTTGACAACTTGTGCCTGTTTCAGATCAAGCTCAACCCCGAGAAATGCGTGTTCGGAGTACCGGCCGGCCAGCTTCTAGGCTTCTTGGTCTCCGAACACGGCATCGAGTGCAACCCGGTGAAGATCAAGGCCATAGAGAGGATAGAGATTCCTACCAAGCTGCGAGACGTCCAGAAGTTTACCGGGTGCCTGGCCTCCCTAAACCGCTTCATCAGCCGGCTAGGAGAGAAGGCTCTCCCCTGTACCGACTCATGAAGAAGTCCACCCACTTCGAGTGGAACGACCAAGCAGACCAAGCTTTCCACGATTTGAAGAACATGCTGACCACGCCACCTGTCTTTGCGGCGTCGACTGAGAAAGAGCCCATGCTCCTTTACATTGCCGCGACTAGCCGAGTGGTCAGCACAGTGATTGTGGTTCAACACCCAGAAGAAGGCCGGGCTCAGTTAGTCCAGAGGCCGGTGTATTATTTGAGCGAAGTACTGTCCACCTCGAAGCAAAACTACCCGCACTACCAGAAGATGTGCTATGGAGTATACTTTGCTGCCCAGAAGGTGAAGCCCTACTTTCAAGAGCATCCCATCACGGTCGTATGTGCTGCCCCGCTTGCCGAGATCATAGGTAGTCGGGATGCATCCGGCCGGGTGGCCAAGTGGGCCATTACACTAGCTCCTTACACGATCTTCTACCAGCCTCGCACCGCCATCAAGTCCCAAGCATTGGCCGACTTCCTTGTCCACTAGGCCGAGACCCAGTACCTACCGCCGGCTCCCGACTCCACTCATTGGCGGATGCACTTTGATGGATCCAAGATGCGCACCAGCTTGGGAGCCGGCATCGTCCTCACCTCTCCCAAGGGCGACAAACTCAGATACACATTGCAAATTCATTTTTCCGCCTCCAACAATGTGGCCAAGTACGAGGCGCTCATACACGGGCTCCGGCTAGCCAAAGAGTTCGGCATACGCCGGATCCTGTGCTATGGCAACTCGGATTTGGTAGTCCAACAATCATCCGGCGACTGGGACGCCAAGGACGCAAACATGGCGAGCTACCGATTCCTCGTTCAACAAATCAGTGGATACTTTGAAGGATGCGAGTTCCTCCACGTGCCACGGGCCGACAACGAGCAAGCAGATGCCCTGGCACGGATCGGCTCCACCCGGCAAGCTATACCAACCGGCGTCTCTCTTCAACGCCTCCTCAAACCGTCTGTCAAGCCGTCCCCAGAATCAGACTCCATCTTCGTACCGCCTGCCCCTAATGCATTCGGATCCGACTTGGGGAACCCAGCAGGTGGCTCGGGGACTTCGACAGGCGGCCCGGGGACTGCCGTAGTCGCACCCAGCGCGGGGACTTCAGAACCCGGCCCGGGGACTGCAACGACACAATAGGCGGTGGCCGACTCCAACTCTTCACCACCCAACCCACCCACCCTGGTCGCAGTTGCCGTTTTGGAAATAGAAGAAGTCACGGCTCCATCATGGGCCCAACCCATCCTCAACTTCCTGGTAAACAGAGAGCTGCCGACTGACGAGGTCTCGGCAAGACAAGTTCAACGCCGAGCCGGAGCATACACAATAATAAACAGAGAACTCGTTAGGCGCAGTGTCACTGGAGTCTTCCAGCGCTGCGTCGAGCCAGAGAAGGGCATAGCAATCCTGAAGGACATCCACCAAGGCAAATGCGGCCACCACGCGGCCTCAAGATCACTTGTCGCCAAAGGTTTCCGCCATGGGTTCTTCTGGCCGACTGCTTTGGAAGATGCCAAGGAGTTAGTCAAATGCTGCAAAGGGTGCCAAGTCTTCAGCTCCAAGCAACACCTGCCGGCTTCTGCACTCAAGACCATCCCCCTCACCTGGCCCTTTGCCGTCTGGGGATTGGACATGGTGGGACCATTCAAGACGGCGCGCGGCGGCATGACACATCTGCTTGTCGCCGTGGACAAATTCACCAAGTGGATTGAAGCGAAGCCAATCAAGAAGCTGAACGGGCCGACTGCCGTGACATTCATGGCAGATATCACCACCCGGTATGGCATACCACACAGCATCATCACCGATAATGGCACGAATTTTGCCAAAGGAGCACTGGCACGTTTCTGCGCGACACAGGGCATCCGACTGGACATAGCGTCCGTTGCCCACCCGCAGTCAAATGGCCAAGTCGAGCGAGCAAACGGCCTCATCCTCTCTGGCATCAAGCCCCGACTGGTCGTACCACTGGAGCGTTCGGCCGGGCTCTGGCTCGATGAGCTGCCGGCTATCCTCTGGAGTCTGCGTACTACCCCGAACAATTCAACCGGCTTCACCCCTTTCTTCCTTGTATATGGTGCCGAGGCTGTCATCCCAACTGACATCGAGTTCACCTCGCCTCGGGTCACCATGTACACAGAGGAGGAGGCCAAGGAAGCACGAGAAGACGACATCGACCTGCTGGAAGAGGGCCGGCTGTTAGCACTCAGCCGGTCCGCCATCTACCAGCAGGGTTTGCGCCGTTACCACAACCGGAAGGTCAGGCCAAGATCCTTCCAAGAATGCGATCTTGTGCTCCGGCTGATCCAGCGAACAGCCGGCCAGCACAAGCTCTCGGCCCCTTGGGAAGGCCCCTTCGTCATCAGCAAGGCCCTAGGCAACGACTCCTACTACCTGATCGACGCACAGAAGCCGAAGGCACGCAAGAGAGATGATTCCGGCAAGGAGTCGGAACGACCATGGAACACCAATCTCCTTCGAAGATTTTACAGTCAAAAGCAGTATGTACCACGCTACCTTTTGTATTAAGTACAAGACAACGGGCCCCCCGAGGTGCACTCGGGGACTACCCTCTTTTATCTATGTATGACGAGTATCATACCTATGAATGTATTATTACATTTGATTTTCTGTCCGGCACCGGGTTCGATCAGTCGGCCCGGGGACTTGCCGCCTTGAGTTATATTAAAGTTCTACATGCAGTCAGACAAGTAGTGTGCCGGCACCCGAGCCCTCTTTTGTTGAAAGTCGCAGCTCGAAGAACCGACCGTCCGACTGGCAAGAGTCAAAGGCAGGAAAGGATGCCCACACGAAAAACAGCTAAGGACTAACAAACTTATATAACACAAGCCGGCCTCCCACCCCGCCTACCGACTGTCAGAACAGCCGGCTGGCCGGCTTTCCATTCACCTTGCTACAATCTAAGAAAGCTAGAGTACTTGCCCTCCCAAACGGCCAAGCACTTCTCCAGCCACAGACTGCAGAGCAACTGTCCGGCTGGGAAGGCGGCGACCAAGGGAGGGCGGCAAAGGAAACAGCCAAAAAGATGAAAAGCAAATACAATCGGAAGCCAAACACATGCATGATTATATTTACACAAAAAGCCTTCGAAAGGCCGGCATTCAACATAGTTTGAATACACCCCCAGTGGGTGGAACTGGGCAAACTTAACAAAATATTGTTCAAAGAGCAATAAACAGGAAAGCGAAGGCCGCGGATTAGGCTAAGGGTGCAACAGGCGAGCCGGGCAGGTCAGTGGAGGCGGCAGTGCCGGCTGGAGGAGTGGCCGGCTGGCGAGTCTCGGCTTGATCATCGCCGGCTGCAAACGGCATGCTCGCACGCGCCTCGTTGCTGGAGGCACAATCAAGCTGAGGCTGGCTGGTTGCTCCCCCGTCTGGCACGGCGTCTTCACCATCCTCTCCCTCCTACTCTTCGCCCTCGTCGCTGGAGTCGATCTCCTCCGCCGAGTCCTCACCATCCGCCGAGTTCTGCCCAAACCACTCCTCCGGCTGAGCAATGCCGTCATATCCACCTCAGGGGCAAAGGCGCTGGTGTCGGTGTAGTCGGCGATTGCCGAGGCGCGCTGGATGATATCCGGCCGCACCGCCTCCAGCTCCTAATCGGCCTCCTGCCGCCAGGTGGCCAGCTGGTCCAAGCTCAGCTCAGGATACCAAGCTTTGACGAACTCCAGCGCCCGCCTGGCGCCTGACCGAGCTGCAGAAGCCTTCCAGGCCTCGAAGTGGCCAACCGCTACCTCTAGCCAGTCGGCAGTCCGACTGGGGGTACGGGGAACCACCTCGCTGGGCTAGAGGGCGGCCAGCTCTTGCGCCCCAACACGCTGAAGACGGCGGAGCATGCGGTGTGCCGGCTGGAGGCGGGCTTGGATCGCCAGAAGCTGCTCCTCAAGCGACCGACGAGCATTCGGCGCGATCTCAGCACCAGCCTGCCTTTGCGCCTCGCGGTGGGCCTCGATGACCTGTCTGGCGGTAGTAGAGTAACCAGGGAAGTACTCTGCACAAGAAAGAAAGGAAGAGATGAAACGCAAAGTCAGAGAATGGACCAAATGGCAAGTGGCAAACAAAGGAACGAAGAAGAAGGTGCCCTACCGTCAACCAAGTCTTCAATCTGGCCGTAGCCATTGATTAGCGATTGCCTTCCCTCAGCCCAGCTCGCCGCCTCGGTCTCATATTCGGCTTGGAGGGCGGCCTCGCTGTCCTGCACCGCCTTCAGGGCCGCCTTATGGCTCTCCTCCTGGTCGGCCAGCTTCTTGACCAAGCGGTCACGCTCCTGAGCCAAGGCGTCGAACTCCGCTTCCTTGGCGCGAAGGGCGGTCTGGGTTCCATCCAACGGCTCCCTCAGGTTGGCATTGGCCTCTACAGATATGGCAAAGAAGAAAAAAGCAATAAGAAAGAAGTCGCCAGGAACGATCCGGCCCGACTGCTCAGCGGTCGGCCCGAATCTCGGGGACTACACCGAGTGGGTGCGCTGAGATAAAAGATGAAGCACTTACTCCGGCTCTCAGTTAGGTCAGCGGTCTTCTGGGTCAGCTCCCGAGCCTGGGAGTTGAAGGCAGCCGCGCGGAGGTTGTGGTAGTCCTGCAAGTCAGACAGAGAAGCGAATAAGAACAAGATAGCAAATGAAGTCTACCAAGAAGTTCCAAGCTGCCTGCTCAGCAGCCGACTCGGAACTCGGGGACTACACCCAGTGGGTGCGCTAACGCGCCCCCACGGAAGAAATCAAGATCAAGAAACAAAAAGCGGGAAGACTCACCCGAATGGCCGTCCGTGTTGCGAGGAACTGTTGATTGTACTGCCTCAGCACGGCGGCCTGGGACTGAAGCCGGTTCCGGACTTCTTGCGCCGCCACGTTCACCACGGCCGTCCCACCACCCAGCGTCCACCCCGAGCTGGCGCTGGCCATCTCCAGATCCTGGGCCGACGAGCTAGAGCCCGCGACTTTCTGCGGGTCCGGCGCCGAAGTCTCCTTCCCCGCACGCTGGCGCGATGGCGACCGGACGACCAGGTCCGTCCTCGCAGCCGGCTCGCCTCCAGCCGGTTGCACGGGCGGCGCATTAGGCCGGCTTCCTTGGTCTGCCCCAGTCGGCGATGGCGGTGCCGCCTCCCTCTCCCGGACGACGACGTCGTCCTCCTCCCTCTCCATCCCCAGCAGATCGCCACCGGCTTCCTCCGGCAGGGGCTTCGGGATCTCGGGCGCCACGGCGCGCAGGGGGACGTCAAGCAAGGCCCCGGCCGCTGTCTCTGCGGCTGCAGCCTCCGCCTGAGCCTTGGTCGCCGCGTCGGCTTGTGCCTTCGCCGACTCCTCCGCCATCTCCTGCGCCGCCTTGGCAGCGGCCGCCCTCAGCTCCTCCGCCTCCCGTGCCTCCCGCGCGTTCCGCTCTGTCGCCGCTTGAAGCTCGGCACGGGGGTCCACGCGGCGGGTGCTTGCGGATCCTCCCGCCGATCCAACCATGGAGGCGGCAGCGGTCCGCTCAAGAGAGAGCGGAGCCCTGTTTGATGAATCAAGACAAGGACTCAGAAGAAGAGTATCGACAAAAAGAGAAGAAGGAATACGTGAGAAGAATCGACACTTACGCCAAAACCTTTTGTGGCTGCTTCACCACCTTGCGGAAGCGGGCCGCCTTCGCGGATGCCTCGTCCTGCTTGGTCGCCGCCGCCGTGCTCTTGGGCCTCTTCGGCCGACTGCCGAATAGGCTCGGTGCGGCCCGGCGCTTCTGCGCCGCCTCGGGCAGCCGACGCGGCAGATGAACCCGCCCCAAGGTCGGATGCCGGTTGGCGGCGCGGGACGATTTTCGCCTCGTCATCGTCCGACCAGTCGTCGAAGCTGGCTCCAAGCCCGAAGCTGCCTGCTTCGCCGCCTGCTTTGCCGCCTCCCCCCTCGGTGTTGTCGTCCATAGCGGCCGCCCCCAAGTCGGGGTCGTCCAAGTCATGCGCCGCCCGGTCGGGGAGAAATTGGCGCTCCGCCCCCGCTGCCCCGGCCGCCGGTCGAAGGAGAGGGCTCTGCCAAGACAAACCGACTGATCAGAGTCGGCCAAGAGAAACTTGGTGACAAAAGTAAAGAAGAGAAGATAAAGATAGCTTACCATAGACGGGGGATGGGCGCGGGAGTACGGCTCCTTGCCAAACTGCCACTCGTCGGTGAGCTTGCAGTTCGCGAGGTAGTTCACCATGAGAGCTACCTCGGAGTGAGGCATCTCCTTGGTGCACATCTGACTCGGATTGAGTTGGCCACTCATTTGACAGATCAAATGAAGGCGGCCTTCGAGCGGGAGCACCCGACGCACCACGAAGGCGGCCAGCAGGTCAGACCCGGTCAGGCCCTCCGACTAGATCATTACCCAGAGTCGCGCAACGGCGGCGGCTCTACCGGCGACAGCGTTCTGGCCCGATAGGACCACTGGGGCCGCCTCCTAGCCGGCGGGCCGGCTACATAAGCCGGCAAGTTGACGAAGGCGCCTTGCGGGGCGACGTTCTTCACGTAGAAGTAGGATTTCTGCCAGAGCTTCACCGACTGGATCAGCGTGATGGCAGGAAAGGGGTTTTCGGCTACCGGCCACCGCACCGCGATGAAGGTGCCGCTCTGAGCCGGCACGCCCTGCATGCGGGTGCCGAGCTTGGACTGGAAGAATCCCCCCCGGAGCTCGAGGGTGGGAAGGATGCCAAGGAAGCCCTCGCACAAAGTGACGAAGGCAGACAGCAGCACCACCGTGTTAGGAGTGAGGTGGTGCGGCTGGAGCTGGTAAAATTCGAGGAAGGAGCGGAAGAAGGCGCTCGCGGGCAGGCCAAGGCCGCGCAGGAAGTGCGAGCGGAAGATTACCCACTCGCCTTCCTCCAGCGCTGGTGAGATCTCCTTCTTCGGCGCAAGACGGACCCGCACCTGGTCCTCGCCGGGCAACCGCCGCGTCTTGCGGAGGAAGTCGATGTGGTCCGCGTGGTGGCTGGAGCCGTCCCAGTCTCCACCGTGCAACATGACGGCAAGAAGCTGATGAGAAAGGGTGCAGCGACGACGAAACCACGGCCCCGCGGCGGCGAAGCTGCGGGGTAGCGTGAAGACTAGAGGTACGGCGCGGCGGCGAGGGGCTGCAGCGACGGAGAGGAAGAAGAAGATGGCAGAGCGAGGGTGAGCGTGCGAGTGTCTGCCGCTCCCCCTCCTCCCCCTATTTATAGCCTCGTGTGGCGAAGCCGAGGAGGCGAGGCGTGGGGGGGAACGTGGGATTAACTGCGCCCACTCCCCCACGTCCTGCGATTATTGCGCCCTAACAGCATGCGGAAACTACCGTTGGAAGGCGAGCGGCCAGTTTTGGGCCACAGAAGATCCACACCTAGGCCTAGGCATGGAAGTGGTGGGCCCCGGCCTGCGGCGGCGTCCCGTCGCACGCGTGGGCTGGCAGGCTTTTCCAGCCGGAGGGTGCCACATGGCGCGCGGGCGGCAAGCGGCCGGCCCGCAACCCGGCATGCGCACCAGCTGGCTCCCGCCTTCAGACTTCAAAACCTCGCCAAGACGGCGCACCTGACCAAAGCCGGCTCCTAGCTGCTGGCTCTTCAAGATAGGAAGCTGATTGAGCTTCTCGTCCTCCTTTCAGCCTCGAAGCCCAACCAGCTTCGGGGACTACTGTCGGACTAAATGGCCACGGGTAGCCTAACCGACTCCCCCTGGTTCTTCAAAAATTATCGGGCCGATCGAGCCTTCAAGCACCCAAAGCACAGGGCCGCCTTCCCCTGGCCGGCTATCTCAAAGACTGACTACGGGAAGACGGCCCGGCCCTAATAACCCTCCCGAAGAGAGCCACAAGGTGGCCGGCTCCAAGAAGCCGGCCATAAGAGGACCGACTCCAAGAAGCCGGCGACAAGAGGACCGACCCCCGAAGCCGGCCACAAGAAGACCGGCTCCCGGCGGCCAAGATTGCGCCCTTGAGGACTGCACCCACATAACGGTGACAAGACGGGGCGTGGCTACAGTACAGTCTGCCTCCCCCGAATCCCGGGGCACGCGAGGCCACAGTGCGCCGTACGGGTCAGCCATCCCCCGTCTGCCGCGGCACTGTTGCCATGTTGACCATGACGCCACCCACGACAGGCTGTCAGTACGGCCCACGGGCGGCGGGCTTCTTCAAACAGAGAGAAGCTCGAAGGCGACCAAGCGTCCCCCAGTCGGACTGGGGCGTAGCCGGCTCCCAATAGCTAGCTACCTCCCTCCCTTGAAGTATGTGCATCATTAGGGAGACAAGACGAGGTAAGGCTACAGTGAGAGCCCGCCAGGCGGCGGAACTGTATCCATGCTTACCTCGACAAAGCCCTCGTCATCAGGGGCGAGCCCACAGTAACCAGCCACCGACAAGACCCCCAAGCGGTGGGGCCGGCCTGTCGGCAGAGAGGCCGGCAGCCGGCGGGACCCACCAGTCGGCGGGCCCCAGCGGCCGGCGGAGAAGCCGGCGAATACAGACACTGACGGCTAGGACCCGCGTCCAGCCGGATTACCATTGTACCCCTGGGGGGTAGGCCTATATAAACCCCCCAGGGCACCCATGCAAAGGGTTGATCTATTAGAGTTTTAGACACCACGTAGAGAGAAAAGGAGAGCTAGCCTTGCCCTTCTTCGTCCTCTAGCCAAACAGCTCAAGGAGCCACTTGTAGCCACTTGTGTTGATCTAGTGACCATGCGGAGACCCCGCAGAGCAAGACTAGGGGTGTTATCTCCACAGAGAGCCCCGGACCTGGGTAAGATTCGCCGGCGTGCATGTCTTCGCCTCATCGCATTTCCAGGCACCGGCGACGTCTTACTGGCTTCCACAATGATAAGCCACCCGTTGGCATATGTCGCACCTACCACCCGACAGGAACTCACCGGAAAGAATCCTAGAACAACATTGTACTTGCGCATCACAGCAAAAAACATGGAGATCTGTCAGTCCTTCTGAGCTATAGTTAGTTTGGTCTTGTGGGGAGTAATGTAACCATCCTTCAACTGCTCCTTCTGATGAGAAGATAGATAGGGCTTCTTCATCCTGGCATAGTCGGAACTAGTCACTTCACGTACTCCATATTCTTCTTCAGAGGGGGATGATCCTGTTGTGCAAAGACAAGAGGACAACTAAATGCTAGAATCCCTGTTTGCTCAAAAAAAGGAAAGGAAATATTTAAAACAACACAGATGAAGCACTTCTCAAGGACAATACAACTTTCTCTGTCAGGACCCCGATTCCAAGTCACATCGATCTAGCCGGTAACACCTCATATCACTTTGCGGCCTCACGCACAGTATTCCCACGCGTGTCGCCTTACCATGGCCCGGGACCGTTTGCGCCTTTTGGCTCACGTATATGATAGTGTCGCTAGCATCCATATGACAGAGAACCCGGGCCGACATGACTAGTCGTGAACCCAAAGTGGCACTAACTTACGGGGACGGGCATACATGAATCAACATTGAGCATGTCGGTCAGCAGCGTGCAAATCCGGGCTGTAGCACTGGGCTAACAGGACTCCGGTGAACCGGGTTGTAGCAGGCTAGGCAGGACTCCGGATGTCACCGCGTGACATTTCCCCGAAGGGACAGACACATGAACGAAGTGAATCACATGCCGGCCAGTCAAGTGTTCCGGAGCAGTAGTGCGGGGCTAGCAGGACTCCGGTGAACCGGGCTGTAGCGGACTACTATGGCTCATGGAAGCACAAGACTACATTTCCCCATAAGAGAGGCTACCAAGGATAAACAACTAGGTTGTCGGATCCCACACATACCAAGAATTTCAATCATACACACAATATGCTCGATATGTGCAAATACAACATGGCATCACAACAAGACTCTACGACTCAGAGTATTTATTCATTAGGCTCCAAAGAGCCAGATATTACAAACATGGGCCTCCTGACCCAACATTCAGAGCACACAAGTCAAACACATGCGGAAGCTTAACATGTCTGAGTACAGACATCTACAAATGAAAAAGGCTGAGAAGCCTGACTATTTACTAGACCCTGCCGAGGGCACAAGATCGTAGCTTTGGTACCAAGCTAAACGTCGAAGTCCACACAGCACTACTAGCGAGACTGACATCTCTCTGGAAAACATAAAATAGGCAAACGTGAGTACAAATCTACCCAGCAAGACTTACATCAGAACTATCTACATATGCATCGGTATCAACAAAAGGGGTGGTGGAGTTTAACTGCAGCAAGCCAGCTTTGACTCAGTGGCTAAACTGAACTACGACTGCAAGCAACTCTTTTGGGGTGGCGCACACGAGTCCACATATTCACCATATCAATACACCACTATGGATCCGCTCCCGTCTCCCTACGAGAACGCCATCCATAGCACTCACGCTTATCTTGCGCATTTTAGAGTATCCACTTTCACTTGTCTATGAACTGTTATAGGCAACCCAGAAGTCCTTTACCGCGGACACGGCTATTCGAATAGATCATATTAACCCTGCAGGGGTGTACTTCTTCACACACGCTCTCGCCACTTAGCACCATGTACACGTCGTGTACCTCAGCAACCTTCAAGCGGAAGCCTGGCGAGGGAGTCGGCCATGACCTGACTAACCACACAAGTCTCTAGTCCATGTTTATCGCCTATTCGGGTTCCATCCACAAGGAGATCCGGCCGGGGTGTCGCTCACAGCCCCAAACGATGTGTACAGGGTTCCCAAGCCCACCAAACGGGCGACGCTTGGTATACCCGGCCATGGTGCCTAGTGTGTCCCAAGCCCACCTGTACCGGGTGCCACTTGGTAGACTACTAACACTACCTACAAACACCAGAAACTAGTTGCAACTCCTGGATAGAGATCAAGTTGATTAATAAGTCGAGAGGGGCACTTAAGCATTCCAATGTGTGGTAGTAACTGTTCATGGATCACAAACACAGAACTCAGTTCCTGAGGACGGCTGCAATGAGACAACCCACCATGTACTCCTACATGGCCTCTCACCGCTACCTTTACCAAATTGTGTTCACACACTTAGTTCTCAACAGTAGGACATGTTCACCACATTACAATTCATTCCCGATGAATCAGACCTGACTCAAGTCTAAGCAATAGCAGGCATGACAAACAAGCATGAATGAGTAGGCACATCAGGGCTCAAACAACTCCTACTCATGCTAGTGGGATTCATCTATTTACTGTGGCAATGACAGATCATGCAGAGGAAAGGGGTTCAACTACCGCAGCATGTAACAGATGAATCGTTGTTGTCCTAATGCAATAAAAGAGAGCAGGTGCGAGAGATGGGGATTGTATCGGAATGAACAAGGGGGTTTGCTTGCCTGACACTTCCGAAGATAGTATAGCTCTTCATCGGTGTCATCGATCGCATCGTCGAAGCAACGTCTACTGAGGGGGGACAACACCGGCAAACAGAGAAGAAACACGATCAATGCAATGCACAATATGATGCATGCTATGACATGGCAATATGAATGTGTTTTGAGCTAATGCCTCTAGCAACAGGTTAAATGAAGTTGGTTTGAATCCAAGGTTCAAATTCAAACTCCATATGTGGAAATTCAAATGCCATTTACATGATTTGTCCTAAACAGTAGCTATAAGTTGCTCTAACATGCATGAAAAAGGTACAGATGGATTGGATTTTTCTGATCATTTTTCATATATAATTTGTTTCATTTGGAGTTATGGTTGAATTTCTATGAATTTTTGAAGTTTGTAGTATTTTCTGGAATTTCCTGAATAAACATAAATCCAGAAAATGCTTTCCTGCGTCAGCATGGCATAGGTGTGACGTCAGCAGGTCAACTGGGTCGGCCAGGTCAAACCTGACCTGTGGGACCCATACGTCAGTGTCTCAGGCTGGTTTGGGTGGATGACAGGTGGGACCGGTCAACGTTAACTTGACCAAAGTCAAAGCTGACATGTGGGGTCCCCCCAGATTAGTACTAATCTAAACAAGACATTAGGCTATCCTAAACGGGCACGGGGCCCACATGGCAGTGGCTCTAGGAGGGTTTAGCAGGGTCATTAGAGCTAACTAAAACAGCGCCATGTCATCACGCCGGAGATCTGCCGGCGGCGACCACGGAACACGGTGGAGGCACGCCGGAGTGGCTCGGGCACGCACTACAGGCGGCGGTTTGCGGCGGCGTTTGGCTCTACGGAGAGCTGGCGTTCGCGCGCATCTGCTAGGGCAGACGGGAGGGGCTGGGACGGCCCAAGCTTGCCGGAAGCAAGCTCGCGGCGGCGGACGGATTTCGGGTGTGCACGGGGTTGCGGCTACGGTGCAGGGCAGGCCTAACGGGCGGGTGATTCGAGCTCACGGAGACTCCCTGAGTGCGTTGACGTGCTCGAAGGCGAGCTTGCGCGGCCGTAGCTGCGGTGGCGGCATGGCCGGCGGCGAGGAGTTATCGGCTCCGGTGAAACTAGGGCTACGCGGCGCAAAAGAGGCGGGGAAGAGAGGGGAAACGCTCGGGGGATCACAGCGGTGCCGTAGGGATGGCCGGCGTGCTCGGGGAAGCCCTGTGGACGACGAATCGGCGGCGACGATCTCCGGTGCCCGACGGTGAACACGACGATGCCGGCGACGTTTTCGGGGCTTCTGGCATCGGGAGGCTCGGTGAGGAGGAGGAGAGGAACAAGGCGGAGCTCGTGGGCAGCTCCAAGGGGCGTGGGGGAGGCAGTGGTCATGGCTACGGCGAGCGGCGGGGGCGAACGCGCTCGGTGGTGCTGCAGGAGAGAGGAGAGGAGGGAGAGGGGGGTCCAGGGAGAGAGCGAGGGGGTCGAGAGGGAGTGCGTGGCACTCGGGGCTGGCTCCAGAAGCGGCGGAAGCAGGAGGTGGCACGGTCGCGTGCCGGCGTGCGGCGAACACACGCCTCGCGTCCTTCTGGCGCGAGGTGGGAGACGACTGGCAGATGGGCCTGGTGGGCTGCTACAGTGCCAGGCTGGCCAGGTAAGCGCCATGTATTCTCTCTCTCTCTCCTTTTGTTAATGTTTTTCTATTTTTCTATAACTTCGGGGCTTTATTTAAAATACCAAAACGTTTTCAAAAATCCTGAAAATTAATTGTGGGCTCTGTTTGGATTATTCCTAACAGCCCTCACTTAAGTTCAGAATTAATTGAGCACTAAAATAATATACATCATTTAAATGCCCAATTGCAAATAGCATATGATTTAAATCAGTGACCTTATGTGTCCTAGTAAATTGTGCACCATTTTTGTCAGAGGTCCTAGACCAGGGTAAAGATGATGAACATTTTAGAAGGGCATTTCAGGTTCATTGAGAGAATTATTTAGTAACCCTAGTTGGTTTAGGTGGTGCTGGGGGTTTTGGATCATCCCCATTTCAAGTTTCTCGAAAAGTGAACATGATGCATCAATCAAGTGCTAGCCTAGAGCAAGGTAGAGCTACGGATGTGACAACTCACCCCCACTAAACAAGAATCTCGTCCCGAGATTCAAGCGTAGGGTAAGAGGAAAATGGGACACAAAAGCTAACACAATCTTCTTGATCCAATACCCTCATCGAAGATGTTGACTCATTGCTTCAAATTGATCTTGTCGTCTTTCGGGATCTTCATCCAACATGATGACGACAGAAGAAACTCTATAGGAATCGATCTTCTTAAAGATCGAGCAACTCACGATCAACTCACGGAATGAGATCTTGAACATCTCTCGAGCCAAGACACGGAACATATATCCAGAGGGAAGAAGTGAAACAGAGAATGAAGATTCAAGTTGATAAGCACAATTCCACGCTGAATAAGACGGTGCATGGTTTCAAGATAATGAGGAGTTATCTGCCATCATTCCATAACGGGGCACCTTAGGGAGGGTGGCTCATAGAAATATTCCCTTAAGTGGCAAAAAGAATTACTTTTGATTCAGAGATCATTGAAACTCTTCATACCAGCGTAAGGCAATTTACAAATGATCATTTGAAAGAATTCAAAAGAATGGCACACTCAATTTGGAAAGGAAACTATGGTTATAGAACAACTCGGCAAATGGAAGGCACATTCCAGTTGATACCAAGGATATAACCTAGTGACTGAGCGTGCTTTCAAGAACTTGAGCATTTCCATATTCATCAAGGTTTTACCAACATCCGTGCCGAGGATCCTGGCAACACATCATACTACCATGATGAACGGTGATGGAGGATGCAGGTGCAAAGGAGGACAACACTTTCTCAGATTTTTCCTTAGCAATGCCAAAGAAGCAAATCTGGATGATCGACCGAGAGACATTTAGCACTCCGCTTCTAATGTTCTCCATGATGTTCTAGTGCAACCCATTTATTAAAATGGTTTGGTATGTAGAACATCAAGTAAAAGGTCGGACTTCGGGAGCACAAGAATCCATAAGGAACAACTTGTGGGATAAGTCATATGAAATCCTCATGGGAAGTGACCAAACGACTTAATCAAGATACTACAATAATGGTGCTTCTAGCTAGGTGCGTCCACTTCGCTGGAACCTATATCATAGTTCTTGGAAGAAGTTCCAACCATCATATCTGCCTGAGATTCAAATCTGGTTGGTAACAGGATAATTCAGACAACGTGTGTGGAAAAGAAAGTTTGCAACACAAACCGACGAGATGATGTTGCGAGATTCTCGGGAGATGAACTACGATAGCAAACTCCAAAACGAGCTGGTTCTGCTACAACCTGTGAACACGATGTCCCAGACAAGCATGACAATGTAGTAGTCTTACAATACAACACTACTGAGTTCTGGTAAGGAACCATCATCGAGGATATCGAATTCCTAACATAAGTCTTGCTCTTAGGAAGGAACTTCTTCTGCTTGAACAAATCAGTCAGTGGCTTGGTGTGCTAGGGACACATATGGAATGGAGGTAGCGAGCCTATCAAACCATAGCATACTTCGCACATACATGACTGACTTGGGATGGTTCTGAAGAAGACAAAAACAATCTTTCTCGGATCCACGGCGACACCTTACATCAAGTGCACGTGAATTAAAGAAAGTCACTTCTTTCATCCAAACATATCCTTCATGAGATAGCACGAAGAAAATGCTAGCAAAGGTTTCCAACACTAACTTAATGTTCAACACGAGTCATGGAGAAGATAAGAATGTTGCCGATGGGCTCAGCAACAATTAATCAAAATTCCAATGGAGATGGAATTCCACAACTATGTGGACAAGGTTATAGCATTCGTCAGACCCAAAGAATATAATGGTGTATGCTCAAGGAAACCACCACGAGTAAGACAACATTACGAATATTGTTGGCTCTGATTTGATTTAAGGATAGCCCACACTCAAATCAAAGTTTGGACAAGACAATAGATCCAACAATTGATCACGAGGATCAATCAATGAAGATATCATCTTTCTTCAACACACTCACAAAAAGATATCCCTTAAAATGAACTAAGCCAGGCAAGCTTTTATCTTCCAACTCACCAAGTTGTTGTTTGGCTTAACCAACTAGCTCAGGGGTATCCAACACAGATTCTTGGAGAAAGGGTGGTTTACAAGAATACCAACATGGTCACGAACTCAACATAGCGGTCAGGTGACGACCTGGTGATACTTCCGAGAAGATATTCAGAAAATCACGTACCACCAACATGTTATTAAGCTCGAGATCAATCTTGCTTTTTAGGGCAAGACAATGTGATCAAGAGAGTGATGGACTGACACAATCCTATCTCATTAATCGAGGAGTGCACCAGGGAAAATGGACTAGGTCGCACGATAAATCTTAGGATGATGATTCAATAACCGGCATACTAAGGATGAGAGTATTGTCTATTAACTACCAAGCAACATGGTTGCTATGAGTATTGATTTCACACATCATGGTTCACTTGTCAGCATTCCGGTTACAACCAACACGGAGACCGAGAAATGAATGATGATGGCGAGGGGTATCACTGCATCAGGAATTCATAAGAGTTGGTGCAATTCTCATGACACTCTTGACATAAAGATGGTAACACTCCAAGGTAGAACAGAACAAAAACTGGATTGGCATTTTGATCTGTGGAATACAACCACTTTGACCCAATCCTAGATATGGACGAGGTACCGGAGTTTTTTTTCCTAGTCATTCCGGAATAGAACGACTTGACGGACTACAAGAATAATAGGCATCGATGAACGAATGGACACATACTCTTGACTATCAATTGATAGATGAAGGTTTGAAAACAACTAAAGAGGGACAACTCAAAGAAACATACAATTTTCTGAGTTGTGGGTGCATAGATTAGCATGTCGAACGAGTTCAACATATTTCTTCAGGATAACCCATGCAGAAGAAGAAGGACTGGCAGATTCACAATTTGAATGGAGAACTCGTCAAGAGCACTCTGGTTGTGATCTTTTGGTTCAAAGGAACTTCTGCCATATTGGTTCATGGTATTGGAAGAATGATAAACCACGAACCTCGAGGACTATCGCAAGGTTGCTAATATCCTAAAGGGACTGGCAAACACTATCAACATGAAGTAAGTAGGGTGAATCTTGGGTTCAAGAACCCAGAAATAGAATGCCTACTAACTAAGTGGCATCACGGGATGCTTTCGGGAATGATGGCCAGAATCATCACACTAGGAACACAAAACATGGCTAGATTACTAGGTGATCCTCTAAGACACCTAGGGTCATAATAATAGCTCCAACATGAATGTCGAGGCAATAGAGTACCTCAACTCAGCAATTAGTGTGGTTAATTTGGCCCAAAAGGATATCGGGGTCGGAAAGAAGGGATTTGCAAATGCATCAGACTATTTAGAAACCTTGGATGACTCGAACAGCATAACGGCTGTAAATGCTCAGAAGGGATTTGAGACATCCTGCAAAAATGGTGGCGTAACCACTCAGAAGCACAATATCAAGGTTTCGAGATCAACAGTTAACATACGGAAGTAGTAGAAACTGAACTGGGGCTTGTAACCAACAGTCCTATAAGTTACTACGGATTAGTAACACGTGATCCTGATAGAAGATGAGAAACCTAGTTCTTAATCCCCGTAGAAAAGAAGAGGGTGACTCAGATCAGAAGGGCATAAGGTAAAGGAGTAAAAAGAGCCTTACGTTCCCTTCCACAATCAATTCCCTTATATAACTAAAGCATTTCTAGACTCAACTTCGACCAGTTTGTCTTGATAATCCTACAGGCAGTCAGGATCTGATACCAAAGCTGTCAGGACCCCGATTCCAAGTCACATCAATCTAGCCGGTAACACCTCATATCACTTTGCGGCCTCACGCACGGTATTCCCACGGGTGTCGCCTTACCATGGCCCGGGACCGTTTGCGCCTTTTGGCTCACGTATATGATAGTGTCGCTAGCATCCATATGACAGAGAACCCGGGCCGACATGACTAGTCGTGAACCCAAAGTGGCACTAACTTACGGGGACAGGCATACATGAATCAACATCGAGCATGTCGGTCAGCAACGTGCGAATCCGGGCTGTAGCACTGGGCTAACAGGACTCCGGTGAACCGGGCTGTAGCGGGCTAGGCAGGACTCCGGATGTCACCGCGTGACAGACACAGGAATGAAGTGAATCACATGCCGGCCAATCAAGTGTTCCGGAGCAGTAGTGCTGGGCTAGCAGGACTCCGGTGAACCGGGCTGTAGCGGACTACTATGGCTCATGGAAGCACAAGACTACATTTCCCCATAAGAGAGGCTACCAAGGATGAACAACTAGGTTGTCGGATCCCACACATACCAAGCATTTCAATCATACACACAATATGCTCGATATGTGCAAATACAACATGGCATCACAACAAGACTCTACGACTCAGAGTATTTATTCATTAGGCTCCGAAGAGCCAGATATTACAAACTTGGGCCTCCTGACCCAACATTCAGAGCATACAAGTCAAACACATGCGGAAGCTTAACATGTCTGAGTACAGACATCTACAAATGAAAAGGCTGAGAAGCCTGACTATTTACTAGATCCTGCCGAGGGCAGAAGATCGTAGCTGAGGTACCAAGCTAAACGTCGAAGTCCACACAGCACTACTAGCGAGACTGACGTCTCTCTGCAAAACATAAAATAGGCAAACGTGAGTACAAATGTACCCAGCAAGACTTACATCAGAACTATCTACATATGCATCGGTATCAACAAAAGGGGTGGTGGAGTTTAACTGCAGCAAGCCAGCTTTGACTCAGTGGCTAACCTGAACTACGACTGCAAGCAACTCTTTTGGGGTGGCGCACACGAGTCCACATATTCACCATATCAATACACCACTATGGATCCGCTCCCGTCTCCCTACGAGAACGCCATCCATAGCACTCACGCTTATCTTGCGCATTTTAGAGTATCCACTTTCACTTGTCTATGAACTGTTATAGGCAACCCAGAAGTCCTTTACCGCGGACACGGCTATTCGAATAGATCATATTAACCCTGCAGGGGTGTACTTCTTCACACACGCTCTCGCCACTTAGCACCATGTACACATCGTGTACCTCAGCAACCTTCAAGCGGAAGCCTGGCGAGGGAGTCGACCACGACCTGACTAACCACACAAGTCTCTAGTCCAGGTTTATCGCCTATTCGGGTTCCATCCGCAAGGAGATCCGGCCGGGGTGTCGCTCACGGCCCCAAACGATGTGTACAGGGTTCCCAAGCCCACCAAACGGGCGACGCTTGGTATACCCGGCCACGGTGCCTAGTCTGTCCCAAGCCCACCTGTACCGGGTGCCACTTGGTAGACTACTAACACTACCTACAAACACCAGAAACTAGTTGCAACTCCTGGATAGAGATCAAGTTGATTAATAAGTCGAGAGGGGCACTTAAGCATTCCAATGTGTGGTAGTAACTGTTTATGCATCACAAATGCAGAACTCAGTTCCTGAGGACGGCTGCAATGAGACAACCCACCCTGTACTCCTACATGGCCTCTCACCACTACCTTTACCAAATCGTGTTCACACACTTAGCTCTCAACAGTAGGACATGTTCACCACATTACAATTCATTCCCGACGAATCAGACCTGACTCAACTCTAAGCAATAGCAGGCATGACAAACAAGCATGAATGAGTAGGCACATCAGGGCTCAAACAACTCCTACTCATGCTAGTGGGTTTCATCTATTTACTGTGGCAATGACAGGTCATGCAGAGGAAAGGGGTTCAACTACCGCAGCATGTAACAGATGAATCGTTGTTGTCCTAATGCAATAAAAGAGAGCAGGTGCGAGAGATTGGGATTGTATCGGAATGAACAAGGGGGTTTGCTTGCCTGACACTTCCGAAGATAGTATAGCTCTTCATCGGTGTCATCGATCGCATCGTCGAAGCAACATCTACTGAGGGGGGGACAACACCGGCAAACAGAGAAGAAACACGATCAATGCAATGCACAATATGATGCATCCTATGACATGGCAATATGAATGTGTTTTGAGCTAATGCCTCTAGCAACAGGTTAAATGAAGTTGGTTTGAATCCAAGGTTCAAATTCAAACTCCATATGTGGAAATTCAAATGCCATTTACATGATTTGTCCTAAACAGTAGCTATAAGTTGTTCTAACATGCATGAAAAAGGTATAGATGGATAGATTGGATTTTTCTGATCATTTTTCATATATAATTTGTTTCATTTGGAGTTATGGTTGAATTTCTATGAATTTTTGAAGTTTGTAGTATCTTTTGGAATTTCCTGAATAAACTTAAATCCAGAAAATGCTTTGCTGCGTCAGCATGGCATAGGTGTGACGTCAGCAGGTCAACTGGGTCGGCCAGGTCAAACCTGACCTGTGGGACCCATACGTCAGTGTCTCAGGCTGGTTTGGGTGGATGACAGGTGGGACCGGTCAAAGTTAACTTGACCAAAGTCAAAGCTGACATGTGGGGTCCCCCCAGATTAGTACGAATCTAAACAAGACATTAGGCTATCCTAAACGGGCACGGGGCCCACATGGCAGTGGCTCTAGGAGGGTTTAGCAGGGTCATTAGAGCTAACTAAAACAGCGCCACGTCATCACGCCGGAGATCTGCCGGCGGCGACCACGGAACACGGCGGAGGCACGCCGGAGTTGCTCGGGCTCGCACTACAGGCGGCGGTTTGTGGCGGGGTTGGCTCTACGGAGAGCTGGCGTTCACGCGCATCTGCTAGGGCAGACGGGAGGGGCTGCGACGGCCCAAGCTTGCCGGAAACAAGCTCGCGGCGGCGGACGGATTTCGGGTGTGTACAGGGTTACGGCTACGGTGCAGGGTAGGCCTATCGGACGGGTGATTCGAGCTCACGGAGACTCGCTGAGTGCGTTGACGTGCTCGGAGGCGAGCTTGCGCGGCCGTAGCCGCGGTGGCGGCAGGGCCGGCGGCGAGGAGTTATCGGCTCCGGTGAAACTAGGGCTACGCGGCGCAAAAGAGGCGGGGAAGAGAGGGGAAACGCTCGGGGGCTCACAGCGGTGCCGATGGGATGGCCGGCGTGCTCGGGGAAGCCCTGTGGATGACGAATCGGCGGCGACGATCTCCAGTGCCCGACGGTAAACACGACGATGCCGGCGACATTTTCGGGGCTTCTGGCGTCGGGAGGCTCGGTGAGGAGGAGGAGAGGAACGAGGCGGAGCTCGTAGGCGGCTCCAGGGGGCGTGGGGGAGGCAGTGGTCATGGCTACGGCGAGCGGCGGCGGCGAACGCGCTCGGTGGTGCTGCGTGAGAGAGCAGAGGAGGGGGAGGGGTCCAGGAAGAGAGCGAGGGGGTCGAGAGGGAGTGCGTGGCACTCGGGGCTGGCTCCAGAAGTGGCGGAAGCAAGAGGTGGCACGTGAAGGAAATATGCCCTAGAGGCAATAATAAAGTATTATATATTTCCTTATATCATGATAAATGTTTATTATTCATGCTAGAATTGTATTAACCGGAAACATAATACATGTGTGAATACATAGACAAACAGAGTGTCACTAGTATGCCTCTACTTGACTCGCTCGTTAATCAAAGATGGTTATGTTTCCTAGCCATAGACATGAGTTGTCATTTGATTAACGGGATCACCTCATTAGGAGAATGACGTGATTTACATGACCCATTACGTTAGCTTAGCACCCGATCGTTTAGTATGTTGCTATTGCTTTCTTCATGACTTATACATGTTCCTATGACTATGAGATTATGCAACTCCCGTTTACCGGAGGAACACTTTGTGTGCTACCAAACGTCACAACGTAAATGGGTGATTATAAAGGTGCTCTACAGGTGTCTCCAAAGGTACTTGTTGGGTTGGCGTATTTCGAGATTAGGATTTGCCACTCCGATTGTCGGAGAGGTATCTCTGGGCCCACTCGGTAATGCACATCACTATAAGCCTTGCAAGCATTGTGACTAATGAGTTAGTTGCGGGATGATGTATTACGGAACGAGTAAAGAGACTTGCCGGTAACGAGATTGAACTAGGTATCGAGATACCGACGATCGAATCTCGGGCAAGTAACATACCGATGACAAAGGGAACAACGTATGTTGTTATGCGGTCTGACCGATAAAGATCTTCGTAGAATATGTGGGAGCCAATATGGGCATCCAGGTCCCGCTATTGGTTATTGACCGGAGAGGTGTCTCGGTCATGTCTACATAGTTCTCGAACCCAAAGGGTCCGCACGCTTAAAGTTACGATGACAGTTATATTATGAGTTTATATGTTTTGATGTACCGAAGGTTGTTCGGAGTCCCGGATGTGATCACGGACATGACGAGGAGTCTCGAAATGGTCGAGACATAAAGATTGATATATTGGACGACTATATTCGGACACCGGAAGTGTTCCGGAGAAGTTTCGGATTAAACCGGAGTGCCGGAGGGTTACCGGAACCCCCCGGGGAAGTATTGGGCCTTAGTGGGCCTTGAGGGGAGAGAGAGGGCAGCAGCTAGGAGGTGGCGCGCCCCCTCCCAGGAGGAGTCCTAGTTGGACTAGGAGAGGGGGGCGCAGCCCCCTTTCCCTCTCCCTCTCCCTCTCTTTCCTTCCCCCCTTCTTTTCCTAGTAGGACTAGGAAAGGGGAGTCCTACTCCTACTAGGAGGAGGACTCCCCCCCTCTCCTTGGCGCGCCCAAAGGCAGCCGGCCTCCCCCTTGCTCCTTTATATACGGGGGCAGGGGGCACCTCTATACACACTTGATATACGATATTTTAGCCGTGTGCGGTGCCCCCCTCCACCAGATTACACCTCGATAATACCGTTGCGGAGCTTAGGCGAAGCCCTGCGTCGGTGGAACATCATCATCGTCACCACGCCATCGTGCTGACGAAACTCTCCCTCAACACTCGGCTGGATCGGAGTTCGAGGGACGTCATCGAGCTGAACATGTGTAAAACTTGGAGGTGCCGTACGTTCGGTACTTGATCGGTCGGATCGTGAAGACGTACGACTACATCAACCGCGTTGTGATAAAGCCCCCGCTGTCAGTCTACGAGGGTACGTGGACAACACTCTCCCCTCTCGTTGCTATGCATCACCATGATCTTGCGTGTGTGTAGGTAATTTTTGAAATTACTACGTTCCCCAACAGTGGTATCAGAGCCTGGTTTTATGCGTTGATGCTATGCACGAGTAGAACACAAGTGAGTTGTGGGCGATATAAGTCATACTGCTTACCAGCATGTCATACTTTGGTTCAGCGGTATTGTGAGATGAAGCGGCCCGGACCGATATTACGCGTACGCTTATGCGAGACTGGTTTCACCGTTGCGAGCAGGCGTTGCTTAAAGGTGACTGGCGGGTGTCTGTCTCTCTCACTTTAGTTGAACCGAGTGTGGCTACGCCCGGTCCTTGCGAAGGTTAAAACATCACCAACTTGACAAACTATCGTTGTGGTTTTGATGCGTAGGTAAGAACGGTTCTTGCTAAGCCCGTAGCAGCCACGTAAAACTTGCAACAACAAAGTAGAGGACGTCTAACTTGTTTTTGCAGGGCATGTTGTGATGTGATATGGTCAAGACATGATGTGATATAATTTGTTGTATGAGATGATCATGTTTTGTAACCGAATTATCGGCAACTGGCAGGAGCCATATGGTTGTCGCTTTATTGTATGAGATGTAATCGCCATGTAATAGTTTTACTTTATCACTAAGCGGTAGCGATAGTCGTAAAAGCAATAAGTTGGCAAGACGACAACGATACTACGATGGAGATCAAGGTGTTGCGCCGGTGACGATGGTGATCATGACGGTGCTTCGGAGATGGAGATCACAAGCACAAGATGATGATGGCCATATCATATCACTTATATTGATTGCATGTGATGTTAATCCTTTATGCATCTTATCTTGCTTTGATTGACGGTAGCATTATAAGATGATCTCTCACTAAAATTTCAAGATAAAAGTGTTCTCCCTGAGTATGCACCGTTGCGGAAGTTCTTCGTGCTAAGACACCACGTGATGATCGGGTGTGATAGGCTCTACGTTCAAATACAACGGGTGCAAAACAGTTGCACACGCGGAATACTCAGGTTAAACTGGACGAGCCTAGCATATGCAGATATGGCCTCGGAACATAGAGACCGAAAGGTCGAGCGTGAATCATATAGTAGATATGATCAACATAGTGATGTTCACCATTGAAACTACTCCATCTCACGTGATGATCGGACATGGTTCAGTTGATTTGGATCACGTAATCACTTAGATGATTAGAGGGATATCTATCTAAGTGGGAGTTCTTAAGTAATATGATTAATTGAACTTAAATTTATCATGAACTTAGTACCTGATAGTATCTTGCTTGTCTATGTTAATTGTAGATAAATGGCCCGTGCTGTTGTTCCGTTGAATTTTAATGCGTTCCTTGAGAAAGCTAAGTTGAAAGATGATGGTAGCAATTACACGGACTGGGTCCATAACTTGAGGATTATCCTCATTGCTGCACAGAAGAATTACGTCCTGGAAGCACCGCTAGGTGCCAGGCCTCCTGCAAGGGCTACGCCAGAAGTTATGAACGTCTGGCAGAGCAAAGCTGATGACTACTCAATAGTTCAGTGTGCCATGCTTTACGGCTTAGAACCAGGTCTTCAACGACGTTTTGAACGTCATGGAGCATATGAGATGTTCCAGGAGTTGAAGTTAATATTTCAAGCAAATGCCCGGATTGAGAGATATGAAGTCTCCAATAAGTTCTATAGCTGCAAGATGGAAGAGAATAGTTCTGTCAGTGAGCATATACTCAGAATGTCTGGGTATAATAATCACTTGATTCAACTGGGAGTTCAACTTCCGGATGATTGCGTCATTGACAGAATTCTTCAATCACTGCCACCAAGCTACAAGAGCTTCGTGATGAACTATAACATGCAAGGGATGGATAAGACAATTCCCAAGCTCTTCGCAATGCTAAAGGCAGCGGAGGTAGAAATCAAAAAGGAGCATCAAGTGTTGATGGTCAATAAGACCACTAGTTTCAAGAAAAAGGGCAAAGGGAAGCAGAAAGGGAACTTCAAGAAGAACAGCAAGCAAGTTGCTGTTCAGGAGAAGAAATCCAAGTCTGGACCTAAGCCTGAAACTGAGTGCTTCTACTGTAAGCAGACTGGTCACTGGAAGCGGAACTGCCCCAAGTATTTGGCGGATAAGAAGGATGGCAAGGTTAACAAAGGTATATGTGATATACATGTTATTGATGTGTACCTTACTAATACTCGCAGTAGCACCTGGGTATTTGATACTGGTTCTGTTGCTAATATTTGCAACTCGAAACAGGGGCTACGGATTAAGCGAAGATTGGCTAAGGACGAGGTGACGATGCGCGTAGGAAATGGTTCCAAAGTCGATGTGATCGCCGTCGGCACGCTACCTCTACATCTACCTTCGGGATTAGTTTTAGACCTAAATAATTGTTATTTGGTGCCAGCGTTGAGCATGAACATTATATCTGGATCTTGTTTAATGCGAGACGGTTATTCATTTAAATCAGAGAATAATGGTTGTTCTATTTATATGAATAATATCTTTTATGGTCATGCACCCTTAAATAGTGGTCTATTTTTAATGAATCTCGATAGTAGTGATACACATATTCATAATGTCGAAGCCAAAAGATGCAGAGTTAATAATGACAGTGCAACTTATTTGTGGCACTGCCGTTTGGGTCATATCGGTGTAAAGCGCATGAAGAAACTCCATACTGATGGAATTTTGGAATCACTTGATTTTGAATCACTTGGTACTTGCGAACCGTGCCTCATGGGCAAGATGACCAAAACACCGTTCTCCGGAACTATGGAGAGAGCAACAGATTTGTTGGAAATCATGCATACAGATGTATGTGGTCCAATGAATATTGAGGCTCGTGGCGGATATCGTTATTTTCTCACCTTCACAGATGATTTGAGCAGATATGGGTATATCTACTTAATGAAACATAAGTCTGAAACATTTGAAAAGTTCAAAGAATTTCAGAGTGAAGTTGAAAATCATTGTAACAAGAAAATAAAATTCCTACGATCTGATCGTGGAGGAGAATATTTGAGTTATGAGTTTGGCCTACATTTGAAACAATGCGGAATAGTTTCGCAACTCACGCCACCCGGAACACCACAGCGTAATGGTGTGTCCGAACGTCGTAATCGTACTTTATTAGATATGGTGCGATCTATGATGTCTCTTACTGATTTACCGCTATCGTTTTGGGGTTATGCTTTAGAGACGGGTGCATTCACTCTAAATAGGACACCATCGAAATCCATTGAGACGACGCCTTTTGAACTATGGTTTGGCAAGAAACCAAAGTTGTCGTATCTTAAAGTTTGGGGTTGCGATGCTTATGTGAAGAAACTTCAACCTGATAAGCTCGAACCTAAATCGGAGAAATGTGTCTTCATAGGATACCCAAAGGAGACTGTTGGGTACACCTTCTATCACAGATCCGAAGGCAAGATATTCGTTGCTAAGAATGGATCCTTTCTAGAGAAGGAGTTTCTCTCGAAAGATGTGAGTGGGAGGAAAGTAGAACTTGATGAGGTAACTGTACCTGCTCCCTTATTGGAAAGTAGATCATCGCAGAAATCAGTTTCTGCAACACCTACACAATTAGTGAGGAAGTTAATGATAATGATCATGAAACTTCAAATCAAGTTATTACTGAACCTCGTAGGTCAACTAGATCAAGATCCGCACCAGAGTGGTACGGCAATCCTATTCTGGAGGTCATGTTACTAGACCATGATGAACCTACGAACTATGAAGAAGCGATCGTGAGCCCAGATTCCGCAAAATGGCTTGAAGCCATGAAATCCGAGATGGGATACATGTATGAGAACAAAGTATGGACTTTGGTTGACTTGCCCGATGGTCAGCAAGCCATTGGAAATAAATGGATATTGAAGAAGAAGACTGACGCTGATGGTAATGTTACTGTCTATAAAGCTCGACTTGTTGCGAAAGGTTTTCGACAAGTTCAAGGGATTGAATACGATGAGACCTTCTCACCTGTAGCGATGCTTAAGTCTGCCCGAATCATGTTAGCAATTGCCGCATTTTATGATTATGAAATTTGGCAAATGGATGTCAAAACTGCATTCCTGAATGGATTTCGGGAAGAAGAGTTGTATATGATGCAACCGGAAGGTTTTGTCGATCCAAAGGGAGCTAACAAAGTGTGCAAGCTCCAGCGATCCATTTATGGACTGGTGCAAGCCTCTCGGAGTTGGAATAAACGCTTTGATAGTGTGATCAAAGCATTTGGTTTTATACAGACTTTTGGAGAAGCCTGTATTTACAAGAAAGCGAGTGGGAGCTCGATAGCATTTCTGATATTATATGTGGATGACATATTACTGATTGGAAATGATATAGAATTTCTGGATAGCATAAAGGGATACTTGAATAAGAGATTTTCAATGAAAGACCTCGGTGAAGCTGCATATATATTAGGCATTAAGATCTATAGAGATAGATCAAGACGCTTAATTGGACTTTCACAAAGCACATACCTTGACAAAGTTTTGAAGAAGTTCAAAATGGATCAAGCAAAGAAAGGGTTCTTGCCTATACTACAAGGTGTGAGATTGAGTAAGACTCAATACCCGACCACTACAAAAGATAGAGAGAAGATGAAAGATGTTCCCTATGCTTCAACCATAGGCTCTATCATGTATGCAATGCTGTGTACCAGACCTGATGTGTCCCTTGCTATAAGTTTAGCAGGGAGGTACCAAAGTAATCCAGGAGTGGATCACTGGACAGCGGTCAAGAACATCCTGAAATACCTGAAAAGGACTAAGGATGTGTTTCTTGTTTATGGAGGTGACAAAGAGCTCATCGTAAGGGGTTACGTTGATGCAAGCTTTGACACTAATCCGGACGATTCGAAATCGCAAACCGGATACGTATTTACATTGAACGGTGGAGCTGTCAGTTGGTGCAGTTCTAAGCAAAGTGTCGTGGCGGGATCTACGTGTGAAGCGGAATACATAGCTGCTTCGGAAGCAGCAAATTAAGGAGTCTGGATGAAGGAGTTCATATCCGATCTAGGTGTCATACCTAGTACATCGGGACCAATGAAACTCTTTTGTGACAATACTGGTGCAATTGCCTTAGCAAAGGAATCCAGATTTCACAAGATAACCAAGCACATCAGAAGACGCTTCAATTCCATCCGGGATTTAGTCCAGGTGGGAGACATAGAAATTTGCAAGATACACACGGATCTGAATGTTGCAGACCCATTGACTAAACCTCTTCCACGAGCAAAACATGATCAGCACCAAGACTCCATGGGTGTAAGAATCATTACTATGTAATCTAGATTATTGACTCTAGTGCAAGTGGGAGACTGAAGGAAATATGCCCTAGAGGCAATAATAAAGTATTATATATTTCCTTATATCATGATAAATGTTTATTATTCATGCTAGAATTGTATTAACCGGAAACATAATACATGTGTGAATACATAGACAAACAGAGTGTCACTAGTATGCCTCTACTTGACTAGCTCGTTAATCAAAGATGGTTATGTTTCCTAGCCATAGACATGAGTTGTCATTTGATTAACGGGATCAGCTCATTAGGAGAATGACGTGATTGACATGACCCATTATGTTAGCTTAGCACCCGATCGTTTAGTATGTTGCTATTGCTTTCTTCATGACTTATACATGTTCCTATGACTATGAGATTATGCAACTCCCGTTTACCGGAGGAACACTTTGTGTGCTACCAAACGTCACAACGTAAATGGGTGATTATAAAGGTGCTCTACAGGTGTCTCCAAAGGTACTTGTTGGGTTGGCGTATTTCGAGATTAGGATTTGTCACTCCGATTGTCGGAGAGGTATCTCTGGGCCCACTCAGTAATGCACATCACTATAAGCCTTGCAAGCATTGTGACTAATGAGTTAGTTGCGGGATGATGTATTACGGAACGAGTAAAGAGACTTGCCGGTAACGAGATTGAACTAGGTATCGAGATACCGACGATCGAATCTCGGGCAAGTAACATACCGATGACAAAGGGAACAACATATGTTGTTATGCGGTCTGACCGATAAAGATCTTCATAGAATATGTGGGAGCCAATATGGGCATCCAGGTCCCACTATTGGTTATTGACCGGAGAGGTGTCTCGGTCATGTCTACATAGTTCTCGAACCCAAAGGGTCCGCACGCTTAAAGTTACGATGACAGTTATATTATGAGTTTATATGTTTTGATGTACCGAAGGTTGTTCGGAGTCCCGGATGTGATCACGGACATGACGAGGAGTCTCGAAATGGTCGAGACATAAATATTGATATATTGGACGACTATATTCGGACACCGGAAGTTTTCCGGAGAAGTTTCGGATTAAACCGGAGTGCTGGAGGGTTACCGGAACCCCCCGGGGAAGTATTGGGCCTTAGTGGGCCTTGAGGGGAGAGAGAGGGCAGCAGCCAGGAGGTGGCGCACCCCCTCCCAGGAGGAGTCCTAGTTGGACTAGGAGAGGGGGGCGCAGCCCCCTTTCCCTCTCCCTCTCCCTCTCTTTCCTTCCCCCCTTCTTTTCCTAGTAGGACTAGGAAAGGGGAGTCCTACTCCTACTTGGAGGAGGACTCCCCCCCTCTCCTTGGCGCGCCCAAAGGCAGCCGGCCTCCCCTTGCTCCTTTATATACGGGGGCAGGGGGCACCTCTATAAACACTTGATATACGATATTTTAGCCGTGTGCGGCGCCCCCCTCCACCAGATTACACCTCGATAATACTGTTGCGGAGCTTAGGCGAAGCCCTGCGTCGGTGGAACATCATCATCGTCACCACGCCGTCATGCTGACGAAACTCTCCCTCAACACTCGGCTGGATCGGAGTTCGAGGGACGTCATCGAGCTGAACGTGTGTAGAACTTGGAGGTGCCGTACGTTCGGTACTTGATCGGTCGGATCGTGAAGACGTACGACTACATCAACCGCGTTGTGATAACGCTTCCGCTGTCGGTCTACGAGGGTACGTGGACAACACTCTGCCCTCTCGTTGCTATGCATCACCATGATCTTGCATGTGCGTAGGTAATTTTTGAAATTACTACGTTCCCCAACAGCACGGGCGCGTGCCGGCGTGCGGCGAACACACGCCTCGCGTCCTTCTTGCGTGAGGTGGGAGACGATTGGCAGATGGGCCTGGTGGGCTGCTACAGTGCCAGGCCGGCCAGGTAAGCGCCAGGTATTCTCTCTCTCTCTCTATTTGTTAATGTTTTTCTATTTTTCTGTAACTTCGGGGCTTTATTTAAAATACCAAAACGTTTTCAAAAATCCTGAAAATTAATTGTGGGCTCTGTTTGGATTATTCCTAACAGGCCTCACTTAAGTTCGGAATTAATTGAGCACTAAAATAATATACAACATTTAAATGCCCAATTGCAAATAGCATATGATTTAAATCAGTGACCTTATGTGTCCTAGAAAATTGTGCACCATTTTTGTCAGAGGTCCTAGACCAAGGTAAAGATGATGAACATTTTAGAAGGGCATTTCAGGTTCATTGAGAGAATTATTTAGTAATCCTAGTTGGTTTAGGTGGTGCTGGGGGTTTTGGATCATCCCCATTTCAAGTTTCTGGAAAAGTGAACATGATGCATCAATCAAGTGCTAGCCTAGAGCAAGGTTGAGCTAGGGATGTGACATTCTCATGACAGTATCTAAACAGTAGCACAACACCAATAGATGACAAAGCTCAATCATATGGAAATTCGTGGGCGAGTACCAACCTTTGTCAGGAGGCTTATTGTGTAGAGCATACAGATCAAGCACTTCTCCGGAACCATCTATTATTATCTACTGTGGTTGTCATGCTTACTATATACTCCTCGATTAGTTTAATATTTCCAACATCTTCTTGTGTAGTTCCACTAAAATATATGGTATCTTCAAAGAAGATCCCTGTTTGCACAAGTAGAGATAATTAGATATTACATTAAGAGTGGCATCAAATCCGTGGCAAAACAATTGCTCGTTCGAGCCATAGTAATAAATTAAGATGCAAAACTATATCATTACTTGTGTCATCACAGTTCCAGTGCTTCATTACAGCACCGAGAGTTGATTTTTGTTTTTCTTCCGCTTGTTCTTCCCCTTCATCACTTGGTTCAATAACAGACAAGCTTCACCTTCAATGTAAGATTTGGCATGTCAATTAGGGAGCACAAGTATAGCACTAAACAACGACACTAATTTTCTCATGAAAGTGGCAAAATACAGGCCAAAAGTTGTGAAATATCCTTATCTTACCTCAGTGGGATATTACAGTGCACATACAGATTGGAAGTCTTGTCTCCATTTGTGCAGTTCACTAAAATCAAGCAACATTACCGTACAAGTAGCACAACATATGAAATCACACTGCACAATCATGTGAAAGAAGGCTAGTACTGACCTCTCATGATGCGGAATTCAAACAACTCTCAAGAAGAAGATCTGAACCAAATTTGCCAACGCGAATAGGAAGTAAGATCTCCTCTTGTGCAGTTCCACTAAGATCAAGCAATCAAGCACCGTTGTCAGTGTAACATTTTGGTTGAACTGCACAAAACACTCTTAAAACAAAAGTGTTTTGTGTAGTGCAACAAAAGGTCACAATAGCAACAAGGTGAAGTAGATAACCCTGTTTACACAAAGGTGCAAAGGAAACAACAAGTGGTCAATAACGATGGATGACACAGAAGCCGACAAAAAGAAGCATCTAACTTATCTAAATGGGAAAGAAAGCAAGACAGTAGCATTTCTCAAACGGCGGCATTGATTCATATTAACAGAGAGATTATATTAACAATAAAATTCGTTACACATGTAATTTGCTTTTAACTGTGGCATTGCATCAATTTTCCAGCGGCATTATTAGAGGGTGTTTGTTTATAGGGACTTTTTGGTGTAGGGACTAAAAAAGACCCTTTCAGTCCCATCTAAACCAAACAGGAGGGACTTTTCGGGACTAAAAGTGGGCATTTGGGACTAAAGAAAGAAGACCCCGAGGGAGAGTCTTTTTGGGACTTTTTCCAACAGTTGCCCCTGCCCCGCATCACACCTCTATTAGTTCTTAACTAGGGGTAACATGGTCTTTTAGCATGTCATTTAATAACCTCTAGTCCATGTTTAGTCCCTGGAACCAAGCAGGTAGGGACTAGGGACTTTTTAGTTGGGACTAAAAAAAGTCCTAGGCCTTTTTAACCAAACAGGGCCTTAGATTAACAACAGCTAAAGAGTTGCACGGGACAGTGGACGCACCAGCACCATGTGCATCTACCGATGTATGAAGGGGTGATGCACAGTCTGTTGCAACAAAGAACAAACAACCAAGGAGCATATTTGTGTTGGTCCCAGTTTTGTTATCTTTAGACACCTTTCCCTATGTGAGCGCAGCAAATCTAGTCCTGCTCAAACTCTATAGCCTTGTCCCCCAAAACAAAAAGATCAGTTCGTTACAGATGTGCATACTGCGTTTGTCATTGTTTTCCCTTTTCGACCAACGTAGGTGCTGGATAGCCAGTCTGTACTAGTACTTTCCCCCTTCCTTTCCTATTTGAACCACATCCTAGATTCATCCTATACAACTTTCCCCCCTTCCTTTCCTCTTTGAACCACATCCTAGATTCATGCTATACAACTTTCCCCCTTCCTTTCCTTTTTGAACCACGTCCTAGATTCATGCTATACAACTTTCCCCACTACTTCCCCCCATTCCTTTCCACTTTGAACCACGTCCTAGATTCATGCTATACAAGTTTACCCACTACTTTCCTGTTTGATCCAACACATAGATTCGAGTGCAAAAGTGGAAAAAGCCCACATGCAGCTAGAGCAATGCAAGTGGAATATGTAAATTATATCTTAAGGTTTTTGGGGTGTGGTTCGGTGGGCGACCGAAGGCCATTCTGCCCACACTATATACAGCGGCGAGGAAGAAGGGGTCGGAGGCCCTCCCGCGCCGCCGCTGGGTGAAAGAGAATAGCTGCGCCGATAGTGGATTCCATCCCTCGCCGACGGCGACAGCGTTAAGCCTCCTTCCCTTCCCGACTGACGGATCCTGCTGGCTCTTTGACCAGCAGTGAGGGGAGAGAGAGGCCAACGAAGACTTGTTTAGATCTAGAGAGGGTGAGAGAGTGTGAAGAGAGCAACTACAGGCGCTGAGGCTCCATCGTGTATATATATAGTGGAGAGAAAGTGTGAAGAGTGCAAACCCTAGAAAACAAGCGCCGAGGCCGAGATCATATAGCTCCGTATCCATCCATTTTGACCAGTCAAAGAATCCTCCTGGCACCGCCCCAAATCACTTTCTCTCTCAGTCATGCGGGGCCTACCTGTCATTGGGTGGAAGAAAAAAGTCAAATAGAAACAAAATTATGCTCAAGTGTGGTTATCGAACCCGAGACCTCAAGTTTGATGAGCGAACAGGCTAACCAGCTACACCACCCTCACGTTATGTTTAATGAGAGGAAAATAACCTTTTATACATTCATGCATTCGTGTGACAACATGCCGTGTTTTTTTTCGTGGGAGTCATTGGGATTTAAATCATAATCATGTCATGTGGCTTTGGTGGTAAGGTCTTTCGGGATTTAAAGTAGTGTTGGTAGTAGAGAAATAATGCAGCCTTACTCACCTTACCTCTCTCCACATAGTACGTTGGGTCCCACAAGTTAGAGGGTGAAACAAACAAATTAATAAGAAAAATTAAAAGCGCAAGCGGTGTATCTTACCTCACACATCTCGCTACTGCTCGTGACCATTGTCCAATGGATCCCTCTGTTCGCTCGCGTACTATTTTAAGTGAATCCTTATTATAACATGCACACAAATTTTGGGCACTTGTATTCGACCTAAGTCAGTGTGCCATCGTATCTCATACTACTCCCTCCGTCTTGGTGTAATAAGTCACGTTATAAGGTGCAGCGGGACCAAGCTGCAAGAAGATTGGAGGAGAAGGTGAAACTTGACTGGTCCTTCCTCCAATCAAAGCCCTGATTTCTATCTCTAAACGCAACAATTAATCACAACAACTAAGAGATGCCGTTTTAGCTACCATGCAGGGCCACGTATTAACTCGCATACAAGCCGACTTTGATTTCTTGACTGATCAACACGTAGTTGCGCTCCATGCATTGGGTTTCCGGGGGAGATAACAAGGCAGAGTAAGGGGCGTTTGGTTACATTGCTAGGCTGGTCACAGTGGTGAGTAACTTGGACTAGTAACATGCATATGTTACTAGTCTATGTTACTACCTTCATAGTGGGTAGTAACATATGGATGGTAACATGCAAGTCTTCCTTAATTGAGATATAGACTCATTTTATCTTGGCGTGTGTGTTTGTGTGTGTTTAATAACATGTGTCTGTTAGAGAGAGCGACACATCGACCTACTCCTACAGAGAGATGGTGTGTAGTGTATGATTTAGCCGTGAGAGTCGGTGCATCATCTCATTTCCGGGCGTCCGGTCGGGATAGGCGGACAGCTGCCACGCCCGCTCCTGACCAGCCTGGCCCACCCAAAGCCCCTCCATCGCCCGCGCGCGCTTCTCGCCCGAAACGGTCAGCGCCGCTCCAAAGAATCGGTGCCGCATTCATACCCGGGCAGAGCGGACGCGACCTCTCACTGGCGCCTGCGTTGAAGGGAGAAGCGGATTCAAGAGTGATGGTTGCTTCGTCCATCCAACTTAATGCTAGGTCTATGTGATTTGACGGTTCATCGGTCATTATTACTGAGGTGGTACGACTACTGGATGTCCCACGCTTTCGGCGAAAGGATGTACTACTAGATCAGTACAATTTTCTCCGTTCTTACAGCGGAGAAGTGCGAAAGCAGTGAAAACATGCAGGCTCTGTGATTACATGGCCCATCTCACACTATCACCATATTTTCTGGACACCGTGTGACACCTAACTCTTTACATCGTACTGTACTAGTTAGTACATACTGTAATTTCTCAGCGAGATAAATTTGTATAATGCTATGAAGCTTCCAGCTTCTGTTTCATGTATCTTGCATCCAAGGTTGCCCGTTGCAACATTTCATCAAATACAAAGGAGACTAAGATGCATGCTATTGCATCTCAATGATTGACAGATCATAGCCAATATGTACTCCTTCCGTTCCAAAAAAAGTGTCTCAACTTTATGCAAACTTTAGTACAAAGTTGTACTACTACTAAAGTTGACACTTATTTTGGAACAGAGACAGCTAAAGAAAAAAAGATCCATGCAGTCCCTAGCCGTTGAACCGTAAACCCTAACCAGAATTTAATTTGCTGGCAACGTTGGAGCTTCCGAAGAAATGAAGTTTGCAACCCTTTGACCATCGGATCATTTTGTGCAGTTTCACCAAAATCGAGATGAGCATCCCTGTGGCAAAGAAATTGAAGAAGCGTGATTAGAATAAGCACTACAAAAAAAGACACATCCGTGACATTTTGGGCTGAACGAATTTTTTCTGTCATACTTATGACACTTCTATGATGATAAAAGTGACAAAACCCGGTATCATTATACATGTGGTGGGCTCCTACTTCTATGACAAAACATCATGACAGAAAATGGGCTTTTCTTCCTGGGCGGGCCGGAGACGCAGCTGCATGACATTCTTTGGGCCGTCCATGACGGAAAAAAACCATGGTAGAAGAAAGGGTGAGGAAAATTTCGGGGAGTTGTCAGTTACGGTGGGTAGTCAGGGGCCGAGCGATGCGCATTTCTCTTGTACACGTACGCACGTGTGTGCGAGGCGTTGGGCTCTAACTGAACCCGAGCGATTGCACTGCAGGCTACGCGTTACTGAACCCGAGCGATCGATCGATGGCTGTTAACTGAACCCGATCGAGCAATTCCTTCGCTACTGCTGCTAACTGAAGCTGGTCGATGCTGCCTCTGGATGAAAAGTGAGCGTTGCTGGGGGGTTTGGATGAACAGTTCCTGGTGGGGGTGGATGATCAGGACCCCGTGGTGTTGCCTCTGGATGAACAGGACCCCGATCGATCGAGCCGGTTGGGGCTGGATGAATAGGACCCCGTGGAGGGATGGATGAACAGGACCACCCCGTGGAGGGCTGGATGAATAGTAGACGGTGGAGGGCTGGATGAACAGTAGCCCGTGGAGGGGTGGTTGAACAGGAGCCCGTGGAGAGGGCTGGTTGAACAGTAGCCGGTGGAGTAGCGCGCGGTGGAGGCTGGATGAACAGGAGCCCGTGGATGAACAGTCGCAGGTGGAGGCTGGAGGAGGTCGACGGTGGATGAACAGTAGCCCATGGAGGCTGGAGGGGGTCGACGGTGGAGATGAACAGTATCCCGTGGAATCCCGTTTTGCGGTACGCCACACCCCTCCCGATGAACAGGACCCCGTTTCGACCGTAGCGCTCCAACACAAGTCTGTTTCCTCGTTTTGCGGTACGCCACACCCCTCCCGATCAACAGGACCCCCGTTTCGACCGTAGGTGGTCCGTTTCCTCCGTTTTGCGGTATGCCAGACCCCTCCCGATGAACAGGATCCCGTTTCGACCGTGGCCAGTCGAACACAAGGTCGTGTCCTCCATTCTGTGGTACGATAGGCCTCGTTTCCATCGGCTGTTCCGTCCAAGCCCTCCCGATGAACACGACGACGCATTCCGTTCCAACCCAGCTGGTTGGCTCCCCATGAACACGACGATGACGCATTTTCTCCGTTCTGACCCAGCCATGTACACGAGCCCTGGCCGTATGTATGCGCGAGTAGGCGCTCGAGACCCCGCCCGTATGTATGTACGTGGCCGTATTTTCTTTCTTGCACACTGGCCGCTGTACGTACGTGTACATGCTACGTGCGCGCCTCTACATCGACCAGTATGTACGTACACGTTCGCGACCAGAATGACAACGCTACGTACGCTTCGACCAGGTGGGTCTCGACTGTCAGGCACTTCCTTGCGTGCGAAGATGTACCTGGTGGGTCCCAGCAGTCAGGGGGAATCGTTTTTTTGCCCGGAGGCACTTCCTTGCGTGCGAAGATGTAGCTGGTGGGTCCCAGCAGTCAGGTGGAAACAATTTTTTCACGAAATACGGTGGCCCGTCCGGTGGGTCCACGCTGTCAGGTGGAGGAATAATTATTTTGCACGTAATAAGGAGGCACTTCCTTGCTGCGGCCATGGACCCAGCTGTCAGCCTCTCCACGTACAGTCCACGTCCGATGGAAGCCGTTCCTTGACCACATTGACCACGCCGCGCCGAGAGCACCAGGGCGGTGGACGACGGCGAGGCCTAGGAAGGGGACGGCGTGGAGCCGGGGAAGACACGGTAGTGGATGCCCACGCGTAGAGGAGTATGAGGGTTCACTGGTTCACTGCGGTGTGTGGCTAACGTCACCGCAGAATAATAGGGGGTGTGGGTCAGTAGAGGGATGGCCTGGTGTGGGAGTAGTAGGGGCGGTGAGGCCTCCTCCGCATCGCAGCCGGCCACGGGGGGTAGGAGCATGAGGCACGACCGGCGCTGGTTTGGGTGGCTGGAGCAAGAAGACCAGAGGTTGAAGAAGCACCACTGCCGTTGGATGGACATCGTACGGTCACTCGAGCTAGAATCGTGCATATTGACTAAGTTGGCAAAGCCCTCCGTCCCCGTCAACTTAGTAGGCCCACAAGTCAGCCTGCCACTATACTGGGTCCCAGCTAGCAAGGGGAGTATTCATTTTTTGTGCGTAATAAGGAGGCACTTCCTTGTGTGCGAAGATATAGCTGGTGGGTCCGAGCTATCAGCGGCGGTAACGTTTTTTTCGCGAAATACAGAGGCCCTTTTGATGGGTCCCAGATGTCAGGTGGAGGAATCATTATTTTGCGCGCAATAAGGAGGCATTTCCTTGCGTTCGGCCGTGGACCCAGCTGTCAGCCTCTCCACGTACAGTCCACTTCCGATGCATGTCGGTCGTTGACCACGTTGACCAGGCCGCGTCGAGAGCACCAGGGCGGTGGACGATGACGAGGCCTTTGAAGGGAACGACACGGAGGTAGGGAAGACTCAGCAGTTGTTTCCCACGCGGAGGGGAGTACGACTGTACGAGGGTTTACTGGTTCGTCTACGGTCACCGGAGAATAACAACAGGTGTGGGTGAGTAGTGGGATGGCTAGGCCAGCGATGGGAGTACGGTGGGGCGGTGAGGCCTGCGCGGTAGCACAGCCGGCCGCAGGGAGGAGGGAGTAGGCAGTCCCGCCGACACTTGTATGAGCGGCTGGAGCAGGAAGAGCAGAGATTGAAGAAGCACGACGGCCGTTGGATGGACATCCAACAGTCACTGCTTGAGCGTCAACTTTTTTTTAGGAAAGCCTCAAATCTGTGGAAAATAGCATACAACCCATCTGCCATTATTTCTAATAATTTACAGCCCATTTGCTAATTCTTAAGGTTTTTTTTGGAGCCCATATTCTTTTTTGTTAGCATTACAGCCCATATTGTGGGCACGGTTAAAAAACTGTACGAAATTTTGCATATTTTCAGTGCGGTCCGAACTGTTTTTAATCCTGAAATTTTGAGTCACATTCAAACTGATTTTAAAAATAAATGTATATCAATATAAAATCCAACAAATTGTCCCCGCATAAAAATCAATGCAATTTAAAATCTCGAAATGAAAAAAAGAAATTTGAAACTAATTGCCGGTTTGATGTGTTTTAAAAATGTACATCCCATTTCTCATTACTGATAGGCCATTTTCTCGGCCAGCCGAATAAAGTTCTCCTCGTCTTGAAAGATTTGCAGCCCAACAGGCCTGACAAAGCGACTTACTTGGAAAATCACAAAAAACTGGGCTGTGGCCGTGGACCCAGCTGCGGCCATGGACCCAGCTGTCAGCCTCTCCACGTACAGTACTCTTCCGATGGAAGTCAGTCGTTGACCACATTGACCACGCCACGCCGAGAGCACCAAGGCGGGGGACGACGGCGAGGCCTAGGAAGGGGACGACGTGGATCCGGGGAAGACGCGGTAGTGGATGCCCATGTAGAGAGGAGTACGAGGATTCACTGGTTCGGCTGCAGTGTGAGGCTGCCGTCGCCGCAGAATAACATGGGGTGTGGGTGAGTAGAGGGATGCCCTGGCCTGCGGTGGGAGTAGTAGGGGGCGGTGAGGCCTCCGCGGCATCACAGCCGGCCGCGGGAGGCAGGAGCACGTGGCACGACCGACGCTGGTTTGGGCGGCTGGAGCAAGAAGACCAGAGGTTGAAGAAGCACTACAGCCGTTAGATGAACATCGTACGGTAACTGGAGCTAGAATCGTTCATATTGACTAAGTTGACAAAGCCCTCCGTCCCCGTCAACTTCGTACGCCCACAAGTCAGCCTCCCACTATGCTGGGTCCAGTTGGCAGGGGGAGTATTCATTTTTTTGTGCGTAATAAGGAGGCACTTCCTTGCATGCGAAGATAGCTGGTGGGTCCGTCCTGTCAGCGGGGGGCACGTTTTTTTTTTTGCAAAATACAGAGGCCCTTCCGGTGGGTCCCAGATGTCAGGTGGAGGAATCAAAGACTTGGGAAGGTGTGCAGAACAAGCTAGTGTACCAGTAAAGAGACGTTGCTGAGTTTTAGAAAAAAGAGAGACGTGCTCCTGTAGCTGGTTCGAATCCAAACCTAGAGTATGACTATATATGGTGCTATGCTACTGCAAGTAATGAAACTGACATATCCAACATTAGCTTCTCCTCTTCTCTACTTACTCTGCCTAACATCAGAAGCTCTGGCCGCAGCAACCATGTCCGCTGGCTGCTCGTCCACCTACTCTTCAGCAGGCAACAACCAAATATGCGCCAAATCGCCACCCGTACCATCGCCTGTGGGTCCCATCACACCCCCGCCGGCACGCGCACCGCAGCCGGTTGCTCATCGCAACCTGCTGCCGTTGGTGTAGTGCCACTGCTGCAAATCACGCAGAGTCATCCGCCGCGTCTCAACCACAATCCTCAACCTTGGCCGAGTCTTCTACAAATGCCCGAATCATGGGGTAATAATATGTTTAAGTGTTGTTCTGCTGCTTTCAGTTGCTGATTTTTTTAATAGTTTGGTTGATGATCTTCCAATTTGATTAGTGCAGAAAAGGGAAGATTCGTACGATTTGTATTTCTGGGAAGTTGCTGATGTGGGGGAGTGCAACTATGCTGATTATTTGGTTAGTCGAGGAATCCCACTACCAGCAGGTTGGGGTGTTGGACAAGTAACTGAAGGGACGACAGAAGAGGAAGATGCAGAGCAGAAGGTTAAAGATGCAGTTCCTCTGATCATGGCCAAGCAACAGCTGCTGAACGGCCTTGACAGCAATGAGGAGATGAAAGAGCTTGTGAAGATAATGGGCAAAATCGATGTGCTCTGTAGGATGATTGTCACTTTATTTGCAGTGTATATAGCACTGGTGATGTATTCAGTGGCTATGACATCATCACTTTGCTGAAACTAGTAATGAATGAAACCTGTGTAGCAAGCTGGGTGTAGTGTTGTGAACATCAAATGATTTCTACTAACGGAAATCAGGGGGTATCCCCTTTTGCTCATAAATAATAAATAGCAGAGGCCCTTTTGGTAATAAATAAATAAATTAGCAGAGGCCCTGTCGGGTCAGCTTTGTTCTCATTCGAAGATGTCGAGCAAATTGCAGTCCAACAGCAAACTTTGTCATCAAATTCAAGTTTCACAGCCAAATATGAGTACAACTAAACAACAATGTCATCATGTTTTAGTCGTCATACAATCACCAAACACAAATCAGCATACATAACAAGTGATGTTCTCACAGGAAAATACTAAACAACATGTTCATCAGGTTTCAGTTGTCATAGCAAACACAATTTCACATAGTAGATAAAAAACGTCTTCTGATAGGCAAATACGACAAAAGCAATGTAATAATCATCCGCAGCAGCAGCATCAACATCTTCGCCATGTGTATCAGTCCGAATCGCAATTCCCCACAGTGTCATCTTCTTCTTCGTCCTCAACATCCTCGAACGTTGGCTTCTTCTTGATCAACTCTTGTATGTCCATAGCACGACAGGCAATCTTTTCACCGGCGTCATTAACGTGATGGTTCTCAAAGATATTAGGAACATATGTGTTATCTTGTACATCAGGAGCATTGTAAGCATCATCTTATTGTGCAACTTCATTAAACGAATTCCTCACTCAAACCTTTGCAATACTCTCCGGTCATCGCTACGTGCAAATGTGTCTTCCAAGAAAAATATCTGTATTGCTTGATTTGCCAAAATAAAAGGCTCGTTGGTCTGGTACGCCGCCTTGACATTGATGGATTTGAAATAATCATCAGCTCTGGGTTTTGCGATCCTGGAAAACAGGTTATACCAACGACAGCACAACAGAACCACACACCGATGATCCTCGAAACTGGAGATATACTGCAACTGAACAATGGCTGTTATGTTAGCATACATTTTAGTTGTCTCTTTGTCATACGTATCCGTGCTCATGATGGCACTGTTTTGTGTCTTCCTACCTTCGTCTCGTGCAAGGGTGTTGTAGCACACATCTCCAACAACGCAAGATTCATAATGTCTTACCCGAGTATCAGGACCCATTGCTAGTGAGTAAAGGGCATCATCAACTGCCTGCTCATCCTCCCGCATCTTCTTAACCTATGGTTAGAAAATAGACAGGCTGATCATCTTATGTACTCAATATACTAAAAAAATGACAGTGCAATTCAAAAGCTTACATGGCTCTTGAACCATTTCGCAAATCCTGCCATAACGAGTTTGTCAATGTTTCTTGGATTTTGCGGCAGTAACTCCTTTCTGTAGATGCTGCACAACATAGTGATCGCGTCAAACATCTAAATATATAAGAATGTGCTGCAAGTTTAGTAGATTACGATGTATATGCTGCAGTACTTAGCACTTACTTGATATAAGGTAGTATCTCAAGACAGTTATTCAACACATACCAAACCATTTTGTCCAAATCTTTAGGTTTGTCTTCTTGTTGACTCTTCCCTGTAACTCGAACAGAATAATCGAAAACATTGAGCCCGGGATTGTCTTCACCCACCTCTTTGCTAAGCTGATCAGTTGTTTCAATGTATTTTGAGCAGAATGTCAATGCTTCTGTAGCAATGTAGGCCTCTGCAATGGAACCCTCAGGTCTTGCTCTATTCCTGACATAGCCCTTGAAAGTGCCTAGCCGCCTATCAATAGGGTACATCCAGCCATACTGTACTGGACCTCTAATAGTGCCTCATCAGGTAGATGAACAGCCAAATGCACCATCACATCAGAGAAGGCTGGAGGATATATCTTCTCAAGGTCGCATATGATAGTTGGTATCCTGTCTCTAAGACGCTCCAAAGCATCTATCCTGATATTTCTACTGCAGAGTTCCCTAAAGAATTGTCCCAACTCTGCAACTGCTCTGTATAACTCAGGGCGGCCCAGTCCTCTAGGGATAACAAGTAAAACCATGTGGGAATCTCACACGTGACAGGACCTCGCAGAATTCTTTTCTTTTTACCTTGTCCAAGACGTACACAGCTGGTGCCATATCCCGTGGTTTACCTTCATCTTGCACCTGCAAATCCTGTCTGATACCTAGGTATGTCAAATCAATCCTAGATTTTAAGGTATCTTTCATCTTGCCTTCAATATTAAGAAGTGTGCCGATAATGCTGTCACATATATTTTTCTCGATGTGCATCACATCAAGATTATGCCGCAGATCCAAATCTTTCCAATATTCCAAGTCCCACAAAATGGACCTGCGGGTAAACTATAATCTCTCTTCTGCCCTGCCACGCTTCCTTTTCCTGCTACCATTACCAGGATGGTTTCCTGGTGTAATATGCCTGACCTTCTCTAATTCCACTTGCAACTCATCAGCGGTGAGCCTCTTTGGCGCATCATGGTTTTCATGCTTTGCATTGAACAAATGTCTTCGGTATTTTCTAGGATGCCGCTTGTCCTTGGCAAGGAAACGACGGTGTCCAATGTAACAGATCTTGCTAAGTATTGCGTACGACAGCGGATTCCTGTCATAGCGAACACATGCATTGTAACCATGTGTCGTTCGCCCTGACATAGTGCCCAAAGCCGGATAATCATGGATGCACCAAATTATAACAGCACGCAGAAAGAAATTAGCTGGTGGACTGCTATATAGGTCTTGAGTGAGAACACCCTTCCATATCTGTTGAAGTTCCTCCACAAGAGGCTCCATGAACAAATCAAAATCCTTTCCAGGACTTTTACGACCTGGGATGAGCAAGGCCATCATGTATTTTGATTCTTTGGTGTAGACATTTGGAGGCATGTTGTAAGGGATAACAAGCGCTGGCCACATGCTATATGTGGCGCTCTGGTGGCCAAATGGGTTAAATCCATCTGAAGCTAAGCCAAGTCTAATGTTTCTCGGGTCAGCAGCAAACTTTTCGTGTTTCTGATTGAAGCTTTTCCACTCACTACCATGTGATGGATGGCTCATTACATTCTAATCTCTGTACTCCTGGTTCCTAGAATGCCACAGTACATCCTCTCTTGTTTCAGCATCATGAAACAACCTCTGCAATCTTGGTGTAATTGGAAAATGTCTCAGAACATTATGAGGAATCCTCTTCACAGCATCGCCATCTTTCCATCTTGATGATTTGCATTTCGGGCATTCACTTAAGTTGGCATAATCCTTCTGGAACAGAACACAATTATTCTTACAAACATGGATCATATCATATCCAATTCCAACTGCAAGAAGGAAATTCTTCATTTTACTATAGGTGTGTGGCAGCTCAGACGCATCTGGGAGAGCTTTGCGGAAAGAAGCCAACATCGCATCGAATGATTTGTTGGTCATCCGCTCAGATGTCTTCACCTGAAGAAAGGTGACCATAGCTGAGAATACTGACAGCTTATTTCCTGGGGTGACAGTCACGTTGCATTGTTCCAACATGCGGGCCCACCGTTTTTCTTCTGCAGGTGAAAGTTCACGGGATGCACGAGCATTTCGTAGCATTGTTTCAATGTTGGTCAAACTCACTGGCTCCGCCACCACCACCTCCTCCTCCTCCTCTTCCACCTGAGCATCAGGCAGATCAAGATGGTGATCTGCTGCTTCCACGTAGTCAATAACATTGACGTTCACAGCTTCACCATGATGAACCCACCTAGTATATGTGACCGACATCCCATACAAGTGTAGATGATTTTTCATAGTTGACTGGGGTCCTGTAACTGAATTCATACAACTGCTACATGGGCAGAGCACATCTGATTTCGGACCACCGTACTCAGCTCTGCTAAAGTTCATGAAGTTTTCAACCCCCTCGACATATGCAGCGGAGAATCTTCGAGCAGAAGTTATCCAAGTCATGTACATCTGTTAGACATACAAATTAGTTCTTGTACTAGATATTACAGGAAAAACATATATGCTTTTTTATGAAGTCCAGAAAAAAATACCTAGGTTGATGTCTAAAGCTATGGTTAGATATTTGGACGAGCAGATCTAAGTAGAGAAATATATGTAAAGCTAATTCAGCAAACAGATTTGAGTGCTAAATTATGGCAGGCTGTTTCAGCAGTCAATGAGCCCGAGCACACAGCCATCGAACTATCGAAGGCCATCGCAGCAACAAAGATCGAGTATAAAATGGTGTAGAGCTATTTCACCTAACAGATTGGCTACTAGACCATGGCAACCTACGTCACAATAAATATATGGCAGGATATTTTAGCAACTAATCAGCCTTGGCATGCCACCTCAGCTAAGCAGATTGAGTGCAGAACAGGGCAAGGAAGCTTCTTATGCAGAGCATATTGACTGTAAACTACTTCGGAAAACAGTGAGATTAATAGCGTCTATCAGCTAACATTCAACACTACACCGACATGCATGGGGCCTCAGTCTAGAATGCGCATACCGTGGGAGAAGCTGACCGCCGTGTGTCTCCACACGAACGTCGCCAGTAGTGTCAGCGCTGACCGCCGTGCGCCTCCACAAGAACGTCGCCAGCGGTGGCGGTGCGGGTAGAGGACGGCAGTCTACGTGAGCATACTGTGGGAGTGAGAGGATCGCCGTGCGTCCCCCTCGACGAACCGCGGCGCCGACGTATCGGCGCGGCGGGGAGGGCGGCTTTGGCGGAGCGAATGGAGTGGAGGGGGAGGGGTTTGGGGAATATTATTGGCTAGCTGGCCGAAGGGTGGTTGAATCTAGGATTTTGGGGGGGGGGGATTTTTGGGTGGGGGGAGGATTTTCGCGCGGTGGGCGGGGGGAGTTTGGCGCATTGTCGGTTTTCCAAGTGCAGTCCCATGTGTCAGTGAAGACGCAAGCCAAAGCGCGTTCCGTTTGCGTGAGTCGTGTGCAGGATCGAACGTGTGTGGGGTGCAATGCGACCGCGACAGGGGTGCTGTGAGTGTACCGCCTTTTTTCCTTTTAAACTAGGTGCTTCGCCCCGTCAAAAAAAACTTGTTGCTTCGCGCGATCCATCGATACTACTACTAGTAATCCGGTAATCCCGACTAAAACGGCGCGGCCGGGTCTTTTCCCGCGCGATATGCTAGGAGGTTGGCTTAGTTGGTTTTTTTAGGACGAGTAATGCTACACCTACGTAATCCCAGTTACGTAATTAACGTAATGTGAAACATGTGAGCTGTTGATTGTAGATTGGGGGAGGGGGGGCCACCACCATGAAAATCAGGGGAGGAGAGAGAGAGGCAATTTACGTTAACCCTTTCGTAGGTTCCCGTAGATGTAGAAAGATGTGAAATGCGTGAATGTGTAGTGGACGTACTATTGGAGTGCCTAAGATAAATTTTGTATGAATAGACCCTATGTGTTTATTTTACTTTGCATGTTAGCTTTGTCTCGGTTCAATAAAAAGCAGAGTTGGTGATCATGGTGTGCCTGTCATCCTGCAATATAGGCCGTCCGATCTATATCTAACGGATAGGAAGGAAACTATGACAATTTACCCGCACTCCTCTCCACATTTGTAGATAAGGCCTTCCCTTGTTCATCCTTTTCTCCCAAAAGATCTTGATCTTCCGTGCAACGCATGGGCATCTTGCTAGTACTCCTACAATATACTATATTATTGTGAAAGTTCATATACACCGGCCGAGATTAATGCAAACACGGAAGATTTTCATTACATTTCGAACTTTTATAGGACAGAAAAATAAAAGAAACCCGACCCTAAACCTATTCTACGGCGGTGACCGACGTCCTCCATCTGCGATCTCTATGTACGGGGGCGGGGTTCAAGACCCGTGAAGTGAAGGTGCGGTCTCCGGCGAGGAAGAGTAGAACACGCGATACAGACCGGCCAGTTGGCACACCATGCCCTATCGCCTCCCATGCCCTACTCATCCTCGGAGGAGTCCCCGACCTCGGCGGTGCCAGACGTTGGACGGCGGCAAGTAGGACGCGTGGTTGTTGGTGCTCCCGTAGTCGGCCGCCAGCGTGGCCACCGCTTGTGCGGTCGCGTCCGCATCTGGCTACGCTGCTATTGCATCGCGAGAGGCAACTTGAGCGAGGGCGGCGACCTCGAGCTTCACCCCCGAAGACAAGCTCTCCCGTAGATCGTTCGCCCTTGCGGTCATGGCAGATGTGGTGCCAGGTAGGAGGACGATGCAGTATGGTCTGGAGGTTAGCTGGGCGTTGCCGCTTTAAGTAGCGCATTCCGGTGAGGCCAAGCGTCCTGGTGCGTCATTAAGTCATCGGAGTTGGTTCCTCGGGCACCGAGCCTCTTAATGTTGGCATACGGACGGACGGCCTGAATGCGGGCAGCTGGCGCCGGCTGGGAACGCACCCCGCGACGGCGCGAGGGACGAGGGTTTTTGGTGTGCCAGGGTAGTCAGCTGTGGTCATGGCAACGCTGGAGATGCCCTTTGCTCACATGCGATCGACGCATGTCATGGAAAAAGCAAGACGACCCGGCATGGTCTCAGGTCCGGAGGATGCAGTTGGATGCGCTACACCACTCCGCGGACGCGTCCCGGCGCCCCGTGCATCTTCGACGAGCCGGGTGTTGGGGTGTGTTTGGATTGTGGCCAAAGTGCACCTTACCAAAATTTTGGTCATGACCCAAAGATTGGTCTTTGTTTGGATGGTTGCCATTTTTTGGCATGCCAATGAACTCTAGCCAACTCTAGTTCATTTTTCTTGCCAATGTCAGCCAAATCATGGGCAACCAAATATTTGTCTACCCAATGCTTTGATGGGGCAACCTTGGGCACAAACCAAACATACTGTTGGTCGTGCCACGGCACTAACGCCACCCTCAGCACACTGAAACCGACCGTGTCTAGCGACGATGAGCGTGTCGCTCACCGCGGTCGCTGTGTCCAGAGGCGGTGCTGGAGCTGCGCCACGTTGTTGGCCCCCACGACCCACATGAACGGTTGTCGATGGAGAGGAGGTCGTGTGCCAGCTCCTCCATTTGACTAGTCTGGGCTACGTCATCCTGACAGGTGTGCCCCACATGTCAGTTTCCCTGTTTTCCCGGTTATATTCAAGCGTCAGTGCTCCGCGTTGCGCATTAGGCCTTTCACTATGTAGGCCAAGCGAGACAACTTATTGTTTATTTGAGCCGTTCAAGTATAATCATGTGGCGTTTGCTTATTTATCATTCCTCTCCAACCCTCATCTCCATCGATCATGTCGCCCTCCGGTCGAGTCCATCCTCCCGCATGCCTCATTTGAACATTCCGTCGAGTATCATTCGCATGCGGGCCTAGACCATGCTTGTATTTCCAATGTTTTGTAGTTTGTCCGGCATGCATACAAACAAACGGTTCGTTTAAAGTTTCACTTTGCCTCCACTCACTACAAAAAAAGACACATCCATGACATTTTGGGCCGAACGAAATTTTTTCTGTCATACTTATGGCCCTTCTATGACGATAATTGTGACAAAACCTGGTATCATCATAGATGTGGTGGGGTCCTACTTCTATGACAAAAAATCATGACAGAAAATGGGCTTTTCATCCTGGGTGGGCCGGAGACGCAGCTGCATGACATTCTTTGGGCCGTCCATGACGGAAAAAACCGTGGTAGAAGCGAGGGCGAGGAAAATATCGGGGTGTTCCCGGTTACGGTGGGTGGTCGGGGCCGAGCGATGCGCCTTTCTCTCGTACACACACGCGCGTGGGTGCGAGGCGTTGGGCTCTAACTGAACCCGAGCTAGGCGTTGGGCTCTAACTGAACCCGAGTGATTGCACTTCAGGCTACGGGTTACCGAACCCGAGCAATCAATCGATGGCTGTTAACTGAACCCGATCGAGCGATTCCTTCGCTACTGCTGGTAACTGAAGCTGATCGATGCTGCCTCTGGATGAACAGTGGGCATTGTTGGGGGGTTTGGATGAACAGTTCCCGGTGGGGGTGGATGAACCGGACCCCGTGGTGTTGCCTCTGGATGAACAGGACCCCGATCGATCGAGCCGGTTGGGGCTGGATGAACAGGACCTCGTGGAGGGCTGGAGGAACAGGACCACCCCGTGGAGGGCTGGATGAACAGTAGACGGTGGAGCGCTGGATGAACAGTAGCCCGTGGAGGGGTGGTTGAACAGGAGCCCGTGGAGAGGGCTGGTTGAACAGTAGCCGGTGGAGTAGCGCGCGGTGGAGGCTGGATGAACAGGAGCCCGTGGATGAATAGTCACAGGTGGAGGCTGGAGGAGGTCGACGGTGGATGAACAGTAGCCCGTGGAGGCTGGAGGGGGTCGACGATGGAGATGAATAGTATCTCGTGGAGTCCCGTTTTGCGGTACGCCACACCCCTCCCGATGAACAGGACCCCCGTTTCGACCGTAGCACTCCAACACAAGTCCGTTTCCTTCGTTTTGCAGTACGCCACACCCCTCCCGATCAACAGGACCCCCGTTTCGACCGTAGGAGGTCCGTTTCCTTCATTTTGTGGTACGCCAGACCCCTCCCAATGAACAGGATCCCGTTTCAAACGTGGCCGGTCGAACACAAGGCCGTTTCCTCCGTTTTACGGTACGCCAGGCCTCGTTTCCATCGGCTGTTCCGTCCAAGCCCTCCCAATGAACATGACGACGCATTCCGTTCTGACCCAGCCGGTTGGCTCCCCATGAACACGATGACGACGCAGTTTCTCCGTTCCGACCCAGCCATGTACACGAGCCCTGGCCATACGTATGCGCGAGTAGGCGTTCGAGACCCTGCCCGTATGTACGTACGTGGCCATATTTTCTTTCTTGCCACTGGCCGATGTACGTACGTGTACATGCTACGTGCGTGGCTCTACTACGACACGTGCACGCCTCTACATCGACCAGTATGTACGTACACGTTCGCGACCAGAATGACAACGCTACGTACACTTCGACCAGGTGGGTCCCGACTGTCAGGCACTTCCTTGCCTGCGAAGATGTAGCTGGTGGGTCCCAGCAGTCATGGGGCGAATCTGTTTTTTTGCCCGGACGCACTTCCTTGTGTGCGAAGATGTAGCTGGTGGGTCCCAGCAGTCAGGGGGAAACGTTTTTTCATGAAATACGGTGGCCCGTCCGGTGGGTCCTCGCTGTCAGGTGGAGGAATAATTATTTTGCGCGTAATAAGGAGGCACTTCCTTGCTGCGGCCGTGGACCCAGCTGTCAGCCTCTCCACGTATAGTCCACGTCCGATGGAAGCCCTTCCTTGACCACGTTGACCACGCCGCGCCGAGAGCACCAGGGCGGTGGACGACGGCGAGGCCTGGGAAGGGGACGACATGGAGCCGGGGAAGACGCGGCAGTGGATGCCCACGCGTAGAGGAGTATGAGGATTCACTGGTTCGCTGCGGTGTGAGGCTGCCGTTGCCGCAGAATAACAGGGGGTGTTGGTGAGTAGAGGGATGGCCTAGCCAGCGGTGGGAGTAGTAGGGGGTGGTGAGGCCTCCGCCGCATCGCAGCCAGCCACGGGAGGCAGGAGCACGAGGCACGACCGGCGCTGGTTTGGGCGGCTGGAGCAAGAAGACCAGAGGTTGAAGAAGCACTACGGCCGTTGGGTTTACATCGTACGGTCACTAGAGCTAGAATTGTGCATATTGACTAAGTTGACAAAGCCCTCCGTCCCCGTCAACTTAGTAGGCTCACAAGTCAGCCTACCACTATACTGGGTCCCAGCTAGCAGGGGGAGTATTCATTTTTTGTGCGTAATAAGGAGGCACTTCCTTGCATGCGAATATATAGCTGGTGGGTCCACGCTGTCAGCGGCGGTAACATTTTTTCATGAAATACAGAGGCCCTTTCAGTGGGTCCCAGATGTCACGTGGAGGAATCATTATTTTGCGCGTAATAAGGAGGCATTTCCTTGCGTGCGGCCGTGGACCCAGCTGTCAGCCTCTCCACGTACAGTCCACTTCAGATGCATGTCGGTCGTTGACCACGTTGACCAGGCTGCGCCGAGAGCACCAGGGCGGTGGACGACGGCGAGGCCTAGGAAGGGAACAACACGGAGGCAGGGAAGACTCGGCAGTTGTTTCCCACGTGGAGGGTTTACTGGTTCGTCTCCCGTCGCCGGAGAATAACAGCAGGTGTGGGTGAGTAGAGGGATGGCTAGGCCAGCGTTGGGAGTACGGTGGGACGGTGAGGCCTGCGCGGCAGCACAGCCGGCCACAGGGAGGAGAGAGCAAGTAGTCCCGCCGGCGCTTGTTTGAGCGGCTAGAGCAGGAAGAGCAGAGATTGAAGAAGCACGACGGCCGTTGGATGGACATCCAATAGTCACTGCTTGTGCGCCAACCTTTTTTTAGGAAAGCCTCAAATATGTGGAAAACAACATACAACCCATCTGCCATCATTTCTAATAATTTACAGCCCATTTGCTAATTCTTAAGATTTCTTTAGCCCATATTCTTTTTGTTAGCATTACAGCCCATATTGTGGCCACGGTTAAAAAACTATACAAAATTTTGCATATTTCGGTGCGGTCCGAACTGTTTTTAATCCCAAAGTTTCGAGTCACATTCAAATTGATTTTCAAAATAACTGTATATCAATATAAAATCCAACAAATTTTCCACGCATAAAAATCAATGCAATTTAAAATCTCGAAATGACAAAAAAGAATTTTGAAACTAATTGCCGGTTTGATGTGTTTTAAAAATGTACAACCCATTTCTCACTAGTGATAGGCCATTTTCTCGGCAAGCCGAAGAAGCTCTCCTCGTCTTGTAAGATTTTCAGGCCAATAGGCCTGACAAAGCGACTTACTTGGCAAATCACAAAAAAACTGGGCTGTGGCCGTGGACCCAGTTGCGGCCGTGGACCCAGCTGTCAGCCTCTCCACGTACAGTACTCTTCCGATGGTAGCCGGTCGTTGACCTCATTGACCACGCCGCGCCGAGAGCACCAAGGCGATGGACGACGGCGAGGCCTAGGAAGGGGACGACGCGGAGCCGGGGAAGATGCGGCAGTGGATGCCCACGCGGAGAGGAGTACGAGGGTTCGCTGGTTCGGCTGCGGTGTGAGGCTGCCGTCGCCGCAGAATAATAGGGGGTGTGGGTGAGTGGAGGGATGGCCTGGCCAGCGGTGGGAGTAGTATGGGGGCGGTGAGGCCTCCGCGGCAGCACAGCCGGCCACGGGAGGCAGGAGCAGGCGGCACAACCAGCGCTGCTTTGGGCGGCTGGAGCAAGAAGACCAGAGGTTGAAGAAGCACTAAGGCCGTTGGATGGACATCGTACGATCACTGGAGCTAGAGTCGTTCATATTGACTAAGTTGAAAAAGCCGTCCGTCCCCGTCAACTTAGTAGGCCCACAAGTCAGCCTCCCATTGTGGTGGGTCCCAGCTAGCAGGGGGTATTCATTTTTTGTGCGCAATAAGGAGGCACTTCCTTGCGTGCGAAGATATAGTTGGTGGGTCCGACCTGTCAGCGGAGGGAACGTTTTTTTCGCGAAATACAGAGGCCCTTCTGGCGGGTCCTAGATGTTAGGTGGAGGAATAATTATTTTGCGCGTAATAAGGAGGCATTTCCTTGTGTGCGGCAGTGGACCCAGCTGTCAGCCTCTCCACGTACAGTCCACTTCCGATGGATGTTGTTCATTGACCACGCCGCGCCAAGAGCACCAGGGCAGTGGACGACGGCGAGGCCTACGAAGGGAATGACACGGAGCCGGGGAAGACACAGCAGTGGCTGGCCACGCGGTGGAGAGTACGAGGGTTGACTGGTTCGGCTGCCGTCGCCGGAAAATAACAGGAGGTGTGGGTGAGTAGAGGGATAGACAGGCCAGGGATGCGAGTACATGATGGGGCCGTGAGGCCTGCCCGGCAGCACAGCCGGCCACGGGAGGCGGGAGCAGGCAGTTCCGATGGCGCTGGTTTTGGTGGCTGGGGCAGGAAGATCAGAGACTGAAGAAGCACGATTGTCGTTAGATTGACATCTAACGGTCTGACACTGGTAGAGTCGATTGTTGACTAAGTTTCTTTTTTGATGAACCCTGTGTACACATGAACTTAGTAGGCCCACAAGTCAGCCTCCAAATCTGTGGTAGACAACATAGAGCCCATTTGCTATTTTTTAATAATTTGCAGCCCATTTGCTAATTCTTAAGTAATTTATTACAGCCCATTTTCTGCCCAGGACCATGGTCAAAAAGATCAACCTTATTTTGCATATTTCGGTGGAGTCCGAACTTTTGTAATCCTGAAATGATAAACATTTTTTAAGAACTTATTTATTTGCCAAAAAAATCATTTTGTTTTTGTAAGCAAATAAGACGTGCACGGGACAATTGAGTTCGTTTAAGGGAAAACAAGTGGTAAAAAAAATCAGCGCTGGGAGGGAAAACAACAACAAAAATAAGGATGTAAATATGAAAAGGAAATTTTATGTATTTTCAATATAATGATACGTGTATATGAACTAGTAAATCTATAGTTAGAGATTAGAAAACGGTTGTAGGACATGCGTTTCAAGAGGAAAATAGAACTGGGCTGTGTGTTTGATTCAGTAAGAAAACTGCCTGCGGATGTTGTAAGACAAAATATAACTAACGTTGGCCGGCCAGAGGCCAGTAGATACCTGCTGGATCTTTGTGCCCCGTTGTCGTCATGGGCTTGGCCTGTTAAAAACAAAACCAAGCCTGGGCAGTCTACAGCCCAGTTGAAACTTGCTCGACCTGAAAAAACAATATACGTGCTCAATAAACGAGAGAATTCTGCAAGTACAGACTGATAACTCGGATGCAGCAGGGACATTGTTTTTTCATCGTGATAATAAGAGCATGCACTTGTTTCGAAAAATTTGGAGAACTGGGAATTCGAACGGCAGGTGCTTATGCTACCCATCAAATAAAAATCAGGTGCCTGAAAATTCATTTTGAAACAAATGATTCAGCTTTATATCCACGTCGACCCTCGGCATGATGGTTGGAAGCAAATGCCAAGTTCATACCAAAAGATCGCTAACAACAATACCAACTTGCGGACCACAAGGTAGTACAAGTGCTAATACCAAACTAACTTATAATCTTTTTACTACTGGCCCAGTGTTTGTCTGGTAGAAAATCTTGCAGAGGACCAGCTCCCGCTCCTTCTCTTGCTCCAGGTCCCCGAGGTGGTACTGGTGCATCACCCAGTTGGTCCTCTGCTGGTCGAAGTTCTAGTTGGTGTGCAGCACCAGAACCTTTTTGCTGCCCGTCTGCCGGCCGTTGACCATCACCGAAAAGGTATTACCAGTGTTGTGCCACATCGCGTGCATGCCGCACTCCGACTGTATCTCGCGACGCGTCCACATGCCCCTTTTGAACGCCCTGGAATTGCGCTGGAAGAAATGCTTGCTTAGGTCACTTGTTTCACTTTTTATTAACTTTCAAATTGTAATTGCTTCACCAGGTCTGCGTCTAAAAAGAAAAATAGAGCTATAAACAAATGAATATGTTTGTTCAAGTAGACGGCCGATCGGTGCCTTACCTGGAAGTATCTCAGGATGGGTGTAGCATATGTCGTGCTCGCTTTCGATGGTTGGTATGAACAAATCGATGAGAGGGTGGGATCTCGCGCTGTCAGCACTCACTTTGGCCTCAAGGTGCTCGATCACCTCCTGATCCGTCGGATCGAACTTGACGCCAGCCGGCAGCACTGGCCAATCCTTCTTCGACTTGCATGGGTTAATTCCAGTTATATGGTACTCAATGTATGATCAATCGACTGTTTTAAGTGAATGATGAAAGATTTCGACAGATAAGTGGTACTCAAAATCTGATGTCCAGAATACCCGAACACGCCGCCGGGATTCTTGTGTCACCTCACGTGCAGCGTGTTGTCACGTCAATTCAATGTGTGGACATGATGAATAATTTGACCGACGTATACTAGTACTGCTACGGTACTACTTACTAGTCGTATTTAGTGTCACATTTTAACCATAGGTTTAAGTAACAAGTATGCACTTGAAGCCTAAGTGATATATATATATATACTGCACAGCATCTCCATCATCATTATCAGTACATCCTGCGCAGGTGAGTTAGGATGCGCTTGACCCAGAAAGGTATCTATCCTTCAAACCAAAGGAGTGCTCCAAACTAACAACAGTACATAATATCCAACAAAAGAGCATCGTGCTACAGCAGCAACATACATGGCTCAGTCTACATATCAGTACGAATCAAGTTTTGCATATTTGCTGTTGGCATGAACCACATCGTCGCATGTCGGGTTTGCAAAAGCCATCCATCGCATGGAAGCTTGATGCCTTTCACACACTGAAGATTATCTGGCAACAAGCCGTCTCGACGAATCTCCGGATATGGTGATTCATGAAACCCATGGTATGATGTGTAAACACAGCCCCCCTGGCGAATGGAAGTTGTATAGCACGGTAATCATCGCCGGTGATATGATCGATGATTGGTTGGATGATCGGATAATTGAGCCCGGGGAACATGGAGTGGTTGCAGAGGCTGTAAACCCGCCTCCAGTTGAATACACCTGGCCCAAAGGAGTTGGGATCTTTCTCGAACACGAAGCAACCATAGCCATCAATGTCATGAACGCCGAGGCATTGTACTGCATGTGGTTTGATGAAATGGTTTGGTCAATTTGGTACATGCAAATGAGCATAAAATGACCACCGTCAGCTGAACGAGCGATAAACCACCACCCATCGGCTGGTATGATTCCAGGTCCTGGAATCATGAAGGCCAGCGCATTTGCGTCTGCTGCAACAATTCAAATTGGAGACCAAAAGGACAAAAATAAACAATCATGTTCAGAGTATGTGTGGAATTAAGATTATTATAACAGTGACACATATCATAGACAGAGAATTGCAATGCCGTGGTCATAATCATACCCCAAGTAAAAAAAATAAGCCAATGGCTTTCATATTCTAGCAATATATCATGGTTCAAACATCATGTAACAATGAGAGGAAAACAGATATGACAGGGCCTAGTCATATTCTACCATAGCACTTACTACAGTTATCATATCAACTCTAAGCAATAACATGCGTTGTTATAAAAATCCTGGAAATGAGAGTAACATATAGCAATCATGAGGTTGTACTCATAATATCTATTCTAACAATCATTAGATACCAATTGTTCTCATATCAACTCTAACAATAACATGTGTGGTCATAAAATCTAGGAAATGAGAGGAACATATAGCAATGATGTGGTTATAGACATACTATATATTCTAAATTTGTAACAATGAACAGGCAGTCGTATTCTTAAGGTAAAGATGAGATGAGATAGAACAATTACATGACGATAGATTCCACCAGTATAGGCAGCCAATCTGTGCGTCGACCACATAAACGATGCCACCGTGCACTATAGCATCAGACAGAAGTGTTGGGTAAAGAGGATCGACGATGAGCCATAACCATGTATGGCGACCGGATTCCAGATAAACTAATCCCATGTTGAACAGGGCAATGAGCTTGTAATCCATGTGGTCTTCTGATGGTGTGGGCACTTCGCAGATTACAACCTTCAGCAAACAGAGGTCGAGCCAAAAGCTCGACGCGTCTCGTGCATAGTAGGCAGGAGTGTCCGGCGGGCCGCGAGGCTCGATGGCGGCGGTATCCGAAGATGGAAGGGTGATCTCTCTCTAGGTGTAGATATCCACGAGACACCACGGACTACCGGATTGGTAGATCAGGACGATCCAGTTGGCCTTCATGCCCACCCAGTAGTGGCCGCGCATGAAGGACAGGTGGACGGGTAGTGGTAGCATGTCGAGGGTCACCACGGCAACCTCCGTAGGATCGTCAAGTCGGTATCTGGGCCACCTACAAGGATCGGGCATCAGCAAGCAGGGTGTCTTGAAAAGAGCCCGTCGGTTGTAGACGAGTAGACAGTACAAAGACACCGAGCATGCGGCCAGATGGACGGTGCTGAGTAGGTCCATACGATTACAGATCTGCTCCAAGAGAACATCAGGGGGGAATTCCAATCGCGGCTCTACGTGTCAGTCGTTTCTGCCATTGGGGTTTTCGGTGCCTGTGAGCCAGCGGGGAAGTGGATTCGAGCGGGCGAGCGAAGAAGCTTCTCCTCATGTGGTCGAGAAGTGAGCGGGGGGATATGGTACGCGCGAGCTACCAAGGAAGATAGCGCGGGCGGGCGAGCAGTGAGCGGGGTTAAATGGTGTGTAGTCGACGATGGGGAAGAGAGGAGGAAGAAGAAGAGAGGAGTAAGAAGAGTGGAAGACGGGGAAGAAAGTGCATTAAATCTCAATTCTACTACTACTACCAGGATATATCGTCCTTCAGAGTGTAAATAGTTACACCGATGACATGTGGGTCTACCACAAGAGGGCCCATATGTCAGTTAATGGAGGACAGAAGTGTGCTCTACTGGAAAACATGATGGCAGTACTAGGTAAGGTTGATTTAGTAACACCAACACGCTGGTTCAACTTATTAATTAAGTGTCCCATCTGCTGCAGCGTGTATTGTCACTTCACTGCGCAGACTAGTTGAATAGTTCTCTCCGACCGAGATGGGGAATAATGGATCGCGAAGACTTCCTTTCTACATTATCCCTATGCCTCTACGCTCACTTCACTCATTTTGCTCCATACGTAGTCACTTGTTGAAATCTCTAGAAAGACAAATACTCCGTATTTGGGAACAGAGGGAGGATTTTACTCCGTATTTGGGAATAGAGGGAGGATTTTACTCCATATTTGGGAACAGAGGGAGTATCACCATATGGAGGGAACAGAGGAAGCTTGAAATATGAACATGTCAATGGGATGGAGTAAGCCCCATGCATGCAACATGCAACACTCACACGTACACATGGACGCATGCAACACTCACGCACCCATGTGGCACACATCACACAACGCAACACACACGCTGACGCTCAAGTGCTCAACCTACTCCCTACGTCCGTGAAAGACTGTACATTTAGAGATTTACACATTGACCAGGGCATAATTAATGCCCAAAAGTAGCAGACTTATGTGTGCATGCGACATTGAGAGAAGAAGATTAAATGAAGGTCGTTGCATGCTGTAATTAAGGATAGACATGTAGCCTATACCTAGAGCACAAGTTGGTGCATTAGTCAATCAATATCGATTTAGATTAAAGGCTAAATGCATTGGAAGTGTAGATGTACTACACTCTTTGTTTTTTAGCTGATTTCTTTGCTCTGCCAACTGACAGGTGGGACCCAGAAACCAGGTGACAATTTAACCAGTCAACAAAGTGCCACGTCGACTATGTGGCCGGTCAGTAGGGTGCAATACGGTGCTCTACAATGAGCTAGTGATCGTATAATCACCGCAAAACTATATATAGTGACCGTAAAGAGCATATTGTTACATACGTTGACCGCCAGTGTATTTTTCTCGTTTCAAATTAAGCCATATTAACCAGAGAGGACGCAATATGGACTAGTACTTGTACTGCTTTGATGTGTCCCATCAACTCGCCGAACGAGGAGAAGCTTGCTTACTACGCCTCTCCCTCGCCCACGCGCGCGGTGGTTCGCAGGACAAGGAGAGGGTTTTGACTACAACGCCCTCTCCCTCGCCCTCGCCCTCGCGGTGGACGTGTAGCAGTTCAATCGGTGTCAGATTGCCAGAAGCATAATGTGTACTTTAGTATCATCATTGTTGGACCTTCCGAAGAGGTGAAGAGCCAAGCGCAAGGTTTTTTAGGAGTTGTCGTCCTAGTAGGAGCGTACTACAACTATAGCGAACGATGCTACTGTATGATGTCGCCACGTCACGTATATCCAAAGCTGTGCCACCTTTTTTTCTCAAAGAGTGTGTTGGAGCCCGTGCAAGAACCACACAAGTTGCACGTACACATAACACATTTACTAGTAATAAATTCTAAAGGACAAATGCCAGTATGCCACACAAGTTCATCTCCAATTCATGTGATAAATTTGTGCACGACTAGTCTACATATATTCACAGCGCTACCGTTCACAATTTAGCGTACTCCACTTACACGTTATAGATGGGGTACATGTCCTCCTCCAGGTTCCAGTCCCAGGTGTTCTTCATGGATGGCACGATCCATAGCGGTGGGCAACGGGAATCATTGTCGCAGCTTTCTAGTCTGGTTCCACACGATGGAGACTCATCCAAGCTGAAGCGGCATAAATCAGGGATAGCGTGTCCCAGCATGTCGTTCATCCGGCGGTGCGCACTGAAGACACAACCATGCTTCATGAGCGGCAGGCCTTTCGTGTCATGCACGGAAGGTGGCATCCGCTTCACAATGGGGTAGCTGTCCCCAATGAAAAGCGATTACTCTCCAAGAGTGTTCCTCGGCACCCACGTAGCATCACGGGGGTCGAACTCGGCGCCGTTCATCTGTTACACGCGGCATCTCAGATCTGGACACATGGTGACGTACATAGTCAAGGTCCATGCATAATAATGTTGTGCTCAAATATGGCGGTCAGTAATACTGTGCAGCAAATAGTACTACTCCGGTATAGAGGAAGTAAAATAGCCGGCTTATTATATATAGCCACTCTTGGCTACATGGATGAGATAGTAAGACATGGAAAAACAAAAATGGTGGCAGCTAGTGGGTTCAAGTCTTCAAGGGCCTAGCTAGCTATACGCGTCCTCCAAGGTAAAAAGTACTCCTACTAGTACGTAAGTAGAGTACTAGTACAACAATGAAAGAGAAGGCGAGAGGGTTAAAAAATGGAATACCTGGGTAGATGGTGACGGTCCGATCGTGGTAGATTGTGTGACCATGTTGCACATCAGTGGTACCATGGGTAACGACTGCTAAGATAGTTGATCCCAATATGCCAAAGTCAGCTACAAGGTTCCAGGTTAGACCGAATCGCGGATGCAAATGCACATCCAGGATCGGCGATCTTATTTTGATCGTAGGATGACTGGTCCCTGCAAAATAATGGAGTACCGTTAGGGATGCAAATAATGGTTAGTGCATTCCGTTTGTAATCTCCCGTACCGTAGGATGGCAACCAGATGAAACAAGTCCCCTGGCTTGTCACCGCGAAGATGCGGCCTAGATGGCGCACGGCGTCTTCGAATGTGTAGGGGTACAAATCTGCCGCCGCCAACATGCGCTAGCCTCTGCCGTTACTGCCTCTTGTATTGATGGCAATCCTTATGTCGAACACCGCGATGAGATAGTAATCATCGTACCCGCATCGCTTTGTCGGCGGGTCTGGAATTGCTATCTTATTCAATCTCATGTAAGCATCATCATACATATTCAAGCCCAGCCAGTCCGGAAGGCCGATCCCAATGGTGGAGAAGCGGTCTACCAGAACAGCCGCACAGTTGTGGATGTTGTGCAAAATGATGGTGGTATCTGGCCGAAGGTATGCAAGCCAATCTTCGTTGGCACCGACCCAGACCTATATATAAGACGGTGGGCAGCGGAGAAATTACGGGATGGAAATGGAATAACTAAGTACTACATGATCAAACTCCATTACTGACCTGCTCATCGGACAAAATCCGACTACCTCTCAATGTCGGCAACTCTAGCGGAGTCAACGTGCAACCATGGCAAGGGAGCGGTGGACTGTTCGAAGGATTGTCCCATAGAAGAACCTTCTCCTCGAGGACGCATGGAAGACCAACAAGCATGGCCTTTTCCAAAGCCATTTTAAGCACCGTCTTGAAAAAGTTGGTGCAGGAAGCACCGAGTCTTGCGGCGGTGAGGACATCGGAGCGGTGTGCGATTTCTCCCAGAGGATCGTCGTCCAAGGTCTCCCAGCCCCGACGAGGAGGAGAACCGCCTGGCGAATCCATGGGAGCAGCGACGAACTGCCTTCTCTTTGGGGGGAGGGGAACTGGCAAGGAGGAGATAAGAGCGTAGTAACCACAGGGCCTCGTCCCTTCCAACTGTAGATCGTTCCTTAGCGAAGGGGTGAGGCTATTATTTACTACTAGTACTAGCATTATGGGACGTTATGGGATTGCATTATACTGGGTATGAAATTTTTGGCACTCGCTAGTAGTTTTTGGCGTGGATTAAGAAATTTTGGGTATGTTTTTGCTATCTTTTGTACGCGCCAACTAGTGTCAAAAAACGTCTTACATTATGTGACGGAGGAGTACGTACTTGTACTGTAGCAGTACTAGTACTACTTTCTCAACTAGTAGTGCGATGTACTGTACTTCTAGTATAGTGCACCAGTTTTGAACTCTTGAATCTCAGGGCCAAGGAGCTACAGTTGGAAGTGGAGGGTACTACTGTTCTCTAGAGCCATCGTTGTACTATCAATGCAGGGAAAGTACACCTGCGTAGTGGCCTAGTGGGTACTCTCAGTGCTCTATTCAGCCGCTCCTCTCACGTAGGTGGCCTACTCAGCTGCTCCTCTCATGCACACACTAGCAGCCTGTTTATCAGCGACGGTTACTGCGGGGGCAGAACATTTGAGTTATTTGATACGGCGAGACTAGGCTTTTCGCTTCCATTTGTGGAGGTGTAATGGATCTCGTCGAACTTTGTTAGTAGTTCCTTCTTTATGAATGAGAGGAAGCAAAGCGTTTGCCTCCATTTCAAAAAAAACACGTCAAGAGGAATTTCTTTTATAGTAGAGCCGATAATGGAGTGAAGTCCAAGCGCGCAACGACACAAGCTACAGAGTAGTAGTAGAGCACATTACATACAGAGCCATATTGCACAGTTCCTAATGCCCCGCCAGGCTTTTCCGGCTCCTCAGGCTTAATTGGGAGGCGCTAGTTTAAATATGCTACTAGCTGATGAGGGAGCTGCAAGCAAGGTGCGGCTAGGGCGAGCACGCGAGCCACGAGATGCTGGGAAGGAAAACCCGTTCACGTGGCTAGGCTATCCAGTGCACCCAAATTGTGGTGCCGCACGTCCGTTTGACTTCAAAACTCAAACTACCCATGTAAAATATTGGCTCGCAACGAAGTTACTATTTAAAAAAAAGGCCGCCGTGTGTTCTGCCAGGATCGAACCCACAAAACGAGGTATACACTCCCGCGACCACTAGTAGTACTCGTCGGAGTACAACGCAACCTAGAATCGCCTTTTGTCGCTAGTACTACATTGTTCCTTACAAGAAACTCCTAATAATGCAAGAAACCACTAATAATGCCAAGAAACTACTACCACTTGCATACGTGGAAGACTTAAGATAAGACTACCTTATCAACCATTGTACATGCTCTTACCAACCAGCCCTACCAAGAAACGTCTACTCTACAAAGTGCCGTTATAGGCACGTTTCAACCCATGGCCCTGTTTGGATACATTTGTTGTCAATCTAACCCTGCCATCCAAACACCACTTTGGTTAGAGTTAGTTCAGGGTTAGAATCTAACCTTTGACTTAGAGTATCGAAACAGGGCCCATGTCGCCCATTAAGTCAACGCCTTCTATTCGACCGGGCGTTATGACTTGTGGGACCTACATGTCAGTCTGCACAAAAATCTTCGAGTGACCTCCTACCTCCGGCCTGTCCACCTAGGCACCCTCGGCCATGGGACGCAGCTACCGCCGCCGGCAGAAGGCGAGGTCAAAACCGTCGGCGGTGCGGAGCCCATCTTGCGGCAGCCCGGATGGTAGCTCCGTCCGGCGCTCACGACCGCTAGCTAGCCAAGATAGCTCCGTCCAGCTGGTTGTCTGCAAGGTTTGCTAGCTAGATTGGCACGGCGGCGCGGCAGCTTGCTCGCGCGCGCCGCGCTAAGGCCAGCCATCCGGCTCGAGCGAAGGCCAGCGCGGCGGCTTGCTCGCTCGTGACTCACGCTCGGGCCAGCCTGCCAACCCGTGCGGAGGCCAGCGCGGCGGCCGGCACGTCCGGGGGAGTGACGGCCAACTCGCTCATCACCGGCGCCACCGACAAACACGCATCAGTACTATTTGAAGTAATGTTCAGGAAAAATAATCATTTGAGGGGGAATAACAGGATAGAAGGTCAGATGTGGGTCCCTCGTGTCAATGATCAAACAAAATGTGTTGGTTTAAGCTGCCTCATCAGCACGGACGTGTGGGCCAACCCTGTCATAAATGGGTTTAAACTAACCTAATCGGTAGGTAGTAGTTTTTGGCATGGATTAAGAAATTTTGGGTATGTTTTTGCTATTTTTGTACAATAGATTCTTCCTAGGGCTGGTTATAAGTGGTAGTTTTTTGTTAGATACTCTACATATTGTAAGTAGGAGTTGAAGTTAAGCTTTGGAACCCAATTAGCAAGGCTAGTTACATAGTGCATATGTGTACATGATTGAAAGTAAATATCAACCATGAGTGACTAATATCTTGATGGAAAACTCGAAACTATGGAATACTAGGGAAAAAATTGCATGGTTGGAAATACTAGCAATGTTCATGTGCGTTGCAACGAATCATAATTAGAATAATACTTATTCACGAACTTGATACAAAACACTCTAATTTTGATATACATATATCACTAGAGATATATTATGTTTCAATTAGAATATATTCCTTGGGCTATTTTGGTGAGGTCAGTGAGGGATGTGGTTGGTTTTAAGATACTAATTATGGGTTTTTCTGCAAATTGGTAGACAAGTGGGATGTTTGTGAGAAAAGGCAACAACTAACCTCACAGTCGTTAGATGTAGATCTAATGGTCACAAACGATGGATGGTAGACACACCATCATCACCAACTTAGTCTTCTGTAGGAGTACTAGCAAGATCTGTGCGTTGCACGGAACATCAAGATGCATTTTTTTATAAAAACACCCGTTGTGATTGACCCATGCGGGAGTAATCCCATGTGTAAAAACTAATGATATCTCGAGAAATAGGAGATAAGGTGAAGAGGAGTGGGGCGTGGTGGTGATTGGTGGTCGGACTGAGCGGAGGCATGGGGATTGACGACGCCGGCAGCGGCCACCAGGCCAGTTTGTTCCAGAGGCTTCCTTTCTTAATTGCTCAACAATGAGGTTGTTGGAGATAAGGATGAACGAGGGAAGGCCTTGTCTGCAAATGTGGAGAGGGGTGCGGGTATCTTTTAGTTTAATTTCCATCAGTCACATATAGATCAGACGGTCTATATTGCAAGATGGCACGCGTACCATCATCACCAACTCGGTTTTTTATAAGAGAAGAAATATAAGTATGGAGATACAAACGTATTATCGATACTTGTTTCCGTAAACTAGCATCTACATTCTATTCAACGCCTCAGCATGTGAGGCCTTAGCACAATGACTTCTCGACTGTGTAAAACAAAGGTTTTCCCGTCGCCAATAAGGAGGGGTTGATGGCGGCGCGCTTTTTGGCTTGCTCTGGTCCTAGTAGTCATACTAGGTGGTCTAAGCACGTGTAGATTTATTCTTTTTCACGTCTCGTGTTCGCCGTACTCCCACGACTGTTGATGAATAGACGGTAAGTTATTCACGGGGAAACCCTTGTTGAGCGTGTTTGCGAGAGAGAGAGAGAGAGAGAGAGAGAGAGAGACAGTGTGTGTGTGTGATATGTCTAGAGACTGAGGCAATGATAACAGATTCTGTGTCTATGTGTGTGGAGGATAGAGAGAGACATGTACATGGGGCTTTGTGTTGTGTAACGTGGAGACACATATACATAATTAGAGAGTGAGTGTGCGAGATACATATGCGGACATGGGGAGAGATGAGGATCCAGATTAATGGGTGTTTGTGCGTGTCTGTGTGTGTTTGTGCGCGTTTGTGTGTGAGAGGGAGTGTGTGTATGTGGAGTAGAGAGACCAATAATCATGTAAACCTAGTATAAGGGAAGGGGGAATGGTGTGACATGTGTAGTAGCGGGATAGCATGGGTGCGGACGGGGGGAGCAGACTATTTCGAAGAGACATCGATTGTGTGTGGGAGAGGGGTGTGAGAGCGAGCGAGAGAGAGAGAGCTAACGACGGGGAGAGAGAGAGAGAGAGCTAACGACGGGGAGAGAGAGAGAGAGAGAGAGAGAGAGAGAGAGAGGAAGAGAGGGGGCGAGAGAGGGGGCGTTTTTGTCCATGAATGGCATATAGATAGGGAGACAATGTTGATGTTGTTTGAAATTGGCCTATGTATGGAGATAGACGTTTGGGGCGACGTTTTGTGTGTATGGGAAAGATACACTCTACATAGTGCATGTGCTTGGGAAAGAGAGATGCCGGGAGACCTAGCTAGAGAGTGGGGGAAGAGATGTGTGCATGCCCAAGAGACAAAGTGATAGAGACCTATATTGGGGTCCGGACTTTAGAAGAGAGAGGGGTGTTAATGTGCTCGTGTGTTGGTGTTTGGGGGAGAGAACGACTTCTCTCTGTGTGTGGGGGGGCGACGAGGGGTGGGGGTGGGCGACGAGGGGGGGTTGGCTTCAGATAAAGAGTGATGTGTCTATATTTGAGGGACTTTAGCATAATTTAGATATACATCGTCAATAGTGTGTGCACTCAAGGTTGATCAATTTGTTTCACAATTTGGACTATGAGATAACGATACTTTTGAACATGCGTGATATACTTTGATGTACCGGAATTACAAACCTAAGATTGGAATTTTGGAATTCGACTCCATCATTAGCTTTTTTAATTCGTTTAAATGGAGGTACATTTTAAGCCGGGATTTCGTGATTTCAAATTCATATATCAAACCTAGAGATATACACATACGGGCATGTTCAAACTTTATAATCATCCACTTTATTCATACACATACACATTTTTGCTTTTGTCATCATATTTAGGATAAACACATTTGGAATTTCATTTGAATTGGACCATATGATGGTATTTGGTTGTAGTAGCTCAATGATCCATATTTGAATTGAATGGACAATCTAAGTTTCGAATTGGAGACATTGATTTTCAAAACTTGCACTTTTTTGCGTGCAAAACAAACAAATTCTCGGCCATGATATCATAGTCGGCCGTACAAGAGCAGAATATAATTTTAGGCGCCAAAAGCTTCCAAACTTCCCGCTCACATCGAAATATCTCGCGCCCGAAAGTTTAGCCCTGCGATATTCCTGTTTTACCCCTGCCACATGAATGGAAAAGGGCTGCTTTGGTAACTCCATTGTTTTCCCCTCTTTGCCCCCAACAGTCTTCCCTAGAGCCCCTCCCCTTCCCCTCCCCGACCCCCCAACCACGGCAAGCCGCCGAATCTAGTCCTCTGCCGCAGCGGTGGACCTCACACCCCGACGGATCTACCTTCCGCACCTTGGAACCCCCAACTGCCAACTCAGCACTTCACCAGAGCCGCTTCAGCGACTGGCTTGTACACCGCTCCAGATCTCCTTGACCGCCATCATGGTCCACCGCACCGAATCTGCCTAACCGGCGCCCTCGTCCACCACAGTGTAGGCCCTTCACTGACTCCCTCGTCCGTCCCTTCACTGGCCCTTCATACAAGCCCTCGTCCGCCGCAACAGATCCGCCTCACTGAAAGCACTGTACGACGCACCCGCCGAAGCCTTCGTCCACTGCACCGGACCGCTCCACGGACGCCATATTCAACTCCACCGGCCCTACTTTACTGACGCCGTAGCCTCATCAGGTTATTTCGATCTGTACTCCTTCGGTTTTTCTCTTTATCGTGCAACTGTTCACTTACCACAGATGAGCTTTCTTGTATGTCGATAGGCGCCGCAACCGTAGCACTGGAGCCGCTTCAGCGACGGCGACAGCCGGCCCAAACTCAACCGCAACACGAGCACCATCGACAATCCTTAGCTATCAAGTATGCCAACGATACCCATACGCCGCCGAGAATCAGGTACTATTATCCAACGGCCGGCGCCTACGTTCACTTTCTTAGCCTAAGCACCGCACCTTTGAATTTCTTCAGGGCATCATTCAGTTTTTCATGAGATGCGTTATTCTGCTTGCACCTGTGGGGCCATACTTCTGGCAGTGAACATGTTACATGTGCTAAATTACATACCAGTGCACATATAGTTAATATGCTTTAGTTTTGTCCTAAGTATTACTGTACTTCCTAGATATCACTGCCTACTATTTTACTTCTTGCATGCTATATTTATGATAATGGTGTTGTTCTGATGCCACCTGTTGGTTCCATCAGACTGCTTCATGTTCTCTATGCTTAATTACACATCAGCAAACTAGCATGTGGTTCCGCTAGTTTTTGTTCGTTTTACCCTACATTTTCTGATGCTAGCTATTACATCACGGCTACGAGCCTCTGTTCATTACTTTTTTGTGTGTTCTTGATCTTCCCAAGTTGCATGACTAATTTGATGCTTCTATTAATCATGGAGCTGCCAACCCCATCAAGCAAAATATTTGTTCTTTTGGGGCTGGCACCTCGAACAAGCATAAAAATAGAGGGAAGCAGATATATTGTCGTGTATGCACACACCCTTCTTTCATTAGTTTAGAACCATTGATGATTAATTCGAGCCAGTGCATGCGATTAAAATTAATTTTACCTAAATAGATGGTGCAGAATAAACTACAAGAAGTAGATTTGCAACCACGGGATGCTGACGATATCTTCAAAGAACATTGCAACTGCAGCGAGGCTTCACAACAACATATGGCAAGCTAGTGTGTTTTAGTACATGTGAAATCTAATGTGTGTGGGCTGCTTTCTTGGCTTGTGCCCTCAACCTGTAATCCTACAGAATAATAAATAGTTCAGTTGTCTGCTTTGCTGTATTGCTTGATTCGAATGCTTGTTTGTTACTTGTTACGCTATACCTGAGTTGGCCAATATGTCAGTAGTGCCTGCTGTACTATCGTAAAGAAATGCATGCCTAGTTCATTTGAGTCCTTAACTTCTCCTCTGTACTTCATCACAAGACTATCTTCGTAGTTTATATGAGGCCACACTGTTAAGTGCTTTCTCAGATTTTTTCAACTGTTTAGATGCCTTGGCAACTTAAATATAGCGGTGGTACACTCCCTTTCAACTAGGGATGTTAAGTGGGTCCCGTTTAATCCCGATTAAAGTCCACTAGTGGTATGATAGTTCAAAAGAGTTTTTGTTTTTTGAGGAAAATGAACCAGGGAGCTAGCAAAAACTAACTAGATGGGACTGGCGGATGTCGTTTATTTGCCACTTACATCCCTAGTTTCATCTTACCATTTTAATTTCTTTTCGGCTGATGCTGCTTCGAACCATTTAAATATAGCTTGCCATGCTCGGCAATAATTCATATGTCGTTTACCATGTAAGCTTACTGCCTGGATCATGTGATAAATATCTCTTACTTATGTCCAGCGGAAACCTTTCAGGATGCCGTTCACACTAGGACACAATGTACAACCCCAGAATCTATTTGTGGAAGTAGTGCGCCATCCATGTTACCAGATGGTAGCAGTTCAAAGGCAACACCGCTGGGGAGCAGTCTGAGCATAGGTATTGTAGTTCTTGAGGCTCTGCTAGAGGTAGAAAGAGATGGTGTGGCTGCCATGAATGAGGTAATCTCGATCTTGAAGCTGGAAATTATGCAATTAGCTGCACGCATTATGCAAGCAACCCAAGAATTGGAGGAAGTAAGAATGTTGCATTTCAAGACAGAGGAGGTCCTGCTGCTTCTACTATCTGAAGCCCAGGGTAATCCCAGTTCTTCTTTAGATAGCAGTTGAAATTGTCATTAGATTATTGTACTTGCATGTTGTGTCATGTCTCTGAATGGATTATGTTGTAAGACCCCCTATGTTGTCCATGTGTTGTAATGATCCGAATTTTTTAGGCGAGGTAATCCTCAGTACTTGTATGATTGACATAAGGTGAACTGTTTTTCGTGTGAGCATATTGTATTGGATGAAATAACTGTTTGACTCAAACTGTATCCAACCTACTGAATTCGAAGATCACGACATTTCTAAATCATAATCATATATAAAGGTGGAATAAATCTTTGTTGTGGTTTTGAAGAAATAAACAACAAAACATAGAATTATCTGTGGATATTTGTAATCGAATAAAAATTGGATTTGGATTTAATTGCCAGGACCCAGGGCAAACGTGAATGCTAATTCTCCCAAGTTTTGAACGAAGCGGCTAAACACCCACTATCATTTGTGGGCTCCCGAAGCAAGTGTTTGCGAGATGGAAATTACTGTCTACCCCTGACACTTGACATCCTTATCGACCGGATTTACACTTCTGTCGATAGAGGTAGACTAGTAACTTCAATCAGACGTGACACGACGGCCTCTGAGCCCATTCAGACATGGTGGGCGCCAAACGTGGGCGGCAAAACACATTTGATTTCAAGCTTGTCCGAAAGACATGTGTCTCTCCCTCCATTTCCCCATTCATCCATAGTGGGCGGCAAACAAACTCTCCTCATCCGAAATCGATGTAAGCTAATATTTTAAATAGGGGCAGATGTGTAACTTCCCTCAGATGTGACACAACCGCCCTACCTGTCAGCCCCGTTCATACACCATGGGCACCAACCGTGGGCGGCAAAACACCCTCTCCTCGCCCGAAATCGTTACTGGCAAATATTTGGGAGATGCGAGATTACCGTCCTATCCCCAACCGACGTGATGTCCGAAATTTTAAACGGGGGATAAGTTCGTAACTTTCACACATTTCAGACAAGCGCGTCCCAAAGTTTGAGATCCCCCCTCCCCCTCCATTTCCCCATTTATACACCGTCAACGCCATGACAACCTCCCCACTGCGGCCAGCCTCCTTCGTCTGCCACCCCATCCTCCACCTTGCCGGAGCCGCTACCCATACCCCGTCGTCCACTGCAAGAGATGGACGTCTCTCATCCACGGCGTCGGACCAGGATCCTTTCATCACGTCGTCTCGCTTCATCGACGCCATCGTCCACTTTGCCGTTGCCGCTCCTACGACCGCCTCATCCACGACAACAGGATTTATCCCCCGACCTGGCCGTCTGCCATCTAAAGTCTTCTTCCCCGCCGCCAACAGCCATCGCACCCGCAGCACCCTCAATGCATCAGCAGGGGCCTACACGGCGTCGCAAGTTATTGATCTCACCCGGAAAATAGATCTTAAATTGTTTACTGTACTTTTCTTGTCCTTACCAAATCATAGTGGCTAGTTGAATGCAAACATTGGTTGCGAAGTAGCTTTGTCTGGTTTGCACCTTCAGCTCCGCCATGTCACAGTCACTATACTCGTAAAGCTTATGGTTTCCCCCCTTTATATTCACTACCATCATCGTAGGTTCTTCACTGCTTCGTGTCGTGCTAGCACTGCTCCTCAAGACCTCAACCCATCAAGCGAAACAACATGCCACTCATAATTCCAAAGCTTACGTGTTGAAATACGAATATGATATGATGCTCATATTACTAAAACAGGGAACGTTTAATTGGTCACCTAATGTTCCTATATTCGTTTCGAAAAGCATGTGCGCCACCCACTGGTCCAGCTAGTTCCACTTTCTTGATTTTACTCTTGATGCTTAGGGTTTTCCCCTTTTATCTAGTCTACTATGATCTGCGCAGGTGCTTTCTGTCATACTAGCATTACTCCACCCTTCAAGCTAAACAACACAACACTCAAAATTCCAAAGCTTAGTTGTTCAAATATGATCGTGATATGATACTGATATTAGTTAACAGACACATTTAATTGGTTAGCTAAAGGTCCCACTTGAGTTTCCAAATGCATGTCGCGACATATAGAGAGACAGCAGAATTGCATTCTTTGTCACTTGTTGACTGTACTTTCTTGTCCATACCAAATCTTAGTTTTTATTTCAAAGCAAATATCGGTTGCTAACTACCCTTTGCGCGGTTTGCAGCTTCAGATTTAGCATCCCACTGCCACGGTCAACACTATACTCATCATGCTTACGGTTTCCCCATTTTATGATGACCACGATCAGCCTACGTGGTTCGTGTCGTAATAGCACTGCTCCACCCATCGAGCTAAACAAGCTTAGTTGTACAAATTCAAATATGATATTATGCTGATATTAGTAAAACTGAGAGATGTTTAATTGATCAGCTAAATGTTCCTACTTTAGTTTCGAAATGCATGTGAGCCACATATGGAGAGACCAGAAGGAATAGTATTTCCCTGTGCGCTCTGGTTCATCATGGGTGGCCAACCGACATTGTATAGAAAGACTTGTAATATCTTCAATCTGCTTGCTCTTCTGCTCTTCTTTAAGATGATCCTCTTCTCTTGTGGTCGATTGGTCAGGTCGAGTTATTCTCCCTTAGTATATTTTGAATTTGTCAGGTCAGGTCGACTTGTTTTTCTTTACTATATGTTGAAGCTGTCATCTGCGAAGTTCATCACTTTTGGAGCTCTCATATTTTGAGTAGTAGGCCACATTATATTAATGCACACACCAAATTACAGCATGCATGGCACCTCTTAGAAGAATTGCAGAGATAGCACAAAGAGGTTTACAGAGAGGAAGCATTGGATTAGAATCACTTCTGCATGTCACTTGTTTTTATGTTTTCATGCATGTCAGGTATTGAACATTATGAAAATTAATATGAGAATGGGCGCACGATAGGAATATTGCGAAACAATCCACTGGCTAACAAACTTGGCATGGTGGAGGATGGCCTATCTTATTCACCCATCAAGGTTCATGCTCTAACTTGGCAAGGTTGTATTGGTCGCACATATTTTGCATCTGACCTCTTGCATTATTTCTACTTTGTTACACCATCTGCTTAGTTTAAGCATCATATATGAGTATATGCCATACCTATCCATTTTCTGTACCTATTCCATGTGTCGTCATACTATGTTTTTCCAGTCAAATGTTGTTCTTTCGTAATAGATGTCCAAAAAGAAGAGGGTGATTGCAGATCCTCAAGGAGTACAAACTAGGTATTTGGAAAAGGTAGTGATACCTGTTAAATCAGATAGATCAGCAGCCACAGAAAACATAGGCCCAACTGTAACAGACTTTACCCCTACTCTAGTGGCCAAAACCCTATTAGAACTGCTGACAGCCCAGCGTCAGGTATTGTGCCTTACCTTCTCTCTTGTATGAAAACTAATTTTAGATGAATCTCCTTGCTCAAAGGATCATAGGATCTCACGACAATACTGGGCTCCGCATTACTCTTGTCAGTACCTCTTGCCCTTTGTCAGCATACTTACACTCATTGTTGTTTGATTATGTAGCATCACTGTAAATGTTCGCTTCTTTATCCTCCCTTTGCTTGAAATTATAAGATCTATATTTACTCTTAGATAAATGTAGAATTAACACAATGGTTATGAAGTTTTGGATTGCTCATGTAAGTACCTGTTGTCATGTACTCCCTCTGTATCGAATTAATTGTTGATCAATTGGATGTATTTAGAACTTAATAGTGCTAGATACATCCATTTGAGCGACAACTTATAACGGACGATGGTGTATTACTGTACATGCATCGTGAGATAGTTGATTGTCTAGCATTACTCTACATCTTATCTGCCCTGCCCTCCACTTTCTCCAAATTATCATATCTACATTTACTCTTACCAAAATGTTGAATAAAGCCAATGCCACTGCACATGTTGATGTCTGCATTCCTCTTGTCAGTACCATTTGCCTTGTAACGCTGTACTTAATTAATTGCTATTTGATTATGTATCATCAGTCTGCACCTGAGCTTCATTATCCTCTATTTCTTCCAATATTATTTGATCTATATTTACTCTTTGCAAAATATAGAATAATGGCAACGCTTATAAAGAATTTTCTTTGGGGAATTTATTGAATTATCTTTCCATCAACATGGAGAAGGGCTTTGTCCAGCCTGTGTTAACATGTAATGTAAGTTCATCCTTCTCAAGCCTTCAAACTTTGTTCTAGTATAGATTTGGATAGGCATCATTTCATCCACTGCTGTTTACATCCGATTGGATGTTTGCAACAACTACCAGTTTTAAATTGTAGTTGTAAAAACATGTTCCTTATACAGAACAGATCCATTTATTTGCTTATATAATTGTGAAACCTGTTATGTGTCTGCTTGTTTCTCTTTCAGAGTCGTATCTCTTATGCCAGGCAGAACTTTAGGAAAGATAGTGAGCCAAACCATCTTGAGGACAGGGTGATGACCCCAAGGTCCTGTCTTGATGAAGACAGTGAGTTGAAGCTACTCACCAGCAGGTGTGAGACAAACTCTGTGCAATCGCTACCTCAATCAGTTCGACTTCTTCAGTCTCAACTTAAAGCGGAAAGGCTTGCTTCAGCTCAGCCCCGACTTGAAGTCAAAGATGTAATGAAGATGTTAGGGGACTGCCTTGTGCACTATGGTGCCATACAGCTAGGGATGAAGCATCTATCGTTGACACAACTGAGGTCTCATCGGCTTGTTCGGCTGCTTGCAGGGCCCGAGCTTGCCAGGTCTAGTGCCTTCTGAAGTGCTCTCAGTTTTGTATATTCTTTTGTCGGCGCATTTATATGCACTGGTGGCGACCTTTGATGCCCAGTGTATGTAATCCGCGGTCATGTTGCGCTATATTATCACCGGTAGCAAACTTTGATTCCAAGTGGATGTAATATGTCGTAATTTCTTTATTGTATAGTCTAGGTTTATTCTTTGGTCGGTATGCTGTAATTTAGGCCGGAAGGTTCAGTGGATCTCAGTGTTGTCGGTCTTCAGGCCAGCCCGTTACTCATATGGGCCAAAACTTGGGCCTATAATCATCTTGGGCCATTAGCAGGTCTAAACCTATAGTAGTTTCCCGCCTTTAATAGGCCATGGGCTACATATTTACTGTAGTGACACTGGGCTTCCTACGGGCCGCACAAACAATGGGCCTTCTACGGTCCATAGAAACAATGGGCCTTCTACATGCCGTAGAAACAATGGGCCTTCTACGGGCCGTATCATCAATGGGCCTTAGACGGGCCGTATGATCGATTGGCCAAACATGGGCCAAAAATAGACCACATTATGGCCGTTCATGGGATAACCACAACGGGCCATTGTTAATAGGCTGTATTTGATGACGCTATGAAAATGGCCCAACGTACTAAAGGGCCACAAACGGGCTGACTGTAACCACGGGCTGAATTTGGCCCACAAGCAGAAAATGGCAGTAACGGGCCGTAAGTAACCGAATGCTGGAAATGAGCCCAAGAATAAATGGGCCCTGAGAAGGCCGAAAGATAACATGGGCTGCAAACGGCCCAATGGATTAATGGGCCATTAATGGGTATAAAGTGATACACTATTCATTACGGGCCAGTTTCACCACGGGCCGTTAATGGGCCAAGAGTTACAAAGGGCCTCATATGGGCCAAAAGATGTCATGGGCCATACATGGGCCGGAAGTTAAAATGGGCTGGAATCATATTGGATGGCCCAGATGACGCTACTGGGCCTAATGCGGATAGGTCGTAATGGGCCCTGGGTTAGCGGGCTATAAATGGGCTATATGCGAACATGCCGTTAACAGGCTTTCCGTGGGCTGGCCCGCCACCTTTTGACCAAGTCAAATGGGCCGGCCTTTTCACAGGAATGGGCCTCTGTTCGGCCGTGCCACATGTCGACGCATCATAGGCGCCTTCGGTCCAATGAGTGGATGACATCTGTCCCAACGGTGAGCCGACACGTGTTTCCTCCAGCCAATGATGATTTTACACGTGGAACATCCCCATTGGTCGGGGTTGTTAGCGGGTTATCGGATGCAAAACCGGACCCGATAGCTTAACAACGTTCCGTTACGGTGGATGCCATGTGTCGGTCACCCTTGACGAAAGCACTTCTGTGACGCGCGATTTATCGTCATGGTAGTGGACACTTCCGTGATGATAATTTTGGTAATGTCATGGAACACTTCTACGACAGCATAGGTATGACTATCTTGATTCTGTCATAAAATTGTCATGGATGTACATGCATGACAAAAAACACGACCTACTGTGACAAACACGTATCATCACGGAAGTGTATTTTTTTGTAGTGACTACGTGTCGCTTCGCGTCTTAGTTTTGACATCCCATTCGGTTCATGCCCCGACACATGTTGACGAGATCGATTGATGTTCAGAGGACAATTGCATGTTGTGCAAGGAGATAGGTTTGGTCTGTTTCTATGACAGAAATGACCCGCGGGGGGGGGGGGGTCTGTGGGGATCAGAGGAAGTATATTGTACGTTCATAAGCGAAACGAACGTATTGTACGCACCCTAGTCCTCTTTCGATCGATCTCCGGACCCCGAGATGAAATCGAGAGAGAACGAGTGGGGGCACGTGTGATACCTAAGGCGGATTCAAAATTTTGAACCGGTGATCATAGCATCCGCAAATCATATATAAAGGGTATTCAATGTTCGTTTCGTTTTTGAACGTATAATATACTCCCTCCTATCCTTTCTAGTTTACATAGAAGTTTTATGTGTAGTCAAAGTACCTCTACTTTGATAAAAAGGTATCAACATTCAACAAAGCCCAATCAATATCGTTAGATTCGTACATACTCCTAGATTTGTACTCGAGATGGTTTCCAATTTGTTTTCAACCACGTGAATGTGCTTGTTCTCGCGCATGCTCTTCCTACTAGGATTTCGCCATGTATAGCCAGTCCAATAGTAACTTTTTTTAAGCTCCCTGTCCAATAGTACTAGTGGAGTACGGACAACATCTGTACTAGAGTATGCAGTGCTCATAGTAGTACTCCCTCCTTCCATTTATATAGGGCCTATGTGGAGGAGAGAGATGTGAAAAAGTAAGGGAGTCTGCTCTCATGCAAGAGGCTAGCTATATACGCATTCCTAATTAAATACAATAAATATGAAGAAAGAGATGGAGAGGAGATGGAAAAAAGTACTAATACAATAGCCAACCTTATAATTTTTTGCGGGAAATAGCCAACCTTATAGCCCACACTACTGTATGAGTGCATATTATAGATGATGGCTATAGATGACATGGCAGTTCCTTATAGCCAACGACTGGCTATATTATTAACCATGCTATAATGCGTTTTTCAAAACCGCATTTGACTATTGACAAGATTAATAGTACATGAGAGAATAATGTGAAAATTATATCATTGGAAGCTCCTTTCACATACGAATGTGACTATATGCTTTGTGTAAGTTGCATGTCATATATTATTACTCTAACATTTGGTCAAAGTTAGCCTCAAAAAACGCATTAGGCCCTGTATAGTAAATGGAAGGAGGGAGTAGTAGTGGAAGTGGATCCTCTGACATAGGTATCCCTGCCTTACCCTCCCTTTCGGTCACTTACTAGCGGACCCCATGCTTGCTAGGCCCCGCATGTCAGTTACTCAATGGGTTTGGCCACGTCAGGGGATCCTCATCCATAGTATACTCCCTCTGTTTTTATTTACTCCGCATAAAACGAAGGGAGTGGCAATATAAATGACGCGGGCGGGGGAGGGACGTCGGTTTGCTCTCAACTGCGGTCCCACAAGCGAGCAAAAATGCAAGACGAAGCGCGTTCCATTCAGTGAGCGACGTGGAGAGTCCAGCGTGCCGGGCTGCAATGCGAACGGAACAAGAGCGATGTACAGTCAAAACCGATTGACCGGTCGTCACTGGAACCACTATTCACACCAGAACCTTCGCTGCTCAGCCTACGCCGGCCACTACCCTAAAACCACACCTAATCTCCAGCCCCTTCCCCCACCTTTCGATCCCCTAGCCCGCATCAAGCGTCCCCTAGTTCGCCGGAAAGCCATGGTGCGCCGCAAGATCACGTACTACAAGATGCTGATGCCGGAGCGCCGTGCAGAAATCACAGCAGCGGTCGGCGCCACAGACCTCCGTTCCCAAGCTCGCTTTGCGGTGGGCCAATCCCCGAGTTCTCTGGAGCCAAGCTACGAGGAGGAGGAAGCCGATCCAATGTTCATGGTGGAGGTCGCGGCGCAGAAGGCCCTCGATGGGTATGAGACGATGGACGTCGACTTTGTGCCGGCGTCCGAGTCCCCCATGGTGCAGGCGGACCAGCGGTTCAACCTGGTGATACTAAAGGAGGGCCGGGAGGCAGAGGCTCAACTCGACGCGGAGCGCGCGCATGCCGCTGCCATCGAGGCTCTCCTGCAGGCGGAACCGGATGTCGTGGATGTGAACCGGGCAGCGGAAGCTCAACTTGAGGCGGAGCGCGCGGATGCCGCTGCCATCAATGCCCTCCTGCAGGCGGAACCGGACGTCCTGGACTTGAACCGGGCGGCAGAGGCTCAACTCGACGCGGAGCGCGCGGATACCGCTCTCATCGAGGCCCTCCTGCAGGCAGAACCGGACGTCCCGGACTTGAACTGGACGGCGGAGGCTCGACTCGACGTGGAGCGCGCGGATGCCGCTGCCATCGAGGCCCTCCTGCAGGCGGAACCGAACGTCCTTGACTTGAACTGGGCGGTGCTCTCGTCTGTACAGAGCGCCTGCACGCTCCGCATGAACGAGTAGCTGGAGGCTGAGGACAACCACGGTGTGGAGACACACGTCGGCAGCTACGGCTGGTTCGCGCAGGCAGCCAAAGACGACGAGGCCGTCTCGTTCCGCAAGCAGTGATAGTTTTTCTTTATGTTGTTGTTTTTATGGATCTTTTGTTGTGTAAAAACATATATTGTTATGCAAGTCGCCTGACTTGGGTTAGTCTACCATTTTAGGCGGTTGGATGAATATCCTACATCTCCTAAACCTTGTTCCTCACCTCTTCTTCTTCCCCAACAGACCACCACACGGGCCATACGGATACTCCCCAACATGCGGTTGGATCAACATACTCTATGAACGAAAATTATGTGTGAGCTGTAGGATGGCTGAGTTTGGTTTGTTCACATGCGACAACATGTGTCAGTGAGGGTGTGTTCCCTTGGTTGGGTTTGCGGCGTGCAGGAGCGACTGTGTGAGGGTTCGGTGCGACCACGGCGTGCAGGAGCGACCGTGTGAGGGTGCGGTGCGACCGCGACAGTCGTGCGCAAGTGTACCTCCTTTTCATTTTGAAAACGTTAGGAAAGCTTGGGAAAAAAGTGTGGCGAAGTATGGCAATGCAAGGCCTAGACCCAAACAGGATTAGAAAAGAAAGGCGGAGTTTTCCTTCGCAGGATTAATCGATACAAATCCTCGTTTCACGTGTCAATTAATGTGTATTTTTTCTCCAGAGCCCAAAGAGCTAACCATCTCACTCCTCATCGCTTGATTAATGAAGCGCCATGCAAACCAACCTTCTGACTTCCGCATGCAGGGGATATTAATGTCCTTGGTTGCTAGTACGAGGCAAACCCCATCAATTTTGCCTCGATTAGTGTTAGTGGCCTTTTGCAAATTGTAATCTTGATATACTGGCCTTGTGTACAAAAAAATGGAGGTAGTAACTATATTTGACTTCCTTCCCCATTGCGGTGACGTCGACGATATCTCGAACGTTGTGGTTTGGCGAAGTGCATTCGACGGAGAACACCATTGAGGGAGACCACGGTAAGTAATTCGCAAGTGCCGCCTGCAAGCTGAGAAAACCGCCTTATTTGCATCCAGGAAGTCCGTTGAACCAATGGATGCGTAAATGTACTAGTACTACTCGTACACAATAGCGTCGTCCGTCCAGCTTAGTGCGGTGAGATGGTTTCTCGAAGAAGACGATGGAGAAGCGGAGTCAGCGAAGAGTGCAATGATGGTTGCTTCGTCTGTGCTTTGTGATTTGGTGCCTCACTGCTTTGTGATTTGTGATAGAAGGGACAGGGGAGTAGACTCTGTGCTCTATACCATACATGCGTCCAAGCATGGGAGAAAGAGGAGAGACGTTGCATTTTTCTATTCCTTCAATCAATCAATCAGGGAGCTTCGGTTCCATCCTTTTGGCTTTGGCAACACCGTCCACAATGGTTCCCACGATGCCAAAAGCTATTTTCACATTTGGCTACACATTGTGGATGCCCTTAACCGTACCACTTGGTTTTTGCTCCTGTGTGCTATCTATACAAATCTGAATTATGTTGATCTAAAAAATTATAGAATCAAGATTAGTAAAAAGGAGGTGATTTTGCTGCGCGGATGGCGGGGGAGGTTTCTTATTTTTAGAGGACGTTGTCCTGGCGGTTTGCTAACATGCGGTCCCACGTGTCAGTGCTTTACAAAGCCGATCCGCTTCCCACATGAGGCAGAACAACAACAGAAGCAACTCGTGGTTAACTTGAGGAAGATGAGGGAGAAGCAGATTCAACAACGACTGAAATGATGGTTGCTTCGTCCCTCCAACTTGTTTTTTAGCATTATTGCTTCGTCCCTCCAACTGAACTGCGGGAAAGGTGCAGCTTTGTGATTTGACGCCTCATTGCTCATTACTACGCCGGCCCCATGACTGGGTGCTTCACCCCGGTGCTCTGCACTATATTCCGGTATGGCACGTGGACCCGGTAGCTTGATGTCCCACATGTCGGCGAAAGGGACTAGAAGATTTATGAATGCGAGCGCTCCACTCTTACGACGGAGGAGTACAAGACACGATGGCCCAGTGAATTGTCACTTGTACTGTATAGTACTATAGTTTTGCTGTTTCGCACAATCCATCGATACAAACCCGATTAAACAGGAAAGGGCGGGATTTTTCCCGCGCAGTATATGATACTAGCCATATATTTCAAAGGCCATTTTAATGTATGCAAACTGAATAATTAAGTAACTATATGATATCTAGTAAAACTAAAAACACATAAGAGTGTAGTCGTAGTGCTGTATTGCATAGTTGTTAGATGTAACATGCGAGAACGTGTAGAGATGTAGTTTTGGAGGGCCTACAGAGAGAAAAGCGTAATACGTTCACCGAACTTCAGAATAAGCTGATTACGGTCACTATATACGTTTTGCGGTGATTATACGGTCACTTCCTCACGGTTCAGCATCGGATTGCACTCTGTTGACCGGCCAAATAGTCTGCGTGGCACCATGTTGACTAGTTAAATTGACCACGTTCCTTGTGGGTCCCACCTGTCAGTTCGCATAGGGAAAAGGTCAGATAAACACAAATTTACGCAGGCGCGACAAGACTCCAACCCGTGCGCGGGAATCACCTGGTTGTGTATGTGTCTGTCAGGGCCTGATGTGTGCGCATGCACATGTAGGTTGAGCACTTGAGTGTGAGAGTGTGTGTTGGTCGTGTGGTGTACTGGTGTGTGCATGCATGCGTGTGTGTGTGTGTGTGAGTGTTGCGTGCGTGCCTGGCTGCGTGTGTACGTGTGAGTGTTGCGTGCGTGCGTGGGTGCATGTGTTCGTGTGAGTGTTGCGTGCATGCAGTTCGTGTGCATGCGTGCGTGTGTGTATAATCACCACACCAGCTCCTGTGTGTTAAAACAGACGGCTCAACATACCAATACAAGGCCACCTTGTCCGCTGTGGCCGCGGTCATGACTTCGAACCACCGTCCAATATTTTTTTGTCCTTTGGTTTCATTCTTACTAGCAAGATGCCCGTGCGTTGCACGTAACATCAAGATGCATTTGTATGACTAGTTTATCTTGTGAGAGATAAGGATGAACGAGGGAAGGCCTTATTCGCAAATGTGGAGAGGTGTGTGGGTACCTTTTTGCAAAATTGTCATAGTTTCTTTCCTATCCGTCAGATATAAATCGGATGGCCTATATTGCAGGATGGCAGGCACACCATCATCACCAACTCTATTTTTTATAAGAGTGTATTTTATATTTTATAAGAGTGTAGACGTAGAGTAGATACGAGCCGACAGGTGGGCCCGATGGTAGTGAGATAATGTGATGCAACACTAGAGGTGACCCGTGGAGCGTTTAACTGGTCAACTAGTCGTGTCTTGAGCAAATACAGAGTTGTACGGTGAGCCCGTGACTGTATAATAACCACAAAACGTAAATGGTGACCGTAATGAGTGGATTCTGAAGTCCAATGTACGTATCGTGCTTTCGCTTCAAATACAATGATCGTCACTGTATATATCGCGAGAGAAAGATGAAACATGCGTGAATGTGCTGGGGGCTTACTTTTAGAGGACCTGGAGATAGTTTGTGTGCGTACGTGAAAGGGGTGTAGAGGGGGGTGTATGCGATGGAGAGAGAGATGCTCTTCGTTTCTCTTTATTATGACTAACTTTATATATAGTATAAAAATATACAAATTCACAGTGCGGAATAAATATCATTATGGGCACCATGCAATGAAAATTAGCGTTCATACTTCTCCATATAACTTTGTAATGTTGTATATATGTAGAAATTCTAAAATAATTTTTTGGCCACACTTTATTCAAAAGGAATGTTGTATGCAAAATAAACGTGAAGAGAGGGCTTTTTAGATCAATGGGTTACTTGATGTAACATGTGTGAATGTGTAGTTGATGCATTTGGCAGGGCCTAGAGAGGTATGTGTGTGTATTACGTATTCGAGAGAGGCATGGATAGAGGGTCCGGCGGGGGGCGTGGGAGAGATAGCACGAGAAATGAGAGTGGTCTAGTGAGAGAGATGAATATGACGTCACGGTGAGAGATTCCCTTGAGTGTGTATATGCAAGGGGGGAGTGGATAGAGGCACCAGGAGAATATTTTGTGTGTGTGTGGTGTATGTGTTGGTATGTGTGGGTGTGAGAAGATAACGAGACGTGGGGGCAGAGGGTGTGTCACCGCGTGAGGTCCGGTGGGTCGAGGGGAGGCCCTTCGTTCGGTTCCGTCCTGCGCCACATTGGTCGGCCTGTGACGGATTTAGGGAGACCCATGGATGACTAGTCATACAAGACAAAGATAGCATAATTGTGAAGGACTCTGTGTCCACTGACAAAGCCGGCTAGGATTTGTAACCCTAGGTTCTCGGACTAAGGTAACCCCTTTATCTCTGATATTACTATCCATCCAACCTAACTTTAAGGGGCATCCTACAGAATGCTTTGCTAGAATCATACGCGTCGATTAGGAAGAGAGGTGTGAGACAATGCGTGAGAGACAGGCCTAAAGATAATGTGCGTACAAGAGACACGTAGGCAGGTCTATGTATATAGAAAGGGTCGACGGGGATTGTGCGTGTGTATGCTTGCGAGAGGAAGAGTACTTGTGATAAAGGTTAGTGAAAATAGTCGTAAATGGTTACGAGAGGGAGGGAGGATTATATCGAGAGCATGTGTGCAAGAAAGACACCTCGGGAGAGAGTGTGTGAGCATGTGTGAGAGACCACCGATGGAGAGTGAAACTACACATAAAAGACTGTTGTACACATTGATTAAAGATATAAATTGTATCCAAATATTAGGATGGGATCATGATATTTGCAATTCGCGTAAGGAACGGTCATTGATCCATCAGACATCTAGATTCCATCGAATTTGAGCATGTCTATGTTATTATTCGACACAATTGATCCACACAGTTAGTATTTTGAACTCCAGACAATGCATCGGTTTAGCAATCGAATATAAACGTGAGTATAGTTCCTGTTGTGTGTGTAAAGCACATTATACATACGAAAGTTACACAATGAACATTATAAATAGCTACCTATGAACTAGCATACATCTGAATTCAACTTAAGGTGGTTTAAAAAATTGAATTCAACATGAAGTCCATTCAATTATTTGAATTTCATATCATGGCATTTGTAAATCATACCTAAATTATGGGGGCACCAATCTTTGCTCTGATTTTGTACATAATAGCATATGTAGTCATGTACAAAATAGGTTCAAATTTAGCTCCTCCATTCCAAAATAATCATAGTTATAGGATTTTCAAGTGTCAAAATTTCAAAAAGAAGCGGATAATTTAGTGAGGTTTTCAAACATACAAGAGGTCAAATTTAACGTTGTCTATTTAGGTCAATCCTCAAAGTTCAAGAGTACTCTAAACGTGAATGCTTGTGTTTCAAAATTTCGAACGGATTACCAAAAGAGCCTCTACTCGCCCGAAACCGCGTGAGACCAATGTTTGGTAGTACAAGGAAATTACTTTTCTAATAACTCCGAGCCGTGAAACCTACTGGCCCGACGTCCAAAGGTCTAAAGCGGGGTAGGTTTGTAGCTTCATTTAGACGCCACTCAACCGCCTCCGAAAAACCTTCATACACAATGGCCGCCTAAGCACACATGCGCACGGCCGAAATCGCTCCCGCCCACTATTTGGGACAGCTGGGATTACCGTCCTACCCTCCGACCCGCAATAGGTCCGAAATTTAAGAGGGGGGCAAAGTTTGTACTTTCCCCAAATTTCAAACAAGCGCGTCCCATCTTCTGTTCAAAAAAGCCAAAAACAAGCGCGTCCCAGACCGAAACATGGTTCTCCCCCCTCCCCCCCCCCCGCCCACCTGTCTGATTCCCCATTCGTACTCCGTGGGCGCAAAAACTACCTCCCCACCAGCCGCAAAACCCCGGCGTCCTCCGTCCGCCACCCCATCCCACCCATCAACCGCTGCCCTCCTCCATCACGCCGGAGCCGATACCCCGACGTCGTCGTCCACCGCAACCTCAACCGCAACGCCCTCCACAGCTAGTAGTTGAAGCCAAGGCCGAGTCGTCCGTACACGAGCCAGTTCAACCACGCCGTCCTGCGCCTCACCGCTGCCGCTCCAAATTCGCCACCCTCCACCGCACCGGAGCTGTTCCTGCTACGCCATCCTTCGCCGCCTCGGATCTGCTTCCCCTCCACCGATATACGGCCACGGCAACACAGTCAACAATTTGGCCATCGGTTCGTCCAAGGATCCACGGTTTTGCAAAACATCGGTTCCCCCGGGAGAAAAAAGAAGATCGCCGCGACATATGGAGGAGACCACACTATCAACCGATAAGGGTACTCCTCTTCCCTTATTCGTGCAAATCTTACATGTCTCCTTGCATGGTATTCATCCCACAGAAGACACTAGTTGACCGCTTCTTCTTGATACTAGATGTTCCTAGTAACTCGAGATGCACAAGGTTTCTCCTCATATACTATTTCACCTTAGCTAGAGATCCGTCGCCCCCCTGAATTTCAATTCCTGGTCAGTTGATTCCCAATTAACGGAAGCATTCCCCGGCGTAACAGGCGCTAGTCGGCCTATTATGCCGAGGAAGCAGCGCCTCGGTGTTTATCTTAGGGCGTGTGGGGCCTAGAGCTACTGGCGCCCGATCTGGAGGTCGGCCGGGATTAAAGGGATGGCCTGGGGGCGCTGCCAAGCACGGCGGTGGTGTGAGGTCGAGGGGAGGGCGGGGCGGCGGAGGCAGGGGTCTGGGCCGGTGGTCGCTGGCGGTTCGAGAAAGATCGTCAACGGTGACTGGTGGGAGGTAGACGAAGACCATCTGCCCGTTCCTTATAGATCGGACGGTTCATTAGAAAAAGCGACTGACCTGTTTATTTTCAGTCGACTGTTATCTTTATATGACCACATGTGGTGGTGTGCTGGAGGAGTACCTGTATTTCCTGTGCTCATATATTACAAAATCATACGGAGTAGAATCTAATTTTGTTTGCCATGCAATGTTGTAGAGCTATCATATGTCTCCTGTCATTTATTTTTCAGCCACCTGCTATCTGCTACTTTTACAGTGCACTAGTTCTGCACACACTTCACCCATACTCTCACTATTGTGTTTTTATGCAAGGGTATTTCAGACCCTACCTTCACAGAAGCAGAAAAGAGTAGAGAGAAGTCGCTCCAGCGTGGTACGCGGCTAGGCCAGACACCTTTCAAGGCTTTAAAGGGTGTAGTGTCAGCAGATGGAGACGGTAAACGTAGCTCTGGAGTTGATGACATCGCTCGCAATGAACCACCATCCTAGGTGCTTGCTTTAACTTCGCGGTGTCATATGTGGTTGCATGTTCCATATGGTGTCTAGCTTGTATTCAAAAGGCCGAAGTCGGTCTTTATTAAGATAAGGAAATATATTTTTTACATGAACCACCATCCCGTGAGCACCAGAAGACAAATAGCTAGTCAGGGCACTAGCCGAGCCAGTGACAAGCCCAGCAAAGACAGGTATCACCTGGAAGCCAACTAAAAAGCCGCGATGGTGGCGAAGCAGCCCGCCTCCCACCAGGCTCTCAGGTCCTAGATGATCATGCTCACCACTCCAGCCGGATGTCTAGCTTGTATTGCTTCCAATTTGGATAAATTGCATCTGCTTAGCTTACACATTATACCTTTGAATATGACATGCCTTTCTGTTTTTGGTACGTACTAGTACATTTGTGTATTAACTATGTTCTTACATCAAACTAATGTTCTTGTGTATCCCTCATCAATCACTTATGATGAGGCAGTCAGGCAAGTGGACTACTCCTCATTTAAAGAATGTAGCGTCAGCCTCTCGACATGATTCTCAAGAAACAGCAAGGCTAGATGAAGATAGTGAACGTAGCTCTGTAGTTGATTACCGCATTTCCCCTACACTAGCATCGCAGGTGCTTGCTCTAACTTGGCAGCGTGATATGTGGTTGCATGTTGCATATGGTGTCTAGATTGTAATTCTTCCAATCTGGTTAAACTGCATGTGCTATTCTGCTTAGCTTATACATTATACCTGTTAACGTGACATGCCTTCCTGTATTTAGTACATAGTACATCTGTCTATTAAGCATGTCCTTACATAAAACTATTGTTTTTATCCCGCATCAATCAATATGACGAGACACCTTTAGTATTTGCAGTGCGATATTAGTTGCATCTTTCATATGATTTATAGCATGTGCAGCTTCTAATTTGTTGAAATTCCATTTATGATGGGACGCTTTCAACTTGGCAGAGTCATATTGGTTGCATCTTTCATGTGGTGTCTAGCTTGCATTGCTTCTTATTTGTTGGAATGGTTTCTGCTTAGTTTACACAAACAATTGTGAACATGCCATGCCATCCTGTTTTTCGTACATATTCCATCCTGGTATCATGTGTTTGCCTTACATCAAAGTAGTGATTGTCAGTATCATGCATGAATGAGTTCTGAAGAGAGAATTTTATTGCTTTTTCTTGTTGGTTTTACTTGAAAATTCAAAATCAATAAAGCGGAAGGAAGTTAGCAAGGCAGCGGATAAAGGTGCTCCTTCCAAACAGAGGGCCTCTACAGTTTCTACTCCTCCATCCCCCCAAGATGATTTCCAAGACAACACATGCATAGACACTCAACGTAGCTGTGTTTATGATGAGCACATCTCCCCTAGTGCACCATCACCGGTGCTCCCTCTAACTTGGCACTGGTATATGTGGTTGCATGTTATGTGTGATGTCTAGCTTGTATTGCTTCTAATTTTGTTGAATTCCATCTGCTTACTTTACACATTATACTTGAATAAGACACGTGTTCCTGTTTCTAGAACATACAATATCTGTCTATCACACCATGTTCTTACATCAAATTACTACTGTTGTGTAACCTTCAACAATCACTTATCATAAGACACATTTGACTTCGGAGTGTGATATAGGTTACATCTCGCATTCTTTTCTAGCTTGTACTACTAATTTGTTGAAATGGCACTAATGACGAGACAGTTTTAACTTGGTAGAGTGATATTCGTTGCATCTTTCATATGGTGTCTAGCTTCTTTCATATGGTGTCTACCTTCCATTGCATTGCTTCTAATTTAGTGAAATGTCTTCTGCTTAGTTTACACATCATAGTTCTGGTTATCTCATGCCGTCTTGTTTTTCTTACATATTACATCCTCCTATCATGTGGTTGTCTAACATCAAAGTTCAGTTCATCTGTATCACGCATCAATTTGTTCTGAAGAACTAAATTGTTATTCGTTTTTCTTGTCGGCTTGACTTAACATGGCACAGAGAAAGAGGAAGCAAGACAGAACAACAGGGAAAGGGCAGCGGAAGAATCCTACAGATTCTTCCGGTACTAATGGTGCAATAGAAGGTCAAAGTCCAGCGGAAAATTGTACCGACAGGGTATCCCGTGCTACACGAGCTGCAGAACAAGCCAAACAAAAACAAATAGCTGCCACCAAACAAGCAGAGACAACCCTAGTTGTTGCAACACCTTCCACAGTACCACCAGCTGCACGATTTACTCATTGGTCAACTCAGCTAGCAGCACGTTCCCAAGCTCCCTTGCCACCTGACACTACTTCCAAAGCACTCTTGACACAAGATGAGTTGGCAAGATCAGATGAACTTTGTGAGCTTTAACAGCAAGAAGGTAGTTGCTGGAGTCAAGTTACAGTTGCATGCTTCTTTATATGTAGTCTCATAGTTTGATGTACACTAACACTTCCTATGTTTGTTGTTGGACTAGCACCTAGGCGCAAGAGGAAACAAACATCAGGGATAAAGCCTGATAGGTTAATTAAATCTAGAGGAGGAAGAATGGAGATCCGTTTTGAGGCAGGTTTAAAAAGGCCACGTGATGCTACAGAGTCAGCCAAGTTAGTATCAGAGGCAGCGGTTGCTGTTAGGTGTCATGTACGTATCCTCCCAACATGGATTCAGTACAGGAATGACAAAGACGAAACCCAGTTCAACACCTTCCTCGACCATTTATCTGTAAGTATGGTTATGTATGGAAACTAGTAATATTGTCTTGCTCTGTCCAATACTTTCTAGGTTGCTGATAATGAGACTCCCATAATTTTCAACATATGAGGTTCAAGTTGGATAGCCAAGATGATGCAACCAGACAAGCTTGCACCCATCTTTTCAAGTCTACTCTACGACAGTATCGGTATAACTTGAGGAAAACTCACTTTGAAGGCAAGGCTAACAGTGAACTTGCCCAAACATCTCCAGTGGAAAATATATCTGTTGAAGACTGGAGAGGCCTCGTTAAACACTGGTCCGATCCGAAGTATCAGGTACATTATATATATGTGATCAGATCACATGTTGAAGTCCTATTTACGCATGTGCCACACAAATCTATCTTCTTGTAGGTGAACTATTCAAAGAACAAGGCCAATCGTACGAAAGTGAAATTCCAACAGACGACAGGATCTCGTAGCTATATTGCACATTGCGAGGCTCTTGTAATTAGCTGTTGTTTCACTCTTTTCGCTGTACCATATTATGAGATCTATATTGACTTGTTCCAAATGCAGAGGAAAGCCCGCAAGGACCAAAAAGTACCTGAACCAAATGCTGTGGAAATCCTCAAGGACTATCACACCAGCAAGAAGAAGGGCATGACTACACCACTCAAAGCCGTTGTTGTAAGTCCTTGATCCTCATGCCTTTTAACTACTACTTACTCTGACTTGTGCCTTGAACTGCATGGTTTGCAGCCAATGTCTATTAGTCTTTTCAATTTTATACGCAATTGTCTTAGCGTATCATTGCACCTTGCAAGGTTTAAAAGAGAGGAGTGATGTTCCTATGAGCTTGACCTATAATCTAGTTCCGTGCTGGACTTGCCCACACAATGTTACAATTGCCTGTTTGTCTGTTCTCAGTTGTTTTGTGATATGAATGATGTCACACTATGCTTACCGTATTACAAACTTCGTCTCTTTATCCTTAGCCCTCAATACAATGTGAAGAAATAGACAATACATTAGCGATGGTACATGGTCATATGTTTGGAACCTGGTTTTATTATGTACTTTGCAATAAAATACAACTAATATTTTACATGGGTTCACCAGAATAAGTTCTGTTTATAGACCAAAGCTATTTTGTTTGGTTTTGCTGCCTCCTTAATATCTTCTGTTCTGGTACTACTAATGTAAAACCTCAACTTTTCAGCGAGCCATGGAAAAAATGGTGGAACCGCCACCTTCTGAAGGTGGCGAGGCAACTATAACCGCAATGTCAGCTCTTGCTGCAGTGGGTCAGTACCTGTCCACTAACAGTGCCAAAAGCATGTTCCTGCGTAATACTGGGTTGGTTGTTAAGGCAATCTCGTCCAAACTGCCTCATGATCAAGATATGCAAGCTCAAAACAATGTTGTATCTGCGCTCCAGACACAAGTCCATTCCCTAACAGAGGCCCTTTGTGAAACAAGGAGAGACATTGTTCGATGTTGTCAAGATATGCATGGTTTTGATACCAGACTATCAGACATTTGCTATGTTGTGCAGGAGCCTAGGTGTAACGCCCACGATGCGGCTATATCTCCCACGTGTCAAGGCGCGACTTAGAGGCATAACCGCATTGTGGTTTTGTCGCAAGAAGGGTCATCTTCACACAATCCCATGTAATGAACAAGAATGGGATAAAGAGTTGGCTTACAATCGCCACTTCACACAATACATGAATAAATCATACATCAATCAGAGAACACACATAGGTCCGACTACGGAACCAAAACAAAAGAAGACAACCCAACTGCTAGATCCCCAATCGTCCCAACTGGGCTCCACTACTGATCAACGGGAAACGAAACGACCCAACGAACAAGAGCTTCATCGAGCTCCCACTTGAGCTCGGTTGCGTCACCTGCACTGGTATCATCGGCACCTGCAACTGTTTTGGAAGTATCTGTGAGTCACGAGGACTCAGCAATCTCACACCCGCGAGATCAAGACTATTTAAGCTTATAGGAAAGGATGGGGTAATGAGGTGGAGCTGCAGCAAGCACTAGCATATATGGTGGCTAACATACGCCAATAAGAGCGAGAAGAGAAGCAACGGAACGGTCGTCAACTAGTAATGATCAAGAAGTGATCCTGAACTCCTACTTACGTCAAACATAACCCAAAGCCGTGTTCACTTCCCGGACTCCACCGAGAAGAGACCATCACGGCTACACACGCGGTTGATGAGTTTTAATTAGGGTCAAGTGTCAAGTTCTCTACAACCGGATATTAACAAATTCCCATCTGCCACATAACCGCGGGCACGGCTTTCGAAAGTTTATACCCTGCAGGGGTGTCCCAACTTAGCCCATTATAAGCTCTCACGATCAACAAAGGATATTCCTTCTCCCGGGAAGACCCGATCAGTCTCGGAATCCTAGTTACAAGACATTTCGACGATGGTAAAACAAAACTAGCAAAGCCGCCCGATGTGTCGAGAATCCCGATAGGAGTCGCACGTACCTCGTTCTCAGGACACACCGGATGAACACTACGTACAACTAAAACCAGCCCTCAAGTTTCCCCGAGGTGGCGCTGCAAGTGGCTCTAGTTTGGACCAACACTCCGAGGAGCACTGGCCCGGGGGGTAAAATAAGATGACCCTCGGGATGCGCGACTCCTAAGGGAAAAAGGCTAGGTGAGGCAAATGTAAAACCAAGGTTGGGCCTTGCTGGAAGAGTTTTATTCAAAGCGAACTGTCAAGGGGGTCCCATAAATCACCCAACCGCGTAAGGGACGCAAAATCAAGGAACATAACACCGGTATGACGGAAACTAGGGCGGCAAGAGTGGAACAAAACACCAGGCATAAGGCCGAGCCTTCCACCCTTTACCAAGTATAAAGATGCATTAATAATATAAGAGATATTGTGATATCCCAACATAAACATAATCCAACATGGAGCAATCTTCATCTTCACCTGCAGCTAGCAACGCTATAAGAGGGGCTGAGCAAAGCGGTAACATAGCCAAACAACGGTTTGCTAGGAAGGGTGACAAAGGTTAGAGGTTCATGGTAGTTTGGGAGGCTTGAAGAGCAAGTGAATAGGTAGCGCAGCATAGCAATAGAGCGAACAACTAGCAAGCAAAGATGGAAGTGATTTCAAGGGTATGGTCATCTTGCCTGAGATCCCGCAAAGAAGAAGAACAAGTCCATGAAGAAGACAAACGGATGGAGTCGAACAAATCCTCACAACTCCGGAAAGAAACCGTAGCTAACGAGAGAAGCAACCCGGAAAGAAACAAACAACAAAGTAAACAACCACCACATACACATGGCATGATGCACAAACAAGTATGATGCATGTCCGGTTTAAAGAGGCATGGCATGGCAAAGTGCTCAAACGAAACTAAGAGTTAAGTGGAGCTCAATATGCAACTCGTTGCATATTGACGAAAGACCACATCAATTGTTTAGTTCTCTCAGTTATGTACCCAACAATATTAAATGTTGATTAACATGGCAAGAGGTGAAGCATAAGTAAACTAACTATCTAGGCAATTTAAATGTGGCCGGAACAACAAAAAATAATTGCAGAAAATCCTCATGTCATTTAGCAATTTAAAGCGAACAACAATTTTCAACATTTTAAATGTTATCATGACGCGGATGACATATGCAAGGTTTAAGCAATTTTATGAAAACGTGGACATGAGCATGTTATGAAGCATTTGTTACCGTGGTGGAACGAAAAGGGTGCCACGGCAACGATAACGAAAATGGTGCAACGGCAACCTTCCGATGATCCGATAACTCATTGAGATACCGGTGCAAAAGAGCAAGTGTGCGGATGTGCGAAACATGCAAAAGATGGTGGGGTGATCCCGATTACCGGGTGTCCCACATGTCGGTGGCATGGAAATTGAGGAACGTGCAAAGACCTCTCTCGGACACGGTGCAAACACGAGCATCTCATACAACATGCATGCATTCGTTCATAGCGGTCGTGACGTCGGTTATACCTTCGAAGCGTGCATTTTGAAACGGATCAAGTTCGTTGAGGGAAGTAGTGGAAGTTGTGGTTCACAAGTCGGAGAGGAAGTAGTCGTTCATGTTCCGTAGATGCTCGGGGTCACGACAAGGAACTTGACGTCCACGGGGTCTTCGCGGGTCGACGGTAGTGGTACACGTTGTCGGGGTACTTGTCCGTCCGGTCTTGGCGATGGTAGTTGTACACGGGTTGTAGACGTTTGGGTCATGGGTAGCGGTACTTGGCGCATCGTCGTGGTACTTGGCAAAATTCTCGGAGAAGATGCTTGAATGTCCGGGTACGGGTCTTGGCATCTCGTTCTTGCTGATCTAAAACCAAACCAATACCAAGCGAAACAACAGGGGCCTCTGGCGGGCAGCAGCAAGGGCGTCGAGGCTCATGGGCGCAGAGGAGTCCAGGCCATGGCACAAGATCCCGGCGGCTCGGGCAGCACGGTGCAGAGGGACGCCGGCAGGAGGTGAAAAGACGGCGCAGCAGCGGGGCGATGGGGAAGGACGGAGGAGATGGGCTCGACGGCCAGAACGACGTCACGGCGGCAGAGGAAGGGGCCGACGGGGTCGGGGCTGCATCTTGGTGGTCCAGTGACAGCAGGGGATGGAGCTCGATGGAGGTGGAGCAGCGGTTGGTGGTGTCTGCGGGCGCCGTGTGGAGGTGCAGGAAGGCGGGTCCGTGGCATCCATGGCCTCAACGAGGGGGTCGGGCGCGAGGCTCCTGTGGTGGCCATGGCTGCACGAGCTCGCGGACGGAGCTGCAGGCGCGAGCAGCCGAAGGAGGGCGTCGGGGAAGGAGCACGGCGACACGCTTGAGGGCCGGCACGGTGGCCTCCATGGCCGGCGGCCGTGCGGTTCGCGCAAGGAGAAGGGGCGCCATGAGATGGGGCCTGCAGAGGGGAGGAGGCACGGCGGAGTGGAGAGCTCGGGGCGCCGGCGGTGGCCTTGGGAAGGAGAAGAGGGGCTTAGCGCGGTGGTGCGAGGAGGAGGCAGAGGGGATCGGGGACGAGGAACGGCGCTACTCTCTCCCTATCTCTCTCTGATGGCGCACGCACAGGAGGGACGAAGGGATTGATGGGGGAGATGGGGATCGATGCAGGGAGGCTAGGGTTGAGAGCAGGTGTGGGAGCCTGGGCCTAGCAGATGGGCCTTAGGAAAAATAGGATGGGCCGGCCTGGAGCAGCTCCATCTCTCTCTCTGCCTCTTTTAAACATTCTAGCAGGAAAGAAACAACAAAATAAAGAGAGGGTTAGGGAAAAATGTTGGACCCGCGGATAATTTCTCCGGACTGACAAAAATGTGCTTGTTCCGAGAAAATAGAAAAGGCCATGATTGAAAGATTTGAATTCGAACTCATTTGATTTAAATACAAATGATTTGAATAGGAAGGTGAGGGTTGGGAAAGTCCAAAAATGTTCGGATTTTTGGTGGAGCTCCGGAATATGATGAAAGAATATATGGCAAGGTTGGAGACCAAGAATTAAGATAACAAAGGCATTGGGATAATTTGCAAGTGTGTTATGGTCAATTCCAAATTAATGGCATATTTACTATAGCTCCCTAATATTGGGAGGATATGTTATGAAGAGAAGTCACCCTTCCCTTGATTTAGATGGATCGAAGATCCATGCAATTTATTTAGTTGAGTTGAGATGCAAAGATTAATGACATGATGGCATGATGACATGATGCAATGCAAAAATAAAAGACCAAGCACAAATTAAACACACAGTGATCACAAAAGTATGGAAGTCTTCTGAAGCGTCGGTCTCGGGGCGTTACAACACTCCACCACTACTAGAGGATCTCGTCTCGAGATCTAGGATGGCACCGGAGAAAAGCGGAAGAGGAAGATGTAAAAAAAATTGCTTCTCTGACAACTGAATGAAACCAAAGAACCTTGCGAGGTTGAACAAATTTAAAGAAGGAATACAATGAAGATGAACAAAAGTTGAAAACACTCCGGTTAAAACAAGATAGAGAAGGAATAATTGTGATATAATCTGGACAGCACTCCGACTGTAAATGGAAGGAATTGAACATGAATTTGACAAGATGAGGGGATACTTGACGAAATCAACAACACACTGCCTCCGGAACTATTAAAAGAATGGCACAAGGGGTAAGAAAGATTTCAGACAGCACTCCGGTTAAAAGGATAAATAGGGAAAGAAGATGATCTTGACAAAACAAGAAGATGGGTTCAAAGAGAGCGATATCACAATGCCTCCGGTAGAAATGAAAGAATGCAATGAAAAGAACGGAGAAGAACGGAGTTGTTGAAAAATCAACAAAGAAAGGATATGAACTTCGTGGGCTAATGGAGACATCTCAAAACTTGAGGTGAAATTCTGCCACTAACGAAAACAATTGCTTGCTTGAGATCAACGAAGAGATGAAAACTTCTCTCGCCAAGAGGATAGGAGAAAATTTGGATCATTGGTAACCACCACAAATAGCTACATTCCTTAGGGAAGGCTTTAGGTGAAACATGACACAAGATAAATCCAACGAAGAGATTATTATGAGTTGAAACAACACATGGACGAATAGATAGGGCTGAGCCGATAGCAGGACTGGGTACGATGATGGGGCGAGAGAGGGAAAAAACCCTTTGGGATGGATCGGGAAAAGTGACCTCCGGCTCAGCCCACGACTTCAGGGTGTGCCATGGGGGAATATTTCCGCGATAATGGAATGCACGCATTAATTATATATGATGATCTAAGTAAACAGGCGATTTCAGGACTTCTAGCCCCGGTTAGTGAAGGACCAACGAGAATGCCGTGTCGTCCAGCGGAGCTTAGAAGAAGGCTTTTTGCTCCAGATAAACGAATTTGAAAAAGGAAGAAGGCTTTAGCTCCCTTCATATATGATGGGTTTAAATGTCTCATTCTTGACAACTTGTGAATCATGAAACATGAAGAAAATAATCAAGAATGAGATAACACCACCTCAAAAGATAAGGTAGGAAGAATTGCACTACGGAATGCAAGATGAAGAATGCTTGAACTCCTCAAAACAAAACATGTGTTGAACACCATGTTTATTTTTAGAGTATAGCTAGGCGGATCATAACTTCGAGAGAATTCTTGAAGAACAATTGAAGAATGAAAGGAGTCCTTGACGAACCACCATGTAGAGCCTCCATGAAGAACTCCGGTAATAAAGGAATGATCAAACGAAAGGGAAAGTTGAAAAGAACTCCGGGAGAAGCCTTGCAATGATTAGATGAAGCTTTGAAATGATATAATCGATAAAACTTGGAACTCCGGAAAGAAAAGATGAACAACTTGGAACCGAGAATTTGATATCATGAACGAACTCCGGAAGAAGGAATTAATCACTTGGATGAAACAAGAACAAGAATTACATTACGCGTATCCTTCACCAATTTAGATTGATGACAAGCAACGGATTTGGCATACTACTTATTCTCGTAGAAAGGATTAAGATAGATATAGCGCAAACTTGAGAAAAGTCTTCAACGAACCACCGATAGGATTGAAACAACGAATAAATTTATATGATAACCAGGAAGAGAACTCTTGAACGAACCACCGTAAGAATTGAAAATGAACGAAGAAAAGATAAAGAAACATCGGGAAGAATTAGAAAATGAACGAAGATACTTGAGAGAAATTTAGATACAGGAGAATGGAGAGATCGCGAGCTGACTAGAGAATACTTGAATGATGCACCGGTAAGATTTGGCGAACGAGAGCTGAAAGCTTGAATGAATAATTGTGAGATCATGGGCTCCGGAGAATCAAACTGAAAAGACTCCTGAATTGCTCCGGATGGGTGAAAAGAATTCTCGCAGTCAACAACAATTATGAGAGGATGGCAACAAGTTAGAACCACACATCTTCAAGAGAACGGAGCAAGGTTTAAGAGAAAATCTTCTTTGGTCTTCAAAATCCGAGAATGACGACGAGAAACACCACCATGACTTGTTGAGACACTCCGGAATAATGAAGAATATAAAGGTTGAATCAACAATGAAAAGAATTTGAAAGCGATCTTGGAGAAGGAGTATGACTGATGATACTTCATTCTTACGTCAAACTTTGAAATGAACTTGAGAATAACTCCAGAAAAATTAGAAGAGTCAGGTAAGATCCTGGGAAAATACCTGTGGGTTAGGGGCCACTCAAAAGAAACACCGTTGAAATGATTAAAAGAAAGATCGCACCGGTTGAATTAAATGGCTTGAATGAGATAACATCCTCAAAAGAACTTGAGTGAATTGAGAATGGAAACTTGCATCTACTGAGATATCTTCATCACTCCAGAACAATTGCATAGCGAGAAGTGGATGATTAAGAGGTGCACCTGTACGAGAAAAACATTTGAAATGAGAAAAGGAATATGATCAACACCGAAAGCTTGAATTGAGTCCACCGGAGAAGAAAAGAGAATGTTGAACTTGAAACTCCGTTAGTATCTTCATGGGAAATCACCGGATAAGAACATTGATTGAAAAGAATGAAGGGACTTCACATGAATAAAATGGATACTTGATTAAGAAATCTGAGTCCTTAAAGAAAAAGTGTGGGAGGGCAGGAAAACAAAGGCACCTTGGGACGGATGAAACAAACACCGTTGAGAAAACTTAGAGTTGATCTTGCGGATGTTGAAAATGATCAGATCCACTTGAAGAGAAAACGCACCGGTTGGAAATAGAATTAAGATGGCAATCTCGATGATCAAGAAGGATTAATATTCACATAGAAATATGAGAACACCGCTTAGGAAAGGTATGGAATCCACATTTGACTTCGAAGCAACTCGAATACCACAATTCAAAACAAAATAAAGTATTGGCTTGCAGAATAAGCCGGAACAAACATATGATAGAGATTTCGTCCGAAGTTTTCGTGGTGGGGCCCACATGGGCTCGATCATACAGCACCATCATGTACAAGGCAGTGCACATGACATACGAAGCATCCCCGAGTCGGCATAGCCAAGGACTTTTTAAGACACTACGAGACCACTGTAAAACCAACCGTGGAAAGGCGGACCACTAGACGTCGAACCCCAATCTCATATCATGCATCTGTCGGAAAGATATCCTAGGAGCTACTTGAATTCCCACTTATAAACTCCCGAAACTTTCTGCTTATGCAATCAGGTGTTGGGGATACAGGGGACACAAAATATATCACCCAAACTAACAATACCTAGATCCAGCTATATCCATCCGTCAACACATAACCAAGAAATCTTCGGAAATCGTTTACCTCATCCTTCGAAAAGCATCCGTTATACGAGTTATGCCAATACTCCCGAACTCCCGCCCCAGTACTGGGTGGCGTCGAGGTGATCTCACCAACAATTGCATAAAAGAGATTTTCGATGTCGGCGAAGCTCAGGTATTCCAGAACTACAACGAGAAAATTGTGACGACAACACCTCGGAGCTCAACTCCCCGGGACACTGCCACAACCCTAAATGTCAGGAGGCACCAAGAACAATGTTCTCGTCACAAAACCATCGGAATGATTCCAAGATACCCGCGTGATCCTAAAATTTTTTAGTGAAATTTCAGGAGAGAAGAGTCAAAACTTCTACGTCAGGAGGCCTCACCAGAGCGACGAAGGGACTGGGAGTAAAAAGAATCCTACTCTCTGATATATATAATCCTAAGAGTCAAAACATTCTTTTCTAGACTCAACAACGTCAGCGATTCGATCAAGCAGTGGTCTCCTAAGTCGGGGATGGCTCTGATTACCAACTTGTAATGCCCACGATGCGGCTATATCTCCCACGTGTCGAGGCACGACTTAGAGGCATAACCGCATTGTGGTTTTGTCGCAAGAAGGGTCATCTTCACACAATCCCATGTAATGAACAAGAATGGGATAAAGAGTTGGCTTACAATCGCCACTTCACACAATACATGAATAAATCATACATCAATCAGAGAACACACATAGGTCCGACTACGGAACCAAAACAAAAGAAGACAACCCAACTGCTAGATCCCCGATCGTCCCAACTGGGCTCCACTACTGATCAACAGGAAACGAAACAACCCAACGAACAAGAGCTTCATCGAGCTCCCACTTGAGCTCGGTTGCGTCACCTGCACTGGTATCATCGGCACCTGCAACTGTTTTGGAAGTATCTGTGAGTCACGAGGACTCAGCAATCTCACACCCGCGAGATCAAGACTATTTAAGCTTATAGGAAAGGATGGGGTAATGAGGTGGAGCTGCAGCAAGCACTAGCATATATGGTGGCTAACATACGCAAATAAGAGCGAGAAGAGAAGCAACAGAACGGTCGTCAACTAGTAATGATCAAGAAGTGATCTTGAACTCCTACTTACGTCAAACATAACCCAAAGCCGTGTTCACTTCCCGGACTCCGCCGAGAAGAGACCATCACGGCTACACACGCGGTTGATGAGTTTTAATTAGGGTCAAGTGTCAAGTTCTCTACAACCGGATATTAACAAATTCCCATCTGCCACATAACCGCGGGCACGGCTTTCGAAAGTTTATACCCTGCAGGGGTGTCCCAACTTAGCCAATTATAAGCTCTCACGGTCAACGAAGGATATTCCTTCTCCCGGGAAGACCCGATCAGTCTCGGAATCCCGGTTACAAGACATTTCGACGATGGTAAAACAAAACCAGCAAAGCCGCCCGATGTGTCGACAATCCCGATAGGAGTCGCACATACCTCGTTCTCAGGACACACCGGATGAACACTACGTACAACTAAAACCAGCCCTCAAGTTTCCCCGAGGTGGCGCTGCAAGTGGCTCTAGTTTGGACCAACACTCCGAGGAGCACTGGCCCGGGGGGTAAAATAAGATGACCCTCGGGATGCGCGACTCCCAAGGGAAAAAGGCTAGGTGAGGCAAATGTAAAACCAAGGTTGGGCCTTGCTGGAAGAGTTTTATTCAAAGCGAACTGTCAAGGGGGTCCCATAAATCACCCAACCGCGTAAGGGACGCAAAATCAAGGAACATAACACCGGTATGATGGAAACTAGGGCGGCAAGAGTGGAACAAAACACCAGGCATAAGGCCGAGCCTTCCACCCTTTACCAAGTATAAAGATGCATTAATAATATAAGAGATATTGTGATATCCCAACATAAACATAATCCAACATGGAGCAATCTTCATCTTCACCTGCAGCTAGCAACACTATAAGAGGGGCTGAGCAAAGCGGTAACATAGCCAAACAACGGTTGCTAGGAAGGGTGACAAAGGTTAGAGGTTCATGGCAGTTTGGGAGGCTTGAAGAGCAAGTGAATAGGTAGCGCAGCATAGCAATAGAGCGAACAACGAGCAAGCAAAGATGGAAGTGATTCTGAGGGTATGGTCATCTTGCTTGAGATCCCGCAAAGAAGAAGAACGAGTCCATGAAGAAGACAAACGGATGGAGTCGAACGAATCCTCACAACTCCGGAAAGAAACCGTAGCTAACGAGAGAAGCAACCCGGAAAGAAACAAACAACAAAGTAAACAACCACCACATACACATGGCATGATGCACAAACAAGTATGATGCATGTCCGGTTTAAAGAGGCATGGCATGGCAAAGTGCTCAAACGAAACTACAAGTTAAGTGGAGCTCAATATGCAACTCGTTGCATATTGATGAAACACCACATCAATTGTTTAGTTCTCTCGGTTATGTACCCAACAATATTAAATGTTGATTAACATGGCAAGAGGTGAAGCATAAGTAAACTAACTATCTAGGCAATTTAAATGAGGCCGGAACAACAAACAATAATTCCGGAAAATCCTCATGTCATTTAGCAATTTAAAGCGAACAACAATTTTCAACATTTTAAATGTTATCATGATGCGGATGACATATGCAAGGTTTAAGCAATTTTATGAAAACGTGGACATGAGCATGTTATGAAGCATTTGTTACCGTGGTGGAACGAAAAGGGTGCCACGGCAACGATAACGAAAATGGTGCCACGGCAACCTTCCGATGATCCGATAACTCATTGAGATACCGGTGCAAAAGAGCAAGTGTGCGGATGTACGAAACATGCAAAAGATGGTGGGGTGATCCCGATTACCGGGTGTCCCACATGTCGGTGGCATGGAAATCGAGGAACGTGCAAAGACCTCTCTCGGACACGGTGCAAACACGAGCATCTCATACAACATGCATGCATTCGTTCATAGCGGTCGTGACGTCGGTTATACCTTCGAAGCGTGCATTTTGAAACGGATCAAGTTCGTTGAGGGAAGTAGTGGTTCACAAGTCGGAGAGGAAGTAGTTGTTCACGTTCCGTAGATGCTCGGGGTCACGACAAGGAACTTGACGTCCACGGGGTCTTTGCGGGTCGACGGTAGTGGTACACGTTGTCGGGGTACTTGTCCGTCCGGTCTTGGCGACGGTAGTTGTACACGGGTTGTAGACGTTTGGGTCATGCGTAGCACTACTTGGCGCATCGTCGTGGTACTTTGGAAAATTCTCGGAGAAGATGCTTGAATGTCCAGGTACGGGTCTTGCCGTCTCGTTCTTGCTGATCTAAAACCAAACCAATACCAAGCGAGACAACAGGGGCCTCTGGCGGGCAGCAGCAAGGGCGTCGAGGCTCATGGGCGCAGAGGAGTCCAGGCCATGGCACAAGATCCCGGCGGCTCGGGCAGCACGGTGCAGAGGGACGCCGGTAGGAGGTGAAAAGACGGCGCGGCAGCGAGGCGATGGGGAAGGACGGAGGAGATGGGCTCGATGGCCAGAACAACGTCACGGCGGCAGAGGAAGGGGCCGACGGGGTCGGGGCTGCATCTTGGCGATCCAGTGACAGCAGGGGATGGAGCTCGATTGTAACATCCCAAATTTTCAATTTTGTATGTTATACATAGATCATCATTGCATATCATATTTTATTGCATTTTGACAAATCCTCGATAAATCCTAAGCAACTCAAGGACCCTCGGAGAGAGTTGGGGATTTTCTCGAATTTTCATATTTGATTTTCATCAAATTATAAAACGAGGATTTTGGTTTCAATTATTTTGTCTCCGGAAAAATATTTCATTTAAAAATAAACGAGAGAAAATATGACTTCTCCAAAACAATTGAAATACTGGAGGAAAAGTGTTAAAATCATTTATTGGAATTTATTCGGATTTTATTTGCAATTTTATTGCATTATAAAAATATTGCATGTTTTCAAAATTTTATTTTGTGTCAAAAAAATGTTCACCCTATTCTAGATTTTCTAACTAGACGGGGAAAATTTATTTTATCTTTTTTGGATTTTATTTATTTTTCTACGAATTTTTCCGCGGAACGTATTTAAAAAAAATCGCCGCGCCTGACTGGGCCGAGCCCAACCGAGCCAGGCCGCCGGCCGGCCCGCCATCTCCTTCCCCGCGACGACGCCCGCCGCCGCCCGGTGTCCATGGCGAGCACGGGAACCCCGGTGCCCCCTTCCCCAAGCCGCCGACCCCCCCTTCTATATATACCCCCCTGCCTCCTCCTCTCACGCCGCCGCCCGCACCCGAACCCCGCCGCCCGCACCCGAACCCCGCCGCCGCCCGCGCCGGAAGCCCGCGCCGCCGCCGCCTTGCGCCGGCGTCGCCGCTCGCCGACCCCGCCGCCGGAGGCGCCCCCGCCGCCCTCGCCGCCCCTCGCCGGAGCACGGGAGCCCCGCCGGAGCTCTGTCCCGACGAGGTAGACCTCGCCTCGTTTTGCCGGTTTTGTTTTAAAAAAAACCGTTTGTTAAAAAAAACCCTAGATCGGTTTTTTTCGGTTTTGTTATTTTGTGAACGTTCACCGAACCGTTCGTTTTAACGAACGCGTTCGTCGGTTTTTCTCTGTTAACGAACGTCCGTTCTTTAACCGTTCGTCCGTTTTTCTTTTTCGTCGGATTTTTCCGCGATTATCTCAGATCTCGATTTCTGATCGAATCTTCGTTTCTGTTTAACTTTTCGCTCGTTTATCGGAATCAGGCGATTCAAGCGCCTAGAGTTTCGTCTCGAAATTCTCTTCCCGTTTAACCTACTCAAACAAGTTTTTGCTACTGTAAAATTTGACCTGGATCCAGATTAGTAAACGAAGCCTGTTTCATTCGCAGTTTGACTTTCGTTGCTTCTTTCGAGTTGATTCTTTTTGCAAACCGGAGTTCTTAAGTTGAACTTTCTGGTTGGATCTTTCATTCGAGTTTTACCTGTGCATTAGATGAGTACTGATTGTCTGCTTGTTTGTTTGCGATAGAGTACCCGGAGTGTGCCGCTTGTTACTTCGAATCGCTAGGTTTCGCGGATCATCAGCAAGGCAAGTAACACTTTGATCATACTTTCCATACCCAGTTTTATTGCATTAGATCTTTTTCCTCAAACAATTGCATGATTAGGATCTAATTAAATTGTGGGTTTCTAGGAAGTAGTTGAGGTAGTACCTATTACCTGTTTTCTTATCAAACCCTTGGGAGTTACTTCTACGTTGCTATTATATTGCCATGCTATGCTCGTAGACGTGGATTGGGTTTGAGAGATTTCCATGACAGATGTGAGATTGTTAATTAATGGTTTACCTAAGGTGGCAACTAAAACTCACATCTGGGTGGATTAAGGCACCTGGAGAATCCAGTGTTGTCTGTTTGTATAAGGACCGCCACCCAGGCTCAAAGGGATCATAAGATTATTCATGCTAGAAACTTCCGTGTGCAGCCACAAGCTATTATGGGCTCTAGCATAGTTGAGTAGGTTACATGATCTCTTGAAGAGGTGGGCTAGCAGATGTAGGGGAAAGTAGGTGTACCGGTCCACCCGGAGTAAAGAGTGATTGTTCCTGAAAGACTGTGTCTCGGTCATCCGTTTCTCAAACATCATGCAGTGCGAGAATCAAGCGGAGGCGATCGAGTCTTGTGGGGAAAAGTGCACAAACCTCTGCAGAGTGTACAAACTACTCATGGTTAGCCGTGTCCCCGGTTATGGACAACTTGAGTATCTAGTACCTGGATTATCATTTGAATCTCATCACCATGTTACTTTAATTAATTTTGTTGGGTTAATGATGATTCTTAATTGGGATTGAGATGCTGTCAACCATCTCAATGTTTCACAACCACCATGATAGTTAAATAAAATTTATTCCTTTGCAGTAGGGAAAAATTTGCTTTTCGCAAAAACTGTAACCATAGAGCTTTCCACCAGCCATATATGCATGTAGTATAGCATTATCATTGTTCATTATTCTCTATGTGTTACTTTGCCAGCATATTCTATGTGCTGACCCGTTTTCGGGCTGCAACGTTTCATGTTGCAGACTTTTCAGACGACGAGTAAGGTGCCTTAGGTCGTGGTCTTATACTCAGTGATGCCGCTGGAGTTGATGGACTCACTTATCTTCCAAGTCTTCCGCTGTTATCGTTTTAGATGGCCTTAAGCCATATTTATCATACTTATTCTCTTTGGAGATATTCGATGTAATAAGTGTGTGATTGCTACTCTGTTATAAATCCTCCATTTGTACTGTGCGTGTCAGCATTACTGATCCAAGGATGACACTGGTGCACAGCAGCACAGACCATATGAGGTCTGGTCGCTACAAAGGTGGTATCAGAGCACACGCTGACTGTAGGACACGACCACTAAGCTTAAGCCCTAGAACACTTCTCTCTTCTCATTTCTGACCCCTCTCCTTTTTCTACTCTTTTAGGAATGGCGGATGCAAGGAGCAAGTTCATGCAACCAGATGAAGACACGCCTTTTGGTCGACACTTGAAGGAAGTCACTAAGTATTTGAACATAGGAATACCAAGCATCACCAGAACCTACAACGCCACATTACCCGAAGAGGAGAGCTGGAAGATTCAAGTTCACATTCCAGGAAGGACGTTTGTGCCAGTTACTGAACCCATAAGATTGGTTTTCGAAGCACCAACCTGGAGTTTAGGGAAGAGCATGGCCGCACACATCGCCATGGGACGCATTGGAGAAGTCTACCACCAGGAGCTTAAGGATACAATTTATCAGATTTGTGGACGCCGAGACGCGCAATGGGAGATGATCAAAACCAAGAAGGACGGATCAATCGCAGCTTTCATCCAGGAGCAAAACCAACATATTCGTCGTCAGGAGAACCAGATGTGCACGGACAAGGAAGAACTGAAGAAGGCATTAACGAAGATCAAGGAGCTCCAAGAAGAACTCAAGGCTAGACGCGAAGATTATTTGGAGGAAATCAACGCACTAGTAGGGAAGAATGACGACCTGGAGAAGAAGATTGGAGTATTCATGGGAAATCCAGTGCCAAAAGCAGAAGTCGACGAATGCACTTGTCCGGATAACTACATCATCATCGACGACACTGACTCAGGACCAAGTGAAGACGCCTGGGTTGATGAAGCTGGAGCAGACATCATGGAGTCTTCAACAGATCAGAATTTCTAGTAGACCACCATATCAGTAGTAGTTTTCCCCCATTTAATAGTATAGTTCAAGAACTTTGTAACGCTAGTTAGATCGATTGTTTTGCCTTGTCTAAATTGATTGAGTGATCTTGATTGTATTTGTCTCATGAGCATATGGGTAGTGTTTTCCCTCTAGACCTCATTCTATTCTTAACTCTCATCTTTTCTAAACCTATCAGATGCCTCCGAGACGCGACACCGGATTTGTTTTCCCGCCAGAGATCACCCAGTTGATTCAGCAACAGAATGCCCTGATGCAAGTGTTAGTGCAGAACCAAGGCAACAACAACAACAACAACCCACCGCCGCCACCACCTGTTGATCACTTAGCCCGTTTCCTAAGGCTAAATCCGCCGGTGTTTTCCAGTAGCACCGAGCCGATTGTTGTAGATGATTGGCTCCGCAAAGTTGGAAGGGAGTTGACCACTGCAGGATGCACAGATGCGGAAAGAGTGCGTTTTGCCGCACATCAGCTTGATGGACCCGCAGCATCATGGTGGGAGAATTATACAGCCACGCACCCTATTGACACTGTCACATGGGACCAGTTTCAGCAAGCTTTCCGTACAGCTCATGTTTCAGCAGGAGCTATGGCTATGAAGAAGCGCGAGTTCCGCAACCTACGCCAAGGAGGACGCACCGTAGGCCAGTATGTGGAGGATTTCAGTAAGTTAGCACGTTATGCACCAGATGACGTTGCTACAGATGCTGCCAAGCAGGAGAAATTTTTGGAAGGACTAAATGATGAACTGAGTATGTAGTTGATGGTAGCAACCTTCAACAACTACCAGGAGATGGTAGATAGAGCTCTCATGATTGAAGGAAAGCAACAGCAGATTGAAAACCGTAAGAGGAAGTATGGACAAGGGAAGTACAATTCTGGAGCTCAGCAGAAGCCACGATTTGCCCCGAAGCCGGGAGGAAAGTCTCAGCATACCCATGGAGGAGGTAGTTCGCACAACCATAATGGCTCCAAGAATGGTAATGGGAATGGAGGAACCAACGGACAGAACCGCACCAACCCATCTACCCCAGCCAAGAGGGACCTAAGTCACGTTACCTGTTTCAAGTGCCAGAAGACTGGACATTATGCAACTGATTGTCCTGAAGCCCAAAATGGAAATGGCAATGGAAGCTCTGGGAAGAAGCCGAACCCATTCAACAAAGGACATGTGAACCACGTGAGCGTGGAGGAGGTTGAAGCTCAGCCTGATGCAGTAATAGGTAATTTTTGGTTAAGTCATTTACTGCAACCGTTCTTTTCGATACTGGTGCATCACATTCATACATATCAAGGGGATTTGTGAATAAGTTTAAGCTGTCCACCCAAGTTCTCAAAACCCCTATGTTAGTAACCTCGCCAGGAGCAGAGTATATGGCCAGCCAAGGATGTTTTCAGATACCATTGGCCATTGGTAGACATGTTTTCCCCTCAGACCTCATAGTTTTGGAATCGCAAGGTTTGGATGTGATTTTGGGAATGGATTGGCTATCGTTGTATGGAGGAAACATCGATTGTGCCAGCAAGACGATTTTGCTTACCACCCCGGAAGGAAAAAGGATCAAGTATGTATCCCGGCATATGCCGAAGAGGACTCAAGTGAATTCCTTATCAGGAGTTGTACAGGAGGAAGTACCAGTGGTGAAGGATTATTCGGATGTATTTCCAAAAGAGTTGCGAGGCATGCCACCAGATAGAGACATTGAGTTCTTGATTGAACTTTTTCCAGGCACAGGGCCAATATCTAAGAGACCGTACAGGATGCCCGCAAAAGATTTGGAGGAAATTAAGAAGCAGATCAAGGAGTTACTGGATAAAGGCTATATTCGCCCGAGTTCGTCACCTTGGGGATCACTAGTAATTCTAGTGGAAAAGAAAGATGGATCGCTGAGGATGGTTGTTGATTACCGTGGATTGAATGAAGTAACCATCAAAAACAAGTACCCACTGCCGATGATCAATGATTTGTTTGACCGCCTACAAGGAGCTAAAGTATTTTCCAAGATCGATCTACGATCAGGATACCATCAGTTGAAGATTCGAGAGCAGGATATACCTAAGACGGCTTTTACCACCAGATATGGATTGTATGAGTATACTGTTATGTCATTTGGTCTGACTATCGCACCTGCCTATTTTATGAACCTGATGAACAAAGTGTTTATGGAGTTTTTGGATAAGTTCATCGTGGTGTTCATTGATGATATTTTAGTCTTTTCCAAGAATGAGGAAGAGCATGAGGAGCATTTGCGATTGGTACTTGAGAAGCTCAGAGAACATCAGTTATATGCCAAGTTCAGCAAATGTGAGTTTTGGCTGAAGGAAGTTGGATTCCTTGGACATGTTATTTCTGGAGAAGGAATAGCAGTAGACCCTGCCAAGGTCGACACAGTGACAAGTTGGGAATCACCCACGACAGTTGGAGAAATCCGGAGTTTTCTTGGACTTGCAGGATACTACCGGAGATTCATCGAGAATTTCTCGAAGATTGCTAAGCCCATGACTGAGCTATTGAAGAAGGACACCAAATTTAATTGGACTGAGGAATGTGAATCTAGTTTCCAAGAGTTGAAGAAACGATTGGTTACATCACCAGTGTTGATTCTACCAGATCAACGCAAGGATTATGAAGTTTACTGCGACGCTTCTCGTCGAGGACTTGGAGCAGTGCTTATGCAGGAAGGAAGAGTTGTGTCATATGCTTCACGACAACTTAAACCCCATGAGAAGAATTATGCTACGCATGATTTGGAGTTAGCAGCCGTGGTGCATGCGTTGAAGACATGGAGACATTTTCTCATCGGAAACCATTGTGAGGTGAATACAGATCACAAGAGTTTGAAGTATATTTTCACGCAGAAGGAGTTAAATCTCAGACAGAGGAGATGGTTGGAGCTTATTAAAGATTATGATATGAGATTGCATTATCACCCAGGAAAGGCTAACGTAGTAGCAGACGCGTTGAGCCGCAAGAGTCATGTCAACACCCCCATGACAGGAGAGTTACCTCAGGAGTTAGCCGAGGACCTTTGCGAGCTATGTTTGGAGATAGTCCCAAGAGGCTATTTAGCGACACTGGAGATTCAGTCTGCCTTGATGGAAAGGATCAGAGAAGCTCAGAATACAGACAAGGAGATTGAAGAGATAAAAGACAAGATGAGCAAAGGAAAAGCCAAGGGATTTCGTGAGGATGAGCACGATACCTTATGGTTTGAGGACCACGTATATGTGCCAAATGATCCGGAGATCAGGAAGTTGATTTTGCAAGAAGCCCATGATTCACCGTACTCGATTCACCCAGGGAATACCAAGATGTATTTGGATCTAAAGAATACTTTCTGGTGGACCGGAATGAAGAAGGATATTGCAGAATATGTAGCAGTTTGTGATGTGTGTCAGAGAGTGAAGGCAGAGCATCAGAAACCAGCAGGATTGCTACAACCATTGCCGATACCCGAATGGAAGTGGGATAAAATAGGCATGGATTTTATCACGGGATTACCCAGGACTCGTTCAGGCTATGACTCGATATGGGTTGTAGTCGACCGTTTGACGAAAGTGGCTCATTTCATTCCAGTGAAGACCACTTACACCAGTGCTAAGTTGGCAAAGATATACATGACCAGGATCGTATGTTTGCATGGAGTTCCGAGGACCATTGTATCAGACAGAGGAACCCAATTGACCTCGAAGTTTTGGAAGCAGTTACATGAAACATTGGGAACCAGGCTAGAATTTAGTACAGCTTTCCACCCACAGACAGATGGACAGACCGAGAGAGTCAACCAGATTTTGGAGGACATGTTGAGAGCTTGTGCACTAGATTATGGATCTAGTTGGGACGACAATTTGCCATATGCAGAGTTTTCGTATAACAACAGTTATCAAACCAGTTTGAAGATGGCCCCTTTCGAAGCCTTGTACGGAAGGAGGTGTAGAACACCGTTGTTATGGGACGAAGTTGGAGACAGTCAGTTGTTTGGACCAGATTTGATTAAGGAGTCTGAACAGAAAGTAAGGTTGATTCGCGATAGGCTCAAGGTAGCCCAGTCCAGGCAGAAGAGTTATGCTGATTCTAAACGAAAGGAGACAGTACACAAAGTCGAAGACCGATTTTATCTTCGAGTATCACCACTTCGAGGAGTGAAGCGTTTTGGAGTTAAGGGAAAGTTAGCGCCCCGTTTTATTGGACCATACAAAGTTGTGGAACGTATGGGAGAGGTTGCCTACAAGCTGGAATTGCCCGAAGGATTGTCTGGAGTTCATGATGTATTTCACGTCTCCCAGTTGAAGAAGTGCCACGCAGAGATGGCTGAGATACCACTGAGAGATACTGTGCCACTGGAAGCGATTCAGCTGGAAAGTGATTTGACCTATGAGGAGAAACCAGTCAAGATTCTTGACTATGCCAGCCGAGTTACCCGCAGTAAGATTATTAAGTTTTGCAAAGTCCAGTGGAGTCACCACACGGAAGATGAAGCCACCTGGGAGCGAGAGGAAGATCTACGGAAGGACCACTCCCACCTGTTTTCTAGCCAACCCGAATCTCGAGGGCGAGATTCATCTTAAGGGGGGTAGGTTTGTAACATCCCAAATTTTCAATTTGGTATGTTATACATAGATCATCATTGCATATCATATTTTATTGGATTTTGACAAATCCTTGATAAATCCTAAGCAACTCAAGGACCCTCGGAGAGAGTTGGGGATTTTCTCGAATTTTCATATTTGATTTTCATCAAATTATAAAACGAGGATTTTGGTTTTAATTATTTTCTCTCTGGAAAAATATTTCATTTAAAAATAAACGAGAGGAGAAAATATGACTTCTCCAAAACAATTGAAATACTAGAGGAAAAGTGTTAAAATCATTTATTGGAATTTATTCAGATTTTATTTGCAATTTTATTGCATTATAAAAATATTGCATGTTTTCAAAAAATTATTTTGTGTCAAACAAATGTTCACCCTATTCTAGATTTTCTAACTAGACGGGGAAAATTTATTTTATCTTTTTTGGATTTTTATTTATCTTTCTACGAATTTTTTCGCGGAACGTATTTAAAAAAAATTCGCCACGCCCGACTGGGCCGAGCCCAGCCGAGCCAGGCCGCCGGCCCGCCCGCCGTCTCCTTCCCCGCGACGACGCCCGCCGCCGCCCGGTGTCCATGGCGAGCACGGGAACCCCGGTGCCCCCTTCCCCAAGCCGCCGAACCCCCCCTTCTATATATACCCCCTGCCTCCTCCTCTCACCCCGCCACCCGCACCCGAACCCCGCCGCCCGCACCCGAACCCCGCCGCCGCCCGCGCCGCCGCTCGCCGACCCCGCCGCCGGAGCCGCCCTCGCCGCCCCTCGCCGGAGCACGGGAGCCCCGCCGGAGCTCTGTCCCGACGAGGTAGACCTCGCCTCGTTTTGCCGGTTTTGTTTTAAAAAAAACCGTTCGTTTTAAAAAAACCCCTAGATCGGTTTTTTTTCGGTTTTGTTATTTTGTGAACGTTCACCAAACCGTTTGTTTTAACGAACGCATTCGTCGGTTTTTCTCTGTTAACGAACGTCCGTTCTTTAACCGTTCGTCCGTTTTTCTTTTTCGTCGGATTTTTCCGCGATTATCTCAGATCTCGATTTCTGATCGAATCTTCGTTTCTGTTTAACTTTTCGCTCGTTTATCGGAATCAGGCGATTCAAGCGCCTAGAGTTTCGTCTCGAAATTCTCTTTCCCTTTAACCTACTCAAACAAGTTTTTGCTACTGTAAAATTTGACCTAGATCCAGATTAGTAAACAAAGCCTGTTTCATTCGCAGTTTGACTTTCGTTGCTTCTTTCGAGTTGATTCTTTTTGCAAACCGGAGTTCTTAAGTTGAACTTTCTGGTTGGATCTTTCATTCGAGTTTTACCTGTGCATTAGATGAGTACTGATTGTCTGCTTGTTTGTTTGCGATAGAGTACCCGGAGTGTGCCGCTTGTTACTTCGAATCGCTAGGTTTCGCGGATCATCAGCAAGGCAAGTAACACTTTGATCATACTTTCCATACCCAGTTTTATTGCATTAGATCTTTTTCCTCAAACAATTGCATGATTAGGATCTAATTAAATTGTGGGTTTCTAGGAAGTAGTTGAGGTAGTACCTATTACCTGTTTTCTTATCAAACCCTTGGGAGTTACTTCTACGTTGCTATTATATTGCCATGCTATGCTCGTAAACGTGGATTGGGTTTGAGAGATTTCCATGACAGATGTGAGATTGTTAATTAATGGTTTACCTAATGTGGCAACTAAAACTCACATCTGGGTGGATTGAGGCACCTGGAGAATCCAGTGTTGTCTGTTTGTATAAGGACCGCCACCCAGGCTCAAAGGGATCATAAGATTATTCATGCTAGAAACTTCCGTGTGCAGCCACAAGCTATTATGGGCTCTAGCATAGTTGAGTAGGTTACATGATCTCTTGAAGAGGTGGGCTAGCAGATGTAGGGGAAAGTAGGTGTACCGGTCCACCCGGAGTAAAGAGTGATTGTTCCTGAAAGACTGTGTCTCGGTCATCCGTTTCTCAAACATCATGCAGTGCGAGAATCAAGCGGAGGCGATCGAATCTTGTGGGGAAAAGTGCACAAACCTCTGCAGAGTGTACAAACTAATCATGGTTAGCCGTGTCCCCAGTTATGGACAACTTGAGTATCTAGTACCTGGATTATCATTTGAATCTCATCACCATGTTACTTTAATTAATTTTGTTGGGTTAATGATGATTCTTAATTGGTGTCGGAGTAAATGGCCACGGGTAGCCATGCCGACTACCCTTGGCTCTTCAGAAAATTTATCAGGCCTTTGGGCCTTCAAGCACTCCGAGCATTTGGGCCGCCTTCCCCGGCCGGCTACCACTAAAGCCGACTCCCGGAAGGCGACCCAGCCTCACCGACTCCTCCCTCGGACGACTGGGGGGTGGCCGACTCCAAGAAGCCGGCCAAGAAGGACGCCGACTCCTACAAGCCGGCCAAGACCACAACCACTCCTACATAACGGCGACGTGACGGGGTGTGGCCACAGTGCGGCCCACGACCCCCGAAGCCCGAGGCGGGCAAGGCTAGAGTTGGCCGTACGGGAGGGACGTCCCCCGTGCGGCTCGGAACTGTAGCCACGCTAGCCTCGACGTCATCCACGACCCACTCCTGTACGGCCCAAGGACTGCGGGCCCCTTCAGCTAGAGAGAGGCGTGAAGGCGGCCCGGCTTTTCTTAGTCGGCCAAGAGTATAGCCGGCCTCCAGAAGCCGGCTACTCCCTTCCTCGAAGCAGGAGCCCCATTAAGGAGACAAGACGAGGTGAGGCTACAGTGATAGCCCCCGAGGCGGCCCACTGTAGCCATGCTTACCTCGACAAAGCCCTCATCATCTGAGGCGCGGCTACAGTGAGCAGCCGCCGACAAGACCCTAGGCGGTGGGACCGGCCTATCGACCAAGGAGCCGGCAGCCGGCGGGACCCAGCGGCCGGCGGAGAAGCCGGCGAGCGTAGACACTGACGGCTGGGACCAGATCCCAGTCGGATTACCATTGTACCCCCGGGGGGTAGGCCTATATAAACCCCCCGGAGCACCCATGCAAAGGGTTCGCTTCTGGATTGGCCTTGGAGCATACTTGGCTTCTAGGTTAACACCCACGCATAGCACACACACCATAGATAGAGAGAAGCAAGAGCTAGCCTTGTTCTTCTTCTCCCTTGACCCCAACAGCTCTAGGAGCGATTGTAGCTACCCTTTATCGATCTAGTGATCATGCGGAGACCCCGCAGAGCAGGACTAGGGGTGTTATCTCCTCGGAGAGCCCCGAACCTGGGTAAGATTCGCCGGCGTGCATGTCTTCGCCTCATCCCGTTTCCAGGCACCGGCGACGTTTTATTGGCTCCCACAATGATAAGCCATCCCTTGGCATATGTCGCACCAACCACCCGACAATTGGGATTGAGATGCTGTCAACCATCTCAATGTTTCACAACCACCATGATAGTTAAATAAAATTTATTCCTTTGCAGTAGGGAAAAATTTGCTTTTCGCAAAAACTGTAACCATAGAGCTTTCCACCAGCCATATATGCATGTAGTATAGCATTATCATTGTTCATTATTCTCTATGTGTTACTTTGCCAGCATATTCTATGTGCTGACCCGTTTTCGGGCTGCAACGTTTCATGTTGCAGACTTTTCAGACGACGAGTAAGGTGCCTTAGGTCGTGGTCTTATACTCAGTGATGCCACTGGAGTTGATGGACTCACTTATCTTCCAAGTCTTCCGCTGTTATCGTTTTAGATGGCCTTAAGCCATATTTATCATACTTATTCTCTTTGGAGATATTCGATGTAATAAGTGTGTGATTGCTACTCTGTTATAAATCCTCCATTTGTACTGTGCGTGTCAGCATTACTGATCCAGGGATGACGCTGGTGCACAGCAGCACAGACCATATGAGGTCTGGTCGCTACAACGATGGAGGCGGAGCAGCGGTTGGTGGCGTGTGCGGGCGCCATGTGGAGGTGCAGGAAGGCGGGTCCGCGGCATCCATGGCCTCAGCGAGGAGGTCGGGCGCGAGGCTCCTGTGGCGGCCATGGCTGCACGAGCTCGTGGACGGAGCTGCAGGCGCGAGCAGCCGAAGGAGGGCGTCGGGGAAGGAGCACGGCGGACGCGCTTGAGGGCCGGCACGCTGGCCTCCATGGCCGGCGGCCCTGCGGTTCGCGCAAGGAGAAGGGACGCCATGAGATGGGGCCTGCAGAGGGGAGGAGGCACGGCGGAGCGGAGAGCTCGGGGCGCCGGCGGTGGCCTTGGGAAGGAGAAGAGGGGCTTAGCGCGGTGGTGCGAGCAGGAGGCAGAGGGGATCGGGGACGAGGAACGGCTCTACTCTCTCCCTATCTCTCTCTGACGGCGCACGCACAGGAGGGAGGAAGGGATCGATGGGGGAGATGGGGATCGATGCAGGGAGGCTAGGGTGAGAGCATGTGTGGGAGGCTGGGCGTAGCAGATGGGCCTTAGGAAAAATAGGATGGGCCGGCCTGGAGCAGCTCCATCTCTCTCTCTACCTCTTTTAAACATTCTAGCAGGAAAGAAACAGAGAACAAAAGAAAGAGAGGGTTAGGGAAAAATGTTGGACCCGCGGATAATTTCTCCGGACTCACAAAAATGTGCTTGTTCCGAGAAAATAGAAAAGGCCATGATTGAAAGATTTGAATTCGAACTCATTTGATTTAAATACAAATGATTTGAATAGGAAGGTGAGGGTTGGGAAAGTCCAAAAATGTTCGGATTTTTGGTGGAGCTCCGGAATATGATGAAAGAATATATGGCAAAGTTGGAGACCAAGAATTAAGATAACAAAGGCATTGGGATAATTTGCAAGTGTGTTATGGTCAATTCCAAATTAGTGGAATATTTACTATAGCTCCCTAATATTGGGAGGATGTGTTATGAAGAGAAGTCACCCTTCCCTCGATTTAAATGGATCGAAGATCCATGCAATTTATTTAGTTGAGTTGAGATGCAAAGATTAATGACATGATGGCATGATGACATGATGCAATGCAAAAATAAAAGAGCAAGCACAAATGAAACACACAGTGATCTCAAAAATATGGAAGTCTTCTGAAGCGTCGGTCTCGGGGCGTTACACTAGGAGAACTGAAGGCGAAGGTTATGGTGCTCCATCGGACAATACAGCATGAAAACGTAATAGTCAGGTCAAATGAACTGAGCTTTTGAACTTCTGGTGGTGCATTTATCTGCTAGACTGTTAACTTTTATGCCAACCTTCCTTTTGTTTTATAGTTGTAATTTGTTTTGGTGCGATACAAAATTTGTTCTTAACATGCAGCCACCAGCTGAAGAAAACAGCAAGTCATTTTTGTATAGTGTAGGGTGTTCCCTATATTTGCACTAGTGGCGAACTTTGATGCCCAGTGGATGTAATATGTGTAATAGCCGTGATAGGCTAGTGTAAGTGGCTTGCTTATTTATTTCTTTATTGTCTTGTTTATTTGTTTTCTTGTAGTCAGTGCAGTTCTTTTTCCGCGGTTTGCTAGTGGCCGCAATAACCTATTTTTGAAAACTAGGCCACATTAACCATGGGCTACATATTTACTGTAGTTAACATGGGCCTCCTACAGGCCATAGAAACAATGGGCCTTCTAAGGGCTGTAGAAACAATGGGCCTTCTACGGGGCATGGAAACAATGGGCCTTATACGGGTCGTAGACACAATGGGCCTTCTATGGGCCGTATCATCAATGGGCCTTCTACCGGCCGTATGATCGGTTGGCCAAACATGGGCCAATAACAGACCACATTATGGCCGTAAATGGGCTAGAGTTGAAATCGTCCATTCATGGCCGACCATAATGGGCCGTCGTTAATCGGCCGTATTTGGTGACGCTATGAAAACGGCCCAACGTATTAATGGGCCACAAACGGGCCGACTGTAACCACGGGCTGAATTTGGCCCACAAGCAGAAAATGACAGTAACAGGCCGTAAGTAAACGAATGCTGAAAATGAGCCCAAGAATAAATGGGCCCTGAGAAGGCCGGAAGATAACATGGGCTGGAAATGGCCCAACTGAATAATGGGCCGTTAATGGGTAGAAAGTGATACACTGTTCATCACGGGCCAGTTTTACCACGGGCCGTTAATGGGCTGAGGGTTACTAAGGGCCTCATATGGGCGAAAGACGTCATGGGCCAGACATGGGCCGGAAGTTAAAACGGGCTGGATTTATATTGGACGGCCCAGATGACGCTACTGGGCCTAATTCGGATAGGCCGTAAACGGGCCCTGGGTTAGCGGGCTGTAAATGGGCTATATGCGAACAGGCCGTTAACAGGCAACAGTCATTTTGTGCGAGAGAGTGTGAAGAGAGCAACCCGAGCAAGCAACCGTGTAGGCTCGTCCTGGCTATGTATATAGTGGAGCGGTTTCCTTTTCTCTCCGTATGAACCTATTTATATTGCGTACGTGCCACTGAAGAAAAAAACTTTATTTATAAATAACGCGGCACCGTTCATGTGTGGTTCCCGACCCTCCATTATTTATAAGTGAGTAACTACTACTAGACGCGTCAAATTATCACGTGGGCTGCATCATCTTACAGAAATGAGCTCCACTGTGTCACGTGTGTGGTTGGGGAAGACGCAAAAGATGCAAAGAGTGCTACTAGTACACTACGTGCGTGGGTGCGTGCACCTCTTCTCTTCGAGCATGGTTATTAAAAGTATAGCCCACTACTGTACTACCACACGGTTATTATATATGGGAAAAGAGTATACACAGTAATAATGACTAATAAGCCGTGAAACCACGAGGCCCACCTTTCTCTATGTTTAACCGATTCACTCCTTGTTGAATATCCATCCGCTGCTACCTCCGCGAATAAATAAAAATCCAGTTCTACCTCTGTAGCATGGTTAATAATATAGCCATGTCAATCACGACGTAGAGATATCATTCACTAATATAATAGGGTTGGATCTAAGGCTGGTGATTTTTTTTACTTGGTCTCTTTCTCTTTTTGTCTCATTTAATCATTTTACATAGGAGCACATGTAGAGGATGGCTATTCCTTTCGATGGGACTTCTTCATGGGGTTTAATACTAAGCAACTCCGAATTATGCCCGCTGCCCACCACTCTGAATCATGCCATCTATGATAGGGAGTAGTCCCATTGCAACAATGAGGTCCACTAGGTCTAGCACGTCCTGTAAGAAGAGACTGTCACGCAAAACATACATCTTGTTGCCTTCTTCCTCGTACAGTACGTACCACTAGTACATACTACTACTACTCGTTCTCCTATAAACCTTGCGATTGGCATCTCAAAAATATTAACCTTGCGATTGGCTCTTCGCCTCTTCGGGAAGTCGAGCAATGATGGTACTGCAGTATATATCGTTCTGGCTCTATATGAGACCGAATGAATTCCTGCACGTCCACCACGTGGGCGAGGTTCGAGAGGCGAGGGAGAGTGCGTACTACTACGTCCGTTTCAAAATTGACTACATACGGAGCAAAATGAGTGAATCTACACTCTAAAATATGTCTATATACATCAGTGTTTGGAGTATGTACTAGTAGTTCATATTGAAATCTACTAAAGGACATATATTCCAAACAGTATGATAATCTCTCTAACCAAGGTAGGGACGAGGAGTAAACGGAGGGAGTAGTAAAATTTTCTCCTCGTCCTGCGAGCCACCGCGCTCGTGGGCGAGGGAGCGGGCGTAAGGCGTAGAAAGAAAGCTTCACCTCGTCCTGCGAGCCACCGCGCCCGTGGGCGGGGGAGACGGCGTACTAAGCAAGCTTCTCCTCGTTCTGCGAGTTGACGGGACACATCAAAAGTACTCCAGTGTATAGAGCCTTGCCTCTAAGGTAGGCCCCCACATGGTTTGCCTTTTTTTTAACATAACATGTCAAGTCGCAATTTGTTTGTTCACCCATGCTAGACGATCCTCCATCAAGTGGACAACCAGTACATGTGTCAAATTACCACGTGGGCTGCCTTTTCGTACAGAAATGAGCTCCACCGTGTACCCGCGCGGGTGTGGTTGGGAAAGAGACGGGAGTACGTGCGCCGTGCGTGCACCTCTTCTCTTCATGCACGTCCCCCACCTACGTGGGTGTGTGTGAGAGAGATACAAACCTCGAAAGATGGCGTGCCGTTCGTGAGTGTTTTTTGTTTGGGGGGGTGATTTCGTGAATGTATTTGTGGGAATATGTGTCGATGACATCTCAAACAAAAATTTGACACATGCAATGTGTGTGAAATAGAGGCCTATTGATAACATATATAGAGGGGGCGATCCACGAGAAGATAGGAAGGGGTCATAGATATCGATAGAGTCGAAGAGAGAATCAAGTGGGTGGGTGCGAGATCGATGAAGAGAGCCATCGAAATTGTGTGTGTGCAAATCAAAAATATGAAGGAAATATGCCCTAGAGGCAAGAATAAAGTTGTTATTCATATTTCCTTATATCATGATAAATGTTTATTATTCATGCTAAAATTGTATTAACCGGAAACTTAGTACATGTGTGAATACATAGACAAAACAGAGTGTCCCTAGTATGCCTCTACTTGACTAGCTCATTAATCAAAGATGGTTATGTTTCCTAACCATAGACATGTGTTGTCTTGATGTACGGGATCACATCATTAAAGAATGATGTGATGGACAAGACACGTCCGTTAGCTTAGCATAATGATCGTTTAGTTTTATTGCTATTGCTTTCTTCATGACTTATACATGTTCCTCTGACTATGAGATTATGCAACTCCCGAATACCGGAGGAACACCTTGTGTGCTATCAGACATCACAACATAACTGGTGATTATAAAGATGCTCTACAGGTGTCTCTGAGGTGTTTGTGGGGTTGGCATAGATCAAGATTAGGATTTGTCACTCCGTGTATCGGAGAGGTATCTCTGGGCCCTCTCGGTAATGCACATCACTATAAGCCTTGCAAGCAATGTGACTAATGAGTTAGTTGTGGGATGATGCATTACGGAACGAGTAAAGAGACTTGCCGGTAACAAGATTGAACTAGGTATGAGGATACCGACGATCGAATCTCGGGCAAGTAACATACCGATGACAAAGGGAAGAACGTACGTTGTTATGCGGTTTGACCGATAAAGATCTTAGTAGAATATGTAGGAGCCAATATGAGCATCCCGGTTCTGCTACTGGTTATTAACCGGAGATGTGTCTCGGTCATGTCTACATAGTTCTCGAACCTGTAGGGTCCGCACGCTTAACGTTCAATGACGATTTGTATTATGAGTTATGTGATTTGATGTATCGAAGTTTGTTCGGAGTCCCGGATGAGATCACGGACATGACGAGGAGTCTAGAAATGGTCGATACATAAAGATTCATATGTTGGAAGCTGACATTCGGACAACGGAATGGTTCGGGTCGTTTCGGATTACCGGGGGTTACCGAACCCCCCCCCCCCCCCGGGAAGTTATTGGGCCTCATGGGCCTAGTGGTGAAAGAGAGGAGGCAGGCCAGGGAGTGGCACGCGCCCGCCTAGCCCAAACTAAATTGGGCTAGGGTTTGGGGGGACGGCCTCCCCTTTCCTTCTCTTCTCCTCCTCCTTCCCCCTTCTCCTTGTGGGAATTGGAAAGGGGGCCGAATCCTACTTGGAGTAGGACTCCCCCCCTTGGGCGCGCCACACCTTGGCTGGCCTCCTCCTCCCTCCCCCCATTATATACGTGGGAGGGGGGCACCCCAAAGACACACCAAAGTTTCTCTTAGCCGTGTGTGGTGCCCCCCTCCACAGAAACACACCTCGGTCATATCGTCGTAGTGCTTAGGCGAAGCCCTGCGCCGGTAACTTCATCATCATCGTCGCCACACCGTCCTGCTGACAAAACTCTCCCTCGGCCTCAACTAGATCAAGAGTACGAGGGACATCATTGAGCTGAATGTGTGCTCAACATGGAGGTGCCGTACGTTCGGTGCTAAGATCGGTTGGATCGCGAAGACGTTCGACTACATCAACCGCATTACTAAACGCTTCCGCTTTCAGTCTACGAGGGTATGTAGACACACTCTCCCCGCTTGTTGCTATGCTTCTCCTAGATAGATCTTGCGTGATCGTAGGCAAATTTTTTGAAATACTATGTTCCCCAACAGTGGCATTAGAGCCAGGTCTCTGCGTAGATGTTATATGCACGAGTAGAACACAATGAGTTGTGGGCGATAATAGTCATACTACTTACCAGCATGTCTTACTTTGATTCGGCGGTATTGTTGGATGAAGCGGCCCGGACCGGCATTACATGACCGCGTTCATGAGACTGGTTCTATCGACGTGCTTCGCACACAGGTGGCTAGCGGGTGTCTGTTTCTCCAACTTTAGTTGAATCGAGTTTGACTACGCCCAGTCCTTGTTGAAGGTTAAAACAACACACTTGACGAAAAATCATTGTGGTTTTGATGCGTATGTAAGAACAGTTCTTGCTAGAAGCCCGTAGCAGCCACGTAAAACTTGCAACAACAAAATAGAGGATGTCTAACTTGTTTTTGCAGGGCATGTTGTGATGTGATATGGTCAAGACGTGATGAGATATAAATTGTTGTATGAGATGATCATGTTTTGTTAAAGTTATCGGCAACTGGCAGGAGCCTTATGGTTGTCTCGTTATTGCATAAGATGCAAGCGACATATAATTGCTTTACTTCATCGCTATGTGATAGCAATAGTTGCAAAAGCAATAGTTGGCGAGACGACCATGTGACGACACGTTGATAAAGATCAAGATGATGGATATCATGGTGTCATGCCAGTGACGATGGAGATCATGACGGTACTTTGGAGATGGAGATCAAAGGCACAAGATGATGATGGCCATATCATGTCACATATTTTGATTGCATGTGATGTTTATCTTTTATGCATCTTATTTTGCTTTGTACGACGGTAGCATTATGAGATGATCCCTTAATAAATTTCAAGGTATAAGTGTTCTCCCTGAGTATGCACCGTTGCGACAGTTCTTCGTGCTGAGACACCACGTGATGATCAGGTGTGATAAGCTCTACGTCCACATACAACGGGTGCAAGCCCATTTTGCACATGCAGAATACGCGGGTTAAACTTGATGAGCCTAGCATATGCAGATATGTCCTCGGAACACTGAGACCGAAAGGTCGAACATGAATCATATAGTAGATATGATAAACATAGTGATGTTCCCCATTGAAAGCTACTCCATCTCACGTGATGATCGAACATGGTTTAGTTGATATGGATCACGTGATCATTTAGATGACTAGAGGGATGTCTATCTAAGTGGGAGTTCTTAAGTAATATGATTAATTGAACTTAAATTTATCATGAACTTAGTCCTGATAGTATTTGCACATCTATGTTGTAGATCAATTGATCGCGTATAGCTTCCCCGTTTATTTATGATATGTTCCTAGAGAAAACTAAGTTGAAAGTTGATAGTAGCAATGATGCGGACTAGGTCCGTGATCTGAGGATTATCCTCATTGCTGCACAGAAGAATTATGTCCTTGATGCACCGCTAAGTGACAGAACTATTGCAGGAGCAGATGCAGACGTTATGAACGTTTAACAAGCTCGGTATGATGACTACTTGATAGTTTAGTGCACCATGCTTTACGGCTTAGAACTAGGACTTCAAAAATGTTTTGAAACACCACGGATAATATGAGATGTGTTCCAAGAGTTGAAGTTGGTATTTCAGACTCGTGCCCGAGTCGAGAGGTATGAGACCTCTGACAAGTATTTTGCCTACAAGGAGGAGAATATCTCAACAAGTGAGCATGTGCTCAGAATGTCTGAGTACTACAATCGCTTGAATCAAGTGGGAGTTAATCTTCCAGATAAGATAGTGATTGACAGAGTTCTCTAGTCACTATCATCAAGTTACTGGAACTTTGTGATGAACTATAATATGCAAGGGATGACGAAAACGATTCCTCGAGCTCTTCGCGATGCTGAAATCGGCGAAGGTAGAAATCAAGAAAAGCATCAAGTGTTGATGGTTGACAAGACCACTAGTTTCAAGTAAAAGGGCAAGGGAAAGAAAGGGAACTTCAAGAAGAATGGGAAGCAAGTTGCCACTCCAATGAAGAAGCCCGAAGCTAGTCCCAAGCCTGAAACTGAGTGCTTCTACTACAAAGGAAATGGTCACTAGAAGCGGAACTGCCCCAAATACTTGGCGGATAAGAAGGATGGCAAAGTGAACAAAAGTATATATGATATACATGTTATTGATGTGTAATTTACTAGTGTTCATAGTAGCCCCTAGGTATTTGATCTGGTTCAGTTGCTATGATTAGTAACTTGAAACAGCAGTTACAAAATGAACAGAGACTAGTTGAGGGCGAGGTGACGATGTGTGTTGAAAGTGATTCCAAGGTTGATAACATCACCATCGCACACTCCCTTTACCTTCGGGATTAGTGTTCAACCTAAAATAAATGTTATTTGGTATTTGCGTTGAGCATAATATGATTGGATCATGTTTATTGCAATACGGTTATTCATTTAAGTCAAAGAATAACTGTTATTCTGTTTACATGAAAAAAACCTTCTGTAGTCATACACCCAAGGTGAATGATTTATTGAATCTCGATCGTAGTGATACACATATTCATAATAAAGATGCAAAGTTGATAATGATAGTGCTACATATTTGTCGCACTGCCGTTTAGGTCATATTGGTGTAAAGCGCATGAAGAAACTCCATGCTGATGGGCTTTTGGAATCACTTGATGCTTGCGAACCATGCCTCATGGGCAAGATGACTAAGACTCCGTTTTCCGGAACAATGGAGCGAGCCACCGACTTTGGAAATAATACATACTGATGTACGCGGTCCGATGAGTGTTGAGGCTCGCAGCGGGTATCATTATTTTCTGACCTTCACAGATGATTTGAGCAGATATGGGTATATCTACTTAATGAAACATAAGTCTGAAACATTTGAAAAGTTCAAAGAATTTCAGAGTGAAGTAGAAAATCATCATAACAAGAAAATAAAGCTTCTACGATCTGATCGTAGAGGCGAATATTTGAGTTACGAGTTTGGTCTTTATTTGAAACAATGTGGAATAGTTTCGCAACTCACGCCACCTGGAACACCACAGCGTAATGGTGTGTCTGAACATCGTAACCGCAGTTTATTTGATATGGTGCGATCTATGATGTCTCTTACCGATTTACCACTATTGTTTTGGGGTTATGCATTAGAGACAGCTGCATTCACGTTAAATAGGGCACCATCTAAATCCATTGAGACGACACCATATGAACTGTGGTTTAGCAACAAACCTAAGCTGTCGTTTCTTAAAGTTTGGGGCTGCGATGCTTATGTGATAAAGCTTCAACCTGATAAGCTCGAACCCAAATCGGAGAAGTGCGTCTTCATAGGATACCAAAAGTAAACTGTTGGGTACACCTTCTATCACATATCCGAAGGCAAGATATCTGTTGCTAAGAATGGATCCTTTCTAGAGAAGGAGTTTCTCTCGAAAGAAGTGAGTGGGATGAAAGCAGAACTTGGTGAGGTAGTTGTACCTTCTCCCGAATTGGAAAATGGTTCATCATAGAAATCAGTTCTAGTGATGCCTACACCAATTAGTGAGGAAGTTAATGATGATGATCATGAAACTTCATATAAAGTTACTACCGAACCTCGTAGGTCAACCAGAGTATGTTACCCACCAGAGTGGTACGGTAATCCTATTCTGGAATCCATGTTGCTAGACCATGACGAAGCTACGAACTATGAGGAAGTGATGATGAGCCTAGATTTCGCGAAATGGCTTGAGGCCATGAAATCTGAGATAGAATCCATGTATGAGAACAAAGTGTGGACTTTGGTGGACTTGCCCGATGATCGGCAAGCCATTGAGAATAAATGGATCTTCAAGAGGAAGACGGATGCTGATCTACAAAGCTCGACTTGTCGAAAAGAATTTTTGACAAGTTCAAGATGTTGACTACAATGAGATTTTCTCACTCATATCGATGCTTAAAGTCTGTCTGAATCATGTTAGCAATTGCCACGTTTTATGAAATCTGACAAATGGATATCAAAACTGCATTCCTTAATGGATTTATTAAAGAAGAGTTGTATATGATACAACCAGAAGGTTTTGTCAATCCTAAAGGTGCTAACAAAGTGTGCAAGCTCCAGCAATCCATCTATGGACTGGTGCAAGCATCTCAGAGTTGGAATATACGCTTTGATAGTGTGATCAAAGCATATGGTTTTATACAGACTTCTGGAGAAGCCTGTATTTACAAGAAAGTGAGTGGGAGCTCTGTAGCATTTCTGATATTATATGTGGATGACATATTGTTGATCGGAAATGATACGGAATTTCTGGATAGCATAAAAGGATACTTGAATAAGAATTTTTCAATGAAAGACCTCGGTGAAGCTGCTTATATATTCGGCATCAAGATCTATAGAGATAGATCAAGACGCTTAATTGGAGTTTCACAAAGCGCATACCTTGATAGGGTTTTGAAGAAGTTAAAAATGGATCAGGCAAAGAAAGGGTTCTTGCCTGTGTTACAAGGTGTGAGGTTGAGTCAGACTCAAAGCCCGACCACGGCAGAAGATAGAGAGAGAATGAAAGTCATTCCCTATGCCTCAGCCATAGGTTCTTTATAAAGTATGCCATGCTGTGTACCACACCTATTGTATACCCGCCCTAAGTTTGGCAAGGGAGTACAATAGTGATCTAGGAGTAGATCACTGGACAGCGGTCAAAATTATCCTTAGAGGACTAAGGAAATATTTCTCGGTTATGGAGGTGATAAAGAGTTCTTCGTAAAGAGTTACGTCGATGCAAGCTTTGACACCGATCTGGATGACTCTGAGTCTCAATCTGGATACATATTGAAAGTGGGAGCAATTAGCTAGAGTAGCTCCATGCAGAGCATTGTAGACATAGAAATTTTTCAAAATACATACGGCTCTGAATGTGACAGACCCATTGTCTAAGCTTCTCTCACAAGCAAAACATGATCACACCTTAGTACTCTTTGGGTGTTAATCACATAGCGATGTGAACTAGATTATTGATTCTAGTAAAACCCTTTGGGTATTAGTCACATGGCGATGCGAACTAATCACATGGCGATGTGAACTATTGGTGTTAAATTACATGGCGATGGGAACTAGATTATTGACTCTAGTGCAAGTGGGAGACTGAAGGAAATATGCCCTAGGGGCAACAATAAATTTGTTATTCATATTTCCTTATATCATGATAAATGTTTATTATCCATGCTAGAGTTGTATTAACCGGAAACTTAGTACATGTGTGAATGCATAGACAAAACAGAGTGTCCCTAGTATGCCTCTACTTGACTAGCTCGTTAATCAAAGATGGTTATGTTTCCTAACCATAGACATGTGTTGTCATTTGATGTACGGGATCACATCATTAAAGAATGATGTGATGGACAAGACACGTCCGTTAGCTTAGCATAATGATCGTTTAGTTTTATTGTTATTGCTTTCTTCATGACTTATACATGTTCCTCTGACTATGAGATTATGCAACTCCCGAATACCGTAGGAACACCTTGTGTGCTATCAGACATCACAACATAACTGGGTGATTATAAAGATGCTCTACAGGTGTCTCTGAGGTGTTTGTGGGGTTGGCATAGATCAAAATTAGGATTTGTCACTCCGTGTATCGGAGAGGTATCTCTGGGCCCTCTCGGTAATGCACATCACTATAAGCCTTGCAAGCAATGTGACTAATGAGTTAGTTGCGGGATGATGCATTACGGAATGAGTAAAGAGACTTTCCAGAAACGAGATTGAACTAGGTATGAGGATACCAACGATCGAATCTCGGGCAAGTAACATACCGATGACAAAGGGAAGAACGTATGTTGTTATGCGGTTTGACCGATAAAGATATTCATAGAATATGTAGGAGCCAATATGAGCATCCAGGTTCCGCTATTGGTTATTGACCGGAGATGTGTCTCGGTCATGTCTACATAGTTCTCGAACCCGTAGGGTCCGCACGCTTAACGTTCAATGACGTTTTGTATTATGCGTTATGTGATTTGATGTACCGAAGTTTGATCGGAGTCCCGGATGAGATCACGGACATGACGAGGAGTCTCGAAATGGTTGAGACATAAACATTCATATATTGGAAGGTTACATTCGGACACCGGAATGGTTCGGGTCATTTCGGATAAGTTTTGGAGAAGAGGCAGGCCAGGGAGTGGTGTGCACCCCTATCCCAAACCGAATTGGACTAGGGTTTGGGGGGCCGGCCCCCATTTCCTTCTCTTCTCCTCCTCCTTCCCCCTTCTCCTTGTGGGAATAGGAAAGGGGGGGGGCAAATCCTACTTGGAGTAGGACCCCCCTTGGGCGCGCCACACCTTGGCCGGCCTCCTCCTCCCTCCCCCCTTTATATACGTGGGAGGGGGCATCCCAAAGACACACCAATGTTTCTCTTAGCCGTGTGCGGTGCCCCCCTCCACAGAAACACACCACAGCCATATCGTCGTAGTTCTTAGGCGAAGCCTTGCGCCGGTAACTTCATCATCACCGTCGCCACGCCGTCGTGCTGACGCAACTGTGACACCCAAAATTTTATTTGGCCTTTTCAAAAAATTTATTTGACTTGAGGGAGGTGTTTTAAATTTTTCTTCAAAAGAACCCTACCTTTCAAAAGATTTTTTTATGGCAAGGGTTTTATTTGGATTCACCCAAGACTTGATTTTGGTCTTGGAGGTTCTTTCTTTTTATTTTGGACTCAAACCAAAATGCTTTTCACTTGGGAAAAATGCCTTTTGAAAATTCCTTTGAAATTGCCCTATGGCTTTTGGAATGATTCTTTGCCCCTTTCAACAAATCTCTCTTGCCATGACCTTAGTGCAAATCCACTCTCATAAATCTTTCCTCATCTTTGGATCATGATTTACTCCAAATCCAGCAAGTTGGACCTCTCCATAAAAATTTTCCCATTTATTTCTTATCAAAACAATTTCTGCCTTCTATTCTAGCTCTTGGAGATTTACAAAGGAGCTACCATTTCTGTTTTGATTTTTGCCCCCAAACCAATTTCCCTTCCTAGTCCTTTGAACCCTCAACCAAGATCCATGAAGATCCACTGGTCTTCAGTTCATACTTTTCAAACTGTGCTTGCTGCAAGTTTGGACTAGATTTGCCAAATTTGATGAAATTCATTCAAATCTTTCTCCAAAAATTCTGAGAAAAATCAGGCAGCCTCTAGGTGCATTGAGAGGTCACCTCACCAAGTCCCAGCCCCAGGAAAAATTTTCTTCATACCAAATCATTTCGTCGAACACCTACTGGACACTGTTTCTATAAGGTTCAGTCAAATTCAGTTAACAGTGTCTGAATCACTGTCGTTTTCTTCAGTGTCTGTTGTCGATCTCGCCAGTGCCCGGTGTCGCCGTGTTTCCTGTCCCCTCCCCCTTGTCCACTGCACCGCACGAGCGCCTGGATCCTTGCGGGCGTCGGCGACGAGCTGGAGGAGGTGCGCCGCCCCGTGACCGACGCCAGCGGCGGCTTTGCGGCCGCCAGAGAGAGGCGCAGCGCAGACGGCGCCACCCAGCGCCGCCCAAGCCACCGGAGATCGCCGCGTGGTCTTCCACTCCCCAGTGCGCGCTGCCACCCTCGTCGTGAACCACTGGGCGCGGAGCACGCTCTCTGCCGCCGTCGTGCCCGTGCGGCCACCCCACCGTGGACCGGCGCCATTATGCCAAGACCGACCAGGACTAGCGGGGGAACGGCACCAGTACACCTCACTGATGCTTCCTGGCCACCTAAACTCCTTGCCAAGCCGCTGCCTCGCCGTAATTGCTCGCCGGAGCAACCCCGTTCACGGCCACCCCCTCGAGCCGCCTATAAATAGAGGCCCCGAGCTCCAGCTAGTACCCACACCACCTCTGCACTCCACCAAGACCCTGCCTAGCCACTAGAAGAGCCCCGAGGGAGTCTCCTTCCTCGACTCCGGCCGCCGCGACCCGCCACGGGATCCAGCTCGATTCGCTCCCGTGCGTGCACCTCTGCCTCCCATCTCTTGCCAGTAGCTCCCTAGTGCATCCCTCCTTCTGACCCGCACTTCAATTCGAAGTTTGCAGCACACCACCAGAGTTCCCCACCATCGCCCGAGCCGCCGTACGCCGGAGAAAGTGTCGCCGTCGACGCGGTGCTCCCCGACGCCCAAGTCCACCACCCACCGACGCGGAAAGGCATGCTGATACTCTTGGTACACTCCGATCTCCCTCACTCGCCGTGGTTCGACGCCGGTGGCCTCCGCAGCCTTCGGGCGCCGGCGAGGTTTTTCAAACCTGACATGTGGACCCCCACGTCAGCCTCTCTTCTTTCACCCCTGAAGCGTTTCCTGTTGGCGCCTTCGGGCGGAGTACATTTTCTCTGTGGGCTGGCGCGTTTCTATTCGAACCATTTTCTGTTTCCTCAGTTAGGCCCCTGGAACTTCTCTGTTTCATTACAGATGAGTCCCTGGACAGAAACCCTTATAACTTTTTAATAAAAAGTGATTTTTGAGTGATTCTTTTTCTGTCAGTCTTATAATTTTGTCTAGTTTTTTATGAGATTTATTTGGAAAAATTTTGGAACAACTTTTATGCACGCGTTGGTTTTCATGTTAGTATGCCTTTTCGCTATACCGTAGGTTCCGGAAGAGGTGACGGAGCCGCGAACTTCGCCGAGCTAGACTCCGACTTCTCCGAACCAGGCAAGCATGTTTGAACCTTTGATATGATAGGTGTTTTGCATGTTTGCGTGAAAGGTTGTGCGTGGCATATGAGTATCGGTGAGTATCTCGTTGCTTGTGAGGCAACTACCCGTGTGTTCCAAAGTTACTGTGATCTCCGATGAGAGATGGCCTAGTCATGTGGTGACATGAAGGGCAGTAAGGTGGTACTGTTGTAGCATGCCAGCCTTGCGTCATCCGATAATCTCCGACGTTAACGCGGACGGAGTCACGTTATCGTTCTTCCCCCTTCCGTGCTACCACTTGTTTTCTGCCAGAATGCGGTTTAGTAAGTTGGTAACCTCTTTCCGTGTACACACCAAACAGAGGGGCCGGGATGATGGTTCCATGGCCCTAGATTAAAGCCAGTCATCCGGTCAGGGGGCATGGGTGTTTCCGGTTGGGACCGAGAGGGGGGCACCCCTTAGAGCGCGCGTATAGAAATTTGATCCCATGCTACGCGAGGTTGTAGCCTCCCCGTCTCAAGGTTTTTCTTGAACGTTGCCGAGGGTGATTCCTGGCTTCGGATTGTTGAATGGGTGTGGACTGGTTAGATGTGTTTCTTCCAAAACACCGTAAACGGAACTAGTCCCCGTGACTACTGAAATCCGTTGGCTGTGGTTAAAGTACAAAATCTGCAGAGTCAAACCCTTCCGAGTCATCGTATCCAAGGTCAAGTATCGTGATCAGCGTATCCATGTCTATGTCATAACCTCGTGGTATATTCTTCTTTCCGGTAAGTGAGCTAGAGTAGTAATCTTGGCTGAACGTTATTCCTGTGGATGGACTAACCCTGTTATTTGTCTCATGTCTGATTATTCTCTTGATATGATTTAAAATTCATGAGCTACTAAGTTATGAATATAAGCCCTTTATATGATGTCGCTCAGACGTCCGACTGTGGCATGTTTGTCTCTTACTTTCAATATAAGCCCTTTATGTGATGTCGCTCAGACGTCCGACTATGGCATGTTTGTCTCTTACTTTCAATATGATCCCTTTATGTGATGTCGCTCAGACATCCAACTGTGGCACGCACTGTCTTTTATTTTCTGTTATAAGCCCTTTTTGTGGTGTCGCCCCGACGCCCGACTGCGGCATTATTATTCTTGCAGTTTCCTCTCGAGGAGTCATTCAGACCCTCGTTTGGCACCCAGTATTTATTTTGGGATTTCGGGAGGACTACCGCCCGACTTCTCTGTCATTTTCCCATGCATTATTGTCTCTATGTCTGAACGCACTTGTTAATCTGTTCATATGCTCCATGTTTACATTTGTTATATCTTATGTCCGAACTGTCTTGCGAGTACTTTCATAGTACTCACCTGGCTTGTTGATTTAGCCAGATGTTGACGAAGGCGATCTCTTGGATGAAGAGTTTGATAGTGAGTCCGACGCCTAGAGGAATCCCAGTCAGTCCTGTGCGATCCTGGATATTGGTCACTTGTATTATATATGCTTCCGCCACCCGCAACAAACCTCCTCGAGCTTCTCCCCGACGCTCGAAGAGCTGTAGTTTGCAGGAGTCATATCACCCGCTCCGCTGTGATATTCCCACCACCGTTGTTATCGTGAGTTAGTAGTTATGCCACCCTATCCGCCATTATGTTTATTCGGCGTGCATGTAATAAATTGTTGAGCAGTCCCCGCTCAACCTTGTTTTATATTCAGTACTCCTGGTACTTTTCTTCTGTGACCAAGATATTGTCTACCAGTGAGAAGGAATTCTTCTTTACTGGTCCGTAAAAGGGATTGGTCTCTCAATAAATATTTTATTGAAAAACCGGTCGTGACAGCAACTCTCCCTTGGCCCCAACTGGATCAAGAGTATGAGGGACGTCATCGAGCTGAACGTGTGCTGAACACGGAGGTGCCGTACGTTCGGTGCTAAGATCGGTTGGATCGCGAAGACGTTCGACTACATCAACCGCGTTACTAAACGCTTCCGCTTTCGGACATCAAGGGTACGTAGACACACGCTCCCCGCTCATTGCTATGCTTCTCCTAGATAGATCTTGCGTGATCATAGGCAATTTTTTGAAATACTATGTTCCCCAACAAGATATAGGGCGACTGACCTACCGGAACATCAGAGGGCACACGGCAAGTTTGTGTGTAACAGGGAGACATGACTAGAGCACTCGATGTATCGGTGTGTGTGGGGGAGGAGGGGGAGGCAGAGGCCTAACTAGAGAGGTTGAACGACTCGTATATGTGTTGAGAAGGAGAGACCCAACAATGTCTTGAGGGAGATCAGTCGACATCCATACATAACTGAAGGACGGGAAATAGGTTGGGACAGAGAGAGAGACAGAGAGGGAGGGAGAGGGGTAGAGTGCTGGGTGGGTGATGGAGTTGCTTCTTGAAGATGGTGGGAGAGGCCTACTAGACAAACTGAGGGTGGAACTGCAATATTATGAATAAGAGTGGGGATGTGTTTCTGTGTGTGCCTGTGCGTGATAGATGTGTCGGCACGCATGCATGGATGATGAAGGGGAACCATGTGTTTGGTAAGAAAACCTAACTAGGTCGGTAGATCAATTGTTGTTTGTCGGAGGAAGGCAGAGACATAACTAATGAGGTAGACCGATCGACGCGTGGGAAATAACGAGTTATAAGGACCTAGCTAGCTATATGTATAGCGGGAGATCGGTTAGTGTACATCCATTTGTTAGAGGCAAATAAGGCCCAGCGAGATGGATAGACAGAGAGAATGGAGCTAGGAGGTGGTGCGAGAGGCCGAGCTACTAGCTAGATAGGGGGAGGAGTTTGCGATTGTGAGATCGATGAAAAGAGGGGCGAGAGTTTACACGTGTGTGGACCGTGTGAGAGACACGAGGCATGGACACAGAAAGGAGGAGATGGAAGTTGCGTGTGTACGAGAGGTTTATCGATCGGTGTGTGTCAGGAAGGAGTTGTGGAGACTGTGGGAGAACAACCTAAAGAAAAAAAATGAATGTACGCGATGGATAGAATGCAGAGGGAGGGGGAGGGCGAGGAGGGCGTGTGCATGCACGAGAGAAAGTTAGTGCTAGCTACAAAGTTTAGAGGATTGTGTGGGTCTAAGAGACTAACAAAGATGATAATTTGGTATGAAAGTGGATTCATATATTTGAATAGCAGATCATAGTGTTATAAACATATGCATGCATGAATATAGCGGTGATACGCGTGCTGTGGTTTTGCACATGTTATACCATAACGTGATAATGCATGGCGTTTGCAACTCACAGCTAAATGTCGAACAATGTAAACCATACAATACATCGAACAATCTCACATTTTATTTGAATTTGTGATAATGTGTGGCGTTTGCATCTTACAACTAAATATCGAACAATCTAAACAATATTATATATTGAACAATCTCACATTTTATTTGAATTTGTGTTAATGTGTCGCGTTTGCAACTCACATCTAAATACTTGTAGGAGTAGGGGGCAGGGCACCATACATTATGTGATAAACACATTATACATATGAGACATGGTTTAGATTATGAAGATCTAGCTAGAGCTTGAAATGTACTGTGATTTGAAATCAACATAAAGTGGATTCGAAAAATCATGTTCGAGTTCATATAGTACACATAGTTCATATCTAACACGAGAATAATCATGTGGTGTGCTGTGAAGATAATACACAAACGATGGTTTAACTTGGCAATAATGATGATTGTAGATCTTATTAAAATAGAGAGACGAATTCAAATGGTTTGACTTCACAACAATCATTATTGTAGATCTTGTTCAAATAGAGAAACGAATTCAAATTTAGTTCATATGGAAGCGGTAGTATATACGTTTGGAATACACTAAAACGTTCATTTGAGTAGCAGGTTGCATGCAATATACACGTAGCGAAATATTTTAATTGAACATAACATGAATTCAAAGTTTTGAATGGCATTTGTAGTGCGAATTGATTTGGTACAGTACACGGGACTAGACTCTCTTGTGTGGTGCGAATTGATTTCTTTTTGTTTTTTCGTCGACGGAAGTGCGAATTGATTTGGTATAGTACACGTTAGGCTTGTCCGGAAATTTCAACCCGCGCCTTGTTACCCCGAAATATTTAAGATATATCTTTGTCTCATTGTGCTCCGAAAACTCCCTCCGTCTCAACCCGTGCCTTGCTATCCCAAAATTACAATGCGCGCGAAAACTCCCACCTCCTGCGAAATCCCGACACGCGAAATTCCCGTGATACCCCTGAACCGAAAGAACCGCCTAGCACAAATCGGTGGGGGGTACTTTCGTAACTTACCCCACATTTCAGACAAGCGCGTCCGTAAGCCATGGTTCCCCACTCCCATCCCATCAGCCCACCCATTTGTACACCGAGGCTGCGAAAACCAGCGAAGCCCCACACCCTCCTCCATCCGCCACCCAGCCGGAGCCTCTTCCCCGACGACGTCGTCCACAACAACACCTCGACATCCCTCATCCACCGTACCAGATGAGAATCCGTTATCGATCTCGTCGTCCCGCCGGTTCAGCCACCCCGTCCTCCACCTCCAAGGGGCTGCCCCGACGTACCCCTCGTCTTTCGCGCCACCTCCATTCCCACACCATCGTCTTCACCTGCACCACCAGAAGAGCAGCATCATCACCCTTTCCTTGGATGAAGCCGACGCCTAATCGGCACCATCAAAGAGGTTGTACACTAATCGCCGCATTTTCTTCTTGATTTGATCTCACGGTGCTGCCGGCGCTCGGTCCCGAGCCGACATGGCGCGTCTCCATCCACGGCGGCGTCGCCGGCCACTTCCTCCACGTCGTCGCTCCCTCGGCAGCGACGTTCACATCAGTAGAAGCTGCTGTTGCTTTAGCTCTCGCTCGCGCTGCTGCTCTGCTCTTGCTCTCGGTCCCCTGCCTAGTCTGCTCTTGCTATTGCTCTTGCTCTTGCTTGCACTGTTGCTCTCGCTCTTGCTCTTGCTTGCGATGCTGCTCCAATTTGGATAAACTTTAGTCGACTGAATCGACTTTTGGGTCAGTCGATTTTTAGGGGGTGGGGGGCTCGCCGGAGTTAAGGAAGAACCAGCCGCAGCGGGGAGGGGGGCTCGCCAGAGAGGTACCCCACTATCTATCTTAGAGTTCAGAGTGGGGGCGGTGGTCACCGGCGGTGGTGGGGCATTGGCATGGGGATTGCCGGAGAAAAAGACTGGCACGGGGGGCCAAGAGGAATGTCCGGGGCAGTGGCAGACTAACGGCGGGGAGTGGTTTCGGGGCGGGCGGGGCGGGGCACCGCCGGCCGCGGCTGGCGGGGGGCGGCGGTTTGGCCGGTGGTGTCAGTCGACTGATGCTGCTACATGACCAGCTGCCCCGGCTCTCGCATGCGCTGCTGCTGCTGCTTTTCTGCTACTATTGCGTTCAGTTTCGACAGTAAAATTCAGTTTCGACAGCAAAATTCAGTTTTGACAGTTAAATTCAGTTTCGACAGTTAAATTCAGTTTCAACAGTTAAGTTCAGAGATGAGCGGCTGACGTATTTTACATCTAGCACTTTGTGGTTATGTATTTTACGTCATCTATTGGAGATGCTATTAGAATTCCACTCAGGTTAACGTTGTCTCTCTTGTCCTACTTCAGCCTCGGCGTCGTACAACTGACCAGAGCTGCTCCAACGACGAAACCCTCCATCACAACGGAGCAGTACCCCGGGCTCCATCTCAAGATGCCTAAGATCTTCTTCCCCTCCTCCGACAGCTAAGTCAACTGGATCATCCTCACAGACCAACCCAATCACGCTGAGATTGACATGGCTTCGCCAAAGAGGTTGTACACTTGTTGCATCTATTTTTTACCCTACATGTTATATATATTGTCCACTGAGCACACGTAGTAACGTGAAATACGATTAGTTTCTCCTACTATATGACAAGCAGTGAGGTACCAGGCAACTTAGCTATCTGTGATGGACTCTCTTGAACGCCATCATTATTTATCTCTGCGCGTTTGAGCTGTGCATTTACTACTGAACTGATTTACCAAAATGAGTTTCATATACAACATGGTAAACCTGTGATGTGTCTGCTTTTTTATCTTTTAGAATGCGGACAAAATATTGGAGAATAGTACCCCCGTTATGCAATGGTAAAGCAAGTAATGCAGATAAGGTTCAAGATAGTGAGACATCCCTGACGGTCTCCAAGAAAGCTGATAAAAACTATCTTGATGACGGTGAGAGAACCCAAAAGTCCTGTCTTGATGTAGTGTTCGAGTTACTGGCCATTACTGCTGGAAGCTCTTCGAACTCGCTGCCTAAATCAGTTTGTCTTCTTGAGTCTCCACTTCAAGTTGAAAGACATCGATCAGATGTGCTGCTGCAGGAAGCTGAAGTACTGAGGAAGTCCCTGCAGAATTTAGATGCATACTTTCTGGTGCAACTGCAAGCGCTAGAGGATTTAAGCGCCAAACAAGAGAAAGTTAATAAGCTTGCTAAGCATCTTGCCAGCATTATGGGTACCCAGGATATTGTTTCTTGAGCTCTTCTGACGTGGTTTTAGTTTTGGACTTGTTTTGTTGGTGGCGTTTATTTGCACTAGTCGCCAACTTTGACAACCAGTGTATATGATATCCGGCTTTGTTCCCTATATTTGCACTGGTGGCGAACTTTGATGCCTAGTGGATGTAATATGTGTAATAGTCGTGATGGCCTAGCGTAAGTTGCTTGCTTATTTATTTCCTTCTTGTCTTGTTTATTTGTTTGCTTGTAGTTAGTGCAGTTCTTTTTCCGCGGTTTGCTAGTGGCCGCAATAACCTATTTTTTAAAACTAGGCCACAATTACCATGGGCTACATATTTACTATAGTTACCATGGGCATCCTACGGGCCATGGAAACAATGGGCCTTCTAAGGGCCGAAGAAACAATGGGCCTTCTACGGGCCGCAGCATCAACGGGCCTTCTACGGGCCGTATGATCGATCGGCCAAACATGGGCCAATAACAGATCGCATTATGGGTCGTAAACGGGCTAGATTTGGAATCGTCCATTCATGGGCCGACCATAACGGGCCGTCGTTAATCGGCCATATTTGATGACGGTGTGAAAACGGCCCAACGGGTTAACGGGCCGCAAACGGGACGATTGTAACCACGGGCTGAATTTGGCCCACAAGTAGAAAAGGCCAGTAATGGGCCGTAAGTAACCGAATGCTTGAAATAAGCCCATGAATAAATGGGCCCTGAGAAGGCCGAAAGATAACACAGGTTGGAAATGGCCTAATGGAATAATGGGCCGTTAATGGGTATAAAGCGATACACTGTTCATTGCGGGCCAGATTCACCATGGGCCGTTAATGGGCCAAGAGTTACAAATGGCCTCATATGGGCCGAAATACATCATGGGCCATACATGGGCCGGAAGTTACAATGGGCTGGAGTCATATTGGACGGCCCAGATGAAGCTACTAGGCTTAATTCTGTGAGGCCATAACGGGCTGTGAGTTAGCGGGCCATAAATGGGCTATATACGAACAGGCCATTAACAGGCTTTCCGTGGGCCGGCACATTACCTTTTGACCAAGTCAAACGGGCCGGCCTTTTCACCGGAATGGGCCTCTGTTGGGCCGTGCCACATGTCGACCTATCATAGGCGCCTCCTGTCCAATGAATGGATGACATATGTCCCAACGTTGAGCCAACACGTGTTTCCTCCGGCCAATGACAATTTTACACGTGGAAAATCCTCATTGGTCTGGGCTGTTAACGGGGTATCGGATCCAAAACTAGAACCGATAGCTTAATGGCGAACCATTACGGTGGATGCCACATGTCGGTCACCCTTGACGAAAGCACTTCTATGACGCACAATTTATCGTCATGGAAGTGCACACTTCCGTGATGATAATTTTGGTAATGTCATGGAACACTTCTACGACAACACAGGTATGACTATCTTGATTCTGTCATAAAATCGTCATGGATGTACATGCATGACAGAAAACGTGACCTACTGTGACAAACATGTATCATCACGGAAGTGTATTTTTTTAGTGAGAGTAACTGATACGTCTCCAACGTATCTATAATTTATGAAGTATTCATGCTATTATATTATCCATCTTGGATGTTTAATGGGCTTTACTATGTACTTTTATATTACTTTGGGGACTAACCTATTGACCCAGAGCCCAGTGCCAGTTTTTGTTTTTTTTCCTTGTTTCAGTGTTTCGCAGAAAAGGAATATCAACGGAGTCCAAACGGAATGAAACCTTCGGAGAAGTTATTTTGGAAAGAAAGCAATACAGGAGACTTGGAGTGCACGTCAGGGGATCAACGAGGAGAGCACGAGGCAGGGGGCGCGCCCACCCCCCCTGGGCGCGCCCTCCACCCTCGTGGGCCCCTCGTGGCTCCCCTTACCAACTTCTTTCGCCTATATATATCAATATACCCTAAAACCATCGGGGAACAGAAGAGATCGGGAGTTCCGCCGCCGCAAGCCTCTGTAGCCACCAAAAACCAATCGGGGCCCTATTCCGGCACCCTGCCGGAGGGGGGATCCCTCACCGGTGGCCATCTTCATCATCCCGGTGCTCTCCATGACGAGGAGGGAGTAGTTCACCCTCGGGGCTGAGGGTATGTACCAGTAGCTATGTGTTTGATCTCTCTCTCTCTCGTGTTCTTGAGGTGGTACGATCTTGATGTATCGCGAGCTTTGCTATTATAGTTGGATCTTATGATGCTTCTCCCCCTCTACTCTCTTGTAATGGATTGAGTTTTCCCTTTGAAGTTATCTTATCGGATTGAGTCTTTAAGGATTTGAGAACACTTGATGTATGTCTTGCATGTGCGTATCTGTGGTGACAATGGGATATCACGTCACTACTAGGAAAAGGGCTATAGATAATATGGACACTAATGGCGCACCACACATGTGGTGCGCCACCACTATATACTAATGGCGCACCATGTGTTGGTACGCCATTAGTGTCCAAATACTAATGGCGCACCACATCCACGGTGCGCCACTATTAACAATTTTTTTTTCAAAACTAGTAATGGCGCACCACTACTAACATTTTTTTATTTTTTTTAAAACTAGTAATGGCGCACCAGGGGACAGTGCGCCATTACTAGTTTTAACTAGTAATGGCGCACCACACCCTGGTGCACCACTACTAACAATTTTTTTTTCAAAGTTAGTAATGGCGTACCACACCCCGGTGCGCCATTACTAACTTTGCCCAAAAATTCCACTGAATGCAACCCCCCCCCCCCCCCCCGTGGACCCGCCTTTTCAGTTTTAGAAAAAATAAAAGAAAATAATGGAAACGTAAAAAAAATTAAGTTTCCCATGTGATATGTGATCTAGTTGTTGGGAAAATTTACAAATATGAATTTCGACTTTATTTGCAAAATCTCTCTGGAATTTGTAAAATGGGCATAACTTTTGCATACAAACTCGGATTAAAAAGTTTTTATATGAAAAATCATCTACTCGAAAAGTTACATACGAATTGAACCGGGGGGGGGAACCCGTTCAACATCTTCAAAATCCCCAAAAACCTAACAGAACAAAAGATACGGGGAATTTAAGATCTAGAGGGGGAAAATGAAAAAAATTCAAACTTACTAGTGGCACACCATTTGCTAGGTGCGCCACTAATAACAGAAAAAAATTGGTTTCAAAAAAACTTTTTTTTTGGAATTTTTTTTCAAAATATGATACGTAATATGACCGGGAAGTTTGAAATATTTTTTCAAAATTTCATCACACTCATGAACATGAACAAAGTCCTAGACAGCAACAAGGTTTAATAGGATTGATATGCTAGATATATCAACAAGTGCCTGTTAAGTGAGCTGGTGCTGGGGTTGGATAGAACTCTGAAGTTAAGCGTGCTTGGGCTGGAGTAGTGTGAGGATGGGTGACCATTCGGGAAGTTTGACCACGGAGTGCGATTTGACTTGAGATTAAGCATATTGATTAAGCCATAGTGACCCGAGATTAAGAAAAAACGAAAAAAAATTGAAAAAATTTTGAATTTTTTTTTGAAAAAAAATGTTAGTAATGGCGCACTTCTATGTGGTGCGCCATTACTAAGTCAAATATTAAGTCAGATAGTAATGGCGCACCGTGTGTTGTACTAATGGCGCACTGCCTGGTGCGCCATTAGTAAAAAATTCTAATGGCGTGATGCTAGTGGCGCACCTGTAGTGCGCCATTAGTAGGCAAAAAAGGTGCGCCACTAGCAGGCCTTTTCCTAGTAGTCCGTGATTCACTTGATGTAGTTTTGGTGATCAACTTGCGGGTTCCACCCATGAACCTATGCATAGGGGTTGGCACACGTTTTAGTCTTGACTCTCCGGTAGAAACTTTGGGGCACTCTTTGAAGTTCTTTGTGTTGGTTGAATAGATGAATATGATATTGTGTGATGCATATCGTATAATCATACCCACGGATACTTGAGGTGACATTGGAGTATCTAGGTGACATTAGGGTTTTGGTTGATTTGTGTCTTAAGGTGTTATTCTAGTACGAACTCTATGATAGATTGAACGGAAAGAATAGCTTCGTGTTATTTTACTACGGACTCTAGAATAGATAGATCAGAAAGGATAACTTTGAGGTGGTTTCGTACCCTACCATAATCTCTTCGTTTGTTCTCCGCTATTAGTGTCTTTCGAGTGACTCTGTGTTGCATGTTGAGGGATAGTTATATGATCCAATTATGTTATTATTGTTGAGAGAACTTGCACTAGTGAAAGTATGTACCCTAGGCCTTGTTTCAACGCATTGCAATACCACTTATGCTCACTTTTATCATTAGTTACCTTGCTGTTTTTATAATTTCATATTACAAATACCTATATCTACCATCCATATTGCACTTGTATCACCATCTCTTCGCCGAACTAGTGCACCTATACAATTTACCATTGTATTGGGTGTGTTGGGGACACAAGAGACTCTTTGTTATTTGGTTGCAGGGTTGCTTGAGAGAGACCATCTTCATCCTACGCCTCCCACGGATTGATAAACCTTAGGTCATCCACTTGAGGGAAATTTGCTACTGTCCTACAAACCTCTGCACTTGGAGGCCCAACAACGTCTACAAGAAGAAGGTTGCGTAGTAGACATCAAGCTCTTTTCTGGCACCGTTGCCGGGGAGGTGAGTGCTTGAAGGTATATCTTTAGATCTTGCAATCGAATATTTTTGTTTCTTGTTTTTATCACCAGTTTAGCCTATAAAAGAAAACTACAAAAAAATGGAATTGAGAGTACCTCATATGCTTCATCTTTTTAATATCTTTCATGAAAATAAGGATTCCGATAATTGTGCCAAAATCCTAGAGGAAGAATGCATTAGAATGTTTGGCACTAAATATTTGATTGATGAGCATGATTGCAATGTTGTTAGTATGAATTCCTTGAATATCCATGATGCTAATGATATGCAGAGCCACAAGCTTGGGGAAGCTATGTTTGATGAAGATGATATTTTTTGTCCCCCAAGTTTTGATGAGCAAATTTACTATGATGAAAGCATGCCTCCTATCTATGATGATTATTGTGATACGTATGCTATAAAGAATAATGATAACCATGAAACTTGTCATCTTGTTCTTAATTTTCAATCCCATGATAGTTATTTTCTTGAATTTGCTCCCACTATTCCGAATGAGAAGAATTTTGCTTATGTAGAGAGTAGTAAATTTTCTATGCTTGTAGATCATGAAAAGAATGATTTAAGTGGTGGTTATATTTTTGAATTCATTCATGATGCTACTGAAAATTATTATGAGGGAGGAACATATGCTTCTACATATTGCAATAATATCAAGTTTCCTCTCTATGTGCTTAAAGTTTTGAAGTTATGCTTGTTTTGCCTTCCTATGCTAGTTGATTATTGTTCCCATAAGTTGTTTGCTCACAAAATCCCTATGCATAGGAAGTGGGTTAGACTTAAATGTGCTAGTAATATTCTTCACGATGCTCTCTTTATGTTTCAACTCTTATCTTTTATGCGAGCATCATTGAAATCATCATGCCTAGCTAGGGGCGTTAAAAGTTAGCGCTTGTTGGGAGGCAACTGCTACCTCTTGAGCACTACGTTGCTTTTCCCTTGAAGAGGAAAGGGTGATGCAGCAAAGTAGCGTAAGTATTTCCCTCAGTTTTTGAGAACTAAGGTATCAATCCAGTAGGAGGCTACGCGCGAGTCCCTCGCACCTACACAAAACAAATAAATCCTCACAACCAACGCGATAAGGGGTTGTCAATCGCTACACGGTCACTTACGAGAGTGAGATCTGATAGATATGATAGGATAATAATTTTGGTATTTTTATGATAAAGATGCAAAGTAAAATAAAAGCAAAGCAAAAAGCAAAGGAAATAACCAAGTGTTGGAAGATTAATATGATGAAGATAGACCCGGGGGCCATAGGTTTCACTAGTGGCTTCTCTCAAGAGCCTAAGTATTTTACGGTGGGTGAACAAATTACTGTTGAGCAATTGACAGAATTGAGCATAGTTATGAGAATATCCAGGTATGATCATGTATATAGGCATCACGTCCAAGACAAGTAGACCGACTCCTGCCTGCATCTACTACTATTACTCCAGACATCGACCGCTATCCAGCATGCATCTAGAGTATTAAGTTCATAAGAACTGAGTAACGCCTTAAGCAAGATGACATGATGTAGAGGGATAAATTCATGCAATATGATAAAAAAAAACCCCATCTTGTTATCCTCGATGGCAACAATACAATACGTGCCTTGCTGCCCCTACTGTCACTGGGAAAGGACACCGCAAGATTGAACCCAAAGCTAAGCACTTCTCCCATTGCAAGAAAGATCAATCTAGTAGGCCAAACCAAACTGATAATTTGAAGAGACTTGCAAAAATAACCAATCATACATAAAAGAATTCAGAAGATTCAAATATTGTTCATAGATAAACTTGATCATAAACCCACAATTCATCGGTCTCAACAAACACACCACAAAAGAAGATTACATCGAATAGATCTCCACGAGAGAGGGGGAGAACATTGTATTGAGATCCAAAAAGAGAGAGGAAGCCATCTAGCTAATAACTATGGACCCGAAGGTCTGAGGTAAACTACTCACACTTCATCGGAGAGGCTATGGTGTTGATGTAGAAGCCCTCCGTGATGGATGCCCCCCTCCGATGGAGCTCCAGAACAGGCCCCAGATGGGATCTCATGGGTACAGAAGGTTGCGGCAGTGGAATTAGGTTTTTGGCTCCGTATCTGATCGTTTGGGGGTACGTAGGTATATATAGGAGGAAGGAGTACGCCGGTGGAGCAACGTGGGGCCCACGAGGGTGGAGGGCGCGCCTGGGGGGGGTAGGCGCGCCCCCTACCTCGTGGCTTCCTGGAAGCTTCTCTTACGTAGGGTCCAAGTCTCCTGGATCATGTTCGTTCCGAAAATCACGTTCCCGAAGGTTTCCTTCTGTTTGGACTCCGTTTGATATTCTTTTTCTGCGAAACTCTGAAATAGGCAAAAAACAGCAATTCTGGGCTGGGCCTCCGGTTAATAGGTTAGTCCCAAAAATAATATAAAAGTGAATAATAAAGCCCAATAATGTCCAAAACAGAAGATAATATAGCATGGAGCAATCAAAAATTATAGATACGTTGGAGACGTATCAAGCATCCCCAAGCTTAATTCCTGCTCGTCCTCGAGTAGGTAAATGATAAAAACAGAATTTCTGATGCGGAGTGCTACTAGGCATAATTTCAATGTAATTCTTCTTAATTGTGGTATGAATATTCAGATCCGAAAGATTCAAGATAAAAGTTCATATTGACAAAAAAATAATAATACTTCAAGCATACTAACTAAGCAATTATGTCCTCTCAAAATAACATGGCCAAAGAAAGTTCATCCCTACAAAATCATATAGTTTAGTCATGCTCTATCTCCGTCACACAAGAATGCTCTCATCATGCACAACCCCGATGACAAGCCAAGCAATTGTTTCATACTTTAGTAATCTCAAACTTTTTCAACCTTCACGCAATACATGAGCGCGAGCCATGGATATAGCATTATGGGTGGAATAGAATATGATGATGGGGGTTATGTGGAGAAGACAAAAAAGGAGAAAGTCTCACATCAACGAGGCTAATCAATGAGCTATGGAGATGCCCATCGATTGATGTTAATGCAAGGAGTAGGGATTGCCATGCAACGGATGCACTAGAGCTATAAATATATGAAAGCTCAACAAAAGAAACTAAGTGGGTGTGCATCCAACTTGCTTGCTCACGAAGACCTAGGGCACTTGAGGAGGCCCATTGTTGGAATATACAAGCCAAGTTCTATAATGAAAAATTCCCACTAGTATATGAAAGTGACAAAACAAGAGACTCTCTATCATGAAGATTATGGTGCTACTTTGAAGCACAAGTGTGGTAAAGGATAGTAACATTGTCCCTTCTCTCTTTTTCTCTCATTTTTTGGGTCTTCTCTTTTTTTATGGCCTTTCTCTCTTTTTTTTATTCCTCACTTGGGAGAATGCTCTAGAAAATGATGATCATCACACTTCTATTTATTTACAACTCAATGATTACAACTCGATACTAGAACAAAGTATGACTCTATATGAATGCCTCCGGCGGTGTACCGGGATATGCAATGAACCAAGAGTGACATGTATGAAAGAATTATGAACTGTGGCTTTGCCACAAATACTATGTCAACTACATGATCATGCTAAGCAATATGACAATGATGAACGTGTCATGATAAACGGAATGGTGGAAAGTTGCATGGCAATATATCTCGGAATGGCTATGGAAATGCCATAATAGGTAGGTATGGTGGCTGTTTTGAGGAAGATATAAGGAGGTTTATGTGTGAAAGAGCGTATCATATCACGGGGTTTGGATGCACCAACGAAGTTTGCACCAACTCTCAATGTGAGAAAGGGCAATGCACGGTACCGAAGAGGCTAGCAATAATGGAAAGGTGAGAGTGTGTATAATCCATGGAGTCAACATTAGTCATAAAGAACTCACATACTTATTGCAAAAATCTACAAGTCATCAAAAACCAAGCACTACGCGCGTGCTCCTACGGGGATAGATTGGTAGGAAAAGACCATCGCTCGTCCCCGACCGCCACTCATAAGGAGGACAATCAAAGAACACCTCATGTTCCAAATTTGTTACATAACGTTTACCATACGTGCATGCTACGGGACTTGCAACCTTCAACACAAGTATTTCTCAAAATCACAACTACTCAACTAGCACGACTTTAATATCAGTACCTCAATATCTCAAAACAATCATCAAGCATCAAACTTCTCTTAGTATTCAACACTCATAAAAAAGTTTTACTAATCTCGAATACCTAGCATATTAGGATTATTTAAGAAAACTACCATGCTATTTAAGACTCTAAAAATAATCTACGTGAAGCATGAGAGATCAACAGTTTCTATAAAACAAATCCACCACCGTGCTCTAAAAGATATAAGTGAAGTACTAGAGCAAAACTATATAACTCAAAAGATATAAGTGAAGCACATAGAGTATTCTAATAATTTCCGAATCATGTGTGTCTCTCTCAAAAGGTGTGTACAACAAGGATGATTGTGGTAAACTAAAAGGCAAAGACTCAAATCATACAAGACGCTCCAAGCAAAATACATATCATGTGGTGAATAAAATATAGCTCCAAGTAAAGTTACCGATGGAAGTAGACGAAAGAGGGGATGCCTTCCGGGGCATCCCCAAGCTTTGCCTTTTTGGTGTCCTTAGATTATCCTGGGGGTGCCATGGGCATCCCCAAGCTTAGGCTCTTGCCACTCCTTGTTCCATAATCCTGACTCTCCGGTAGAAACTTTGGGGCACTCTTTGAAGTTCTTTGTGTTGGTTGAATAGATGAATCTGAGATTGTGTGATGCATATCATATAATCATACCCATGGATACTTGAGGTGACATTGGAGTATCTAGGTGACATTAGGGTTTTGGTTGATTTGTGTCTTAAGGTGTTATTCTAATACGAACTCTATGATAGATTGAACGGAAAGAATAGCTTCGTATTATTTTACTACGGACTCTAGAATAGATAGATCAGAAAGGATAACTTTGAGGTTGTTTTGTACCCTACCATAATCTCTTCGTTTGTTCTCTGCTATTAGTGTCTTTGGAGTGACTCTTTGTTGCATGTTGAGGGATAGTTATATGATCCAATTATGTTATTATTTTTGAGAGAACTTGCACTAGTGAAAGTATGAACCCTAGGCCTTGTTTCAACGCATTGCAATACCATTTACGCTCACTTTTATCATTAGTTACCTTGCTGTTTTTATAATTTCAGATTACAAATACCTATATCTACCATCCATATTGCACTTTTATCACCATCTCTTCGCCGAACTAGTGCGCCTATACAATTTACCATTGTATTGGGTGTGTTGGGGACACAAGAGACTCTTTGTTATTCGGTTGCAGGGTTGCTTGAGAGAGACCACCTTCATCCTACGCCTCCCACGGATTGATAAACCTTAGGTCATCCACTTGAGGGAAATTTGCTACTGTCCTACAAACCTCTGCACTTGGAGGCCCAACAACGTCTACAAGAAGAAGGTTGCGTAGTAGACATTAGTAACGCATTAAGTAAGATGACATGATGTAGCGGGATTAACTCAAGCAATATGATGAAAACCCCACCTTGTTATTGTAACATCCCAAAATTCTAAATTTTGGAATGTTATATAAAATAAATTATTATGATTGTTTGTTTGATTGATTGACTGAAAGTGAGTGAAATTTGAAACTTTTGAAGTTGGATGAGAGGGAACGAAATGACTTTCCCAAACTTTCATCCTTGCATTTTATCTCAATGAATTCAAATTCATTTCAACACAAAACCCCAGAGTGAAGATGACATGACTTCTTCCATTTGAAATCCAAAGGGTTTTTGAAAAGATTTGAATTCCAGTTGGAAATATTTCAAATTCTAAAAAAAACTTTATGCAACTCAATGATTTTCATGAGAGAAGATAAAATGACTTCTTCAATTATATGAAATATGAGTTGGAAGTCAAAAAGAATCAAACTGAAAGTCATTTGAAAGTATTTTGAAACTCCCTTTCAAATTTGGAATTATTTGGATTTTATTCAAATTATTTTTCTCCTAAAAATAAATAAATAGAAATAAGGGTAAAATGATTCCCTTCAATGGAAAATTAGGAGAAAATAATTTTGAAATAATTTTGGTATTTTAAAAATGATTTTTGTTGGATTTTAATGCAACAGTAGCACTGTTTGCTTTATTTGATTTTTTTGTGTATTTTATTTGAACCTGGAAAATAGTTCATGTTTTAGGAAATGTTTTTCTGAAAATTTTGATATATTATATGCCTATATACTTTTTATTATTATTTGTTGTTTCTTTTTATTTTGTTGTCTGTGAAAAGAATAAAAAGAAAATCCTCGAACAGTACCAGGCCGAAGCCCAGCACTGTTCCTCTCTCTCTCTTCCCGCACCGCACGGCCCACTGGCCTTTCAGCCCACAGCTGCGCGCACGCCCGAAACGCCTCCGCCTCGGTCACCCGCTCCTCTCTCTCGCCCTTGTGCCACTGACCGCTGGACCCCACTGCCCGATCGCCCTCGCCCGCCGTCTTCTTCCTCCCCACGCCAAGTCGCGCCGCCGCCGCCGGAATCCCGATCTTCTCGGGATCACGAATCCCCTCGCCCCCTCCTCCAAGAACTCCTCCCCCTATAAATACCCCTCTCCCTCGACCCGTTCCCCTCCTTTCCCCTCACCGAAACCCCTTGCCTCGCCCGTAATCTCTCGCCGGAGCCGAGCACCGCCACCGCACCATTGATGCCCTAGAGCCCGCCTCCGACCTCCCCGAGACCCGCAGCCACCACCATCGTGATCCCCTCCCTCGACTACACCTTCCCAACAACTCGCCTGAGCCGCAAAACCACCGGATTGCCATCGTCGTTGATCACCGACGCCATCCGCCGCCTCGAGCTCGCCGTCAACCACCTCCGACCATCTCCTCCGACTCCACGACCACCGTTGGACTCGTCGTCGCCCGCTACATCGCGCCGACCCCTCCACCTTCATCGCGGACGACCGGAGCGCCACCGCCACCGACGTCCGAGCCGCCACCGCCGACGACGACCTCGTCGGAGACGCCACCACCGCTGTAAGAAACCTCCACCGTCCGATCTGTTATTGACGGCATAGATTAGATCTAACGAACGGTTACGTTTTTTTAATTAGATCGGTTTAGTTCCGGTTTGTTACGGTTTTTATTCGGTTTAGATCGGTTCAATTCTAGTCGGTTTAGCCGACCGGTCTTTCTGTTTTAGCCCGTACACGTTTGTGTTATTTTACGACCGAGCGCTAGATAGTTCAGATCGCCCACCTCCCTGGCCCGATAGCAGTAGGCCACGTAGCTAGTGGCTGATTTTTTTTGTTTTGATTTTCCTTTCTGTTTTAAAAACGGAATAGTTCTCATTCTATATTGCTTATAACTTTTATGTTTTAGATCCAAATTTAGTGTTTCTTTTTGCATTAGTTTTATAATTTCTTGAAGTTTCTGCTAGTGCAATTGGATTTCATATTTGAGTTGTTTAAAATTGAATTCGATGAAATTTGTTCAAATCACCAATTTGGTCGTATCTTGGGTTTTATAAAATATTTTTGATTGATTCTTTTTGCTACTGTTTTGTTATAGTTTTTTCTATCCAGTAGCATATAGTGATTTATTTTTTAGTTTATTTTAAATTAATGTTTTAGCAAAACAGTACTGTTTTAGTTATAGTGTTGTTTTAGTCTTTTCTTTATTGTTTTTATTAGTTTTAAATTATTTATTTTTGTCACTTTTGACAAATTTAGTTTTGTTTCTGTTTGTCAACCAAAGAAAATTTTATTTTTATTTCAAAAAATTATTTTATTTAGTTTTGTATGAAAACTTGTTTAGGTCATAGTTACTGTTTCATAAAAGCTTTTTATTTGTTTCTTTTTGCAAATAAAATTTTATGAAAAATACCTTATGTTAACTTAGTTGTTTTACTTTGTATTTTCTGTTAATTTATAAGTTTAGTGTTTTAATTGTTGTTAAGTTTTTACTTAGGACAAAACTATTTTGTGTTATGTCTTAGAGTTTTCTTTATTAGTTTTGTTGTGTAGTTGTCCTTTGTTCTTATTCGGTGTCCCTTGTTGTTTTGCAATTTATTTGTTGGTTTCCTTATGAGTGTTAGAATTGTTTGCTAGTATGTTTGCTTATATGAATGCTATGTTTGACTATATAGATTTTCAACAGAGTGACGAATAGTTCTACCAAGTCATTATTCTGAGAGCTTTGTTATCTTCATCAAGTAATACCAGGCAAGTTCACTTTGACCATGTTTTTCATACCTATGTTTTATTTGCATGTAGTAGCACCCTTTCAACAACCCTCCAGTAGTGATATTGAATTCTTGTAGTTGAGTAGTATGCATGAGGTAGGAACCCATCACCCTGTTACCAAGCCCGGGACGTTATTTATCTTAATGCTACGCTATAGTAGATGGGGTTTGGTATGAATGCTCGGGAGTGGTGTGAGAATGGAGGACTCTACGTCAATGACAACAAATTCATGATGGCATCGGCAAGGACTGCATCTTCAGGACTTCAAGACTTCTTCGAGACTCGAGACAAGAATTCAATACACACTACTGGGTGAAGGACGGTTGACGGGCACCCTGGAGAAACCAGTGGATGGCCGGGATGCATGGAGAAGCGCCATGACATCTTGCGGAAAGCTTCACCCAGACTCAAAGAGACAGAAGAATACTTCATGCCCGGAAGCTTACCTGTGCAACCGCAAGTCACTATGGGCTCTGGCTTGGTTGACCTTAGTTGTGACTCTGGCTGGGACGGTGCTAGCAGATGTAGAACTACGGTAGGATTGGATGAGCACCGGACAGTGGTCAGAGGAACTCTTTGGAAGACCATGTTTCGGTCATCTTGTTCTCAAACACCCTGTAGTGCGAGAACGTACAAAGAGGGATCGAATCTTGCGGGTAAAGTGTACAAACCTCTGCAGAGGGTTTAAACCTAATTGATTAGCCGTGTCCCCGGTTACGGACAATTTGAGCCTCTGGACTTGGATTTATCTCGGAACTCTCAACACCGGACTGATAACATAATTGTGGGCAACTTATGATGATTTGGGCCATGAGACATCGGTTGGCGGAACCATGTCATGATAGGAAACTCCGTAGTATAGACTCCTGAATTTCTTTGATGTAGGGAAAATAAAACCAGCTTTTATGCAAAACAAAACTTAGATACAGAGCCACAAAGCCATATTGCATATAGTATAGTTTTATCATCTGTTTTCTCATGTTGTGATCTTGCCGGTACATTCAATGTACTGACCTACACGGCTGCAACGTATCATGTTGCAGATACTTTCTTCCAACAGTAAGAGTACGGTACAGGGTTACGGTCTACACTCAACCTGCCGATGGCGTTGATGGGACTCCACACCCGACTATTTGTTTCCGCTGTGACTTATGAGGTATATTTCAGTTTTACGTTATTTATACATGTGATTGCACTTTGATATATACATTGATGTACTGTGTGTGCCAGCATACTGATCCAGGGATGGCACAGAAACACAGAGACTTGACCGTCTGAGGTCGGGTCACTATAGATATGGTATCAGAGCACATGTTGACTGTAGGACGTGACCCTAGAAATCGAAAAGCCCCTAGGATAGGAAATCTCTAAAACTTTATTTTCAAAAATACCCTCACTTCTAATATTTTCATGATTTTATCAAATATCTCTCTTACCTCAAATAGTTAGAATATACCCTTTCCCTTTTGACCACACGGAGGATCAACTGAAGTCGCTCCAAGAAGGATAAGATATCGGACAACCGATGACCTCTTCAGAGTAAAGAAGATTTCACGATACATTTTGAAGAAAGAAGCTATAACAGTTGAAGACTGCGAAGACTTGAAGAATTTGGAGAATCTGAAGAATTATTTGACCTTTAGAAGACCAAATCCCTGTTATATACTTACGTTAGATGCGACGATTTGTGAGCTGTCAGTTGTGTGATGTTTCTCGACAGCCAGAAATAAAATCCATTTTCAAAATTATTGTTTGTGTTGTGTGTGTCTATCTCTATCTCTCTTATCTCACCCCAAAGCCCTTGGACCCAATAGATGAGGAAGGAAGAAGGACTAGTATTCTTTGGACCGATGACTCAGCCGAAGGCAGAGCTATGGATTAAAAACATGGAGGATCACTTCGGGAAAAAAATGATTTCAAAGAAGTGCGAGGTTCAAGATGCTATTCAGTATTTTACCGGGAGTGCTGCAACCTGGTGGAAAATGCATCAAGCCATACAAGGATGCAATGGAGCAAAGACTTGCAAGAAGACTCTGACAAGATCTCGTCTTATCCGGAAGCACCATGATAACCCGAAGAAGAAACCTTGTGCATGCAAGATTTGCAGAGAAATAGGACACACCCAGGAGGAACACAAGGATGGATGCCCTCATTGTGAGGAGAATCACCCAACCGAAGAATGCCCGACTGGGCAGGTTACTTGTTTCCTGTGTGAAGGAATTACTCATTTCCCGGCTCAGTGTCATATTTACCCCAAGGTACAAGAAATTACCAAGCAGCAGGAAGTAGCCATGAAAGAAACCCTCAGGGAAAATTCAGAAGAACCTGCGATGAAGGAAGTTATTGAAGACCCTAATGGTGAAGGCCTAAACAGATTTTTTCGCCCAAGCTTGCTATTCATGTGGAGAAGAAGGACATTTTTCAGAGTATTGCATGAAGGAAAGCCAAGAGTATCTCAGAGACTTCCCGACAATAGAAGTGAAGTTTGACCCTCTGGAAATAGAAGCTCTGATCATTACAGAGAAATCTAGAAAGAGAAAACGAAGGCATACCCAAAACAACCCAACTTCTGCAAAGAAGGACCTGAGTCATATCACTTGTTATAGGTGCAAGGATTTAGGTCATTACGCTAGTCAATGTCCAGAAAAGAAGCCAAGAATCCAAGGAGCCTACATAATCACAAAGAAGCCCCGAGACATGTCGGAAGTCATTTGTTTTCGCTGCAAGGAAGCAGGACATTTTGCTAGGGAATGTTCAAATCAGAAGAAAGCTGGAGCTGAGTAGTTGAGATTTTGATTTGGATAATAAGAGTGGTAGAAAGCAATCCTATTTTCATAAGTTTGATGAGTTGAGTTATGTAATGGGTGCTCAGAGATTGTAATGAATTCATAAAATCAATAAAGTTAATGTGTTATGATTTCATATGTTGTATTATGTGAGTTTTTACTCTATGAACAAAGATTTTGGACCAGTTTCGAGGATATGAGAAATATGGTCTATGGATGGATTTGTGAATTTCATTTAAGGGTGGTAGTACCCTGTGAAGAACACTTGACCTATGGAAAGGATAATGATATTTCAGGGAGTGAAGTTTGGACAAAATAGGTATGAGTTTTGTTTCGATATGTTGGTTACCCCAAGAATATGAAGGAATGAAGCAATATTGGAATTTAAGGAGGTGTAATGTTGGAATATGGAACAATTGTAACTCCAAGGATGAGTTGTACAAGTGTTGAAGTGGGCCATAACCCACAGGCCCAGGGTTTGAAAAGGAACAGACATAACTTTGATGAAGGAAGAAAATTGGAAGAAGCTATGATTCCATCAGCAGACATTTCCTTAGGAGGTTACGAAAACCCAAGAGTTGTGAAGAACGATAGATGTTTCATTCAGCTTGCAGAATCAATGGAATTATCCGAACTAAGTTCGTTGACAAGAGAAATTCTGCAATGCTTGTGAGGATGCCCAAGTGTTAGACTACGTGATTCACTGTCTGCGTATGTAGTAATGGTTCAAGTACGGGATGGATTGGCCCCCATACCGGAGACTTCTATCATGAACTATCATATGTTGATGGAAAATCAGAGAGACTTGAAAACCTTAGAAGAGTATCGGCGCGATAAGCCATAAAACCATAGAATGGTAGGACGATGGAACCCTTTACAGGCAACCGTTGCCAATCGTAGGATATACGGTGAGATTCAACCCCGGCCATTTTCCTGCAGGAGAAGCCATAAATTGTTGACCGCCAGGAGGTTCCGATAGTTTCTTAGTATTGACGATAGACATGTCAGATATGAAGATCCACTCTTCGGAAGAACCTCATCAGGATTGAGAGGACACGAGATTTTGAGAAAAGTCATGCCCCGACCGGAAGAGCACCACTGAAAGAGTTATCCCGAAGAATATGAGAAGACCGACACCATCAACCCAAAGGATGGAGTACATGAATTTTGTCAAAACCATAGCCTTGCTTTTAAGTGTGGTAGCACCCCAGACCTCTCTGGTTGAAGGATTTGCTGGAAGACCTCCAAACCCTAACCTTTTCTTGCTAGCCGCTTCGAATCTCGAGGACGAGATTCATTTTAAGTGTGGTAGGTTTGTAACATCCCAAAATTCTAAATTTTGGAATGTTATATAAAATAAATTATTATGATTGTTTGTTTGATTGATTGACTGAAAGTGAGTGAAATTTGAAACTTTTGAAGTTGGATGAGAGGGAACGAAATGACTTTCCCAAACTTTCATCCTTGCATTTTATCTCAATGAATTCAAATTCATTTCAACACAAAACCCCAGAGTGAAGATGACATGACTTCTTCCATTTGAAATCCAAAGGGTTTTTGAAAAGATTTGAATTCCAGTTGGAAATATTTCAAATTCTAAAAAAAACTTTATGCAACTCAATGATTTTCATGAGAGAAGATAAAATGACTTCTTCAATTATATGAAATATGAGTTGGAAGTCAAAAAGAATCAAATTGAAAGTCATTTGAAAGTATTTTGAAACTCCCTTTCAAATTTGGAATTATTTGGATTTTATTCAAATTATTTTTCTCCTAAAAATAAATAAATAGAAATAAGGGTAAAATGATTCCCTTCAATGGAAAATTAGGAGAAAATAATTTTGAAATAATTTTGGTATTTTAAAAATGATTTTTGTTGGATTTTAATGCAACAGTAGCACTGTTTGCTTTATTTGATTTTTTGTGTATTTTATTTGAACCTGGAAAATAGTTCATGTTTTAGGAAATGTTTTTCTGAAAATTTTGATATATTATATGCCTATATACTTTTTATTATTATTTGTTGTTTCTTTTTATTTTGTTGTCTGTGAAAAGAATAAAAAGAAAATCCTCGAACAGTACCAGGCCGAAGCCCAGCACTGTTCCTCTCTCTCTCTTCCCGCACCGCACGGCCCACTGGCCTTTCAGCCCACAGCTGCGCGCACGCCCGAAACGCCTCCGCCTCGGTCGCCTGCTCCTCTCTCTCGCCCTTGTGCCACTTACCGCTGGACCCCACTGCCCGATCGCCCTCGCCCGCCGTCTTCTTCCTCCCCACGCCAAGTCGCGCCGCCGCCGCCGGAATCCCGATCTTTCTCGGGATCACGAATCCCCTCGCCCCCTCCTCCAAGAACTCCTCCCCCTATAAATACCCCTCTCCCTCGGCCCGTTCCCCTCCTTTCCCCTCACCGAAACCCCTTGCCTCGCCCGTAATCTCTCGCCGGAGCCGAGCACCGCCACCGCACCATTGATGCCCTAGAGCCCGCCTCCGACCTCCCCGAGACCCGCAGCCACCACCATCGTGATCCCCTCCCTCGACTACACCTTCCCAACAACTCGCCTGAGCCGCAAAACCACCGGATTGCCACCGTCGTTGATCACCGACGCCATCCGCCGCCTCGAGCTCGCCGTCAACCACCTCCGACCATCTCCTCCGACTCCACGACCACCGTTGGACTCGTCGTCGCCCGCTACATCGCGCCGACCCCTCCACCTTCATCGCGGACGACCGGAGCGCCACCGCCACCGACGTCCGAGCCGCCACCGCCGACGACGACCTCGTCGGAGACGCCACCACCGCTATAAGCAACCTCCACCGTCCGATCTGTTATTGACGACATAGATTAGATCTAACGAACGGTTACGTTTTTTTTAATTAGATCGGTTTAGTTCCGGTTTTTATTCGGTTTAGATCGGTTCAAGTCTAGTCGGTTTAGCCGACCGGTCTTTCTGTTTTAGCCCGTACACGTTTGTGTTATTTTACGACCGAGCGCTAGATAGTTCAGATCGCCCACCTCCCTGGCCCGATAGCAGTAGGCCACGTAGCTAGTGGCCGATTTTTTTTGTTTTGATTTTCCTTTCTGTTTTAAAAACAGAATAGTTCTGATTCTATATTGCTTATAACTTTTATGTTTTAGATCCAAATTTAGTGTTTCTTTTTGCATTAGTTTTATAATTTCTTGAAGTTTCTGCTAGTGCAATTGGATTTCATATTTGAGTTGTTTAATATTGAATTCGATGAAATTTGTTCAAATCACCAATTTGGTCGTATCTTGGGTTTTATAAAATATTTTTGATTGATTCTTTTTGCTACTGTTTTGTTATAGTTTTGTCTATCCAGTAGCATATAGTGATTTATTTTTTAGTTTATTTTAAATTAATGTTTTAGCAAAACAGTACTGTTTTAGTTATAGTGTTGTTTTAGTCTTTTCTTTATTGTTTTTATTAGTTTTAAATTATTTCTTTTTGTCACTTTTGACAAATTTAGTTTTGTTTCTGTTTGTCAACCAAAGAAAATTTTATTTTTATTTCAAAAAATTATCTTATTTAGTTTTGTATGAAAACTTGTTTAGGTCATAGTTACTGTTTCATAAAAGCTTTTTATTTGTTTCTTTTTGCAAATAAAATTTTATGAAAAATACCTTCTGTTAACTTAGTTGTTTTACTTTGTATTTTCTGTTAATTTATAAGTTTAGTGTTTTAATTGTTGTTAAGTTTTTACTTAGGACAAAACTATTTTGTGTTATGTCTTAGAGTTTTCTTTATTAGTTTTGTTGTGTAGTTGTCCTTTGTTCTTATTCGGTGTCCCTTGTTGTTTTGCAATTTATTTGTTGGTTTCCTTATGAGTGTTAGAATTGTTTGCTAGTATGTTTGCTTATATGAATGCTATGTTTGACTATATAGATTTTCAACAGAGTGACGAATAGTTCTACCAAGTCATTATTCTGAGAGCTTTGTTATCTTCATCAAGTAATACCAGGCAAGTTCACTTTGACCATGTTTTTCATACCTATGTTTTATTTGCATGTAGTAGCACCCTTTCAACAACCCTCCAGTAGTGATATTGAATTCTTGTAGTTGAGTAGTATGCATGAGGTAGGAACCCATCACCCTGTTACCAAGCCCGGGACGTTATTTATCTTAATGCTACGCTATAGTAGACGGGGTTTGGTATGAATGCTCGGGAGTGGTGTGAGAATGGAGGACTCTACGTCAATGACAACAAATTCATGATGGCATCGGCAAGGACTGCATCTTCAGGACTTCAAGACTTCTTCGAGACTCGAGACAAGAATTCAATACACACTACTGGGTGAAGGACGGTTGACGGGCACCCTGGAGAAACCAGTGGATGGCCGGGATGCATGGAGAAGCGCCATGACATCTTGCGGAAAGCTTCACCCAGACTCAAAGAGACAGAAGAATACTTCATGCCCGGAAGCTTACCTGTGCAACCGCAAGTCACTATGGGCTCTGGCTTGGTTGACCTTAGTTGTGACTCTGGCTGGGACGGTGCTAGCAGATGTAGAACTACGGTAGGATTGGATGAGCACCGGACAGTGGTCAGAGGAACTCTTTGGAAGACCATGTTTTGGTCATCTTGTTCTCAAACACCCTGTAGTGCGAGAACGTACAAAGAGGGATCGAATCTTGCGGGTAAAGTGTACAAACCTCTGCAGAGGGTTTAAACCTAATCGATTAGCCGTGTCCCCGGTTACGGACAATTTGAGCCTCTGGACTTGGATTTATCTCGGAACTCTCAACACCGGACTGATAACATAATTGTGGGCAACTTATGATGATTTGGGCCATGAGACATCGGTTGGCGGAACCATGTCATGATAGGAAACTCCGTAGTATAGACTCCTGAATTTCTTTGATGTAGGGAAAATAAAACCAGCTTTTATGCAAAACAAAACTTAGATACAGAGCCACAAAGCCATATTGCATATAGTATAGTTTTATCATCTGTTTTCTCATGTTGTGATCTTGCCGGTACATTCAATGTACTGACCTACACGGCTGCAACGTATCATGTTGCAGATACTTTCTTCCAACGAGTAAGAGTACGGTACAGGGTTACGGTCTACACTCAACCTGCCGATGGCGTTGATGGGACTCCACACCCGACTATTTGTTTCCGCTGTGACTTATGAGGTATATTTCAGTTTTACGTTATTTATACATGTGATTGCACTTTGATATATACATTGATGTACTGTGTGTGCCAGCATACTGATCCAGGGATGGCACAGAAACACAAAGACTTGACCGTCTGAGGTCGGGTCGCTACAGTTATCCTCGATGGCAACAATACAATACATGTCGGTTCCCCTTCTATCACTAGGATCGAGCACCGCAAGATTGAACCCAAAGCTAAGCACTTCTCCCGTTGCAAGAAAAACCGATCTAGTTGGCAAACCAAATCGATAGTTCGAAGAGACTTGCAAAGATATGAAATCATGCATATAAGAATTCAGAGGAGATTCAAATAATATTCATAGATAAGCTGATCACAAATCCGCAATTCATCGGATCTCGGCAAAGACACCGCAAAAGAGTATTACATCGAATAGATCTCCAAGAACATTGAGGAGAACATGGTATTGAGAATCAAAGAGAGAGAAGAAGCCATCTGGCTACTAGCTATGGACCCGTAGGTCTGTGGTAAACTACTCACGCTTCATCGGAAAGGCAATGGTGTTGATGTAGAAGCCCTCCGTGATCGAATCCCCCTCCGGCAGGACGCCGAAAAAGGCTCCTAGATGGGATCTCACGGGTACAGAAGATTGCGGCGGTGGAAAAGTGATTTCGTGGCTCTCCTGGTAGGTTTTGGGATATTTCAGAATATATAGGTGGAAGAAATAGGTCGGTGGAGTCACGAGGGGCCCACAAGGGTGGGGGGCATGCCCTTCCCCCCGGGCACGCCTCCAGACCTTGTGGCCGCCTTGTGGCTTTCCTGACATGCACTCCAAGCCCTCTGGATGTCTTCTAGTCCAAGAAAAATCATCGCGAAAGTTTCATTCCGTTTGGACTCCGTTTGGTATTCCTTTTCTGTGAAACTCTAAAACAAGGAAAAAACAGGAACTGGCACTGGGCTCTGGGTTAATAGGTTAGTCCCAAAAATCATATAAAATAGCATATTAATGCATATAAAACATCCAAAATAGATAATATAATAGCATGGAACAATCAAAAAATATAGATACGTTGGAGATGTATCGAGCATCCCCAAGCTTAATTCCTGCACGTCCTCGAGTAGGTAAATGATAAAAACAGAATTTTTGATGTGGAATGCTACCTAACATATTTATCCATGTAATTCTCTTTATTGTGGCATGAATGTTCAGATCCGTATGATTCAAAACAAAAGTTTAATATTGACATAAAAACAATAATACTTCAAGCATACTAACAAAATAATCATGTCTTCTCAAAATAACATGGCCAAAGAAAGCTTATCCCTACAAAATCATATAGTCTGGCTATGCTCCATCTTCATCACACAAAACATTTAAATCATGCACAACCCCGATGACAAGCCAAGCAATTGTTTCATACTTTTGGTGTTCTCAAACCTTTTCAACTTTCATGCAATACATGAGCGTGAGCCATGGACATAGCACTTTATGGGTCGAATAGAAGGTGGTTGTGGAGAAGACAAAAAGGAGATAGTCTCACATCAACTAGGCATATCAACGAGCTATGAAGATGCCCAACAATAGATATCAATGCGAGTGAGTAGGGATTGCCATGCAACGGATGCACTAGAGCTATAAGTTTATGAAAGCTCAAAAAGAAAACTAAGTGGGTGTGCATCCAACTTGCTTGCTCATGAAGACCTAGGGAGTTTTGAGGAAGGCCATCGTTGGAATATACAAGCCAAGTTCTATAATGAAAATTCCCACTAGTATATGAAAGTGACAATATAGGAGACTCTCTACCATGAAGATCATGGTGCTACTTTGAAGCACAAGTGTGGTAAAAGGATAGTAACATTGTCCCTTCTCTCTTTTTCTCTCTCTTTTTTTGGGCCTTCTCTTTTTTTTGGCATTTTTTATTTTATTTTCCTCACATGGGACAACGCTCCCACCTTCATCCTTTTGTCATTGATGATTTGATCACAGTCAAGGATTTGACCTGCCAACAGAGACTGATAATTTCCACCTACCCATGTCTGCGGAAGCATATAACGAGTTTCACCAGCTCCAATCTTTGTTGGCCCCCATAAACCTTGATCCTAATGGTAAGGACGGCTGGAAATTTCCTTCAAAGTCGGGAGACTTTCAATCAAGGCTTTATTATGAGTTTAACTTTTGTCATCTGGTGGTTGATCCTATTTTTAAGTGGATTTGGAAATGCTCATGCACTCTTAAGATCAAAGTCTTTGGATGGTTCCTTCTAATGGATCCACTACAAAAAAAAGACACATCCGTGACATTTTGGGCCGAACGAAAAAAAAATTGTCATACATATGACACTTCTATGACGATAATTGTGACAAAACCCGGTATCATCATAGATGTGGTGGGCTCCTACTTCTATGACAAAAAATCATGACAGAAAATGGGCTTTTCGTCCTGGGCGGGTCGGAGACGCAGCTGCATGACATTCTTTGGGCCGTCCATGACGGAAAAAACTGTGGTAGAAGCGAGGGCGAGGAAAATTTCGGGGAGTTCCCAGTTACGGTGGGAGGTCGGGGGCCGAGCGATGCACGTTTCTCTGGTACACGTACGCGTGTGTGTGCGAGGCGTTGGCTCTAACTGAACCCGAGCGAGGCGTTGGGCTCTAACTGAACCCGAGCAATTGCACTGCAGGCTACGAGTTACTGAACCCGAGCGATTGATCGATGGCTGTTAACTGAACCCGATCGAGCGATTCCTTCGCTACTGCTGCTAACTGAAGCCGATCGATGCTGCCTCTGGATGAATAGTGAGCGTTGCTGGGGGGGTTTGGATGAATAGTTCCTAGAGGGGGTGGATGAACAGGACCCCGTGGTGTTGCCTCTGGATGAACAGGACCCCGATCGATCGAGCCGGTTGGGGCTCGATGAACAGGACCCCGTGGAGGGCAGGATGAACAGGAGCACCCCTTGGAGGGCAGGATGAACAGGACCACCCCGTGAAGGGCTGGGTGAACAGTAGCCTGTGGAGGGGTGGTTGAACAGGAGCCCGTGGAGAGGGCTGGTTGAATAGTAGCCGGTGGAGTAGCGTGTGGTGGAGGCTGGATGAACAGGAGCCCGTGGATGAACAGTCGCAGGTGGAGGCTGGAGGAGATCGATGGTGGATGAACAGTAGCTCGTGGAGGCTCGAGGGGGTCGGTGGTGGAGATGAACAGTATCCCGTGGAGTCCCGTTTTGCGATACGCCACACCCCTCCCGATGAACAGGACCCCCATTTCGACCTTAGCGCTCCAACACAAGTCCGTTTCCTCCGTTTTGCGGTACGCCACACCCCTCCCGATCAACAGGACCCCCGTTTCGACCGTAGGAGGTCCGTTTCCACCGTTTTGCGGTACGCCAGACCCCTCCCGATGAACAGGATCCCGTTTCAAACGTGGCCGGTCGAACACAAGGCCGTTTCCTCCATTCTGCGGTCCGCCAGGCCTCGTTTCCATTGGCTGTTCCGTCCAAGCCCTCCCGATGAACACGACGACGCATACCGTTCCGACCCAGCCGGTTGGCTCCCCATGAACACGACGATGATGCTATTTCTCCGTTCTGACCCAGCCATGTACACGAGCCCTGGCCGTACGTATGCGCGAGTAGGCGTTCGAGACCCTGCCCGTATGTACGTATGTGGCCGTATTTTCTTTCTTGCACACTGGCCGTTGTACGTATGTGTACATGCTACGTGTGCGCCTCTACTACGACACGTGTGCGCCTCTACATCCACCAGTATATATGTACGTACACGTTCGCGACCCGAATGATAACGCTACGTACGCTTCGACCAGGTGGGTCCCGACTGTCAGGCACTTCCTTGCCTGCGAAGATGTAGCTGGTGGGTCCCAGCAGTCAGGGGGGCGAATCGTTTTTTTTGGCCCGGACGCACTTCCTTGCGTGCGAAGATGTAGCTGGTGGGTCCCAGCAGTCAGGGGGAAACGTTTTTTTCACGAAATACAGTGGCCCGTCCGGTGGGTCCTAGCTGTCAGGTGGAGGAATCATTATTTTCCGCGTAATAAGGAGGCACTTCCTTGCTGCGGCCGTGGACCCAGCTGTCAGCCTCTCCACGTACAGTCCACGTCCGATGGAAGTCGTTCCTTGACCACGTTGACCACGCCGCGCCGAGAGCACCAGGGTGGGGGACGACGGCGAGGCCTAGGAAGGGGACGATGGGGAGCCGGGGAAGACGCAGCAGTGGAAGCCCGCGCGAAGAGGAGTACGAGGGTTCATTGGTTCGGTTGCGGTGTGAGGCTGCCGTCGCAGCAGGGCCTGGCCAGCGGTGGGAATAGTAGGGGGCGGTGAGGCCTCCGCGGCAACACAGCGGCCACGGGTGGCAGGAGCATGCGGCATGACCGGCGCTGCTTTGGGCGGCTGGAGCAAGAAGACCAGAGGTTGAAGAAGCACTACGGGCGTTGGATGGACATCGTATGGTCACTGGAACTAGAATCGTTCATATTGACTAAAGTTGACAAAGGCCCCCATCCCAGTCAACTTAGTAGGCCCACAAGTCAGCCTCCCACCATGGTGGGTCCCAGCTAGCAGGGGGAGTATTCATTTTTTGTGCGTAATAAGGAGGCACTTCCTTGCGTGCGAAGATATAGCTGGTGGGTCCGAGCTATCAGCGGCGGTAACATTTTTTCCGTGAAATACAGAGGCCCTTTCGGTGGGTCCCTGATGTCAGGTGGAGGAATCATTATTTTGTGCGTAATATGGAGGCATTTCCTTGCGTGCGGCCGTGGACCCAGCTGTCGGCCTCTCCACGTACAGTCCACTTCAGATGCATGTGGGTCGTTGACCACGTTGACCAGGCCGCGCCGAGAGCACCAGGGCGGTGGACGACGGCGAGGCCTAGGAAGGGAACGACACGGAGGCAGGGAAGACTTGGCAGTTGTTTCCCACGCGGAGGGGATTACGACTGTATGAGGGTTTACTGGTTCGTCTGCCGTCGCCGGAGAATAACAGCAGGTAAGGGTGAGTAGAGGGATGGCTAGGCCAGCGATGGGAGTACGATGGGGCGGTGAGGCCTGCGCGGCAGCAGAGCCGGCTGCCGGGAGGAGGGAGCAGGCAGTCCCGCCGGCGCTTGTTTGAGCGGCTGGAGCAGGAAGAGCAGAGATTGAAGAAGCACGACGGCCGTTGGATGGCCATCCAACAGTCACTGCTTGTGCGTCAACCTTTTTTTTAGGAAAGCCTCAAATCTGTGGAAAATAGCATACAACCCATCTACCATTATTTCTAATAATTTACAGCCCATTTTCTAATTCTGAAGGTTTCTTTTGGAGCCCATATTCTTTTTGTTAGCATTAGAGCCCATATTGTGGCCACGGTTAAAAAATTATACGAAATGTTGCATATTTCGGTGCGGTCCGAACTATTTTTAATCCCGAAATTTCGAGTCACATTCAAACTGATTTTAAAAATAAATGTATATCAATATAAAATCCAACAAATTGTCCACGCATAAAAATTAATGCAATTTAAAATCTTGAAATAAAAAAAGAAATTTGAAAGTAATTGCCGGTTTGATGTGTTTTAAAAATGTACAACCCATTTCTCATTACTAATAGGCCATTTCGTCGTCCAGCCGAATGAAGCTCTCCTCGTCTTGAAAGATTTCAGAAGCGACTTACTTGGCAAATCACAAAAAACTGGGCTAGCCATTTTCAGAAAGGAAAAAAAATTACTGGGCTTGTCTGTGGTAAACATAAAAGAGAAGGTTGTCTAGACATGCCAGAGTGCTCCGCACAGCCCAGTTGACACCCTGCTTCTGTCTCAAAAACAAATTAGATAAATGCCACAACAAATATGGCGATTCATAAAAATGCCACTGCAATTTCCAAACGTTGAAAAATGCCACTGCAATTTTTGCAAACTTTGGAAAACGCCACTGCAATTTGCAAACTTTGAAAAACGCCACTCCAGACTTCAAAAAATGCCACTGGGGATGGCATGAAATGGCATTTTGCAAAGTTTGGAAATTGCAATGGCATTTCTTAGAAACACCAGATTTGGAGTGGCATTTATCAAATTAACCCAAAACAAAAATGACTGGGCGAGCTGCTGGGTCCCTGATGTCAGCCGCTCGTTGTGCAACTCTCTCGTTTATTGACTACGTTGACAATGGCATGGGACCCAGATGTCAGAAATCCATTACGAGGAGCCATTTTTTATTGGATTGAAATAAGGAGGCACTTTGCTTGCGTACTGCCATGACCTTGGCGGGTCCCTGTTGTCATCCTCTCCACGTACAATCATCTCCTGGTTGTGTACGCGTCAACTTGGTAGGCCCACAAGTCAGCCTCTAAACCCGTGCAGGACAAATACAACCCATTTAAAAAAATAACAGCCCATTCCATATGTTCAAACAGAAACTTCAACATTCAGAGCAAAGTACTGAACTTCCACGTTGACAACCATCATAGCCAAGTTAACTATCTACTTCCACTAATACTCTAGTAGCGTACAAGTACTAACTTACTCTTAGCTAACTAGACGATGTCGGCCGCCATCTGCGGTACACGCTAAACGCCGGCACCGGCGTCCTCCGCCTCGCCTCAGACTTGCCAGAGGTGCGATAGGGCGCGTTGCTCGCGCGCGTTGGCCCTTTCCATGCCGGCGTGGTCCACCGAAGCTTCGGCTTCTAAGCGAGAAACCCACTTGACGAGCTGGTAGTAAAAATCGGTGTCGCGAATGCGTGCGTGCCCGACAGCCTCCAGGGCTATTTGCCGGGCGCCGGCCTCCACGTAGTCGGCCCACGTGCGGGCGCTCTGCTCGTGACTCAGAGCATCGGTGCGCTGCTGCTCCATGTCCCGCTGCCGGCGCAAATCGGCGATACGCTGCTCATCCGCCAAGCGGTCGCGCTCCAACAACTCCTGCTCCTCCGCCAGGCGGTCGCGCTCCAACAAGTCCTCGATCTCCGCATTGCCATCTAAAGACCGATAGAATGCCTCCTCCCTTCGTCTGCCTTCTGGTGAAAAACCGAACACTAGTTCCGGCGGTGACCGCCTCCAGCCACGCCTATCGCGGACAGGCGGGGGCATGGTGGACGTGGCGAGAGCGAGGATAAGTGGCGAGCAACATCGGGCCGGTGGGGGCTTATGACGATAGGGCGAGTTGGGTCATGGTGCCACCATAGAAGGCCGAGAAACAGTACTTATAAGCGGAAGGTAGCGCGACGGTCATCGGAATTCAATGCATAATGAAGCAGGCATGGCTTAGCGCGCCAGCTTGCCGTGGAAAACTAGAGAAACTAAAATTCTGGCTGTGCCATCCCGTCCCGTCCGTGCTGGGTCGCACGCCGGCCTTACGGTCGAACGAGTGCACTCGAATCATCTCCCTCCTTGTCAATAATGATTCCACGGATTTAAAAGGCCCGCAACAATTAAAGCGCATCTTTTTCGCATCAGTTAGCTGCCTTAATTATGGCCGGCTGCATGTGGGCACTCAAAATCGCTCGCAGCCAGTACGTGGAGCAGCATGCAACGAGTCGCAGCCGAGGGCATTAATTGATGAACTTTAAATGGGAGATAAGGGCATTTGCAAACGTTTTTGCTAGCAGTTTCTTCAGATTCGCATGGCATTTTCTTCAGAGCAGCTTGTCAGTTTCTTCAGAGGTAGGCATTTCTATTCAAAAAACTGCCACTTCGGATCTTGCGTTGCAACTAAAACAACCAGGAGCGCATTAGTAGGCTAGCTAGTGATTGATCGGTAACTTGTAAACACTGAGCGAACAGATATAAGGAACTGTTAATGCATCTCAATGATTCACAGATCATATACAAATATGTAGCTCCAAAAGCAAAGATCAGCCACAACTAAAACCAACTAGTACGATTCCCATACATAAGATCAACATGTTAATGCATCTCAATGATTCACAGATCATATACATATATGTAGCTCCAAAAGCAAAGATCTAGAAAAAACATATGTTCTTCCTACTAACATGGATGCTTCTCTTGGCCAACATTCAGTACAGACTAAATGACAAATTTGTTTGTGAAGTCTACAATTCCTCTTGCAAACGTAAGTGGTTTCACCAACAGCTGGAACCATGGGAATGAACCACACATGATGGAGGAACATCCACTGCAATATAATTTGGTCTTCTCTTGATCACACGGCGAGACTATTTTTGGAATACAAACTTTAACTTAGGCAAAATGATGCCCATTGTATAATCTGACCAAAGCAATGAAGCACCTAGTGTTGGCCAAAAAATTGCTATCCCAATCTTGATAATCGATCAAACATAAAAAACTGATCGAACGAATCAAGAGAACAGCCGGAGGAGGAGGTGCCCACTCTTAACCTTTCCTCTTGTCTTCATAATTTTTTATGCAGTTTAACCAAAATAAAATGACATCAGCGCCTTGGCATTTTGGTGACACTGTACAAAAAAATTAACTTATCTCATGAAAGTGAGGTATGTAATCTATAACCATTAATAGGGCAAAAATCTGAAGGTAGTAACAAGTTTCATCGTTGGTATACTGGATGTGCAACATCATTATAATGCCTTAGTTGAAAAATCTTTAATACATCCACAATCAACAGCTAACCCTGAAATAATCCAGTGAAATTAAATGGCATTGCTTAAATTTATCGGTGGCATTAGACTGAGTGCGGCATTAGTTAAATGTGGCATCACTTTAGCAGTAGCATTGCTTGACTTGACTGCTGGCGTTATACTAACAGCAAAAAAGTTAGACTAAGAGCATGCGAGGCCCATTCGGACAGTGGACGCACCAGTACGATGTACCTCCACGGACGCATAGAGTGGTGAGGGAGGTATGGTTGCCCAGAGCAACAAATATCCAGGCAGCATATGTGGATTACGTCCCATTTTTGTTATGTTTAGCCACCTTTTTCCTATGTGAGGACAACAAACCGATCGACCTGGTCATTCTCTATTGCGTTGTCATGCCTTTCTACCCTTCTTCAACCAAGAGACACGAGACTCGTTCCTTAGCTACTGATTTTCCCCTTCTCAACCTAGATGCGGGTTCGATGCCTACTCTCTTGGACAGTACAGTCTCCCTTCCTTTCCTTATTCAACCCAGACATGGATTAGTCTGCATGAAGTAGGGTTTCCTTTAATAGTGAAATTAAGGTTTTCGTCTGCGTGACCAGCAGAGCAGAGGATAGCAAATTGGGAAGATGGTGGAGTGGAAAAAGATCCACATGCAACGACATGGCAAATGGGGCAATAGAACAAGGGTATGGTTCGAAAAGAGGTAGCATACCTGAGGGTCGGTGGGCGCTAGGTCTGAGAGGACGGCCTTGTCATCAGTGCGTGACCTCGCTCGCCGACGACGAGTGCGTCAACACTGCACGTCCTTTTCTTCCCCGGCGGATCTGTCACCACCGGTGAGGAGGGAGAGAGAGGCCGTCTTTTTTAGATATGGAGAGAGGGTGATAGTGTGAGAAGTAAGTGGGCAGCCCTTACCAAGAAAGCTCTGAAGCTCCAGCCTATATATCTTTTTTATACTACTAGTACTAGAGGTGGAGTAGTGGTAGAGTAGTTTATATTTTCCCTGCAAACAGTACCAGTTAGTCGTGCTTCAAAACTGAACGGCACGCCATTAGAAAAATAAAGTCGAGAAATAATGCGGCACCTCGGGCCAACGCGGCCAGATCGCATTTTGCACGAGAAATTACACACGATGTTTCGTTGACATGTGGTCCCGTTCCAACATGCCAGTGAGACGATGGCGAGTCCTTTTGTACAATTTCCGAAAGGACGTGTAGGCCGGGGCGCCTCTTCGTGTACCGTGGCAAACTGGCAACCGTCCACCGACTCTTCGCCTTTCCCTCTCGATTTGGAACTGCTGTTGCACGCTCTTCCTCCCCCCTCCATTTGCCTTCACCCTTCCTTCTGCCATTGTTCGATCGTCTTCTCCATGGAGGGAACAAGCCGGAAACGACCCCGTTATTCTTGCCCCGATCTGAAAGATGACGTGGTGGGGGAACTCATTGATCGGTGCGACATCATCACCTCGGCTAGCATGGCAGGTTCGTTCAAGCCCATTCTCGACTCAACTAATAACATCATTACAAGGAACCCAAGGGTCCAAGAGCGGTTTGATCTCCCTTATCTTCTTCGCTATAAGCCTGT